>NC_067453.1:22992500-24192500 GCF_025434085.1 Hippocampus zosterae
CAATAGTTTACTGTTGCAATCCTGCTCACTCATATGTTTACACTGTGCAATATCTCAGCAACATGGAATACTTGAACAGTCGATTGCCTGCATCTTTGAATTCTTTTATTTTTCTTTTTCCGCAAACTAGACTGCCACTGCCAAACTGTAATTATTTATTTTACACTGTCAATATTTTAAAACACTGTCTACCACAGAGGTATTTTCCCCTCACCAATTCATCTTTCAAATTTGCTCCTATTTTATCTTTTATGTATCATTAAAATATATATATATATATATATATATATATCCCTCCCTCAACGTATATATAAATATATACGAGCCAAGTAAGAATTTCAGTACTCAATGCTATCATTGTGGTTATTTTGCACATGACAAATAACCATTTTGAATCGTGTATTTATTTTTACACAGTAGTTTGACCATTTTACAGTAGTTAACTATGAAGAAATGAATGACTGAATTTATTTTTTTTAATACATATGAGTTTTATCTGTTAATCACTTTTCCGTTAGACATTCGTCATTCATTGCAATTGTTAACACTTGCCCAAGAGTTAGCTGACATCAGTTCCAGCTCATTTTCAAACCTACATTAATTTAAGTGGTATAGAAAATGGATGGATGCGTTAAAATGTCACTTCGGGGTGTTAAAATGTCACTTGAACGACCATCCCCCCTACCCCCACCCTCAACGTTCAACTATAAACGGTGGTTAACTTGTTTTTACACTTGCGTACATGACCCCGAATGATGCTCAAATTCAAATTGGAATGTCTATTTCAGACATTTCAAAAATTCTCCTCATGTCATTTCGAATGCAGATTATTTCTGAACATGCTCCAAGTATGACAAACTCAAAACAAATTGGCCATACAGTTTGTGTTGGATGTTTGCGCTTCCACTACAATCAATTCGAGTCATTTATATGGACTTCCACTCGGCGCTCTGTTCTTTCTATCGTGTAATTCCGACAATTTGTTCGGGTCACGCTAACGGCGTTCCGTTTACAGGTCCTGCTGAACCATTTCAACTCGGCTCGTCTTGAGGTCGGAGTCGCGTTACACATGATGGAGGCCGGTGGGAGTTGACTTTCGGGTTTAAAACGGGCCCCCGTCTCCGAATAAAAATGCCTATCAAGCGAAAGCTTCTCACTTCGCCATGAATTTAGTGGCCCTCCCTTCCTATTCGCTCCCACCACGGCGATCTTTCCTTTCAGCTCCCACGGTTCGCTTTAGAAGTGATCCCTCCCCGGGCGCTGTACGGAGCCACTCGATGTTCGCCCCGGCCCCCAGAGGCACCCCTCGCTGGCCGGCTACTCTCGCTTTCTTTTGTCAGCCAAATGGATCCCAGTTAAATCAACTGTTGTCCAATTAGAATTTGGAAGAATCTATCTTGTTCAGCGGTCTCAATCCCACCGCTTGACTTCTTTCTCTCATGTAGCTCCTTTCCTGGAATCGGTTACAGAGAAAATGAAACGAGCTATTTCCTGCAATGGGATACTCCTGGGTGTCTTTGGAGCTGATTTTTTTTTTTGAGGGGAGGGGGTGCTCTCTCAGTGTGCTCAATATGTTAATAGAGCATTTACTCCGCTGTTTGTAGAATGGTACACGGGGGACGTTATTACTGTGAAAGTTGGGTTAAGAGTGGTCATCCTGAGAAATTTGATATTGCGGGTTTGCTACAAAGGAAAAGACTCAAGATACAAAAGTACGAGTACAGCTGTGGAATAAAACGAATAAATAAAACGACTAACCCTTTGAAAACACCGACTGCAATGGGGAAGGAACAGGAAGAGCGACCCTGTATCCTTTATATTGCTAGAAATAAGTACATTGTGTCGCATATATTTTTCACTACTTGCCAGTTACATCATCAACGGTGGTAACTGGTTAGGACGTTGGACTCGCAGCGCAGGGGTCATGGGTTCGTATCCTGCTCTGGCCTCCCTATGTGGAGTCTACATGTTCTCCCCGTGCCTGCGTGGGTTTTCTCCGGATTCCTCCCACATTCCAAAAGCATGCTTTGCAGGTTAATGGAACACTCTAAATTGTCCCTAGGTGTGAGCGTGACTGGTTGTTGATTGTCTATGTGTGCCCTGCGATTGGGCAGGCGAACATTTCAGGATGCACCACGCCTACTGGCTTGTATAGGATCCGAGCACGCCCGCCACCCTCGTGAGGATAAGCGGCTCAGAGAATGGAATGGCTAGTTACATCAGCATCTGCCTGTAATTTTTTTTTAATTGTATGCAATTGATTTAAAATGAATTGTCTTCCCTCTTCCAAACCCAAAAAATTAATCAGAAAAAAAAATCTTAGTTCAGTTATTGGGCAGAAGAGTCCAAGGAAAACTAATTGGGGGGCGGGGGGGATTCTCATCACACAAAACATGACAAACATATCAATAACTTCAAAACAAGCTATCAATCGGGACGTTTGACTTTGGAGGTTGTGTGTCACAGTCCCTGGTGAAAAATGTGAGGAAATGGCCTTTCCTCCTCTGCTCCAGAAGCAGGCACTCATGCGTCGCCCTCACACGGAGGCCACCATTTGATGAATACAAGGAGGGGCATATTTTAATCTGCGCACACACGGTCGGAGTGCCAATGGCTTGGACCCGAGCCACATCATTATTGCCTAATAGCCATGTTCAGAAAGTATGCCCCATTGTGTTTCGTATCAGTGGGGGGCCGCCCCCCGCGCCCCTCTTGCCGCTCGAAATCACATCCAGCTAAACAAACCAGCAGGCCTGCTTCCTGTGGAGCGGCCATTCAAGTCTCAGGCACTAGTTAAGACCTCTGCGGCCCGCCGCTATCGACATGCGGACATCAGGTTGAAATCCTCCCCGGACACCCAAATCCACTTCTCCACCGTCCCGCGCCGAAAGCGCTTCGCTTCAAACATCCTCCCTGGCTTTGTTTACATCAGCCAGTTGTTATCTTTAGAATGAATGTGGGCAATCAGCCCCCTGATGTGATGCAGTAATAGACGTGGCAATCACGGCAATTGCAATGCAAAGACAATAAAGTTACCAAATGAGCCAAAGTGCGCTCTTCCTGATTTTCGAGTGATTTATGAACAAATAATCGCCCCGATGATGTGCCGTTCCTTGCCTAAAAGTCATGTTCAAAAGTCAGACGACTCAAAGCCTCCCTTTGAGGTAATCTGCTCTTAATGAGAACAATTTTCAGTCCAAAAACAAATTGAATGTTGATACATCGTATTTATTCAACGCAAGCTTTGAATGAGAGGGTGGCCAATATGTAAATATTCCAGCCGGGACACTCCTAGTTTTAGATGTTTGACGGCCCCCCACTTTTACTTTGTTATGCTTATCCACATTAAGAATGGAGGCTTATTGAGCCGAAACAATGGCCGCCCTTTTATGTCCATCACTGTGCAACGATGGCAAGCCGACACACCAACCCTTTCAAAGTGTTTACGCCCTGTTTGGGAAAAAAGGTAGAATCAAATTTTAACACATCTACAATCAACTTGGATTCCTTGACCTACAAGATTTTGGGGATGTGATGCAACTTCCCATGCATTAAGAAATGGGATTTTAATTTCTGTTCGTATTCTTGACGTCATCAAATATTTCATATTCATGGTGTGTTCTCATTCAATATTTTCTATATATGTAAGAATGTCTTTCCTGCGGCATCTTTATTTTTTTCAAGCATGCAAGTCCTGCGTTAGCATATCTTAGTGACAGAACCTTCCAATTTACATATAAAACGGGGTTGGGGCATTGTTGTCGGAATGGACACCAGTCGGCGTAAAAGTGGTCAACAGAGAAAAAATGGAGACCGGTGCAAAACACAATCATCAATAATACAACCTAGTTTCTGGAAAAAATGACTTTGACTTCATGTTTTGTACAAATCCAATCCGCGTGAACCTTTTCCAGCACTTTTTAACTCTCGACCTCAGCATTCCGGGTGGGAAAGCGAGGGAGCTCCTAATTAACGTCAAGCCAGAGCACTTGTTGTTCCAGCTGCGGACGCAGGCAGGTTAGCCGGTTTGTAATCACCAGTACATTAAAGGAAAAAAACAAAACAAAACTCTCAAAGTAGTTTGATTTGTATCTCGCAACATGGAATTGTGATGCTTAATTTGTAGCAGATGGAAAACATTAAACGCATTAAGCACAGAAGTCGCATTCAAACAGCAACATATATGAGCATTTAGTCTCACTTGTAGAAAAAATAAAAGTAGTAAAATCTCTTCCTTTTTTTCCCCCCTCATGTGATCGAATTCCAGGAGAAGAAGAACAGCAAAACAGAAAAACAATTAAAAGTCCCCCTTTTCCTTCCCATCAGACATTCCCACAGAATGTCTGATGTTTTTTTTTTTTTTTTTTTTTTTGGCAGAGCTCTGCTGATGATCTCCAGAGGCTTTGCTTCACGAGAAACTTGTCAGGAACAGATCCACATTTCCCAGGGACGAGTGCGGGTGAAAGTGAGAAGGAAACGGAGAGGCAGAGCACGAGTTTGAGTGAAAGCCAACAAAGTGAGAATTAAAAGGAGTAGAGGAGTTCATGTATTGACAGGGCGGGTTAAGAATGTGAAGGCCGGGCTCAGGATGCAAGAGGATTTGGGATCTCCACAAAGGGAGCGCAGCACATGGGGGGGCGGGGGGGGGGGGGGGGGGGGGGGGGGTGACGTGAAAAGGGGGCGGGGGGGGGGTGGCAGCTATCCGTCAGTGACTTTTGTACGTCCGAAGAACGGCAGCATTAGGCGATGCGGCGCTGAGACAAAAAGATCCTTTAATATGACTTTTGTTCTTCCGAATGTGACCCGAGGAACACAAGTGCATTGCTAATCAGTTTAACCCTGTTACACCGCTTCAACTCTGCACTTTCACATGATGCGCGGCTGACAGAAGTGCCAGGCCCACTGGAGAGTTAAGAGCGGCCCCCGGTGCCCGGGGCAGGGGCAAAAGCCCCGACCTCCGAGGCGCGCTGACCCGGCAGGGGGACGCGTCTCGTGGCATTTTGACATCAGGTTCAGGCACAATGGCAATCTCTACGACGGCATCTTATAGACTCCTCAACCTGCCGCTATTATGATATTATCCTCATTCAAATGAGGACTCATTGCTTTTGTTTTTTGATTTGTCTCCAGTGACATTTTGTTGACGGACTGGGTCAGCTGGATGAGGAGTGGGTCACAAGCTGACAGAAATGTCAAAAATGGTTTCCTTTGGCTATTCAAACACAATCACCACTGTTTGCTTTGGCTGCGACTGACAAGTCAAGTCGACGTCAAAATAGGTGGCTTGTTGTTTTTTTTCTTCTTTTTTTCTTTCCTGGCATTTTGGCAGACAGTTGTCCTGAACGGCGAACAAACACAAGTAATGAGATTTATTTGTATTATTTTTGGGGGGAATTTATATTATATCCACAGGCAGACGTTGATTAAGTAGTCTCTCCTGCATGTCCTGTTAAAAATGAACCGCAAATGAAAACAAAGCAAAAAGAAAAACAAATAAATAAATGCTTCAAAGTCATTTTGACCTGAGGCTTGCTCATTTTGTGTCAGAAATTGGAAGAAAAATCCAAATTGACATTGGTCGCATTTGATTATGAATCCTTTCAGGGACAACGGGTACTACAGTGGACAGCTTATCATGTTATCAGGTTACAGGGTGCATGAAAGGGTTAATGCCATGACTAAAACAATTTGTTTAGCTTTAGTCCCAGATGATGGCTTCCTTCAATAAAAAACAACAACTTTATGACAAATTGTCAGAATCACAGAACAAAATCACAGAAAAAGAAAAAAAAAGAGCAGAGAATGGAAGATCAATGATGACCTCCTCCCCAAATTAACAAATAAATAGATGAAATTATGCAATTTTTTTGATGTGATGATTGGACACATATTTAGAGCTTTGCCTTTTACCGACCTAAATATTGTTAAAGTGTTTTCGGGCCCTCAATATATCACTGAAAGTCATTTTTAAATTTAACCTGCATACAGACCATACAGTGACAGCTTCTCCAAGATTTAGGTTTGGATGTTGTTTGGATGGTGTGCGTTTACACAGTAAAAGCTTTTTTTATTGCTCCTGAAACACAAAACAAAACCAGTATGCTTGTAATTGGACATTGACGCGCCGCTGTTATTTGAAATGAAATATCTGTGGGTTGAGTCGGACAGAAAGGAGGATCATTTCCTGTAAACTCTGTTGATCCCTTCATGACTAATAACTCAAGGATGCCCCCCCCCTCCTCTTGTTTTCCTTCACTCAATCCCGGGGACGTGTTCATCCCGGGGGATCTTTGAAACTTCACAAGCCCAACAGGAAGTCACAACCCATCACGCCCGTTAGGTCAACAAGCTCTTGTGCATGGATTTCAGCTGTGGATATATTTATATAAAAAGTGATAAGCTTAGTTCGTTTGCCTCATGTGCAGCTCATGTTACTGTGTTACCGAAGAGCGCCGAATCTCCAGGAGAACTCTAAACAAAACAGGATTTGGACTAGATAACGATTTTCGTTGCTTTTAAAATCAATTATTGTGGAAGACACAGCAGCCCTGGATCACAAGAGAAAGCTGCGGCCCCAAAATGGCGCTTCCTCTGAGTCACATTATCAAGCACTCCTACAATAACACTCATTCATATTTGTTATTTTATACGCTTACGCTTACGTATTTTATACGGATACGCTTTTGTATTTACAGTTCTTGTATCGGATTTCGCCGCAGGGTTACTTCATGTTTCGGCATCTTGGATCAAATTGAGGCTAATTTAGGCGAGGTCCGTTGGAGGGATTTAGTCTAAGTAGAATATGGCCGAGATGGTTGCTTCAAATTAAAATTATCGAATTTTGAAATGGTCATCAAAATATGCTAAAATGTGCTCCATCCATGTTTGATAGTGCAGGCAAATATATATATATATATATGTATAAAATAAAAACAATCTGTTGAGGATACTGTATCTGCTTCCGAGTGGGATACTCATCGAAGGCTGAGCTTAAATAGCGCCCTGTGGACGTACGCATGAGGTCATGAAAATTGCAGTCACTTTCTTCTCTTCTAACAACAAGCTAATGTTAGCTTGTCAACTCAATACAGAGATCTTCTAGCACAGGTGTGTCAAACTCATTTTTGTCGTTGGCCACATTTTTTTACCATTTCCTATGGAGGGCCGTGATGACTGAAACTGTATAAAGAAGTCAAGAATAACGTTTTATTCAATGATTGTTTAAGTAAGTGGCTAAGGGGTTGGTCACAAGAAAATGCTTACAATATGTCACTGATTTATAACATATATACATTTTAAAATTTGGTACAGATTTTAGCAAGCATCATGGAAGTTGTTCTCTTTAATTTGCTTTCCGGGGCCACTTAAAATGATATGGCGGGCCACATCTGGCCCCCAGGCCTTGAGTTTGACACCGGTGTTCTAGCGATAAAAAGGTCATTCCTCCTTTGCATGGATACATATCACTTCAATGTTTAGCAGAAAAGTCCTTGAACACATTTACATGTCACGATATAAATAGAGAATCATTTCGAGCAGCCTTTGACTTTTGGGCACGTTGCCTCGCACTCAAAAATACCATCCTGTACCGAAAAAAAGGGGGGGGGGAATTTACTCAATTTTATTTCATTGAGTATTTGAATGCACAAAATATATATATATTTCTATTAAAGTACAGGTAGAGGTATAGTTTACTTCAAAAATGTGTCTGGTTCCAGTTGATTTTATCTCATGCAACCACTTAAAGACAAAGTAAAACTGAGTAAATTCAACAACAACATTTTTCAGTACGTGTGGCCGCACATATTGCACATACCAAAAAAAGACAGTTTGAGCGTTTCAAGTCCCCCAAATTGGCCGCTTCAAGCTAAACTGGTCAGCTAGCCGTTAAATTTAGTGTGTTGCTTCTTGAGACTTTTGTGTGCGTTCCATTACGCTAAAAAATCCCCCCCCCAATTTTGTTTTAAGTGGTGAAACTGGTTTTGGAGAGATTTTTTTTTCCAGGCATTTCAGGGGGAAACGGTTAAGGAAAATTTGGTGGGGGTCATGTGTGTGACCCATAAAATACATCGTTCCTCACCAGAATAGAGGCGATTGCAAAATGTGAGATTCTGCAAAAGTCTATTATTTCATCATAATAACCATAATAAACACAGTCATTCCAGGAGGGCCTTTACACTGCCGGCTGCTCGGAAGAATGATGTCATATCTTGAAGAGGAAAGAATAAAGCAGTCGTTTTTAACGAGGGAAAGTCAAAATTCCCCAAACAGTCCGAAACTAGTTCTCGCTGTCTCTCTTGACCTTTATGACATACTACTTCATTCTCACAACATGACAAGTTTATTCAACGCTTACACATTTTTCTCACAGTGTTATTTTTTTTCCTTTTTCACGTGGCCCAACGATGCCTTCCCCCAAAAAAATTCCCATTACAAAGATAATGCGGCATAAAGGGGCAGTATGAGCCCCATGGGGGCGAAAGGGGTGTGTGTTTTGGGAACAGCTACAGTATGCTAACTGGCAAATCAAGCCTGTTTTCATCCAAGTTTATCGGCTGTCAATCATCAACTCTTCAACCAAACTTCATACGTGTGCACAAAAAGCAGCGGTGTGCGTTATGCTCCGGTTGTGTGACAGTGTTTGAGCTATAGTCACCTGAACCATTTGTTCATTTGATGCTGCGAGCGCGTACACAAATCAAAAGCGATCCAAAAGAGCAGGTGCGCTGTGCAAAGCCCACATGCTCTGTGAGCGCAGCTCCACAGCTTTGCTCCGCTTATTGCACTCCCGCGGTTAAAATAGGACCCCGGTGTCAGGCTTGGCTGCGACATTTGTTTCAGGGCGGGCGGCGTGGCGACGGTGTGTGTCGGACACCTGCTTTTGCAAACAAAAGCCCAGCATGATTTAAGGAAAAAATGCATTTAAAAAGACCTGAAGGAATAATAAAAAAGACACATAATGAATTTTTAAAAACGCAACCGTCCAGGTATCTTAATACTTGCATCAAAATACCCAAGGGATCGGGAATTACAGTACATATGACCGTGTTTTTTCAGGTCTTGACAAAATTAGCTTGCTTTGCGGTCCTACTACAAGGTGGAATACGACGTTTGTTACCATGACAACTAGGAACATAGATACTTGTCGACGAGTATGTTGGTGACCATCGTACAGCATTTCTATTTCTTTCCATACAAAGTAGCCCTCAGCTTGTGATGATCCCAACATACAAGGTTTCCAGTTGAGAAACGGCAAGCAAAGAGCTAGCGGCGTAAGAATATGTGAACAGTACTTTTTTTGTTGTTTTTTTTTCTGACCTGGAAGGGGTTTTCATAAAAATAATGACTGTAATTATGACTTAACTTACATTACTACGTTAGCGCAGGTTAGCGTGAACGCTGCGGGGTGTTCTACTTTTGTACATAGAGTAAATGTATGACATCATACAAATATGTAAAGAGTTACCACTGTATTTTATTATTTTGATGGTTTTATATTTATGACCCACAAATATTTTTTCATACCGATATTTACAGTAATTATGACTTACTTTATAATACCGCATTATAGTAGGCTAGCGATACCACTACGGATAATTCTACTTGTGTACAAATTTATCAATTACATTGTGATCAAATGTACAGTACATACATACAAATAAGTCATGATAGTTGCAGCAAAGTGTGTTAAATTAAGACCTCTTCTGCACCCTCATCCCGCGGTCATGTTTCTTTCAAATCCCTCAACCCGAAGACCGACCAGCATCCTGGAGAGTGTGTTCAAACTTAGAGCTTCCACGATATTCTGAGACTGTCCTTTTGTTCGATTTAGTGTGCTTCATTATGTCATTCATGGAAATTATTTGCAACTATAATATCTTCACTTCTAAATGCAAAGCAAGTTCAACTGTACAAACGCGGAGTCAAACTGTCCATCTCCCTAGACACTATAAATAACAATTTAAAACAACATTTTAAAATGTCTAAAGGTTAAGGTTTAACAATACCGCGTTGGCTCGGGGCCATCGGGAGCATTTGTGCACTGGCTACTGTAATGTATTGCTTTGCAAAAAATTTGGGTCGGATGTCTGAAGCTGGATATTCCCAGAGAGGGGTGTGTGTCTGTTTGTCTTTATTAGGCAACGAGCGAGTGGAATCAATGTTGGGGAAACTGTACACCTTCTTCTCTCTAATGTGCCATTAAAAGCCATTCAGAGTGACTGAACAGTTGTCACCGGAGCTCGAGAAACACGGGGTAATCAATGGTAGTTAAGAACTGTAATTTATCACCTTGCCACAAGTGAGTGTCTACAAAGTGAGCCTCCCCCCAGCCGCCAGCTCTCTTCCTTGCAGGTCGGAATGTATTGGGGGTGGTGATGCGGTGATGGGAAGCACACAAGGGTCAGGGCCCAATTACTCTTCATCTGCAGAAGCACAGTTCAATTGGTGCATTATCTAAGCATATCAATAGTACGGAATTAAAAGTCATCGATTCGGTTAAAAGAAGGCATCGGAACCAGGGGGCCTTCAAACGAATGGGAGGAGCCGATTCAGTGGCGCTATAGTTTAATTAATGTCATTCAAGCGCAGAGGCAACTTTATCAGTAGATTGAAACACACGTTAACTTTACTTTGGATCTTTTTTTTTTCGGCTGTAGAAGCAACTAGCGATGGGAATCACTGAATTAATCATAGCATTTTGCCAATAATAATATCACAATACGGAGCAGCCAATGTTTTCATTGGTCATCTGGACCAGCAGTGGTGATTTTACAAGAACAGCAAGAATGACGGATTACCTGCCATGAACTTCAGACATTAGAGAGTATTCAAGGGATGCACAAACACTAATATCTGCACTGGACCTAGAATACAGTACTCTTCGTCGTAAATATGTACCAATACTACGACACTGGTACCACTTCACCAGCCTGATATATACGCTTCGGGTAGCAACAGTGCCAGCTATGTGGACATCAAGGTTATTATAGTTAAAAAAAATTAACAAAATAAAAAGGTAAAAATGTCCTTCGTTTTGGTCGTCAATTAATTCAGAAGGAAGGTCAAACAGTTTGCGGATTGTAGTATAACAGAAACTTTTTTATCTGGCACTCGACAAATCATACATTGAAAAAAATAAAACTAATACTAAAATGACTATTAATGAAAAGAAAATGCTCTAAAAACTAATTGAAACCACCAGAATTTAATCAACTAAAGTAAAAAAAATAAAATAAAGTCCAAGTAAGCCCCGGTTTAGTAAATGATCCCTTCTGTTGCTTTGTCACATTTTTTTTAACTTGTGTTTCCTCAAGACGCAAACTTGTATATCTTTTCATACAGTTCATTTTGTGGTTAACACACAGCGGTAACTATTTACGTCAATCAGACTTCTTCGTCTCTCTTTCGTCTTTTATCTACTGCGTGTACTCCTTTTACACAGTGCCGCCTAGTGTTCAGAGTGAGGGACGACATGGCTGAAATGTATAGGGTTACACTAACGTGAAACGTACTGCAAAACTGTTTCAAAAACACAAAAAATTGGATGTTTTCATGTTAAGACTCGGATGTTCCCTATGTAGGCGGGATCACATGCCATACTGCTATTTTGTCACACTCCTACCACTAACCGACCCTTATTGCTTGAGATCGTAGCTACATGTCTGTACTTCCGGCTACAAAGTGAGTAGAGTTCACTGTTGAGTCAAGCGTCCAGAGAGCCTCTCCCAGGGAACATAACGCCACGGACAGAAATCAAAATGTGAAGAATCCATCATGTTGTGCATGAGCAATCGGAATGACCATTGGAGGGAAGGGCCAAAAGTGCCAAAAAGGGAGAAAAACGTCTATTTCAAGAGCATTATTATTATTTTCATTAATCATATCCCCGCCATCAACCTATCCTTATGCCTTAGGGAGAGATCTATTATACGCTCCATTTAGCCACAGCCATATTACCTCGTATGTTTTCCTGGCCGGCCAAATAAGACTTAAGAGATAAAACAATTTACTGTTCATTATGAGCCATGTCAGTGGAATCAATCTATTAACCTACGTTAACAGGGATGGCATGGCAAGATCCCGTGGACTGAAATGAAGTAAAATAAATGGATATTTATGCTTTGTATGGCCGTGGTCATAAAATGACTGGGCATTTAATTTGCCCCGGGCTCTTGGATGGCTCTATTTTTCCGGCAGGGGCGAGGCGCCCTCGTCGCCTTTAAGCAGCCCCTGACCTGTGAAAGATTCTAACAAATTAGCTTCTATTGTGAAGCCAAAAGGTGCCATCAATGAGGAAATGCTCCAATGGGCATAAAGTATGATGGCAGAGGCGAGGAACAGAGCAGGGAACCTTGACATGATTGAATTAACCCTTTGTGGGCAAAGCGCTGATAAGAATGGTGCGATGGGGCGCGGAGGTCTGTACTCTTTGTCTCGCTGACAAGAAACAGGTGCCGCTTCCTAAATATAATGGCTGCGGGGGCATACGAACCACGAAATTTCACATGCTAATTTGATTGATGTCAAATACTGGCGGTGCGGTTTTTGCAGGGACGGTTGATGACAGTTCACGGTGGATTGGAAGCATTTGGATGAGAGAGCCAAGTAAATCTTCTAAACATCTCTGGACCGAGTGTCAACATCTGTTTTTAGAATCAAAACCTGGCTGAGTACAGCGGATCCTTGATTAATGACAGCGACGGTACCATAACCTGAATTTCAAACAACAGTAGGTAATGAACTTATGTAGTCAGTGCGTGGAAGGTTATAAACAGGACACATGAATCCCTATACTCGATAGAGTTGACTTCTCAAGCATCATTACAAACACAACTTCAACCCGATCTAAATCAAAATGGCGACGTGGATGCAGACGATGCACAACCATGAATCCAAAGTACGGGTAACATAGATGTTTTCTACTAACGTATGAAGAATCTACGGTTTGTGTTTTGTACATTAACCCTCTCTTCTGACAACCTATCGCAAGTGCGGCACACAAACGTGATAGACCTCCAAATCATGCGTTTGAGATTGACAACCGCCTCAAATGGCAGCCTTCATTTGCATTTTCACAAGTTAACATTTGATGATATTGCCAGCCAGTAAAAGACCCATTAAAACATCCCATTCAACATTCAAAAGAATGCCTGTTAAGAAGTGGAAGAATTGCAAAGTCATAGCTCATATGAGCCAAACAACACTGAGGCGGCACAGAAAAGATGCTATACATTACATTTAATCCTATTCGTGTCATTGAATGGTCAAAATAGTTGTGAGCGAGGACACGGACATTATCATATTTTTAATCAGACTTCAACACCTGTGACACTTTCCATCACGGTTAGAGGAAGGTGCCACCTATGAATATATGTTTGGATAGAAAATTAAGTTCATAGGTCACTGGCATCTGCGGGCTAACGGGGCAGGGAAATGGGCTTGTTTATTTTGAAGCCAAGTCTGATTTCATTAAAACGGAAGAAAGGTCAGGATGACAAGAAGAGCGGATTTCGCCGGCAAAAGTCGACCACAAGGCAGAGAATGAGCCACCGGGGTGTCTGGCTTTACGAGTTTGCAGCTAATTCTTTTTGAGAAGAAGATTGTACATTGATAAAGGGAGAAAAAAAATGCAGACATTTCAGCGTTCATTGAAATGGAAAATCAACCGAAATATCGACCAGTTATCTTTTCCAAATGATTCTTATTAAGCCTGCGCAATGTGTAAACATCATTTGTAATCAAAAGATGAGCTGGTCTCGCAGTCGCAGGGTTTACCCAAGGAAATGTATGGACCTTATGGGTTTAGCGGGAGGTAAGGAAGATAAATAAATAAAAGGGAAGAAAAGATCCCAGACCGGAGTATTGCCTTCGGGGGAGTCCAAGTGTGGAGAGGACAATGGGGTCAAAGGAACTTGATTTGTATCTCGTGTCCTGTGGGACGAGAGAATACACCAGTCAAATCCAAGTTACCTGGCCTTTGGCTACCGGTACCTCCTTGCTCCTGAACAATAAAGCGGGATACTACAAGCTATCCATCCCAAGGGTGGCCAAAAGGAACGGATTAAAGTGCCGTGTGTGGAGGAGACAAAAGAATGAGGACGTACGGTATGACGACAAGAGAACCCCGTAGCCGCCAGAACACAGGACATATTGTGGCCCCCCCCTCCCGCCCCAAACGGCCAAACAGGAGCCGGTGAGCGGTTCAACAACAATTGTTTTCCATGAAGCTCAGTTCAATGGAAATTACTGATGTGATTCATGTAATAAGGCTTGTCATTAAAAGTTAGGCAGCGACATTTCCTTGCATTTGTTCCTAGTACTTTACTGTTTTCTTCTATCACAGTGTAGTTTGGAGCTGTCACAAAAAAAGGACAAACTCAAATGGCAACGAATAGTTAGAACTACGGGAGAAAAATAAAATCATTGGTGCCACCCGACCCACTCTCGAAGATTTGCACACCGCTAGAACCAAGACAAGGGCAGGGAAAATCCTACAGGACCCACGACACCCCACCCACCACCTTTTTTAGAGTAGATACACTGATAGACAGACAGATAGACAAACAGAGAGATACCTTGCTAGTTAAGCCCGTATCTTTTGATGTTGCAACCACTCGCAAAGCCCCTCGACAGAACATGGTAATTATTTCCTTGAGACGTTTGTTGGTTTAAGCCCGTTTGCGACCTTGGTCGAACCCTGACGAAAAAACCCAACATTCACTAGGTGCGCAGACACTTGAAAAACTTCGCTCCTCAGTGACATACGGCCTTCAGACAGCTAGCTAAGACAGCTAGCCTTGTCGCTCAAACATGCTAACATTAAAATCTTTAGAGATTATTTTATTTCCCCAAAATCTTCTTGGTCATCCATATTTATGTACTCTGGGCCGTATATTCTTGCAGCTCTACCGAGGTCTTTCGACAGCCCTGATCTCCATTTCGCTTTCTCGACTCACTTCACAGGACAATTCCGTGAGTGCTTTTTGTATTTTTTTTTTTCTGCACGGGTTTATTCAAAAGTAAATTACTAGGGCAGTAACCAACGCCGGACTCACCTATTTGTGTGTTTAATTGGCCATGTTGTCGCTGGAGTTAATTGGTTCTCCGAGTCCAGGTAGTTACTAAATGTTTGGCAGCATTAGAACCTCAGCACTTTTCCATTAATGGCGCGTGAAATGAAATGTTTGATACTGCAAATAAAATCAGTGATATTCAAGGATGTTATGGTTGGTAATGTGTTGAAACTGCCATTTAATGGGTGCCGGAAGATTGGGGTAGTGTCAGCCGGAACCGCCTGGGCCCTCTCCTGACATTCCTAGTTGCCTCTCCATTCCCTTAACGACTGTCGACACTGATTACACAGACCCCCGAAAGCTTGGAGCTGGGGAAACGGTCTCTATTAGCAGTCCAATTAGAGGCATTAGCATTTTCAACTTCATTTTGATGCAGTGATTATGCAGCACAAAATATAAAGCTCATATGGAGGTAAATCAGACGGCGAGAAGAAAAGCACTGGATACAGCATGCTGAGGGAATGGAGTGAAAACTTTGCCACAATTTACTTTAAGCGTGTTAAAAAAATTTTTTTTAAAAGATGCCCATGGCGTAATCATACACTTTTCTTGAGGAAGACCTCAAAGATGCTTGATAGATATAGTGAGGTAGGACAAGGCTACATTTGATGTTCGAGACCAGGATGGGGAAGCTGTAGTGACAAGCAGAAATGAAAAGAAGAGCACTTACATCACAATGATTTAAACTGAAGTTGGGCACGCTCTGACGATGCATTTCTGACAAACTGTAGACCAGGTTTTAAAAAAGCGGTTTATTGGCAAGTGGGATTCGCCACTCCGCTGGTGCAAGAGATCACCGGCCGGGTATGCCAGGGGAAATCATCCAAAAATTATTTATTCATTACAAATATATCAGTGTTTATCTCTCTATGCCAGTGAGGTATAGTGACAGGCAGAACGATGAAATGCTCTTCCATTGCATGGCAGAAGGTACAATAAATTTGTGTGTAGTCTTTCACGCGACAGAATGGCTTCCTGAAAGTATGTCAACTTTGTGTTCAATTAAACAGGCCCAGATTTTTATGCTTAGCGTTTTTGTTTGGCACTGTGTCAAGATGGTTGCTGCGGCTCAGGAAATGTTGGGAAACAACAGCGGCTTACGGTATGGTGTTTCAGGAGCTTGACATTTATAAATTCTATGAATAATTACCTAAAAAAAAATTCATCAAAGAAAAAGAAACTTTATTTTGTATGAATTGCTCGAAGGAAATATGCATACTGCACATTTTGCTTCTCCACAGCGGAACTCCAATCGCGGGACTTATGCATGCAATCAATAGCCAAGTGCTATGTCGTCAAGATTAATTTAAACCCGACTATTAATTGCAGCCGGAGATTGCTTCCGATTGAGAGGTGTCACAATTGCCACGACCACGCTGACGTTGACAAATGGTGTAAACAAAGCGCGACGCGCCTCTGGGTGACTGACAGCTTTTAATGAGCGCAGTAGTGTGGCGCCATCAGGTGACCATGGAAATGAGGCCTCAATCTCTCCTCGCAAAAGGTTACGCACCCACATTTGGTAGGAACACACGCAGGTGGGATAGACGTTTGCTGTGTAATTGAAATCCCATTTCTGAAGTGCTAAACGGACAGTGAGAGGTGACAAATCAGAGTCAAATGGTTTTAAATCCAAGTCGGTCATGTTTCACATCAGCACACCGGTAGCATTTATTCTACCATTAAATGTACTTCATCGCTATTAGGACGGTATTAGGGACCGTAATCTAATTTGGTTTTCTTATGTTTTCCGTCCGAGTAGGTGAAACATTGCGATTAAACTACTGTCAATGCACTTAACTCCCTCGATTACATTATGGGTCAAAATGACCCATTACAGAGTCCAAAACAAAAGTTGGGTCTTCGCATGTTTGGGTAATTTAATTCAAAGTGACCCAGGGAGTTAACATGATTGCTTCTGTCTTTCTTAATGAAGTATTCGAGCTAGTCAGCTAGTTGGCCGGCTAGCTAGCCAGCTATTTACCTTGCACTCGGTTGTGGGTAAACAACCATCAATTTGTTGACTATTACATCTCACCAACAAAAACTGCAACCATTATCTTAAAAAAACAAATAAGTACACCTTCTAAACGTTATGGTTCTTGTTGTTTAGCTGTGAACATGTTTTACAGATTCAACCGTTGAATAAAGTGTTCAAAACTGACTCAGCTATACAGGCATCTTACAACTAATATCGTATTTGAATTTTGAATGCATTAAATCATTGAAATGACATTCCAAATGTAATGATTTTACTTTGACAGCATTATTTATTTATACCGACACATCAACATAAATACATGAAAACACACGAGAAAAATAATCACATTTTAGCAACATTCTATCAGATCGTGCCGATCTCTCACACTACGGCCGTCTGATGATATTATCAACGTGTACTACTTAATTCTTTTCACGTCTGCCCTCATGAACTGTTTTTGCCAACTTTTCTGTGACCAGGACATAGCTTATGAAACGTAATGTTTGATTTTAATTATAAAATTGACAAGCAACCATTCAAGCTCATAACACCGTCAGACAATTTTAGAGTCTTTGATTGACCAACCAAGCATGTGTTTGGATTTGAACCCACAAGCGCCTGAACTGTGAGGTCTCGCTGTATTAGCAGTTAGCAAAACAAGTTATTTATTTTCATTTATTAGCTTTTTTGTTGTTGTTGTTTTTTGTGTGTGTGGTTGAGGCAATCAAGTCACAGTGATATGAAATGGCAAATCATTTTTCAGAAGGCATTAAAATATCTTGTGCTATACTAAATGTGTACAAGAGCAACTGCCCAAACAAAAATTACTTAATAAAAGTGCTAATTTATTTGTTAATTAGCATGTCAATGACTTAAAACACCCATGATTAAAATATCACTTGATACACTTGAGTTGGGGGTCGGTGGGAAATAAACAAGACGTGCAACTTGTGTATAATCTGTACGAACGCGCGGCTGTTGTTTGCGATAAATATTCAGTTTCTGATGAGCGGAAGCGATAAGCACCGTGTCTCTGGGGAGGTTATCGGGGAGGCTGCCACATTTGGATATATTTTATCAGAGTTTATCTGCCGTTTATCTGCCCGGCGCGTGGCAAAGCGTAGAAATCAAAACAAGGGCAAGATTTGGAATCGGAACGAGCTACTTAGGGAAATCGATAAATCTCTCAATGTAACCTTTTGTGTTGATGGACAATTATGCTGCGTTTAAAGTGCTTTTAAATGTTAACTGAGCCATTTTTACAGATATGTCTTAAAAGTTTGTGTTGGGCTCAGCCAAATGTGTCCTCGTTTCTTTGTTGTTGTTTTTTTTTTTTTTTAAGTCAGGAAATGTCAATTATCCGTATGGTCTCGGATCATTAACATCAATGTATGACATTATATAGCAATACAATGCACAAGGAGGGACTGAAAGGTTGAACGCTTAGGAATATCAGATTAGCCGTAGCATATTGAATGAATCCCCATCTGTGCGACCTGACTGATTTGTTTTGATGAAAACCGCACTTTACGCCGGCTGCGTTTCCATCGCTAAATAAGTGAACGACACAAATTGTATTCCCTCTCACCTACGCGTGAGGAGAGCCAATGAAATCGACACTCATGTTCTACCTTTTTTGCCAATTTGGGCTGCCGAAGGTGGGACCTCTTTTGAAAGAGTGGCTTTTAGATTAATCATATTATCCATAGGTTGGGGAAACAAGAACGCTTCTTGACCTCTTCTTCCATAAGAATCCATTATCTTAAACTATCGCGGTAATCCTGGCTTTGGGAGGGGGCTGGCGGTGAGGGAAGCCAAGGAAGCAAGAATCAAGCCTAATAGATCGCAAATAAGATTAATCTATGATCTAAGTGCCGATTACACTTGGACCTGCCCTTGAACACTCAGGTGCAACCTTGAGATCTGCATCCGCTCTTAGACGCCAATTGGATTGGAAAGTCCCTTAAGGGTCCCGTGTGGCTGAGGCACATTTGGCCAGGACCTTAAGCCCCCACGCCCCCCCCCCCTCCTTCCCCTGAGTTGAAAGGTCAAGCAGCTCGAAGTTGACCAGGGCCAAGGTGCTAAATGTGATAGCTAATGCGGGCTTGTGACAAAACCAATTGAAGAAGAAAAAAAAAAACACTCACGGGCTGTCCCCACATATTCGTCTAATATGATTTAGAGCCTCATTAAGCACATTTGAATTTTCGATTATACACTCATTCACATCAAGTGGAGCATTTAACCTGTGATGCCGCGGGTGAAAGTGATCTGTTGAAAAATGTTAAAACCGACTAATATTCTGAAAATGCTGAATACATTAATGGTAACAATATAAAGATTTGGTCAGTGGTAGGCAAAAATGTGATTTTGTCACTTCTATGTCGCAGCTGCTAAATTGTATTTGTTCACCCTATGGGGGGCCGGGAGGGGGGGGGGGCGTATAAAGATATAGAAGACAGAAAAGTATGACTTGTTACGTACAAGTAATTCATTTTGTTTCTACAATTTTCCAATTATTAAAATTACCCATATAATAAAAATAAAAAACATAATCTCAAAATAGTTTACGATGCCCCTGTTCTATTCTTTTTTATTGTCATGATTTATTTTATCTTGGCATGCTCTATTCAATATATTGAGCCAACTGGGGCACAAGGTATTCAAAGGGGTGGCCAGAAATATTAAATGTATACACTTTAACCCTTTCATACTCCCTGTAACCTGCGAACATGATAAGCTGTTCGGTGTCCCCGAAAGGGTTAATTATTGCAATTCCCCCATCCCACCCCCAAAATATTTTTGACACTGTTGTATTAATCACGTGTCACACACTTAGACTTCTTATTTTTATATTAACTGTGCTTTTCACACAGGCAATGTTTGGATGATTCAGCATGGGTCAAATTTACCCATGAACATTTTTGGGTATCAGCGGGGGTAAGGCATGCCGGTCGACGTTGTGGGGAAATGAAGCGCATTCACAAATCTCTTTTCTACTCTAATTAAGCACATGGGATTGCAATAATTGTTTTGTGATAGACTGCATATGTTGAAGATATGCAGATCAATACGCAGGACGTTGACTCTCCAAGCTTAAGACAAACACGGACATGGAAATCGATCCACGCCCCGCCTCAGGTTGACTCTGAAGCTTGACTATTTGATTAATCTGCCGGGGCTGGGCCGGCAGCGAAGAGCGAGCCGGGCATACAACAGCTGATAGTTTCATGCCATTAGGACGGCCGGGCTAATGAAATTTCATTTAATTTGTCAGGAAGAGAGTGCTAATGTTAAAAAGCTTTTGAGCAATAAAAAAAAAAAGAGTGGTGAGGAAAGATGTGAAGGGAAGCCTTAAGTAATTACTGGCTGTATCAGGGTTTCTCGTGATGGAATATTTACATTACTGTCATGGAGGTTCCGAAAAGTAATTAAATTAGCGTGGGGTAAGCTCTTTATTCCCACATTTTTCTGAGAGAAAAGGCCTAATATGTGAACAAAGCCACTCTTTTCCCGGTGGTGGCATTGCCTTGAAGGCTGAGAGTGAGTATCTCATATAGCATATTAACCCTGCGGTTATCTTTCGGGTCAAATTGACCCGTTAGAAAATAGAGTCGTTCATAGGATTGAATTTATTTCGTTCTTGATTTTGTTCATTTCTTTAAAACGGGAATTTGCCATAGTTTGGTACGATTAAACAGCGCGGATCATGTTGACCCGTGAAGGCTGTAAAGAACAAGAAACAAAATTGACCCACTTAAAATTGTTGATTCCTAAAAGTAGGGTTTCATTCAGTGCTGCATTTACCGGTAGTTTGTTTTCTACGCAGAGTGTGTCATATTGACCCGTGAACATTGTTGGTCAGTTCCAGAATCAAGTTAGCGTTGTCTGCATCATTTTGACCCTTTGGTCAATATCAACATGAGGCCTTCTGTTCAGTTATTTGTCAAAATGGCCCATGTAAAATTGTACATTCAAAACGTAAAGGCTTGAAAGTTCAACATAAAACAAAGACAACTACATATATTGTGTATTCACCAAGACATATCGTCTGCTAGCTTAATGCTAACACATGACACGTAACGCGGGCTAATCAAGCTCATCGGAATGTCGCCGTCGTTAATGGATATTAACACTGATCCATTGAACAAAACTGATTTACTTGGATGATGAAACTCTTACCTGTATTATTCTGTCTGTTGTTTTAGTCTTACACTCTCACTAATTGGACACGTAACAGGTTGAATTGAATCGTGAGCACTGTTGCTAAGGTGGAGAAATCAAGCCTTTCGGCGTCGCCTGCATCATTCTGACGATATTGAATTAGCAGGTAACGGCCCCTCTGTTTAAGATCAAGATGAAAGCCTTGTCATCGCCACGGGGGGGCTGACAACTGCAGAAGTTAAGCGAATGAATGGCATGGCGGAATAGTGACCGATGGCTTTTATGGCTGAGAGAGAGGGTTAAGCGTAATGCTATTACAGTTTATTTTCCAAGGGTACGGGCCTCATAATGGTGTTAAAAAAAGGTCTTAAGAACAAAATAATCATAAATCGGGCGTGCCGCGTGTTGCGTGTGACATCTCTATCAGGCCGCATCGGCATCCCTTCTCACTCCATTCCAGCCTCACCAAGACAGATGTGCCAGAGGTGCCACGGAGAATGTATCTGACCGCCAGGCTCCCTCTAATGAATAACTTCCACTTGTGCTCCTGCAATGTAAGCAGAAAGTCCGCCGCCCGTGAATCTGAGCCGACAGCCGACATAATATAAAGGCGACAACACTTGTATGACTTCCATTTTCTTTGCTGTAGATTGATTTTCAGTTAATAACGCAGGGAAATACTAAACGGTCGCGCTGAGCACCTAATAAATCCTGTCTGAGCTTTTTTTATTGAGGCGAATTTAATAAAAGCAACGAGCAAGGGCTTGGGGATTTGTCTCTGTGAGTGCAGACAGAGAAAAAAAAAATCAGGGCGAACGAGGAAGGGTAAATCCACCGTAAATAGCATAACCGGAAGTACGTGGGCTTTTTTTCCCTTAGCTATCAGTAGGGATCGGTGTTTGATTTAATTTTGAGCGCCGAAAATTAAAGAGCAATTTTAAAAAAACGAAAAATTCCAGTGAAGCTTTGCCCAGTTGCGATTCAGGCTTCATCAGCTCAAATACTCAACCTACCCAACAATGACACGATGAAAAACTCTACAATTAAATTGTGTGCTTTCTGTCATTCTACCCTAAAATGCCGCTAAAACATCAGCATGACGCAAAGATTCCAGTCGAGCTCCTAACGGGAAGGATTATGAAAAAAAAAAAAAATCAGGATGGTAAACCTGTGAAGATGATGCCGAAAAAGGGAAACATGCAAGACAGTGGCCCTCGAGGACCCGATTTGGAAATCTCTATGCTAATGGCTACTATAGAACGTAAGGTACAGGCATACAGTATCATAAACTAGCTAAGAGGAAAGTAGTAATTCTATGGCTTAGCAAGTGGCGCCATACGCATAAGCATCCTTGTTGCATTAAAAAAACATTCTGATCCTTGTGTAAGGAAGCGAGGAGGCGAGTGGCGTATTAGGGTTTGCTCAGTTTGGTCGAAAAACGTTTTTTGGTCGTAATCCGAGGTGTAAAAATCTCAAATTTTCTGGTTGAAATTTGATTTGGTCAAGACGTTCGAAAATCAAGGTTTGACTGTAGTTTTAAGAGAAGTTTGCAATGATAATTGTGTTTTGGAATCTGGCTAGAACACAAGGCAGCGACGCTTCCTTTTGCACAGCAAAAGATTCCCACCCATTTACCATAGGACAAAAAAACAAACAACAAAAAAATCTGAATAGTTCTTGGTTTTCACCAAAGCAAAAGCCACCCTTTTCATACGAATAATTACTGCATTTGTGAATTTAACGGAGTTAGTAGCTGTTCACAGGTTCTGACATGAGCATGTTATTCGTGAATCAGATTCCAGTCCGCGACTGTTTTTGCATAATGCATTCACATGAATGGCTTCCATAACCTATGATGATGAAAAATATGGTTTGCGTTGGGTCTTCCCACCACCCCTTGAGCGTATAAACAGTAACGTCACTCCTTCGACCATCTCGAAGTCTTGAGCCCGCTAAATGACACTTGTATTGTTTTTTTGCCCATTTTGCAATTATCAGCCATGAGCAAACATTTTATTTATTTATTATTATTTTTTATTTGTTTTCTCTATATTATTGTAACCACAAGTAAAGGTTGTTCCTGTCAAGGCTGCTCATGCCATTAACTGCATCGTCAAAATTATCATGAATCACGATCTAACGATAGATCGCGAGACAGAAGATGGGAAATAGTCTGTATATGGAAAATGTCTCCCCTCTGGGTGACATATGTCAACATTTACTGTTTGACCTCTGCTGTCATTCCAGCGACATCAAAACATATCATTAGTTCAAATACCATATAGATGCTGAAAATGGAAGAACATAACGACATTGCCATCCCTAACATTCACCCTTAGGTAAGGAAGGTTGATATGAAGCTAAACCTCGGCTTTCATCGCCGTGACGGCAATCACTTCAGGCAGCCCCGCTCACTGAGCCCGAAAGGTCCCGAAGCAAGCTAATTATCTTTCTTTGCGGGCGAAATGAACGCGCGGACCTTCAAAACACGCAACGAGAGCGCAAATAAGGTAAGTTGACAATTTGGCAGTTACACATTTAGCTTCATTAAAAGCGCTTATGTCAATGTCCATGACTTGACCGTTTAATTAAAGCCTTATTACATTTATGTATGCGGTGTAAGTCCTTCTATGCCGTCTACAGGATTCTGTAGGGAGACAAGGGAAGATGTGGAAGGTAATCCTCTTATTATTATGATGGGGAAAACATTTATACATGATTTTATCATTAAATAAAAATTACCAACCTCAAGACAAACGATGCAAAAGAGTAATACTGTGTTTCAAAACATCCCGTGGTCAGCACACTTACTCCGATTCCCCCAATGACTGTGTCATCAAGTTCTGCCATGTTCTACCCACACAGACGAAGAAATAATAAATATTATTTAACATTGCATTCACGTTACTCAGTAAAATTGAATACTGAGGCTACATTTTTAAAATTCATGGGTGCTCAAAAGGCAGCTTTATTTCTGTAGCACAGGTGTGATGCACGGCAACTCGATGTGCTTCACAAAGTTACAAAACTTTTCATGGCAAAACACAACAATAAAAGACAGAATAATTGAAGGCATTTACAAACAGAAGAATTGAAGATATTTAAAGTCAAAATAGAGGAATAAAATGTAGTTAGCTAAAGTTACTACAACAACATAAAGCACCAGAACCCCCCAAAATGTACATGTATTTTGCCTTTCCAATGCCAAAAGTGATTATCTGGCAGATTCATGATAGGTTATGTTATCATTTTCAATTTGTCTAACATGAATTCAAACGCTACGGAAATTTACAGTCAATGCTACATTAGTCTGTGTATCAAGTACTATTATAGTACACTCTGACAAAAATAGGCATTACATTTACTTGTTGTAAGGCAGTTTGTCATTGAACATCATCAATTTTCATTTAAACCCAGAGTAAAGTAGGATTCATGACCAGAATTAAAAAACGCACACTCCTGTAGTCACGAATAAAAGCAAATATTTGATCTGATAAAAAACGGTGAACAGCGCATACTTCAGCCTCAATTCTGAGCACCGCAAAGAGTTTTCAACATTCATTATTATTACGCCACTTTTCAAATTTCCTCACAGGCCTTTTGTTTGTTTGAAAGGGGGTGTGGGGGGGGGGCACACTGGGTCAAGCCATTACGGGGGCTGCCCTCGCACTGGTTACATTTTCTCACAATTGAAAAGCGAGAGTGAGAGATTAGCAGACAATTGATTCAGAGGTGGGGGGGGGGGGGCGGTTATGGGGAGGGCGGGGCTCAGGTATACACAAATGATAACCTGTGCGGGTCAAGTATCAACATCAGCGACGCTTACAATAATGAAGGGAAAAAAAGAAAAAGGAGTGCGCCTGGGTTTGAGTAATGAAATGACATCCACAAGTTCCCACACAATGAGTTCTCACACTCGGGGATGCCAAACATGTCATGTAACAATGCGACACGACGCTTTCGTTGCAAAATCATCATGTTCTGCTTGAGTACAATGCAGCTTCATTACACATCTGAAACAGGATTAATAGCTTTATTGTGTTCTTTTTGTTTCATTATTGATGTAGAACATGGGAATGTACTACATTGAAAGTTGTCTCAACATAGGGAGCTTCAATATAGCCAACTGTTTTCTGAACCATATATTCCTAGCTGAGGAAATTGTGTTTTGATCATTCGGACTTGCAACCAAATTTAATGTGAGCAAAGATAAATGTGAGGTAGCATCGGAACATGCAGAGGGGGAAGATTCTTTTTTTTAATTTACATGTTAAATAAATATATATATATATATATAAAATGCCTTTATTTGGGGGGGGGGGGGTATTTTTTTTGCTCAGGCGGTGCCGTTTTCTTTATTTTCATTTGTTGCCTCATCGGGATGGGTAATACACCCCAAATTAGTTTTTGTTGAAGTTGCTCAATCTTGTGTTGTATTATTTTGTCATTTTATGTTCACTGTTGGGGCGGCCCGGTAGTCCAGTGGTTAGCACGTGGGCTTCACAGTGCAGAGGTACTGGGTTCGATTCCAGCTCCGGCCTCCCTGTGTGGAGTTTGCATGTTCTCCCCGGGCCTGCGTGGGCTTTCTCCGGGTGCTCCGGTTTCCTCCCACATTCCAAAAATGTGCATGGCAGGCTGATTGAACACTCTAAATTGTCCCTAGGTGTGAGTGTGAGTGCGAATGGTTGTTCGTCTCTGTGTGCCCTGCGATTGGCTGGCAACCGATTCAGGGTGTCCCCCGCCTACTGCCCGGAGACAGCTGGGATAGGCTCCAGCACCCCCCGCGACCCTAGTGAGGATCAAGCGGTTAGGAAGATGAATGAATGAATGAATGTTCACTGTTCTTTTGTTGGCGCCGCGGGCACCCGCAGCGGCTCCTCTTTCTCCTGAAGGAATGTACTGTAATTTCATCTGTGCTGTATGTTGCACATGTAGCACATTGGACAACTTATTTTGTCAAGTGGTTGCACAAAAATAAATGATAATAACATTTTTAAAAATCATATGCATCCAGATTATTTTGTTTTAGCCAATAGACAAAAATAAAATGGAGTAAATTCAACACACAATTTTTTTTCAGAGTATTTTACTAAATGTTCATGTTTTTAATCCATATGAAAGAATTGATTGGTCATTAATATATTAATTTTCTTAAAGTTGCTATGACTATTGCATTCTTCCGGAATCTTATTTTGCATGGTTGTAGTGCGGCAAAAAATGTTAGCATATTTTTTCTGTTTCCAAAACCCCATAGCATAATTGACTATAAATTTACAGTTTGCCATATTGACACAAAATAGGCGTTAATAATATCATAAGAGGACATGTGATAAAGGATGAAGGGCCCATGCTCCAAAATGAACAGGAAGTCTGACAATTCTGATTTGAGACGTTGATTTCTAGGACTTTTACTTTGGCAAAAAAAAAAAAAACAGAAGTGTGCACCCGAGGCAAATGGGCAACACTAGACTGTGATGCTTTTTTGCCGTCACAGTAAAGCGTTCGTAGAGAAAGGTGTCAAAATGTGATGATTTTGAGGTTTCACCATGCAGAGGGGAGAGCGGGAGGGGCGCGGGTGCCTCCTCATCACTGCATGTAAACTTTAATTATTCTTATTGTTATTAATTATTATTCATGAATCAATAGTTCACCTCATTGTGTCTTCACGTTGTGGAGCTTGAAAAATGACCGACTCTCCGTATGCACTCGAGCGGAGTCTGAAGTAATTAAGTAAAGACACTTTAATAATCCACGATACAAACATCAAGCGCATCAGTTTACAGGATGCGCAGACATATGGTAATTATCTTTTACGACGCTAATATAATCTATGGAGGCCCTCCCCTGTCCTCTTGAAGACACACACAGTCATTATCATATTGCACAAGAGGAATCATTTGCTTGATTGGACAGAGCTTAAAAAAAATGGAGAGATGCGGGTACTCAGATGAGGTTGTTTAATGTCCTACATCATTAACAGTGTGCAGATTGATACCCATGAAAATTCAAAACATGTCCTATTGACACCGGCAAAAGCTTTGATACCACAAGAGGATCCATCCACCCTTCCATCCATTTTCAATTGCGCCTGTCCTTATTAGGACGGTGGCCGAACTGCAGCGTATCCCATCTGACTTTTGCGTGAGAGCCACTACACATGTACCATATTTTCCGCATTACAAGGCGTACCTAAAAGCGATTTTCTCAAAAGCTGACAGTCCACTTTATAATCCGATGCATCTTATACATGGATCAATATACTGATTTCTTGGGCGTAGTACTTTAAATGTTCTGTAAAGTGTTTTTTTACAGCTACGGTGATTGTGAAAGCTCTATATTAATAAAGCTCTATTGTATTGTATTCCTTTAGCGTATCTCCATCTAGTGGATGCATAACACAATCGCAGCGACAAGTGTAGCTTCTATTCAAGGCGCTTTATAATGCGGTGCCACCCTATATATGAAAACAGTTTTAAAATAGGCCAGTCATTGACACAATAAAGTGCAGAAAATACAGGATTATTTTTGGTAAAAGTCATTCTGTGACTACAACTACTAGAGAGGGACTGAGAAATCAGATGGGGGGGGGCACCTACGCAAAAGACAATGGTAACGTCATAGCTGCGCTAAATATTTGCATGAAAAACACGCCATTGAACATAAAGGAATCCAGCGATCCACACACACAGACACACAATTTGGGGGGGTGGGGGGGGGGGGACTCATAAACCTCCAATAATCGATTTCCATGAAAACTCAGCATTGACCTAACCACTTATATATAGGAATAAATTGTCAAGAATAGCTGCGTAACCACGTATGACGCTTTGCAAAATACTTCACTTTCTGCTTTTCAAACTGTCACGACTTCAGTCTAAATTGGTATGAAAAACACTTCTGGGACAAATATGAGACAATAAAATGAAAGCCGGTGAGAACGAGAGTCGCGCCATGTGACCTCATCTTCTTAATGGTTGTAACCTCCAAACGTGGGATTTGCCGAGCATTGTAAAATGAGGGTTGCTTATTGGAATAAACATCAAAGAGTCGGTCATCACAATGCGAGTAAAATTGCTAAATCGGCTAACCCTCGGCAACAATATCCTGCCACTGATGAAGTCAAATGTTCAGGACACGGTGTTTGTTTTGGGGAGTGTGTCCCGTCACATTTAATAAAGCAAGCAGGCGGCACAAGAGTTTCCGTTGTTTCAGAGGCGGCGGTGCAGGACCTTGTTCATCTACCCAGCTGCTATTATTCTGTCAAGAGCTCCTCTGTTTTCCCGAGAAAAGGAAGTCATTTCATTTCCACCTTTTGTGTGTGTCTGAATGCGAGCGACGCTCTTTCAGCAATATGCAGTCCATTCAAATCTCCTCTCCATCCGAACCAAAATATACAAACGTTACGTCGGACTGCGTGGCTTGCCGGTCCCAGAGAAAATGGGGAATTTCCTAAATTGGTGTACCTGTCAACATTGGCGGTTTCAGCACTTTTTTTTCTCGGGGTTGGGGGCAGTGGGATTTTGTCTTTCTCTGTCCCAACTGATTGACATCGACTGAAAGCCTGATAACTCGCAAAAATATCAGTCTTGAGTGAGGAGTTATTATAAGTAATATTTCTTCTTCATGGATGCTTAAATTAAATCCTTCATCTTTGATGGCAGTGTTTGTAATCAGCAACTCGTTTCCTACTCCCTAATCACGACAGTAGAGCTGGAGAAGGTTTTTTAAATGAAAATTTTATTTTATCATTGTTTTCCATGATATCAACATCAGTTGGTGAACCATCATGAAAAAAAATTGAACGAATATATCCATTTTCATACATTTACATTGTTTCAAATTGAGTGCATAAGCCTTTGTTTGGCAACTGACTCAGATGTTCTTTACTTGTCAAGATGCATTATGGAACATGCCGAGGTCCCTCGAAAGGATACTCTAGCATCGCTATACTTTTAAACAGTACTAACAACAACAACAACAACAGTATTTATAGAGCACTTTCAAACAGCCATCGCTGCATACAAAGTGCTGTACATGGAGCGATTTAACATATACAATAAACAGTAAGACGAATCAGTAATAAGTAATAAGTAATAAGGCGGTAGAAAGCACCAAGCAGTAAAATCAAGAGCACTAAAACATGGTGTTCACGCCCACTACGGCGCAACCTGCACTTGTGCACTTTGCGCTAGGTTGGCACTGGGGATCAAAATAGGGCCCCGAGTGTTTAGGGCACCAGAAAAAAAACATTGCTTGCCTTGCCCCCCCCCACACACAAAAACACCAGAGCAGGCCAGAGTGTATCTGACCTAATGAGGCTGGCAAAGACTCCATCTCGTTTGAGTGTTTTATATTTATGGCCTAAAAGTGTTTTTCATACAAACATTTACTGTAATAATAACTTTACAGCGTCATTATGGCGGCTTAGTGATAGACTGCGGCGGGTTCAGACAAAAGTAGCATTTGAACATAAATGACTTCAGTTGAAATTCTAACTCAATTGCATATCCACTAATCTCCAGCTCGCAGCTTTTCCTCCATTGATGTGCACAATATGACCCGTTGTCCTCGCAATGGGTGCGACACATTAGAAGCAATGACGCTAATAACATCCGAGCACTCTATACGAAACATCAGCACCCAGCGATGACAAACCTGTCACGAGGCGTAATCTAGGATGGGGTCATAACATCCTCAGAAAACCATAGCGATTTGCCCCTCTTTCCGTGCCGTCCCCCTAATAATGGAGCGCTCGTAAATCCTTTGCCTGCCAGAAAGCTGCGAGCTAACCCATAAAATAAAAAAAATAAAAAATAAAAACACACAAGCGTTGCGGGATGAGACACGTCAAAGGAAAGGGTTGGATTCATCTTCATTTGGAAAGCACTTTATCACTTGCTCCTTTTTGGTTATATAATATATAAGCGCAATAACCTCGAATATGTATTACGATAAACATAAATTCGATTTTTCATGGTGGCACAGTTTGATCAGAGCTGGAATTTCTCTTCTCAACTCGTTTTCGTCATCTTCAGCTTTACCGATGCCGCGTCAGCTGTTATTTTTTGTCCAAGGGGTTGATATGAGGCGTGGCCTTCATTTCAGCATGACGAAAACCGAGTTGGCGTGAGGCTTGGCGTCAATCAGAGCGGATGCCATTATTTTGAAACATATTGTTCGTGTCTATTTGAGGTAGGGAGTTGATTGGTTTACAATGATAGCAGTGGAGATTGGAGTAATACACGAGATTGAAGGTTTGGAGGTGTGGTGTCTCGCACCATTTCACTCAGACACATCTATTTGAGGCACTGCGTTCATTTATTTAAAAAAAAAAATACCGGTAATTTAAAATACTTACGCAATTGACATCAAACTGCCCGAAGGAAATGACTACTCACAGCTATTAGCTCCAGGATTTGAACTTTACACATTCGATTTGGTACATGTACTCAGATGCATTAAAAAAAATAATAATAGAAATGAGGCAACTATTTATTTGCACCTGTATCACCTCATACCGAGGACAATACGTCCTTTATTAGCCAAATAGTGTCCAAGATGAATGTGTTGTCTGAGGGAGGATGTAGGCTTCTCATGACAAGATGTATGCACGTGCATCGGGAGAAAGGAAAGGGATGTTTTGTCTCGCCAAACATGACTGGGATGTCAGCCTTAATAGAAATGATTGGTGAATAGGGTCCCAATCCGGAGGCTCGCCGGTGTTAATCCTGCTCTAGATTGCTGCGCCGGGACCGCTAGTATTTACATATGCAGAGGATCCCGCTGTTTGGCGAGCACCATTGACACGGCAGAGCAATTAATCATCCCCCAAATACTCCCGCTGTGCAACAGACGAGCCTCGCAGAACATGCTGCTTGCAGAGTGTTTTAGCATGTGTGAAGGCAGCAGTAAAGAACATTTTTCAGAAACAAACCTCCTCTGTAATCTCCCTTATTTGTCACAGGCCATTGCTTTCGTTATTCTTTAGTCAACGCAAAGCATAAATCTTTATGCGGCCAAATCAATTTGAATTACGTTTCCCACTCACTGTAAAGTGTATATTGCGCAATTGTCTTGACTTATACACGAAATAAAGCCTTGCCGCGATGGGTGCGATTTCATTAGCATAAACATTTTAACGCACTGCTGACTGCCACCTCAGATGATAAATCAGCACAGTAAAGCAAATACAGGGGCATGCTACATCTTGGGGGGGGGGGGGGGGGGGGGGTCCTATGGACTCAATGTTCTCGCGGGGAGAGGGGGGGGGGCTCAAGAACTGAGTGGCAGTCAAAAGGTGGGGACCTTACCACTCCAATCTCCAACTACAGACGCGGGCTCGAGGAACATGGAATGTCACCTCTCTGTGAAGGAGCCTCACATGGCTTGCGAGGTCTGGAAGTTCCGCTCTGGAGTTGCCCACTGTGAGAGGCGCCAAACATTATTCCCGTGGGCAGTGAACATTATTGGTCTTCTGTGCTCATCTCGGATTGTCAATAAGTTTTGTGATCTTTACGGCACGTAATGCTTCCATACAGTCTTATATTCATTCGTGGTACCAAACAAAAGAAAACAAAACAAAAAAGCTTTTCCAAATGACCTTGGAGGTCAGCCCCGCCAAGTGTGGCTTGAAGCCTAAGGCTGTGCAATCATCTTTAAAAAAAAAAAAAAAAAAAAAATTGCAAACTTCTGAACTGAGCTAAATAGGCCAGCGGACAATGAACGTCCATTGCCGATTTATTTCCAAACCACACCAAGAAAATGTTTGCCACACATTGTACGACCCCAAAAAATAAATAAATAAATAAACGGTAAATATTCAATAGGAGCAACCTAACTGGGTCAAGAGATCGCACTGCGAGCTACCTACGCTCATATCGCCGGGCGTTGTTTCCCCATTTTCTCCAAGCCCTGCAGCGAGGAAACTCTGGCGAATCTCACTGAACACCATCTGCTTGTTCCGAACAACAGGGGAGAACGGAGCGCTCTCAAAATGGACCTCGCAACTGGCTTCTGCTTCTTCCTTTTGGCGTTGTGTCTTAGGAGATAGCCCAGTCTGCGCTCCGGCAGAGTGGATTTGAGATGGTGGGACACAACGAAGAAAAGTCAAAACCCAAACAACTCGCCGCAACGTTGACAACTGAACTGAACATTCAAGCATGCGCTGCTGATCAGAAGGAAAGATTAGCTTTAGCGAACAACGCTGCCAATCTGTGCTAACACTGAAGTTCTGCTTATCCTTCATTTTGACACACCATCCGTTCTTTTGTTGAGCATGTTACTGTCCAGCTAAAACCGGAGTTTAAAGCACATTGACCACCTTCATTTTTTTTAAGCACCACCCGAGCAGCCAAGGGCAATGCGAAGTACAAAAAAATAAAATAAAAAATAACACCTCTGGTTATTTGCGAACATCTACTCCCTCAATATTTGATTTCCCAGACAGATGTTGGAGCCCAGGTGCTATCCCAACATCATTTGTATATTTGTAGAGAGGCCTCCCATTTTGACTCTCCTGCTCCTGATTGTTTTGCTCCGTTTGCAAATCAGCCGCTATCGTTGAAAAATAAAAAGCACTGGGAGAACATGCTAAACTCCATGTTGGCGGGGCCGGAGCCTGGATTTGAACACAGAACGTCAGACGGGCTAAGCAGGAAGCTACTTTGTCGAGTGAGTCTTTGATTGTTTGTTTTCTGTCTTTTTTTTTTTAATCCTCATAGCTATTACTGGCAACGGACTCCGAATGTAAACACATCAATTGGGAGGAAAACAAGGCATCCAGCCGCGATACCTCATTGATAACCGCCTGGCTTGCTAAACGTCGCCTCTCTTTACACTGCGTTGGAGCCAAGTTAAATTACTACTCAGCAGGTATCGCCGCTGTTCCACAGTAAAAGCGTTCAGTTTGCAAAACGGGGGGGTGGATTTTAGCATCGAGTCATACGTCTCCAAGAAATGTCGAAAGCAGGCCGGGGCACTTATTTTTAGCCGTTTTTTTTTTTTGACAGCTCATTTAGATGTTTACATGAAGCGCTGTCGCCAAGAAAGGGGACGTTGCAACTTCAACCGCCTCTTCATGCTGAACTAACAACTTGTACGACAGTGGGCAAAGGAGAGCCACAGTCACCGCTGCTCTTTCAGACGTTTCACTTAACACGTCAGTCAAACGTACAAAAACAAAATGAGAAGACCTGCAAGGAGCTTCTTTAGGTCACAGTCATCGCTACTCTTTCAGATGTCATTTACTTGGCCATACCCCTTAAAGGCATAAATCAATAGTCGAGTACGATAGTGATTACATTTAGATGATTTTTAAAAATTATCTTTCCTTAAGTGTATGTTTTATGGGTTTTTTTAAATACAATACAGGCCCATTATTCTTTATTTAAAAGGTGACACTGATGTTTTGGGAGGTCAGGAATGGATTCATTTCTTGCTTTTTGATCTGAGATACTTACATGTCAAGTATACTTGTAAGTCAAGGTACAACTGTACAAGGTGCTCAGAATTTGTTTCTTCTGATCTTTCAAGAGAGAGAGAGAGAGAGAGAGAGAGAGAGAGAGAGAGACGCCACATTCAAAATGGCTTGAATGGCATTGTCAGGTTTGTTTCAGGAATTTAGAACCGCCAGAGCGCCTCAACTCCATCTCCTTGCTGGTCACCATATTTATATCCATATCCAACCATGAGTTGGGAATTTCACAATTATTCTTATTCTTATGGCTGATTAGATATTCAGCCTACAAGCAGTTGGGAAGAGTTTTTTACGAACAAAGTGACCATCATTTTGCCTATAGGCAAAAAAAAAAAGGGGGGGGGGCTATTTAGGTTGAAATAAATTGCATAAATGAGACCTTTCTGCCCTCTTTTACATCCAAATTTTGACCTGTACAGTTTGTTTTTTTGTAGCTTCCACATTCTTATATAGCTTAAGTAATAGCTTATTGGTTGGATGTTATCATTTCCCACCCACCTGATCAAAGTCAACAATTATCGGACATTGTTTGTCGTGCGTTAGGAAGAGTGATATTTCCTCGCTATCTGCTTTTAAATTAGTCATGGCCGAAAATCACCTAGTTTAAAATTAATCAAGAGTTACAGTGTCAAACCGGGTCTGACCGAGCCACCAACTATGTGAATGTGACATCAAACCAAAAAGCATCCTGTATGAACATTGATTGAGATGTTGCACCCATTCATGCACCAATAATGATAACCTGTAACCTGATAACATTGATAAGCCGTCCACTGTAGTGACCACTGTCCTTGAGAGGGTTAAAAAATACAATAAAATTGGTTCGTTTTCAACCCACTAAATTCGTCAAACGTGTTTTTAACCGTACCGTGAAACTGAAGAAGTTTGTGGGCTGGATTCAATTAAAACGCTTTTGTAAAAATCACATTCAACAGTTTTAAGTTGGTTAGAGTCTGAAAGTCATCAAATCGGGAGATGAGGGCAAGTGCACAACTGTGTCCTTTGTTCTTCATGTGAAAGTGTACAAAAAAAAAAGATAAGTTGGAAAAGATTAGACCAGAGCTAATCTGTCTTTTAAGTGACCCCAGCACTCAGCGCTCCTGTTAGGGGGCTTTAAATTCTCCCCTCCCAAGTTCGCCGTCGATTTGTTATCAAATCAAGCGTCGGGCGTCTGATTCATTGCTATTCAGGAGCGGGGCTGATTTATATGCAGAATGTAAAACAGATGCCTTATGCGATACATATTTATGGTGAGCCTTGCTCTCTGAGATTTATTGGAGCTTCTCTCATCGGGGCGGTGGGGGGGCGGGGGGTGCTGTGATGGCTTGTATTTCCTCACAGCTGCCAATGCCAAACTCATTAAAAAGAGGTGCGACTATTAATATACATTGTAATACTGACAGCATCTAATTTATAACCCCCTTTCCGTTTTTTCCTTTTCCCCTCCATGTGTGCAGGCATCTTTTTTTGCATGTGTGTGTATGTGACTGCTCAAGTTATGCATGTTTCTGACACTGACCAGCTTTCTTTCTGCACTGACAAAAATGGTGTGTTGCAGTGACTCAATTGTGCTTAGTTAAGTGGTTGCACAAAATAAAATCATCTGGATCAGGTACATTTTTTGTTCAACTAGATGTGCTGTATAGTCTATTTAAATCAACGAATCCTGCATGGTGAATGAGCTTGTTATTTTAGTGGTCCCATACGTGGCTCAACAAAACTCAATCAGTTGCACCCTCTAGAAATAGAAAGGACATTATCATACCAAAATGCACGAAAACGTCTCAAGGAATGCCTGGAATCAAACTAACAAACAATTCCTTTCAAGACTGGTGGTGTTTGTGTTTGGTGTGACTGCTGCATGCGCCACATGGATGAACCGAATATTAATTGAGTGAGGGTTCAATAAAGTGTGCCGGCAATGTCACGAAACACAGCCGATGATCGATTTAGCAAATTCAAATATATCACAGAGTATATTGTTGTTCTACTTCTTCCTTTCATAACTTTGCTGCTGTGAATTGGGAATTTCTCCATTGCAAGACTAATAAAGGGTTTCTTATCTTATCTTATCTTATCTTAATATCAACGATTGCGGGTGAGTCTAAAATAGAGATAAACGGGGGTTCGGCGCACATTTGCATTGAAAAGTGAATTAGATCATTAAAGCCGCTGACTTGACTCTATCAGCACATCCAAGGATGGAGGTGGGCTCCACAACCATTTACACTTCCAATTTAAGGCTTCTTTGCGCCCAAATGTTAAATACTAATAATTAGCCCCTGCGGCACCTCCCCTCATTCTGAGTTCAACCCCCACTGGAGGCCTGTTCAACATCTTCACTGAGGCATTTTGTGTGTCCTCCCTTCGCCTTTCTTCTGCTTTTAGCCGCCCGGCCTCCACTTCACAAGGGGCTTGACAGCCCGTGGAGGGTGGATTAAAAAAAAAAAAATTAAACGCCGCGCCTGTTAAGTCTTCAGCTAATTAGCAAAAATGGTGTCCATTCTTTTCTTTTTCAAGCGATGCATCTCGGAGGGGGTGGCGGGGAGAATCAGACGGCGAGAGGGTAAATAAGGCAGGGAGAAAGGAGAGATGTGAGGGAGGAGATGCATGCTCGCGCTCAGCTGGGGTGTTTTCAAAACACGCTGCTGAAAGCCTCTGTTAATCCAGCCACTTTTGTTTTTAGACTTTTGTGTTTGCCAGGTTGACCATATAACGTCATACATCTGCTGTATAGATTTCTCGGCCTCTTCGGGGGAGCCGCCGAGTCCCCCTTCCCCCTCTGACCATTCCCTCCCCGAGGGCTCAAATTCACTGCTGGTCTGACATGAAAACACCTCAAGTGTGAGCTGCTGCTTGGGGGAAGCGTCACGCTGCAGGGCTGGGAAAGGCAGAGATGCTTTAAGAATGGGGAAAGCTTGCAAGATAAAAATCCTGATGCACTTGGAAAAATACGCTTTGCAGAATCTCAAAATTCTAAAACAGTACATTGGTACCTTGACCTCCATTTTACCCCCATTGGATTGAACTGAAACACCATTAATCCATTCCAGCCCCTCAAAACCATTCTTATTCAATAAACAAAAATGGCACCTTAATATATGGAAAATAAATGAATAATTGTTCACTTTTAAGATGTGTGGCCCAGTGAGTGGTGTCAGGGGCTGGAGTCAGCTTGGCCCAACTTGGCCTGTTCTTCTGTGTGTGTGAATGTCTGGGCATGAGATGTGGTTCACAGCAGCTGCTTTTGCATGTTCTCTTTTTGTATTTACATATTTGTACCATTCGTTAAACTGCAGAAAGTGTATCAGTTGCTGTGCCTCTCCTTGCCCACATGCAAGGGAATCATTGTATCATAATTTGCTCTATTTTGTTTTCACTTCCTCCATGCGGTTTCACTTCACTCATCACCAGCGCTCACCCACGCCCATAATGAGGACAAGCGGCATAGAAAATGGATGGATGTATCCAAATCGAGTGACGTCCAAAGTCCTTTTCCACATGTGCTACATTTTGTGTGTTTGAAGGGGAGGTCACATTTTTACATCATCATGATCAATGTATTTTTGTTCACACTGATCTCCGCCATGGAAACCACGCCCCTTAGCAGCACTCAATTAAAAGGGAATGAGAGGAGCCACTTCGATAGACTGGGAATCAAGACGGATGTGTTCACTCCCACAACGGCGCAAACATCGATTCCTACCGCCGACCATCTATGAAAATTCTTTAAGAAAACAACTCCATCTATGTGGACAGCTAAGATGCTTAGCGCTAGGACTTATGCTGGGCACAAAAATACGGCTCTTAGGCTGCACTACAGGTCCTACGGGAGTCATATAACCTTAACATCTTACACATTTATAGTGGAGGCAGGGCAACTAAAAGAAATGTGACAGACTACTGGGTGAAAAAAAATGTATACAATTTCATTGAACAAATAGAATATAGGCCGCAAATGTAGGTCAGTGCTTCAGATCGCGTTTAGGCCAGAAGAGAAGGCTTTCTTATCTTTGCTTGCCCTCACTGTACACCGCTGTAATTATTAAAAGAAAGTGTAAGTTACAGAAGCGAGGTTACTCAAAAGTCCAGATTCATAAATCACATAACCATATGCGAGACTATACCAGACAGCTTTACACACTTAATAGCCATGACGTATTTCATGTCAAGGAGGTGGCGGGCAGCGGGGAGGAAGCCGACATGCTCAGCTCAAGTCTTTGAGAGACTCACAGAGGCACAACAAAGCGGGAAATTAACAGCGTGGAAACTTAATAAACGAGTTGTTTCGCCGTGCCGCAAACGCCGGGTGATTCCCGCAGGAAGGGAAAGGCCAAGAGCGGCGGAACTACAGCGCCCGTCCTCCATCTGTTAAGACAGGAAGTTGGGGTAGCGGGGGGCGGCCGAGCACTGGGAGAGGGAGAGCCAGAGTTCAGAAATTGCGATGGAAAGATGGCCATGGGAGCCTCCGAAGCCATGTTTCCAATACAGTGAAACATTGCTATTCGCTATTCCCATCCATCCATCCATTTTTCCACCGCTTATCCGGGGTCGGGTCGTGGGGGCAGCAGCTTTAGGAGGGAAGCACAGACTTCCCTCTCCCCAGCCACTTCTTTGAGCTCTTCCTGGCGGATCCCGAGGCGTTCCCATGCCAGCTGGGTGACATAGTCTCTCCAGCGTGTCCTGGGTCGTCCTCTGGGTCTCCTGCCAGTGGGACATGCCCGGAACACCTCACCAGGGAGGCGTCCAGGAGGCATCCTAATTAGATGCCCGAGCCACCTCATCTGGCTCCTCTCGATGTGGAGGAGAAGCGGCTCTACTCCGAGCCCCTCCCGGATGACCGAGTTTCTCACCTTATCTCTAAGGGAGAGCCCGGACACCCTGCGGAGAAAACTCATTTCGGCCGCTTGTACCTGGGATCTCGTTCTTTCGGTCACGACCCATAGCTCGTGACCATAGATGAGGGTTGGGACGTAGATCGACCGGTATATTGAGAGCTTCGCCCTTTCGCTCAGCTCCTTCTTTACCACGACAGACCGATACAACGTCCGCATAACAGCAGACGCTGCACCATTCCGCCTGTCGATCTCTGGCTCCCTCCTGCCCTCACTCGTGAACAAGACCCCAAGATACTTAGACTCCACCACTTGGGTCAAGATCTCCTCCCCGACCCGGAGAGGGCACTCCACCCTTTGCCGACTGAGGACCATGGTGTCAGATTTGGAGGTGCTGATCCTCATCCCAACCGCTTCACACTCGGCTGCGAAACGCTCCAGTGAGAGTTGGAGAGTCCTGCTTGAAGGAGCCAACAGTACCACATCATCTGCAAAAAGCAGAGATGCAATACTGAGGCCCCCAAAACGGACCCCCTCAACGCTTCGGCTGCGCCTAGAAATTCTGTCCATAAAGGTGATGAACAGAATCGGCGACAAAGGGCAGCCTTGGCGGAGTCCAACCCTCACTGGAAATGATTACGAGTTACTGCCGGCAATGCGAACCAAACTTTGACATCGGCAATATAGGGAGCGAACAGCCCGTATCAGGGCGCTCGGTACCCCATAAGCACCCCCCACAGAACCCCTCGAGGGACACTATCAATAGCCTTCTCCAAGTCCACAAAACACATGTAGACTGGTTGGGCAAGTTCCCACGTCCCCTCGAGGACCCTGCTAAGGGTGTAGAGCTGGTCCACAGTTCCACGGCCAGGACGAAAACCACACTGCTCCTCCACAATCTGAGGCTCGACTTCCCGACGGACCCTCCTCTCCAGCACACCTGAATATACCTTACCAGGGAGGCTGAGGAGTGTGATCCCTCTGTAGTTGGAACACACCCTCTGTTCCCCCTTTTTAAAAAGAGGGACCACCACCCCGGTCTGCCAGTCCAATCCTTGAGGAACTCCAGGCGGATCTCATCCACCCCTGGGGCCTTGCCACCGAGGAGCTTTTTAACCACATCGGTGATTTCAACCACAGAGATAGGAGAGCCCACCTCAGAGTCCCCGGGCTCTGCTTCCTCCAAGGAAGACGTGTTGGTGGAGTTGAGGAGGTCTTCGAAGTACTCTGCCCACCGGTTCACAACCTCCCGAGTCGAAGTCAGCAGTGCCCCATCCCCACTGTACACAGTGTTAATGGTGCACTGCTTCCCCCTCCTGAGACGTCGGATGGTGGACCAAAATTTCCTCGAAGCCGTCCGGAAGTCGGCTTGCATGGCCTCACCGAACTCTTCCCACGCCCGGGTTTTTGCCTCAGCGACCACCGAAGCTGCGTTCCGCTTAGCCAGTCGATACACGTCAGGTGCCTCTGGGGTCCCACAGGCCATAAAGGCCCGATAGGACTCCTTCAGCTTGACGGCATCCCTTACTGCTGGTGTCCGCCAGCGAGTACGGGGGTTGCCGCCACGACAGGCACCAATCACCTTACGGCCACAACTCAGATTGGCCGCCTCAACAATAGAGGCACGGAACATGGTCCATTCGGACTCAATGTCCCCCGCCTCCCTCGGGACATGGGAAAAGCTTTGCCGGAGGTGGGAGTTGAAACTCTTTCTGACAGGGGATTATGCCATACGTTCCTAACAAACCCTCACGATACGTTTGGGTCTGCCAGGACGGAACGGCATCTTCCCCCACCATGGGAGCCTACTCACCACCAGGTGGTGATCAGTTGACAGCTCCGCCCCTCTCTTCACCCGAGTGTCCAAAACATGCGGCCGCAAATCCGATGATACAACCACAAAGTCAATCATCCAACTGCGGCCAAGGGTGTCCTGGTGCCAAGTGCACAAATGGACACTATGTTTGAACAAGGTGTTCGTTATGGACAATCCATGACGAGCACAGAAGTCCAATAACAAAACACCACTCGAGTTCAGATCGGGGGGGCCGTTCCTCCGAAACGCGCCCTTCCAGGTCTCGCTGTCATTGCCCACATGAGCATTGAAGTCCCCCAGCAGAACAAGGGAGTCCCCAGCAGGAGTACTGTCTAGCACACTCTCCAAGGACTCCAAAAAGGGTGGGTACGCTGAGCTGCTGTTTGGTGCATATGCACAAACAACGGTCAGGACCCGTCCCTCCACCCGAAGGCGGGGGGAGGCAACCCTCTCGTCTACCGGTGTAAACCCCAATGTACAGGCACTGAGCCGGGGGGCAATGAGTATGCCCACACCTGCTCTGCGCCTCTAACCGTGAGCAACTCCAGAGTGGAAGAGAGTCCAACCCCTCTCGAGAGAACTGGTACCAGAACCCAGGCTATGTGTGGAGGCAAGTCCGACTATATCCAGTCGGAACTTCTCTACCTCGCACATCAGCTTGGGCTCCTTCCCTGCCAGAGGGGTGACATTCCACGTCCCTAGAGCTAGCTTCTGCAGCCGAGGATCAGACCGCCAGGGTCCCCGCCTTTGGCTGCTGCCCAGCTCACATTGCACCCGACCCCTTTGGCCCCTCCCATGGGTGGTGAGCCCATGAGAAGGGGGACCCACGTTGCCTCTTCGGGCTAAGCCCGGCCGGGCCCCATGGGTGTAGGACCGGTCACCAGGCGCTCGCCAACGAGCCCCACCTCCAGGCCTGGCTCCATAAGGGGGCCCCGGTGACCCGCGTCCGGGCAAGGGAAACTGAGATCCATTAATTTTACTCGTCATAAAGGGTCTTTGAGCCGTGCTTCGTCTGGTCCCTCACCTAGAACCTGTTTGGCATGGGTGACCCTGTCAGTCATAAAGCCCCAGACTTGCCTTTCAGGCATAAAGCCCCAGACAATTTAGCTCCTAGGATCATTGGGACACACAAACCCCTCCACCACGGCAAGGTGACGGCTCACGCAGGGGTACTCGCTATTCCCCCCCCAAAAATCATTTTGAGCGTGGTTTCGCCTTACAAGATTTTCCAGATACGAGCCACGATGTGATTGTGACTTTTTTAAAACAACCGTATAGCTTTTGCCTTAAAACATGTGAATGCTAGCAAACACTGCAAAACAGCATAGACCAGCTAACACATAGCATCGGCGTTAGGAAATCGTAACGCTTTAGGCAATGAATATTTGAACACATAGATAGCAACACATCTAGACAAACAATACTCAAGCATATTCGTAATCCTCTCCGAAAAATTATTGATGCCTGCACCTTACTGAGTTAGTTGTGAAAATCTTCTTCATGTCATGTCTCTCTGCCTGGAGGCGAATGTGCCGCCCCCATGTGGCCGAACTGCACAGAACAGAAGGAGCAGCAAAATAGCCATTCATTGTGCAAAAAAGATCTGGTCTTGCAATGGAGAAATTCCCAATTCTCAGCAGCAAAGTTATGAAAGGAAGAAGTAGAACAACAAAATATAGGAGCTGCTGGAAAGGCAGCCACTCTCGCGGCACCATTTTGAAGTCAAAATAACAAAAATAACACAACACAACACATAGGACAGACAGTCGTGCAATCTTCACCAATTTTCTGCATACACTTTGTTGTCTGAAGCAGTTATGGATGAAAGAGGAGAGGATCAAAGTGTCCTTTCACCAGTGGATCAGAGACATCATGCTGAAAATGTGCACACATCTTTAATTACAACATTACTGTATGTTTTTATGAAGTACAAAACTATAAGGTGCTAGCTTACTGAAAACACGTTCCAGAAAAATATGTCATTTTTTTGGGAGGCTGAAAGGTTGACGGCATTTACATTTTATTTTTTCTGTGGGTATAGACCAGAGGTGGGGCAGACTACGGCCCGCGGGCCAGATCCGGCCCATTGGTCTTTTGAATCCGGCTCACCGAAGGTTGGTCCACAATTAAGGTTTGATGTGAATTATTGCATTCATTTTATTTGGACTTGTAATGACAGACATGTCACCGCCAGATGGCGCATTGACTTGAAGTTGCAGAACATGGGGGCCAGGGGGGATCTTATCGACCACCTTGGACGTCTGTATTGCTCTACTTCTACTGGTCTGATCACAACCCATCTGCAGCAATGCACAGGCTAAAATAGGTTATCAACAACGCTGTTGTCTTTTAAAAAAGTATATTAATACAGTGCGTTCATGATTTTGTTCTGTTGATGTTTGATATGGACTGTCAACAAATGCATTTTTTTTTTTATGTACCATAGCTTGTGCTGACCTGGCCCTTCTGTCAAATTTTAAAAGTCAATGCGGCCCCCGAGCCAAAAAGTTTGCCCACGCCTGGTATAGACCATTTGGGATGAGGGTGTTGATCTCCTGTGAATTCCAGGTGGGGGTTTCACTATATTAGGCTTGCACCAGCTCAGCAGAATCACGGTTTTAAACTGATGTTTTCCTTTTCACGTCTTTAAACGCTGACATGGACAGGGCTAAGTGTCGCTTATACTGCCACTAAAAGGAACAGGCTATATAAAAGAAAAAGAAAAAAAGCAGCAGAAAAAAAAGACGAAGGAGGGCTGTGTCGGGCCGCCCGCGTTGTGCACTACTTTGCTGAAATGGGAGTATCTATCAGACACACATCCTATTAAACCAAGGGCAGCCAGAGAAATTCCTCACGTGATCACCGTCGCCCCCGTAACTGCCTGCCACCAAAATGGAGGCGGCGTCGTATGTCACTTATATGGAGCAATAAGCAAGTTTGGGAAGGGTGCTAATAGAGACGCTTAGCTGATCCTGACAAATCACACTCACGGGCACACTCGGACACCTACACACGCACACACACACACGCACACGCACACACACACAGACACAAGGTCACGCACAATAAGTTGAGAATGTGCCACAGGGCAAATGTGTTTTAAGATCAAAAGGTGCAATAGAATAAGATGGGGCTGGGAATGCAAATACAGTGACATTTTTGAAGGTGGAACTATATATGTGTCTATGGTGCACCAAATAGTGTTATGCTGGAGTCAAATTTACACTTGAGAGATTCTAATACATTCAATTATTATTCATTGCAAATAGTTTGTAGTTGAGTTTCGACCAAATTGATGTGTATTTGACATGCATATACAAGTGACTTCTTCTATTATTTATGATAATAGTGATACCAGCTGCAATAAAAATGAAAATAATGTAATTAATAAAATGAATGACTTCATCGATGAAGGTGCTGTGCTGGCATACCAAAATGACGAAACTGCAATATTTATTATTACAATAATATAAGATAATAAAAATGTATTCATTAATAATGTCTAAAAAAATCTAAATGGCCAAAATTCACATACATATTATAGTTCAATTGGTCTGGACATGTTTTTTAAATCACTGCTACAGTAAAAAAAAAAATATATATATATATATATATATATATATATATATATATTGAAAATTGGGTAAACCATACAATGAAAAAGAGTGTCATGCTGCTTAAAGTTATATTAGTTGTTAAATAAAGATCCGTTTTGAGCAATAGTCATTTTTGTTAGCAAAATTATTACAGTGCAATGAAAGTCCAGAACATTTTCAGAAATGTATTTCAGAATCAGAAGCAGAATCAGAATCATCTTTATTGGCCAAGTATGTAGAACACACAAGGAATTTGTCTCCGGTATAACACGCTGCATTAGTATCATCGTAAACAAACGCTCCCTAGTATTATTTCAACCACGGGGGATTTGTGACCTCATGAAAATTCTGAAAATTGTTCTTTAAAACAGAAGTCAAACAAATCTTGATGATGATAAGCAGCACAGAAAATGGACAGATGAATTTAAAAAAAAAAAAAAGCTTGACTTTTCAAACTCATTTAAGAAGAGCAATGATTCCCCCTCCAGGATGCCGCGGGAAGTCATCCAATGTAACTTTTTTTAAACAAATATAGAACATATAGTGACAGGCAGGACAATTAACTGATTTTCTGTCAGTACAGTAAGTCAATTTGTGAGTAAATTGATCATTTCATCATTTCCGTACTGGGACAATTTTTGTTTGCTGGTGTGCTGCGAGATTTGTTTCTGAACGTCAACTAATTTTCTTCGATTCACTCCAGGTTGGAAAACGCTTCCGTTGAGCACTGCATGCAGTCCATGTGGTGTACACTTGCTCAGGTCTAGACGATGTGTCGACTACACGACCCGCGTAAATGAGCACTATTTTGTTGCTGCTCGAGGCCCCCCATTGTGTAGGCCTGTACACATAATGGCGCATCTCATCGAGTAGTCTTTCTGCAATTGTTGGGAAATGGCTGAATGGTTTGGACTTGGGCGGGTCTATTGTGTTCTCTGCCTTTTTTTTTTTTGTGGCGTGTGTGCAAGGAGTGCTGAGTCATGTGACTGACATCCACAACATCGTGGAGACTGAAGTACAAAACGGATCACTTCTGTTTGTAGTGTTGGTGAGGGGGGTCCCGTTTTGGTGACAGATTGACAAGTTTTGCATGTTGACGGGAAGATTTCACTCAATATTTTTATTTCCCTCCATCCATTCTTGCTGGAGTGAGAGAGAGTTCTGCCACGGGCAATATCACATGACTCTTTCTCACCAATCCAATGTCAGCCCTTCGCCACGTTCATCTTTTGCCGTTCACACGACCACGAAGAAAATGTCCACATTTCTACTCAGGTGTTAACTTGGCGTTTATCTGGAGCATCGCAAAGACCTCACATTTAATCCCTTACAACAGGGGTCCCCAACCGCCGGTCCGCGGACCGACAACGGTCCGCCGGGCATTTGGTATCGGGCCGCACAGAAAGAACTTGTTTTATTTTGAAAATTACCGGATTCTCCGTTACATCCATCTGTGTCACGCTTGACACGCGTCAAACCACGCTTCTGCGTCACGTGACCAATTACGCTAAAAAAAGAAAAAAGATTAGCACAAAAACTGCTGGAGATAACAAATGAAGGCAGCCTTAAAAGGACATTCGAGACAATTGGATTAAAGTTATGGCTGAATATTCTGAGATCGCCACAATAGCACTGTTGCTATTTCTGACATGCTACCTGTGTGAGGCGGGGGTTTTCTGCAGCAACGGCGACTAAAACAAAATTACGAAGTAGACTGGACATAAAACACACACTTGAGGTGTCATTGTCTCCTATTATCACGAGAGGGGACCGTCTGGTTGCAGAAAATCAAGCTTGGGGCTATGGTGAGTCGTCATTTTCATGCACTTTGAATTTGCATTGTATAGTATTTTGAAGGCATTAAACGTTACCATCGCGATCAGAGTGTTGCGGCCAGATTATACGCTCCTTGTGTTTATTGTTATTATATTTCGAAAACGCCAAAGTTTTCATACAGCTTATACCATATTATTTTGCTGTATTATTTCCGTCACACCTTAAATGCCGGTCCCTGAAAATATTGTCTGACATAAACCGGTCCATGGGGCAAAAAAGGTTGGGTACCCCTGCCTTACAAGATACAACAAGAGCTAGTTGGAGCTATGTTATGTAAAATGTCCACATTTCAGCCTACAAGAACCCTACTTCTTCATTTTTTTTCAATTTCAAAGTTACTTATTCGTATTATTCTTGAGGATGATTTTTTTCCCACTAAAGATTTTTTTTGCAGTTTGTTTTTAAATGACATCGATATTATAATTTATATTTATGACAATTTGAAATTACCACTCTCATTGAAAAGAATAAATCAAAGCCAGTCACCGTTTCCCAGGACTTCAGTCGTTCTTTCACCAAAAGCACATGTAATTACTACCCGATTACTTTTCACTTGAGTTTTATGGTTATTAAAGTAAGAGTAATTTGACTGGCATGTTTGTCTGCCCACCTGTGGTTTTGCAGGAGTCACACCCAGGGAGGGGGATTAGGCCTGTGGAAGACGCTGAAACGGGAGCCGCGGGGGCCACTTGAGGCGGTGCAATTGTGCAAAGTGTAAAGGCAGAGACAGAGCAAATGCGCTTATGTATGTAATCATGCACGGAATATCCATTGACGTGCTATAGATGGGATGAGTCCAAGCTCCCCATTGTCTTGCCGTTCAGGAGTAAAAGTAACAGTGTGACTACTCCCCCTGGTGTGCTCACTGCTGCATTGCTTTTTGGCACAAGCACAGGCCGGGCTCCTCATTAGCATGATGACCCACCCCAAGTCAAAGGCCACAAAGTGGAAAGCCTGCTCTTTCATGATGCACTTCACACACACACACACACACACACAGGAAAAGAAACATTTTGCGAGAGAAAAAAAATAATTTTATTTAATTATATATATATATATATATATATATTCATTCATCTTCCGAGCCGCTTGATCCTCACTAGGGTCGCGGGGGGTGCTGGAGCCTATCCCAGCTGTCTCCGGGCAGTAGGCGGGGGACACCCTGATTCGGTTGCCAGCCAATCGCAGGGCACACAGAAACGAACAACCATTCGCACCCACACTCACACCTAGGGACAATTTAGAGCGTTCAATCAGCCTGCCACGCATGTTTTTGGAATGTGGGAGGAAACCGGAGCACCCGGAGAAAACCCACGCAGGCCCGGGGAGAACATGCAAACTCCACACAGGGTGGCCAGAGCTGGAATCGAACCCGGTACCTCTGCACTGTGAAGCCGACGTGCTAACCACTGGACTATATATATATATATATATACTGTATATATATATATATATATATATATATATATATATATATATATATAAAATACTATTATTGTAACACCACAGGGGAGCATTGCATAAGATTTACGGTCTTTTTTTATGATGCATTTCACACAAGAAAAGAAAAAGAATAGTTGTGATTGCAGATTTCAATTCTGTGGTGAGGAATGTGTGACTTCTTTTCAAGCCTCCTCAGTTTCAAAAAGCACACAAAGGGGCTCAGCTCAATGCACACACACACAAGCACATGGTGCACGCGTACACCCACTCCAACATGTGTAAAGACAAAATGTACTTCTCATATTTCAGAAAGCTCATAAATCACGGCGGGGTTAATGCTCCACAAAATCCCTTCCCCATCTTTTAAGTGCTAAATCATCACTTTGTGGCCTGGCTGGCAGGAAGCACCGAAAGAAGACAGGCTCTCAAGTCGACCCCCCACCACCCTCCTCCCCATCCAACATATTTGCCTTGCGAGGAATCACACCAGTGGTGGGCCGATTTTTGTGGTCAGGGGCCACATTTTATTTTCAGTGCGAACTGATCTACCGGTCAGGTCATTCGGAGATGATGTTAAATGAATCCCTTAAAAATGTTAAAATCTGCCAGTACAAGATATATATGTCATTATGTAAACTAATATAATTAGTTTCTTCAGGAAATAAATAATTCATTGTCGAGTTTTAGTATTTTATTGGGTTTTAGATAATGAATGGATGGATGGATGGATATTATATGTTCATTTTACGCCTGTTGCTTAATTTTAATAAGACAATATTTCAATGAAGAAATCCTTTAATAAGCTACCTAACTATATTTCATTGTAGTGATCATGAAATTCATTATGACTAATTCACCAAAAATTTAATCCTATTGAAAACATCAGTGCAGTGTAATTTTACAAACATTCTGGATGTTTATTCGCAATATAAAAACAACCCTGTATTGTTTTGCATTGTATATTTAATTTAATTAAATTCTGAATTGACACCACTGTAACATTCACACAGATGAATAAAAATTTCATGTACTATAATAATAATCATCTTAAGTTATATGTGATAAAATAAAACGTTTTTTGCAAATATTTGGTTCTTAAATCTATTGTCAAAAAATAAAAGACGTGCAGCAAATACTACAGCACTCTTTATAATGTCAGTTCTCAGTGGGCTGGGTTCAAAACGTAATCTAACGGCACGTGACCTGTGAGCTATAGTTTGCCCACCCCGAGATTAGGCAAGCGCCAAGCACCAGGTCTCAATCGGCGGGCCTTTGGAGCCTGGCTGTAACCTGACCCAATACCAGGTGTATGCCTGGGGGTCAAAGGAGCTGCTAAAGCAACTACAACCCATTTAGACCCCCCACCCCAACCAGCCCTCAATAAAACCCTCCCTGTTCCAATTAACTCTTTTAACGCCAACATGGCTCCTGTGTACAATTATGTGTTGCAAAATGCGCTGAAAAGCCTCATATTCCCTTAATTGTAGCAGCCCACACAAATGTCATCTAAATGAAATGTGCAGTGTGTATTTCTAATAGAGGGCATGTTAACGGCGCGACGAACCCCCACCACCGCCCACCTAACCGCCCGCCTCTGCTTTTACTTTCAAAATAATTTACAGCGCCTTTAGAGCGCCCCGTCATCTGCAGCCAGAGACCCATAACTGTCCTGCGAGTCGATCATTTACCCGCCGATCTCCTAAGTGTTACGTGTTAATGGGGAAGGGAAGGGTGGGGGCAGGAGGGGTGATGGGAGGGGGTAGGGGAGCTTTGTGGAAAACACGAGGAAATAACTAACAGCTCCAGAAGCAACAGATCATCCCTGCTGAGAGAAACGCTTCATAACGCTGTCAAGACTGCAGTGGTCAAATGCGGTTAGTGCGCGCCAGGGGGGACACAAACTGTGCTGGAGTGGTCTTGTTTTGTTTTGCTCTGGGTTTTTTTTTTTTTTTTGCTACAAGGGCAACTACAACACAGTTCATATTACAGTGGAACCTCTGCGCGTAACTCAGTGCAATAGTTGTGCTGCTTTTGTACTCTTAATTAGACCTCAGAAAGACTTCAAGGTTACAGTTGGCAATAAACGCCACAAAAACCCCACATAAAACTTGATGTCTGCTGTGCGCCAGCAGATCGAAAGCTGTTGTGTGTGCAGGCGGAGGTTACGCTTACACAAACGCACGCACATACACACACACATACGCACACTTCTTCCTAGAGCTGGAATGGCTATGAAATGTTCATGGCAGATGCACGATGGGTCGGCGTGTTTTCGGGCCGATGCAGTGCTATGTAATTAATTCCTCCAGTTTTTCCTCCCCAAAAATTTCCTCTATTTGTGCTCACAATTATAGCCCACTAATCAATTTCCAGTCATGTCAGAATACTCATTTTATAAGAATCTGTCTTTGAAAAAAAAAACCATTTGATTCTTGCAGTCAGTGTCAATTATCTCCATTATTTGCACGCCATAGCAAGCAAACAACATGGCCAGGAAGTCATTGTTTATCATACAAAGAAATCTGAGTAAAGTACGGAGAGAGTTTTGCAAGCATGCGTAGGTGTGCCTGTGCAGTACTTGTGCCAGGACCGATTTTTTTGTACCAGTCAGGCACTACATTTTCCAATAAAATTTCAAACAGCGGCCACATAGATTTCTGATGTATATGGTAAATAAGACATTTTTGTGATTTTCCATTCGACTTGGAAATTGGCCTCAATGAACACCAATCAGAAGCCAGTATTCTTACAAATGGGCAGTGCTAAATTTCTTGCATTTTTTTCATGTGGGCAAAGCACAGTTTGATGATCATTTGGATGAGTTGCCAAGAAAAAGGGTAGAGGGAGGGCATGTTTTATTGATGCTCAAAACTTTTTCAAGTTTGTGGATAAATCCTTTTTGTTAAAATATAACTAGAATATTTACAGCATGTGTAATGATTTTACCTTTTAAATATAGCACAAAAAAACAAAAGCATATTGAAACCATTTCCCAGACACCAAGATATTTAATTTTATACGCTCCAAAGCAAGCACAATGGCTCAGTAATTCAAGGTCTGATTATTTCTATATTTCTGAAGTATTCTTGGGCTACATTGTGGCCTACAACTAGAACAAAATCCACAAGTGGCAGGCCTGGGAGGCGTATTAATTGCTCCAGCATGGCCTAGCAACACACAATGTGTTTGGATAGGTGTTTCTTGTAAGGAGAACACAAAACAGGTTTTGTTCCACTTCACTTCAGCTGCTGCTGACTCAATTAGGGAAGGAAACTTGAGTAAATACAAAAAGCCATTGTCTTTTCTTGCAGCTGCAACACCATCCCAAGATGGTAAACAACATCGCTCTCTGGTATCTTGTCTCTTACAATATGGACGCATATGCGGTAATGGTGAATGCAGAGGAGGCCGACGAGCGACGTTATTTCAGACAATGTGTTATGGTTAATCAAATTATGAATGACTCATTTAGTGCTTAATTGCTGGTCGAATTTGGGAAATTTTACACTTCAGAAATTGTAGAGTGTTCGGTAGCAGAGGTGATAATCAGGTATTGGTCCACCATGCCAATAGTGGGCCACCATGCCCACTATTGGCATGGTGGTCATCGGGAATGTCATGAGTTTCCCGAACAGCTGCTCAGTTCCCTGATTGGCCCCCATCAGGGCTGCTCCAACAACTGCCCTCACCTATTCATCCTATCAACGAATATGTTTCAGGACGTCGGATACCCGACAGGGATGATTTGCTTTCGCAGGCCACATAAAATGATGTAGCGGGCCGGGTCCGGCCCCCGGGCCTCGAGTTTGATACTGTGCCCTACGGCCATGTTTTTTTATAATCTTTACGGCACTTTATTTTTTTAAAGGTCTTTCATCACCCTTTTAAAATAATACTAACATATTTAAGCACATATAATATTGAAAGAGGGAGAGCAAGAGCAATGGATAAGAAAAATATTTAACAAACTAACAATCTGTTTCGATTAATCAAATTATGTTCATCCAACTAAAAAATTGATCTTACAATATACTGTACATCAATATTCATGCCCAAAGATGTACCGAACATAAAAAGGAATTTTATGTAGGCTTAAAAAGCAGAATTATAGCAGATAACAATCAATAATTTTCAACAAAAACAAGGCTGTGCTGGAATACAGTACGGTACTTCCGTTTCTCTTCTTCTAGTGGTCAAAAGCGGAATAACAACTTACCAAGTACAAAGGAGTTATTGAACAGACCAAAATAAAATGTTACATGACAAGACCGCGAACCAGGAACCCGCAATGAAGCGGAGTTTACTGTAGATGAAATAAAGAGGGAAGAGTCTTTCGCCCAAAGGGGATTTCCGTAGTGAGGCCAATTCCTGCGTGTACTCGCTAAGTGACCCATGACCGTGACTGCACAGTGGGGTCAGCGGTCCAGACTTTTTATGGCCATGTCTGCCCCCTGTCTGAAATAGTAGGTCGGCGAGAGCGGTAATGAAAAGCAGCAAATTGAGAGGCGCAGGATGGCGCTTCTGCCTCTTCTGCTCTTGCCGTTGCTCCGTTGCCCTCTGGGCTGGAACTGACGACAGCATCATGACAATTGCAGCCAAATATGAGGGGTGAGCAAAACCCTAAAGCACGTTGGAGGGAGACTGGAGCAAAAGGTGATGGAGGACTCGAAACTCCGCATTGAATAAAAGAGCAATTTAGCACCTTTATTGGTTCTGGGTCTCGCGTGCTGCACCTGTGAAGGGGAACTCATCACTGCAACCTTTTGTAGCGAAAGCCTTTCAACGTGCTCCACAATGGGCAAAAACAGTGGGAGAACACTATATTCCACATACAGTGCATTCAGGAAGTAGTCACAGTGATTTACCTTTTCCTTATTTTGCTATTTCACAGCCTAATTCCCAAATCGGAATTATTTACCCCTTAAAAGGGAAGTCAGGTAAAAAAAACATTCTTTACATTAATAAGTTCTCAGCACCCCACTAGTCCCAAACACTGGATTCTATTTAACTCTTTCAATACCAGCCAATAAAAGAATCTCTTGACTGCCAGAAAATGTTGAATATTGTGTTTTATGCGATCATACAGAAACTACACACAAAAAACCCAACAGAAAACAAGCCGTTTATGAAGATATTTTATGCACCACAATTGCTTTAGTGACGCGTGAAATGTCTGAATTGCTCTTTTCTTTGATAAAAACGACAATGAAAATTTGATTTTGATGGCCAAATAATGTATTTCCATACAATCACAAGAATTTTTACATTTAACAAACTTCAAAGACTATTAGCACACTATTTAGGAGTAGTAGTAGTCGTATTTAATAGTGTGTGAGCGCATGCATGCATGTGCACGTATATTTGTACATTCCATCATCGCTTCTACTTCTAAATTGTGATCATCTGTGACCCTTTTTCCTCTTTTGTTCCCAATTTCTCTAGTAGACTTAACGTGATAAAACGCTTTGATCAATAGCAAGCTCCTTGTAATGTTTGAATTGCCAAATATCCACCATGTTCATGACCTTCAGCGTTGTTCTGAAACACAGTGAGCGGAGCCAAAAGAGACCCAATGCAAAGCATGTTGTGATTTTTGCAAGTATAAATATCACTTTTGGGAGAACATTCAAGGCTCACTGTAAGTTTTAGTAGAACCACAAATGATTATTTTGGATGGAGTCTGACTTAAGAATCGGACGCTGTTCGTGTTGTTCAGTTTTGCTTTAACTTTGGGTTGTTACAGAATCATTTGTACTTCAAATAATAAATAAAAAACACCTGGATTTATTTTGTCGGAAAAGCAAGATCTAACAGTTAACCCGATCTGCCCACGATAACAAGTGGGGATGTCAGGAGTGGAAGGAGTTGGGTTGGGCGAGGGGGGGGGGGGGGGGTGGCAAGATTGTATGTACTCAATTACTGCACTGTCATGAAAACAGCTCTTCACCAACCGGCTCCCAATTTCATGGCAAATTTCCATCTGTTTGGGGAATGTAAAGTGAGGCAGCAGGGAGGGTGTTCTACAGGATTAGGTCTGCTCATAAGTTTATCATTTGGCAGACAGCAGGGGTTGGACAGTACAGTGGGAGGTGGTGGGGAAGGAGAGGGGGTCAGTGGAGTAAGAATCGCAATTTCTCAAGAGTCATGCTCTCTCCGTTTAAATTAAGAATAACCACACAGTTGGGATGGTTAAAAGGGAGGAATAATGGAAAATGTACTTTGCAAACGGTTGTATGACTATGAATAGTTGCACTTGAGCCTGCTGACCCTTCATTGTAAGGTTCCACAATCAAGTAAATCTTTTGTGATTTGCCCAAATTTGGTCAAATTACAAAGTCACAAATATGCTAATTACTGAGCTGTCAGCACATTGAGTTTCACTGCCAAAGTCAAGCCAAGATGGCTAAACAATGATGTGATTTCAAAAACATGCAACGGGAATTGGAAGGACCTGCACTTAACTTAAAAATGACCAAAAGGAGACAAATGAAGTTAGCCAACTCTGAGTTTGTTTGTTAGTTCATGTTTTATCTTTAAGGTATTTTGAAATAAAAGCATGACACAACCATTTCATACACCTCGGAACTATTTTAAATTGTGAAAAAAAAAAAAATCAGTGTCATCCAAAAGACATTATCTCTAAGGATGCTTACTTTGTGTCACCTCAACCGTCTCAATTTACAACAATTCGAGTCGTCGCAGCTTGGTACTTATGTTACGATCCAGTGCTGTGATGACAACCAATAAAAAGCCTGTCAGCCTTTCACCCATGACTAGGCGTGTCAAGAGTGATGAGTGAGTGTGTGCGTGTGTGTGTGTGTGTGTGTGTCATTGGGGGCAGGGGGGAGGGGGGGGGTGTCACCCGCAGTCTCCCCTGGAAGATAAGTGTGATCCTCCGCGAGGACCTTCACGCGCAGACCTGCCAACTTCCTGCAGACACCTCTTCCTCCCCTCGCTTCCTCGTGTTATCGTAGCACGGGGCGTCCAAAGAGCGGACCTTTTGTGGCTGGCGGCCCCCCGTCTTCCGCCTGCACACGTGTGCGTCACATTATCTGCCGAGGGGCCCCAGACGCGGCATCCTGCCGGGCTGGGGGAGGAGGGCGGGGAGGGTCCTCGCAACAGTGGTGGAAACAGGAAAGGGAAGTGAACGCAAGCAGGATTAGGTGAGAGAATGGAAGGAACAGAGTACAATATCTCTCCTCCGTCTGTCGTCCATAACTTATAAACAACCGTGTCATATTTTCTAAATTGTAAAAATCGAAATGACTGCCGACCGCTAGACAATACAAGCGACTGTCCTCCCTTCTGGGAGGATTCTCGCGCTACTTCTTTGTCTGTCTGTCCAGTCAGTGTTAGTAGGATTAGGAAACATGGGTGCATTTTTTTTTTTACTTGTGGGAGGGGTGAGCACGTAGGCCAAAAGAGAACAAATCCCATTTAAGGGGCAGATCAGATTTTTATTTATTTATTTTTTCATCGTAGACTTTTTTTCACAATGTCAAACAGCTCCCAGGTATCTTTGGAGCATGGCATTGACAGACATTTACAAAAATAGAGCAACGATTCACAATTACGGTATAAATTTCACTCTGTATTGAGCCTCGCTGAAATCAGCTAGTTTTGAGGGGGCGGTCCTTTCTTGTGCAATTGAGTTACAGCTATCTCCACACCAACTAATACTTGTACACCAGCAATTGGAGATGGTGTTGCATTTTGTCTGTTATTGACTCGGAGGTTTTAATTTTATATCAGTTGTTTTCATGATCAAATCAAAATGGAATCAACCAAGGCAAATTAAAAATGCGTGTTCCCCGTAAATGTAGAAAAACATGCCTTGCCTGAGCTCTGTTTTATTTTATTTGACAATAATTTGAGTGTGTGTGTGTGTGTGTGTGCATGTATCAAAGGAAAAGAAAAAAAATTGAAAATTACATTTTCTCAAAATTTAACTGCAATCATTGACGAGCATTTTTAAAAGGAGACATTTTTCAATACTGAAAAGAGTATGTAATGACAAACATTACAGCTCGCTTTTCACCTGGTTGCTAAAATTATTAAAATGAACAATTACCCTGCGGCGTAGAGATGTGTTATAATAAAAAAAAATTCTCCCTGGGCTGCTCAAAGAATGGTTGGGGCAGATAATCGCAAATTGATATTTGTAAGTATTCACAACTCTGGGTGGAAGATCACGGCGTGCTGTGTTGGTCATCTGGAGTATACCAAATACTACAAAATCAATAAGATCACATTTGCTGGTTTTTTCCCCCTCAACATGTAAGATGTCTTACTTTTTAAGAATCGTTTAATATGCTAAAAATCATGTGTGCCTGCTGCTTAATGGGCTCTCCATCTGTTTTATGTCACAATCACACTGTGAAAGAAATGTCCTACAAGGTAGTGAAAAAAATGTCAATTTGGTCCTGTTATTCGTACGTGCATTTTACATAACATATGATCCCATCGTAAATATTGAACAGGTGTAACATTTACGATTGTTGATGCTGACTGCGTTACAAGCAGATCAGGGAAGATTTTAAAAATCCTTCAATTTGTTGGTTCCTTTAGTCCAGGTTTTATTTTTATTATTAAGATTATTGAAAAGAAAAACTGTTTGAGATAAAGAAGCCGACAAGTTCAATTATAGGTAAGTGACAGAATGAACTTTATCCTGAAAAAAAAAATCCTGTTTGTACAGTCCAATACAATCGGATAAACGCTCATTCAGGATAATCAGATTGTATGGGCTGGCTTTGATCCGAACGACGTGAAAATGTTAAAATTCAGTGCAATAATCAATTTGTGTACACCTCAATTTACTGGGTCGAAAAGTGAACATCTGCATGAGTTCATGTTGGCCGGCAACCTGGCAGGAGCACGAGTCATTTAGTCAAGTCAGACCACGATGTGACTGGGTACACTTAACGGGGCTGGAAGCTCTTATTTCAATGGATGCCTGAGTACAGCTCGACTTTGAAGGCTTTGATCTGGAGGCGATGGCTGTGGCATTTGACTCGTAGCGGGGAGAAAAAAAAAATAAAAACAGCAGCGCGTCAGACCTCCGGGTTCACAGCTTATTTCAGCTGAAAATAACCAGTAGCTAACCACGATTTGGGGAATCTAAGAGAGGCCTGACATGAGCAGGTGCCCCGAGGTGCAACACAGACAGCTACAGAGAAGGTCAGCGACCTTGGACCGTGGAGAACATCTTTAGCTTTCTCCATTTTTTTCCCCTTTAAACCGCAGGGCCTGCTTTCTCTTAGCAGGAAGGTTCCTTAGCCGAAAACTACAGGAACTTAAATCAATGGAGAACTCGTTCTTTCTAGCTTTTCTAACTTTTATGTTGAATATATGTTCATTTCATGCTTTTAAACATGGGGGGGGGTGTTCTTATTTTCCCATATTGAAGCACAGTTTCAACGTTCAAACTGTACAAAGAATAATTTGTCTTGTTTGTGGTGAATAAATAAGCCTACTATATTACTGTAATTTAATCTTGGTCATGATGATATTACATGGAGAATCAAATACTTTTGAGTCCGTATTTGTCGTAAACCGTTTGAGAACCACTGCACTACTTAATTGTTTCCTGCAACTACAACTACTACCACTAAGCAGAAAATTAACTTTGAGAGTTGCTGACCCGCATTAAACCGGCAGAGCATATTTGATAACGTAAAAAAGATGTTTACTGCCCACAAAGTCAACCACAAGAGTCACTTAGAATAAACCTTAAAGAAACTCTTAGGGCAAGCCACTGACTCCTTGGGTTTCACCTAAAAGAATGCCATCACCGGTGGTCTTTGTGACATTATGTCACCGGGACCATCTAGAATTACTCGAGTAGCTCACAGAAGTCAGAGCAGAAAAGCCCTGGGCCGTGTGTGTGACACCAGCAGGTGCTCTTTATTACGGCACCACCTTTGGCACTCCAAACCCGTCACGGCTAATGAAAATGTTTGCTTTAGCAAGCACGCAAGAAGATCCATATCTTGTCACGCTTCTCCCGTACACCTGCACAATCCAATAAGATCCAAAATGAGATAAATTAACAAAGACTGGCTTGCAAGAGTGAGGATTTCTTTTTCTCCACATCGATATTTGTAACAAAAAGAAATGGAAATGAAGCCGAACAGCATGGAATCGCATAACAATTTACTCGGTCAAATAATGAGTTCTCTGTTCCAGTTCCTGTCAACAAAAATATATGCCGTACTCATTCACTCCTATGAATGACAAGATAAAAAACATTCAAAATATACCGCAGATTTTTATATACATAGATAGATGGATGGATGGATAGATAGATGGTACGACATATGAAGAACTTCTGAAGCACGACAAAGACAATTAATTCTGTGGTCCGATGAGCCAAAGTTTGAACTCTTTGGCAGGAATGCCAAATGTCGTGTTTGGAGGAAACTACTCACTGCTCATCATCTGCCCAATAATAGCCATACACCACCATGCTTCAGCATGCTGTGGGGATATTTTTCAGTGGTAGGAACTGTGAGGGTATTCAGGACTGAAAGATGAATGCAGCAATGCTGAATGAAAACCTGCTCCAGATTGCTCAGGACCTTATACTGGGACAAAGGTTGAACTTCAAACAGAAGAACGACCCTTTGCGCACAGCTAAGACAACCTTCATGAGAACTGTGTGAATGTACTTGAGTGGTCCAGACCAGACGTGAATATGATCAAACTTTTCTGGCGCGATCTGAAAATGGCTGCAAACCGACACTCCCGATCTAACCTTGGCGGAACTTGAGAGAGAATGTAAAGAGGAACGCGTAAAACTGCCCAGAGGCAGGTGTACCGAGCTTGTGGCATCACATTCAATGTAACGAGAAAGTATTGAGGAAAGGCTGTGAATACTTACATCAAAGAAAATAATTTAGTATTCCATTTTGGGATGAGGCTGTGGAAAAAGTGAAACAATGTGAATACTTTCTGGAGGCAATTTTATATTTAAAATTCTGATTTCTATTTAAAATTCTGATTTCTAATGTAGGACAATGAATCGGTATTAAATTGGTATGCCCAAAACCATCTTGAATTGCACTTATTGGAAGGAAACTGGTGAACTGCACTACTGCATATATATGAAAACAATAGACAGATAATAGAAACAATATAGTAAAAATATCAATTGGAATTAAAACATAGTCCAAAGAAATGTGCATTTTTAGTGGGAACAATGATTGTTTTGGAGGGGGGGTGGACAAGGCAGTTAACCGCGCTTCAAGATACATTGTGTGTGCTGTGTGTGCTTTGTGTGCGCGTGGCAAGTGAATGAAAAAGAGTGCAGACGGCACCGACGGATCAATACGAGTCAGGAAATAAGGTAGAAAAGGTTATTTACTTGACATTGATCTGTTGTAGCAGCGGCCGTGTTTGCCCTGTTTCTCTTTTGTTAACCTCTAATCCTGAGTATACTCACAAATGACAGGGCGGGGGTGTTAGGAGGGAGTCGACTAACAGGTGTGAATTATGGATCCAAAGAGGTCGCGGCACCTCTGCCACCGACTGGCGCCTGTACAGCTCCAGACATGAAGAAATGGAGTTAGAAATAAGAGCGCATGGGACAATTTGAAAGCTCCGCCATGGAGTTATAACGGCATGCCAGCCCTGTGTTAATGCATGACACAATTTACATACAGGATTAATTATGCCAAGGTGAAAAGCCGTATATGGAGGTCAGGATGATTAAATGAACATCCGCAGAGTCCCTTTTAAGAAGTACGGATAATGGATAGATATATAGTATGTTGAATTAAAAGTGCCACATGCAATGGGAGCTAACAATTAGCATTTACTGTTTGTGGTGCTGTTAGCATTTAAGCAATGGTCATCTGAAAACACTAACGGTAAGAAAACATGTAGCTTGGCAATATAAAAATATTGTATGTCACATGACATACACTTGCATGACAGTTGAGTAAAAAATAACCCAATTTGGGTCACAAAGGGACCAACCTGCTATTCGATCAATTTGACCCAACTTTCTGGGTTGTTCCTGAAAGTTAGGTTATACATGACCCAACTGTTTTTTTAGGTTTACCCTTGGTCTAAGTTATGTCAACATTGCTAGCGAAGGTTCAAAACAGACTGCTGTAAATTTGAAGAATGTTCATCCTGAATTCAGTCTGAAGGACTGAAGCAAAGTGGAGGGCTCACACTGACTGCCCAATAAGGGGAGCTGGCCCGAGACCAACCGACATTTATGCACATCCGTCACATCTTTTTATTTTATTTTTTTTTTAGGCGTGAAGATGGCACAGACTCGATGTGCTGAACGGAGGGGGGGGGGGGGGGGGGGGGGGTACGACGACTATTTGTCCATCCGTATGCCAGCACTTGTAATCGCTCTTTCAAGAGCCTGCCAATGATGGCCCTTTGCCAACAAGAGCCACATGTTGCAACAGAGCAAAGCCTGGCAAATAGTTGACGCTGATGATTACGGAGCAATCCAAGCACACAAAGTAGTCCACTTGATGACATGAAACAAATTGATCAAATTATGCGGCGTACTTCTTAAATATGTCTTATGTCCGATTTGTCACCAAATCTGTCGCATAACAAGACATTTAAGGAAAAACAACAAAACAAGAGCTGAGCTGACTGCTCTTACATCGTTTTCATTCAAATCCACTCCCCCACCACCCCAAAAAAAGAAAAAACAACTTGGATTGTGAGTGCATCGGTTTGAACATATGATGACAAAGAAAGTCCCGCAGTCATTAAACGGATCCGCTCAAACATTTGAAAACACTAGCTGTGCATGTACAACATGTCAGTAATGGTTGTAAAAATATAGATTTATGTTTCTGAGGTTAGCACTGTCTCATAACAGTCATTTGTGGTGTGCTTTTATAAATGCTGTGTTTATTTCTATCCACGAGTACTGCAAAGACTTCTTATATAAATAATCGCAGTTGTAAAAGTGCCTCTGACATACCACATGTTGGACTTAGTTTTGTTTTTTGTGGGGGCAGGGTGGGAGGGAGGGCATCAAAATCATGTTTTGATTGGCGATAGGTTCCCATGACCGCTTTTTAGTAGTCCACTATTGGGAGTTAAGTATTTGGATAACGCTTCAGAAGAGGGGAACTCGGGAGACCGCACCGACCTGTTATGTCGCTTGTCAAACTGTCTTAAAGTTGTTTTAAGGCTAAAAGTCTGGAGTCCGTTTTTATATTTAATACGCCATTTTAAAATTATTTTTGAATTCAGAAGAACTCTCCGGAGCAAACGTGGTACACAGACATTGGATTGGTCACCGATCAATGGCAGTATACATTCACACATCCAGTCACTGAAATGGAAGCAATTTCAGTGACTGGATGCACTATCAGCAACCTCAGGTTTGAAATTGTCTGTGTACGTTAGTTGTTTTAATGTGCTCACGCCAACGCAAGTCAATGTTCCACCCATTCATTCTCTCGAGGGCTTGTCCTCATTGGGGTCGTGGGTTAGCTGGATCCTATACCAGCTGACTTTCAAGAAGAGATTGGGTACGCCGTCGACTGATCAGCAGTCAGTCACAGAACACATTTGGTGTACTGTAGACAAATCATTCACACTTTAGGCTTCAGTTCAAACTGCAAACCCTAGTGAGGACAAATGCTGTAGAGAAGAAGGATCCGACATCTAAAAGCAAGTTAAATTCAATAATTTAATTCCATATGAAAATATATTTAGGACCAACTTTACAATTTTCCCAATGTCATATTTCGTACAAGTACATAATTGACATGCAACTCCTCTGAAGAGTCTGGACTGAAACCACATCACTGGTTTTTCAACTTTTGTTGGTGCCACTATCTGGATTTTGTCACTATCACGTGACTTGTTTTGTAGATTGTTTTTATTCAAGAAAATGTTCATTTATTTTGAGATTTACAATCATAACATACTACTTTTCATGGGTTAACATTTCTTTTCAGTTTTGAAAGATTGAACTAAAACGTTTTAATGCCAACTATGCCTTTGAAGCTAAGGCAAGGCAGCTTTATTTATGTAGAATGTTTCATATACAAGGGAACTCAATGTGCTTTATGATTAAAAGTGTTTACAGTTAAAAAAAACACTTCACAACAGACAAAGACATTTAAAAGCAAAGTAATGAAATAAAAAGTACCTTACTAAAATAATTACAAAGTAAAAGGACAAACAGTGCAAGAAGATGAGTTTGGAAAACATGATTTGGGGAAAAATGACCTTAATCATAAGTACAGAGGAAAAAGGTGGTCAACCTGAATTTAAAAGCATTCACGTCTGTGTGCAGAACAACCGCTAAATGCTGCTTCGCCGTTTTGCTTTGAACTCTGGACTCCACTAACTGATTTGAGTCTGCAGACCTCAGAGACCGACTGGGTTCTATATCCCACTCATGTTCCTTTAACGTATTCAGGCCCTAAACCATTCAGTGAATTATAAACCAGTAGCAGAATCTTAAAATCTATTCTACAACTGATTGGGAGCTAGTTTACAGCCTTTCGGACCGGAGTAATGTGTTCTGAGCTCTTTGTTAGAACCAGAGTTCTCAATGAGATACAGCTGTTTGATGCTCAGTTGAGGGAGTCCAGTCAGGAGACTATTAGACTATTAATAATCAAGTCTAGTGGAGAAATAAAAAAAGCATGAATAAGCTTCTCCTGATGTTTTTCAGGTTAATAAACGACGTCTGTAGTTGTGAATAGTTTTTGGGCTATAAAAGCCATGCCGTTGACTGGCATGTACCCGGCATCAGGTCGAAAGTCAGCTAAGAACCGCTCCAGGTCACCCATGACCCTCATGAGGACCAGCGCTATCGAAAATGGATGGATGTTTAAAGCTTGAAAGAAATTGCAATCCCCCCCCCCCCCCCAAGCCTTGGGTCTACTCACCTACTCAATCCATCCACACATATACAAGGTAGGGTAAAAGCCAAATAAGCATGCATTAGTTGACACGGTTTGCCACCTCGACTCCAGGCGCAACCGTGTGCTGAAATGGAAACCATTGCGCTCGACGTTCTTGAATTTCATTTAGTCAGACAACAATAAAAGCCAACGGAGACTCAAGATTTTTTTCAAGGCTATGAATACTTGAGTTAAACACAGGGGTCATGTAACCCAGTTAAAAAAACAACAACAACAAAAGTTACAGTACATATCAGAATACGGTAAAATAGGTGAAGAAGAAATCACTTCCCCGAAATCAGTCTATTATGTATGCTGGTGACTCATTTCCAGCAAAGAGGTATACCCATGGGGTGAGTTGACCCTCAATGAGGCAGGAAATGTGTTTTTTCCACCCGGGCTCGGCCGTATCTCACTTTCTCGCGGTGGCTGTCCGATTCAGTCACTCTCAAGAAGCGGGCCAATCTCCCTTTGTAAATAGAGCTATGTCTTATAATTCCCCCCTCTCCCTCGGATGACCGTATCAATAATGCAGAGGTAGCGCATCTGTCGCCGGCCATGAGATTATTTCTCCGATTTGGGCTGACAGTTATGGTAATAGTTTGCCGAACAATCTAGTCGGGCAGCAATGAGCGCAGATTACAGCAGTTTTCAGATTAAAGAGAATGCAGAGGGAGCCATGATTGATTGTTGGCCACGAGACAGAGTCATGCGGTTCACCCCCACCACCACCAACCACCGCCGCCGCCACCGCAACCCCAGCGGCTCGAGTTTGCCTCTCTAATCTGGTAATGGAAACATTCCTTTATCCCCTCCAAGTTCTTGAGGGGATTTTATTACATTTCGCACATTCGTGTGCTCACGCTTCAACAAGTTCCTGTCAGAACCGGAGGTGGCAAAAGTACTCACGCTCTGTACTTCAGTAGACGTCGCGATATTTGTGTGACATCAAGAACGGTAAAAGCGAAAGTACTGGTTCATCTCCTTCACTCAAGAGTAAAATAGTCAACTCAAGTACACTCGAAAAAAGGAAAAGTAAATCTTCACTGCATACAAAATATTTACTCTCTTATTAAATAGCACATATCTTCCCACACTGATGAAATAATGTGACCTGACCAACAACAAAAATGCTGACTTAGCAAACCTTACCTGTACGTGTTGTGTAAATGTTGTGGTTGAACGACATCAAATGTAGTTGATTCTACACAAATGTGATTACAGCTGAGTCGACTTTGATGAATCAATTACACCATTGATTGTTTTTCAGATTCCAATCGCATTCAGACATACGCTCATGCGTTGACAGCCGCAGAGCTTCATTCTCTTGCAGAAAGTCGGAAATTGTAAAAGTGACCCATGAGAGAGGCACAGGTCGGACGGAAACATTTTGGCAGCATTGTTCATTTTCACAACAAAAAAATGTGACTGATAAACCACCACTTGTCTTGGTTTCAGCAGACATGACAGCGTTGTCTCTTTTCCGATCACAATTATAACACACTTTTCGTCCCGTTTAAAAAAAAAAAAATATGTGAGGTCTTACCTCATGCGAATGAGCCACTGTTCACCTCCTCCCTTGACTGGACAGCAAATGCCAAGTAGAGCCTTGGTAACCATGACGACCTGGGGCGAAGCGACGTGTTGAGCTCAGAGTCTGAAAAACTAAGGCAGATAGCAGAAGCATTGATGACATTTTCATTCATGGAAGCAGCACTTCACCACCAAGCTGCCAAATTCCACATATGACTTGAACAGAAAACAATGCCACAGGTGGAGCATAGTGAACTGCAAATATGCAGAGGATTACTGTGCACTGGATTTGAAAATAAAATTATAAAATTTGTCAAACATCCAGTAAAAATATTTTGAGAGTAGAATGTGGCAGCACATTTTGTCTAATAAAAAGCAATGACAAGTTAGTGTGAGAAGCGTTGCCGGGATTTAAATGCAACCTATTAAAAAAAGGTGAAAAATCAAAAAGGAGAATAACAAGGCAGTCAGAGAGCTTTTTAGAGTGACGGTAAATGGCCTTTTTACCATTCCAACCCCCCCCCCCCCCCAACCCCACCCAATCCCTTCCCCATTTAGGGATGGCATTAGAGACTGTGGACTGACATACATTTTTTATAGCTTCATATAAAGTCGTCCAATGGCCAGGTCAGCCTTCTCATAACTAAAGAGCAGAACGCTTGGAAAAAGCCATTTATCACCGTGAAAAGGCCTGCTTGTCCCAAAGCCGTCACACACGCACAGCGGTCGCAGTGCACAAATGCTCACGTGCTCGCGCCACCGCTAATGTCTGATGACCTTCTCACATCTATTAGCGGGGCCGGCTGATGCGGGGGAAGGACGCACGAAGACCTCTTGTCTCTCGCTAAGGTTTCGATGACAAGAAAGGGGAAGGAAAAAAAAAAAGCAACGCCTGAAAATGGCACTCTTATCTTTGATGTGACGAGTCATGCGTATCCTTTTGTTGTTGTCCGCTAATAGGGCTAATATTATTAACATCATCAAGCCTTTAGGTAACGTACAGGAAAAATTCTTCACAAGATTTTAACATTATGAACTGGTGTGAAGTGAAGCTAACTATAGTTTTGCAAAATGGATTATGAGAACACTAGCTGGTTCGCCGCCCTCCGGGCGGCTCATCAGCTAGTTCCTGCGGAAGGCTGGTAAGGTGGGCCTTCGGCCCACAAAAGTGTTGTTGCTTGGTTCAACTTTTTGTTCATCTTCATTGCTTATCGCGAAAATAAAGAGATGTTTAGCTCTACTAAATAACTAACAATTTTATTGCAATGCTTGTGGGTAGACAACATTTTTTCGCTAAGATGCCCGCGCGATCGTAGTGAGCCACTGCCTGAGCGGCGCAGTGGCAGCGCGCAGTGGCAGCGCGCAGTGGCAGCGCGCAGTGGCAGCGCGCAGCGGCGCGGTGAAGTAGGTACGTTTTGAAAAGGGACAGACGGAAGGACAGACCGCGTGCGGGACGACGCGCAATATATATATAGATTACAGGAAAATACCTCATCCGTGCCTAAGTGACGCATAATGTTAGCATGGTCATACAGTAATTCTCGCTATTCAGCGGAGTTAAGGACCAAGTATTATTGCAAGTATTTGACCCATCTTGAAAATGTTATGATTGTGGAAATTAGTGGCACCTTTATTTAAAAGGTGAATTCACTCTGTGACCAAGCTCAAAACTCAATTTGCTCATATGAAATCATTTTTCACTGCTGAAATTAATCAGTTACCACCACCCCCAAAAATGGTTGTTGTTTTTTGATGTCAAAACCCCCCCTAACAGAAGTTCAAGAAATTCACAGATTTGATCAGGGTCAATTATTGTCGTATTCATGTGCTGGATGTGTGACATTTAAGGGTGTAGCCTCGTGGGTAAGACTGTTGGGCGTGAGTGTCTGGATGGGAGTTGTGGCCTACGCATTTCACCAATAGAGACGCTTCAGGTTTTGTTGCCACAGATTCAGGACATATGAAAGTAGAAATAAAATTATGTGCGTGTATATATATATATATATATATATATATATATACATACACACACACACATATACTGTACATATACACACATTCACGTACATAGCCATATCCATAATATACACATCATTTATACACATACACGTACTGTATATGCACTTAGACACACATATAATAATAACAAATTTTATTTATAAGCAACTTTCAAGACACCAAGGACACTTTACAATATATGGATACACATGCATGTATATATGCCCATGCATACATGCACACATCCATATACAAGTGTACACTTGTATATACAGGTATACGTATATCTACATCCACATATCAAAACGTACATACACACATTTGCTTTTTGGGGGTATATGAAAGCCCATAGAAATGAGCTGCGGCGACGGTCATGATGGAGTGAGTGTAATAACGCGGTAACACGACATGCTTTTTTGCCAACGCTTCCCCTTTGATTTGGCCAGCCAGAAAGACCGCCGGTGTCGAGCTGGAACGCAGCACACAGACAAACCATCAGAGCAGTGCAGCCCCATTAGTGGGCAATTAGAGACAGCTGGTGGCTTGTCAGCCTGGTAATGGCCTCAAAAGGAGGAGACGTGCAACACAAACACTAGCGGCAATGTAGTGATGTCCAAACCAAGAAAAGAAATGATCCCCCGAACACTATTCGCAGGGCACGATGCATCCAAATTGAAGGCGCGCTTCAACCGTGACTGATGTCACTCTTTTACAATGCAGTTTTTGAAAAAGCATTTTCCACATAATTTGGGCTGGTGCAGTCCAAACCAAGGCGTGTTGCATGTACGGATGACGCCTACTCGGATGAGAGATGTCAGAGAGAATTTCGGTGTCTAACATGTATTGTAGATATTGAGGATATTCTTGTTCAATTGACCCAGTTTGCATGTAAAATGAACCATACGGAAGGGTTAAAATGTTCCATAAGAAGTCCTCTTTCAAGTTGAACCATTTCCACCTCTTGTTGGCTAAGCTAAGCGATAAATGACGTGGGCATGCCGAGAAGAAGGAGGGAAAAAAGGAAGGGTGAGGGTTAGCTAGTTTAATAAATTATTGAAGAGGGAAAAAAGCCAGCCAAGGGGAACAAATAGTGTTTCTCCCGGAAACGCGTACCTCCCCCCTCAAACCCTGCACCCAACCCATCTTCCCTGACCCCAGCTGCCCCTGCGTACCTGCAGCCCTCCCACCCCCGAACCCATCGCATTAGTGAAATTCTTATTTGATGGCATTTTAATATTCTGCCTTGATGACTTTTTAGCAACATTTACTTTCGAGGCTTTGGAGCACGCATCCCTCCTGGAGAAAATGAAACCTGTCAAAACCCATTACAAAGAGGAAAAAAAAAATCTAAATTTAAATACCTCTACCGTGTTAGCGGTACTACACACGTGCCCCCTACCACCACCCACCCCAACCCAGGCGCTTCGAGGCTCACAAGCACTCATCTGCTTGCCGCCACGTAATGAGTCTGTTTGATGGCCAAGCGATTTGTGGGTCAGCGAGCATACGTTGCAGATCCAATTTAAGCCCCGATTGCTTGTACTCTGGAGGAGCTTGGGGAAAGAAAAAAAAATGTCTTATTGAAATTTAATACCACTTCATTTCTTCTGCTGTGCATGCAGTGACGAAGGTGTGCTTACGTGACTCCTATGCAAATGGAGTTGCGTAATGGACAATCCAGTGACTCCTGCCAAAACAAAGGAATATTTGTTTTTGTTTTTATTTATGTTAAGGCATGAGCATCATGGTGGGCTGCGGGTCTTGCTCAGCACAGATTTAATTAGGAGCCTCCGAAGGCAACACGGAGAGCAGCCACTCAGTTGAGTGCAGCGTTTTGGCATCATGTGATAGATGACTTTGCAACATGCCTTTTCGAGCGCTATGCTCTACACACAGTGACTTTTTGACACATCACATTTTGATATAATTTGATTTCAGCTCCAGACTGCCAAGAAAAAGAAATAGAAGATTTTTTTTGGGCTAGGCTATGCTACGACATTAGCATGAGGGCGGTTAATGGGGTTAATGGGGTTAATGAAGCAAGCAGCAAATTGGTCTCATCTAAATTTGGATCAGCTGAAAAGCAGCAAGATTCCATTAATAGTCACAGCAACTCACAGAATTCTATTCTGAAAAAAAGTGAAATCAAATGCAGGCGCAGAGGCTAATTGAGAGTTCAACTGAGCTGTGTGCAGGCTGGCGAGGCCCGGATTTATGAATGCTGCTCCTCCGCACCACCCACCCACTCACACGCATATGCTTACTCTACATATCTATATTAAACTTAATAGTCTGTTACATTGCGCCTTAACCTCGGCTCTCATACATGATTACCTTCTGATTTCCTTGCAAAATGGCACATAAACACGGGGCAGGGTTTTATCAGCATGTCACTGAGCTTGTTTCCGGTGACGACCCCCACACTTCAACCCCCCCAACCTCCCTCCCAAGTGCTTGTTTCACGTGTCACGCTGACGGCTGATTTATTTGCCGCCTCCACGTTTGCCGGAGCATTTTACAAACATTTGGCACAGCTACGTCCAGTGCATTAGAAATGGTGTTCTAGTTCACGTGGGAAATGTTACTGTGGTACAGTATGATCCCCGCTACTTCACAGTTCATCGTTCAAACCCCCCGCTATATGGCAAACTTGTAATTTTTTTCAGCATTTTTTTAATGGGTTTTTACAGTCAACAGGCAAGCCCGAATTTAAAGTTGCATGCTTTCAGCATGGGATCAAGTCGTTTTGTATCATGCTGGGCAGTACTGAGATCTGCAGAAAGAGACAATAGAGTAAAACCCCTTGTTTATCGCGGTTAATGGGGACCAAAACGACCCGATCTTAACGAAAATCCGCGAAGTAGCGACCAATAAATATATACAGGTAAATTACTGTTGTACAGTATGATGATGCTGCTTGCTTCATTAACCCCATTAACCACACTCATTGCGCAAAAGGTCCGCGAGAAGCTGCAAAACAACAGCGAGTCACAGTCATTTTTTTATTTATTTTTAATCAATATGTTTGAAAAAAATCATCGATGCACTGAATCCGCGATAAACGAACCGCGAAATAGCGAGGGATCACTGTACCGTACATGAAATAAGAAGGAAAAGAATAACCTCCAGTTACAGTCATTATTTCCAATAGAGGAGAGAAAATATCTGCTTGTGAGTATTGTACGCTTTTTGTAGTTGTGTTGCTGTTCCACGTGTGTTGAGGTGTCAGTATTTTGATGCTTCGTAATTATTGTACAATGATGCTAGTTTCCATGAGCCCATTCATGATTTTCCGATTACGTGAGCATTAAGCCGGCAGACTTCTGTATAAAATCTAACATCGCAGTGTGGTTAAACGTGAGGTCAATTTGCAAGAAACATGACGTCGACACGCATGTTTTGCCTTCGCGAGCTACTTGAAAATATGTCGCAGGCCACACCTCGGACGTGGGCCACGAGTTTGACACCTGTGGTTTAGACCATATTTAATGTCGGTGTTTTCGTGTTTTCTCTCAGCTGTACTCGTGGGTTTTGCTAGTTGCCATGAAGTACACTTGGGACGTCCATATTTATTTAATTTTTATTATTATTACTTCATTTATTTATTTTTTGCACTTTGTTTCTGGTGTCGGTCCGAAGTTCGACAATTTCTTTTGGCTTCTCCAGTTTGTTCTTACATTGCTGCATTGAACTTTTGTTTTTAAGTACCGTTATGCTTTGGGATGTCGGCATATTTCGACTGGATTGAATGACAAAAATTAGATTTTACATCACTTTCATCCATCTCAACAATTAGCAGAACTACAATAGAGACAATGACTACATCCAGATGGGAGGGGAGTAAACAGCAATGCAGACCTCCCCAACTACCAATTCAACCCCCTTAAACACACACGGGCCATTCTGCTGGGCTCTTGACTTACAAATTGCTGCTCTGGACTGGCTTTCTAGGGAGAAGGAAAAGAAAGATTTGGAGGAGAGAAAAAAAAGAAGGCCACTCGGGACACTTATGTTCTCCTTGCAATAATAAAAGCAGCAAAGCCTGTCACTGGCTCACAGTCGGTGCATTGTTTCCATTTGCCCAACCTCAACGCTGTCAATAAGCTCCGTATCCATGATCCACATCCTCCCTATCTTTTCAATCTACTTGGATGACTTCCAAGAACCGTAGCTGGGAAAGGGGAGAAAGAAAGAAAAAAAAACATTAAAATGTCCTGAACGTAAGCCCTCAATGGGCAAGTGTAAGACCCTCTTTAAATGTAATATCAGGGCCTCTTTAGCATGCCAATGAGGCTACATGGAGAGCGGCGGTCCCGGCGGACTGCCTACAGGAAGAAGGGCAAGTCCTTTCTTCAACATAAAGGGGCCAAAGCGGAGAGCCAACGAATTGAGTTAAAAACATTCGTTCAACTGGGCGCTTGAGCACACACATGGAGGATGTTTCGAGTGGCTCCACTGATGCAATACGGGATATGCTGTGATTTTACGCTTTCGGATCGGAATCGGACCTCGTCCAAATGTGGATACAAACCCGATTCGCAATTGGGTATCTGACAATGTAAGACCAGTGTAAACGCACAGGTCTCTCATGAAGTACGTCGATTGGTGAGAAAAATTACACACTCGTGTCTGCTCAAATAAATTAAGTTAGCTTGCTTGTTGGCAACTATCTAGGTGCTCTTGAGTAAGGCATCATCCACATGTTTCCTGCTGATACGTCATGACACTCTTTGTACCCCTCGAGGGACATTAGTGAGTAAAATCATTTCCAAAATATCCCTCAAACCGTTCAAATATAAATTATGGTACATGAAAAGCGTTCAATATGATCCAAATATGCTACATGAAAGCAACATGAGAGCATTGTCTATAATTAAATCAGTAAAATAAGAGCAGATGGTGGCCAATGAAGTCATTTTAAGGTTACACAGGTCAACCAAACGCAATGAAACATCCAGTACGCGCGTCATTTCCGTATTATTGTTTACTGCACAGTAATTTAGTTGTTTTGTTTTTTTTGGTTATCTGTCAGAGAAAATGAAGTCAATACATTGCGAGTGGGAACTTGGACCAGCAGTGAAAACCTAGGAGACCCTTACAGTAAGTCATCAGGTTCATCTCCCAAACATACGATATGAACAACTATTTTCCTAAAAGCATTTAAAAGAATCTCTCAACTCAGCTAGTACATTGCTGTTGTTCCGAATTCTGAGTAATTTCATTAAATGTTAATCAAGCAAACATTTAAGTGCTTAAGTGCACCATTTTCACAACCCTTCCATAAATTATATTTTCCACTAGATTTGCTTTTGATGGACAATTAATTTTTGGCTTTTCCCCCCTTGCTAATTAGTTTTTCTTGGAGAATGCAGAATGTAAATATTTGCGTGGATGGGTGTGTATTTTGAGCATTGTGGGGGTTCTGTTCTTGTTCATACGGTTAGATTGTTGGGACACGCATTGTGTTTGCATCAATTAAATCCTTATAAGATTCAGGCACAGCGGGCAAAAGTTTCAGGATTTTAAAGAATTGTTTGCTGTTGGGCTTCTCCCCCCACAACCCCTAACTTTCATATGCCGTATAATCGACCCACTCAATTTTTTGAATGCACAAATTAGCATTGGGTAACGGCGTTGGCTTCTGTTAATCAGAGTACACTTGGTTGTTTAGTGAAGTGTTCAAAGCAATGGCAGTGAAGGCATTATTTGCTTTTAGTAGTGTGACACGCCACATACATATCCACGCACAAAATACAAAGCATGCATGCACATGTGTCAATGACAGTTGTCCTGCGATAAAATGTAAACATAGCAATAGTAAACGTGATCCATCAATATTTAGAAAAACTAAGCCTTCCAGCACTTCCAAAAATGTCTATTGATGCTTACTGATAGACTTGCGTAACAAACAATGGATCTATAAGTTTTAAATCTGATAAAAAATGTGTTCGTTTTTTTTTTTTTGCTATGAGTTTTTTGGCATCTTCGTTGCAATTGTAAAACATATTTGTTTTGCCACGGGCAAATTTTGAAAAGTAGTCATTCTGCTCTGAAGCGTTGCACTTCAACCTTAGGTTGAGGCAGAATAAAAAGTGTGTTCTATGACTCAAGCCAACTGCTGACGATGGGTAGAACTGCAACTCCTCTCTATTTTTATTTTTTTATTTTTGTCAGAAATAATGAAATGTGTAACTCAAACCTGTTGCTCACATTTTGATGAGAGGACTAACCCCCCCAAAAGTACCCGATGTTTAAAAAAAAAAAATCAAAAAAATCTGATGTATATCTGAATTCTCCATCCTTGGGAAATGTTCACAAAAGTATGCCACATGTCCTCTAGGCAAGTCAAGTCAAATTTATTTATACAGGCCTTAATCACAGACAAGTCTCATAGGGCTTCACTTGCCCACCGTTGCCAAATATTAACGACATCGTCCGATCTTGACCCTAGGGAGGGGAAGGAAATATTGAAAAGGACACGTGGGAACATTTAAATTGTGAAAAGGACGAATAATGTCTCCTTTAAAAATCTGCTTTTGAAAAGGTACAGTATAAGTGAAGTTGTGACACGTCATGAATAATAATAACGTTAATACAAATGCTGACATCCTGTCAAAATTAAACGACGTGAAAAAAACGGTGCATGGGGGAATCCAGCGTCCTTGACGAATCCCCCTGACACAAGCACAAACGCCTGAATTAACTGGCAAATTTAAATAGACGTGACACCTCTGGATTATCATTTTATAATATGTTATGAATAGTCGAGTCCAGCTCCTCTGTGGGCCACTATTCACTTGATTCCACTTACATTTGATAAGAGTGTTAAACAGTGTGTATGCCCCCCGCAGTTCCCCCCCTCCACCCCGGTCGAGTGGGAATTCCGTGTCTTTTATTTCATCACGACATTGCTCGACTCCGCCAGGCCCAAGTGAGATGTGGAGTGTTTAACTGACATGAACAGAGTGCTATCTGTATTTTCGGGCAGCGGGCCCTATTTTTGTGCCCAGTGCAAATGTAGCGCAAAATGTAGTCTCACTGTGCGCATTGGTGGATTTCCATTTGTTTTTGTTTTTGTATTTTCATAGACGACTGTTAGTAGTAAGGGGGTTTGCGTCGCTGTGGGGGTGAACACAGCCGATGACAGTGGCTCCACTTGTTCCCTTTGAATTCAGCGCAGGAGACGTGCGCACACAGTCTGAAGTGGGCACTTGTACACCACCATCCACTCTGGATCGTGCATTCGTGTGTTACCATTGGTTAATGCACGCCATATGATGACATCCACCACAAACATCAACGGAGCTCAGAATAAGCCTGTCGGCATTTCGATCAAAATCACGTTACATCATCTGTGTCACAACTTAGCTCTGCTTTTAGTTGGTCTAAAACCTTGTCAGCTAATCATCAGGTGTGTTGGGGGCATGAAAAGAAACAACCGCCATTCGCTAGGACACCTAGCATGGCAATGAGCGGTCTACCAAATTCCGCAACACACGAACTTAGACTTGAAAGAATTTGAGATTGATTTTTTTTCATACAATATTTGATTGACATTTAAAAATGGAAAGGATGAATGATACACTCATTCCGCACAAGGCGTGCGTGTGTTGATGAGGGAGCGACATCGTTATCTGCCGATCCCAGAACTTCCCGTGGAGCTCCAGAGAGGGCTTGTATCACGTAGCGCACCCTGCACAGGGAGTGTGCGGCCTGCTGACAGGAAAGCTCCATTAGTCGGCCACAAAGAGGCCAATAGAGACGAGCGCTTCCTCGGCCAAAGGAGGTTTGTCCGGAGAATGCTCCCGCTTCGCTTTTCCTGACAGAGGATGGTGACACACACATGCACACACGCACATGCACACAGACACACGCACTAGAGGTAAAAAAAGTACTCAATTTCTGTATTTATGGAGACATATGCTACAGATATGTTTAAAAAAAAAAGATTGGTAAATTCAATTCTGAATCAGTATCATCTTTATTGGCCAAGTATGTAAAACACACAAGGAATTTGGCCGACGCCATTTGTTCAAGTATGCAGAGAGCTGCAGCTACAATGACCAGTGCGGTAATATCCCACTAGGGCCGTGCAAAAATGCAAAGAGCCGCCTACATCTTGAGTGCCACCTTGTGGAAACACCGGCGTAACAAACGACACCTATTTTAACTTCAGTACACGTAACGCTGAATAACAAAAATAATGTTGCCCCCCCAGAAAAATGTACTTTGGGTTTCTGTACTTTGTTACTTGGTGGTTCTCAGAAAGTGCGGTCCAATTGTGCGACACGAGAGCCCGAAACAAACTGGTTCAAAACCAGGTCAAAATTACTTATGCTTTGAATCACACACAGTGTGCTCTGAATAAAGATAGTTTACTCATCCCTTTTTTCGAAAGACATTTTTGAACGTCGTGCTACTCCCGTTGTTTCATATCGTTTCATACCTGAGCACTGGGAGCAATGGCCATCTTTTACGTAGCGTTACTTTGGAGGCACGGTAAATAAAAAATAATAATAATGTTTAAATTGTATTTTGCAGTGAACCCATTGAACCTCCGGGTTCAACTTACTTAAGTCTACTGTTGGAAGTATACAGTAAATGACAACGGTACCAAATCAATTTACGGACACCGTGGGACTCCATGAAGCGATATCGTGTCGAATTAATATATTTTGCCGGTTTACAGTCAGTGCTATGGAAGCGGATGCATTTTAAAGGGTGTAAAGGCCTTTGATCACATGGGTGTGCTGTGAGGTCGCAAAGAGGAAGTGGACGTGACATGTTTTTTTTTTCATCACCCAAAATACATTCTCACACACACCAAAACGAAACCACAAAATCTCACCCAAGTTGTTTATGTGATCTCAGCGGTATGTCTGCAATACTGTAAGCACGGAAATCTGGTGACTGAATTTCAAGGGAAGAACATAACGACTCCCGAAATGAATCAGCGTTTGACCAGCCAGTTGGACTTTCTGAGAACCGCCCTACTCTCTACACACTTGATGGCTTGGCCCCCCCCCCCCCGCCCTAAACACACACGGCGAAAGAACGCCTTGTATAAATGATCCCAAGTTGATCCCCCCGCTCTTTCTGTCTTTGATAGTCACACGGACCGCCACCTTTGTTCCATTGTGAGACACAAGTCATAAGTTGCTTCGCAATTTTTTGTATTTTTTTTTTTAAATAATGCTTGGCAGGCGTCCAGAGCCAAAGATGAGTATGTTTGGACTGGCCCCAGCCGCGCGCGTGCTGCCTCAGCTCAAGACAATGGGACGTGGACATGGAAGTGGGCCTGGGCCACATGAGGAAAAGGAGATAGCGAGGGTGGGATGAGGGGTGGAGGTGCGCCCAGAGCAGACTGGTAAGCCGTTATGGGACCCTGTGGCGGAAGGGCATTGTTCGGCAGAGGAAAAGCACAACAAAAATTTAAAAAAAAAACAACTCTTCCTGAATCTTTTTATATGATTATGCGGGGAACAATTGAGTGGGTGGGATCCGTTGCTTTGAGGATACTGCAAAGAGGGGCGGGTGGAAGGGGGCAGCGCTCCTTGGAGACTTGGAATAATCCCTTCACACCTTAGCTCGGAACGTCAGCAGGAAAATAAAACAATGCAATGTTGTTGCCGAGCACGAGGCGGATTGATCAAGAACAGCATGTCCATTGAGAAAGATTACAATGGCCTTTGGCCCCATGACACATTAAGCACTGAACTAAGGGTTAATGAGGAGAAAAGTGAATCCAAATGGATTTCGCAATGTACAGGATGCAAAGTCAATGCACAGAAGATTCGCAGACATGGTTCGTCATCCACAAAAGTTCAGGAGAAGGCAACTGGATGCCTTTGTGTTTAATTCACAAAATATCTTTTGTTCAGGACTGTCCGTCTTCTCACAGACACTTCATAATTAGCTACTCTGTTTTATTCTTGCCCTGAATAGTTTTAATAAAAAATTAGGTTTGAACTTGGAAGTTATGGAGAACAGAGACAACAAAATATAAATACTGCTGTTCCGGGTAATACTGCCGCTGTTCTTTTAGTCATTTTTGTGAGCTGCAGTGCGTTTGTTTTCGCTGCTTTTCGGGGTTGTGTCTGCGCTTGTGTCGAGCACATTGATTTGCCTTCTGTATGGAATGATTTAGGGCAGGCTACGTTCACACTGCAAGGCACGAACGACGCTGCAGAGTTAACGTAGCCTTAGACACACTTGATTTTTTTTTTTTTTGGGTGGTCTACAAAAAAATGATTCACCCCAACGGACTGTAATGATGCCAGAGGGACTCAGCAAAAACTAATAAGATGATAAAAACCGTGTGATGCTAACATACAACTCCAAACAATGACGGGAAAAGCGAAGCCAGCAAGAAAGGTTTTGTGTGGACTGACAATGACCTTGAACTTCGGAGAGAGAACCTAGATCACTGTCAATGTTCCACCAACCAGCGAATTTGTTTTGGATGAACGTAATCCCTAGAAATGGCGGATCTTCACCCAACCTAACTGCAAAGTCACGGGTGGAGAAACTCAGCGCAATGTCAAACAGTGGAACTGTGACGTAACAATTCGTTAAACTTCAGAAAGGCTTGCTCAAAGAAACTTGGGAAATCGGTGACTAGCTACAAACTCCAGAGACCTGATTATTACCATAAAAACCATTCCAAAGTACATTTTCCACAATATGACATATTTATATCAAATTCCAGATAAAACTGGATGGTTGAAAGAACTTATTCTGGCTCATATTAACATGGAGCCATCAATGTAGCAACCTTGTGAAGATGTGTTCTATTATACACGATGATAAAGGAGAAAATTGCAAAGTGTGAGCGTGTACATGTGCAATGGCACCAACATGTCTCGCTGGGTGTCATAGTGCCGATATGCTTGGCAGTAGATATTCACTAAAGCCTAAGGTCACGCACCTGATATACTTTTGAATCCTGCTGTTTGCCGGAGTGCACGCGGCTCCCGGAGGGAGGGGGAACGATGCAAGCTCAGATAAGAGTCGGGTGTGATGCACTCCAGCTTTTCCCTCAAGCTCTAACACACGGTCTTCATCTCCACTTCATGAGGGATTTTTTTTTTTTCTTTCTGCTGTAACTTTCCACCGGTTTAAGATCAAAATTCTGGTTGGGTCATTGTCTGGACAATGCAGTTTCGCTTTTCACAATCCAGTACACTGTACATCCCAATTTATATTAAAGAGGACATATTATGGAAAATGTACATTTAAACAAAAATGTGCTTACAGTGTTGCCTTGAGAGATTATTTTGCGCTTTGGACACGGTCATAAAACAAACACTTCAAATAATCTTTCCCCATTGAAATGAATGAAAATGCCATTAATCCATTCCAGCTTGGCCCAAAAACTATCTATATATAAATTATTTTTACATTTCGATGAGGAAAATCAGACTCTATAATATCGTACTTTACAACATGTCTGCTTTGAGTGTCATGTGCATGGAACCGTTATACTGAGCTAAGAGTAGTCGCATGGTTCTTCCCCGTTTGTCATGGTCAAGAAAGCCATACGTGGTGTTAGCCACCCGGTAGAGGGGGTGGGATTAGCCGTGGCTCATTTGAATCAAACAGGACCCGCCCACGTCCAACACGGACTAATATCATTGATGCTCAATGGGTGAAAAGTGTGATTTAATTTGGGATCCTTGGGGTATATCAACAAAAGCATGTCACTTACAGTAACTCTTCTAAATCATTTGTTTCTTGAAAAGGATGCCACTCGCCTCACTCGAAGGCTATGAGGCCATGTGACATCTCCCAGCCAATCAGCAAAGACATCATTATTCACATTAGTTTGAAAGTTTAACTGGGGATGGAGACGGCAGGGAGCCCAGCGTGTCAAAAAAATATTTTTCCACCGTGTGAGAAAATCAAATAAACCTTAACCCACTGACCTCTTTGTTAAAAATGGTGAGCATTTATTACAAGAGGGTGTCCCTGAGGGGCTTTGGAGGCAATGACTTGAGTAGGCTGTAAATGTCATCTTTGCTTTGACACATTACTGACAAGCGAGTCCTGGGCCCATTAGTCGGAGTGACGCTTCGGCCCAACTAACAAGCGGTTCTTTGCAAACGCACATACATCGAGGAGAGGTTTTAAAGAAGTCAACATTTTGATGTTTTTTTTTTCCCAAAATAATAGTCTCCAAAAAAAAAAAAAAATCAAAAAAATACTTCAAGTTTTGCTAAAGTGCTTATTGGCTCTCCCGCATTTTAAACCGAGTTTACAGAATTAAATGTCCCTTGCCTTGTCGCTCAACTTAAAGATGTAAACAAACAAAAACAAATTGTGATCCAAAATACAATCATTCAAGCTCAACTAACAATAGTAGCCGTCATAAAATAAATCCCTTACAGATTTGATTTAAATAAATAACTCACCGAAAGTGAACATGTACATGGAAATGCTGTAAAGACTTCTAAGACTTCCACCAATGACCCAGGCTAAACTTCGCTACCCCCTGACAGAAAGATCTTTGTCTCTCAGTCAAGGGGTATGACTTCCACGATACTTTCCTGACACATCGATTACAAAGAGCACAATTGAATACCCTCATGGCTTTGAGCGCTCCTATTTTCCAATGACTATTTGTGCGTTCTCACTAAATCAGACACTAACAAATTCCTTTTTTGATTGCCGCAGACTCAAATTAATAGAAAAAAAAGTAAACCAGTGATTAAAATGATCATACAAACTGTGGAGACAAGATCAGAAACATTTACACTATGATACAAATTTTGAATTTACTATTGATAAATACGTTGCCAACAGTAGGGGTGGCAGCTGGGGTGGCATGGCTTTTGGTGGCGAAATTTTGCAAGCAGTAGTGAAATTAACTTAACTTAGGTACAACTTTTGCTTCTCGAACCCTCGCCATTAGGTTGCCTTCTGGAAGTTGTGACCCAGACCACACGGCATGGCTGGGGGGAAGTGGCGACTGTCTGTGCACGCCATTAATCAGGCCCACAGAGGACCCGCTTCCAACCAGATGGGGAGGACTCGGAACATCCAGAGGAAAATGAGCAGGCTAATTAATTCTTATTGTTGTGGACAGACGGAGATTAGAAAACTTGGACGGGGACAAGGAGAGGAAGTGGAAACACTATAAGTCACCTTTAACTAAGCTGTTGATTCACAATATGTCCGCCCCTCGATAGCATCGTTTTCTGGATGTATGACCTGGAGAGTTGCGTGAGTGACGTTGTAAAGAAAGGTTAATGAACGATAAGGAGTGTGGTGCATCACGGGCCACATGGGGGACTCTTGGTCCACCTTTTTTTTCCCCCTAAAAATAAAGGAGATAACAGAGTAACTCCCCCAGGCACTTCAGTCTGATAACGAGGAAGAATGAGGAATACAAAGTCTGCCCTTTGTACACAGAATCAAACAGTGTCGTCACGCCGCCGCCTCCCCCCACCAAATTCTAATCAGCTTTTTTGAAAATGCAAAATAATCTCATCTAATTGAACACCCTAGCATCCCTGCTATGTAAATATTCATTTAGAAAGCAAACGATTGACAGAATTTTATTGTATTAAGAACTTTCCATTATGAAAGCCATTTCTTCCTCTCCATTGAGGTCATTTTGGTGTTAAACAAGAACAGGAACATTTCTATGCAAAATAAATATCTCCCGATTTTTTTTTTATACTCCGCTCCTGCTTCCTAGAAAATTTGGCATCATTTATCATGTGTTTCAAATAATACGGCCCCTGTGATTTTAATGTTTACGTTTGATGTATGCATGCACAACGTCTCACGCAGAACTCAGTCTGCCGTTTCCGGATGCAGCACATTTCTTTGACGGTTTATTGGACTCTGATGAGCCCTAAACGTTAAAAAAAAATTGCCCTCAGGACAAATAAAGGGTAAAAACTGTATATGTGATGTTGATTTTCTACATAGACAACTGCATTGCTGCGTCTGGAAAACAACCGTGAAAGTCGTCTATCTCAGCAGGTTATCAGCTGTCATATTTTTAATTGATTGTACATCCCCCAAAAATACAACAACAAACTGGCAACATTTCGTGTTTGGAATGAATAGGGCATGCTACAAATGCAGCAGCCTTGGATAACGTATGTCTGCACACAATGCACATACAACTGCAGGTCGCATGCACAATTGTGAGGGGCGTGGCTTTTGTCGTGGACCCAAGGGCAAGGGGTAATAAAGTGAAGCTATGTTTAACTCTTGCTAGCGGCTGGACCATCGCATAATGCAACTTGAATATTGGACATTTTTCTTTTTGGTAAAAATTCAACCAGTTTCCGTGTGTTTTCTCTTGTTTCTTTTTTTAGATTCACAGAGCTCAGCCTGCTTTGAAGAACACACTTTTTGCAAATGAGTAATTACTAAAACTGAAAGTGGAGCTGTGGAATTTTGGAAGCATGATCTCAAAGTATTGAGGGAAAAAAAGTGAACGCCCATAATAACATTTAAAAGCATGGAATGTATTTTCACTCCTGGAGGCAGCACTTCAACACCAAGTTATAATTTGCAATTGTCTACATGTGTTGTGCATGCAGTGGACGCAACGCAAATGAATGCTTATGTGTGTACATTTTTGCTAAACAACATACCCAATCGACTTTTTTTTTTCATCCTTCCTTGGATATGCTGAATCCTTAATTGACCAGGACCAAAAAAAAATTGCACCCAATGGTGAGAGGTCGCTTGGAGGCTACTGTATTTATCTGGGTCAAGTCGGGAACGCTTCTTGTTCTCTGGCCTAGTCCCTTCTGAACCTGCGAGCGTGCTCCTCCGCGTAAACGTGTGAAGGTATTGATTATTTGTTTCCGTCCGGAAGGGAAGGGGAAAAAAAAGTCTCCAACATCATTATTTTCCCTTCAAAAGTGACTTTAGCGGCGCGGCCTAATTTGCCAACCGTAATTATAGGTCACGCTCCCCTTTTTGTAATTTATAAAACCTTTTGTTCTTATCAATAATGAATGGGCTTTAGTAAATCACGGCGCTACAATATTTGGATATTATGATTATGCTAATGCATTAGGGACCTTAAAAAGCCTTATCGGGGACCAGGTCCGATGCTCTATTAAGCAGAAGTTGGACGCAAATTGCTTATGTTAATGCCCCAGTTGTAGCCAGACAGCATGCAGAGTCTGCAATTAATTTCATCCAGGCGCTGGACAGACAGGCACATTTATTTCTCTTCCAGAGGATGTGGGTATCCCGCCCCCTTAGCCCCACCCCAACTACACCTCCTCCACCACATCTCAGGTCGCTTCCATGCTAGAATAGGAAAGGCTCAAGAGGGAAAGTGAGAGGGCAGCGCTGACTAACAGAGCAACGTGTGACCAAACTGAACCAAAATTTAAAAAAGCGTGCAAAAGGAAGGCAACGTCAGAGACCCACAAGAGGTGAAATCTTTATTCATCCCGCTGACAAGTGTTTTTACAAGCCAAACCTGTTTTATTAATTATGTTTGACATATCACTAATTACTTCCATTTACGTCCCATCCGCTTTGAGCAGACGATTAGGTGCAGTAGGGAAGGGCAAAGTGACTTGGTTCAGTCTTGTTCCATGCAGACAGTCCAAATAATTCACTTTTCAAACTTCTACACCTTGTAGTACACCCATATTCCAAAATTGATTTCATTAATATTTTCTTAAATATTCGACAGCCCTATGAGGATGATATTTTTTTTATTATTAAAAACCTCACATCAAGTATTCCTGGGTCATAGCATCCTCCGAGATATCTTTAAGATATGTGATAAAAGTATCAAATAAAAAAAATAAAGAATGAAATGTTTCTTAAATGACATCACATCATGTAAATTTTATATGGTGCATTTAACCCAAGCGAAAAAAAGAAAATAAGTATACTTTGTAAAGTGGTTTTCTACTGGCGTCATGCCATGTCAATCATTGGAGTCTCTACGGGGTAAATTTGCCCCCCCCCTTTGTGGACCCCACCCTCTCTAGAAGGGTGGTCTTGCACAGGACACCATTCAAGCTAATCCTCCGCGGCCTCTGCTATGACGTCAAATCAACAGGTAAGCAGAGCTGCATAAATTTGTGTCAGAACAGCATTAGCACGCAATTGATGGCTTCATGTTGTAAGCGCCACGGCAGTGCCAGATATTTGAGTGTGACGATTTGCCCCCGTGCCACATACACACAGTGTAGTGTTTGGAAAGCTGCTCTCTGCTCTTTTTTTCCCCTAACTCAACCAACATTTATGGTAAAAATGACTTCAGTCGGGCAAAAACTCAGTTATGCTTTCCCTTCACCTTTTTCCCCCTGCGGTCTCAGAGTATAAATAAACGAAAAAAGTGTCATAGTTTGGGAGTCAAACTGTACCTGTAATAGAATTGCCCAATACACTTTAATTAAATTTTTTAATCCCTGGTGAAGGAATATGATATAGGCTTGTATTGAATTTCCTCATCTTATTAAGAAAAGCTACTCCAAAGTTTTGGGAGCTTGTCAAAAGAAGACGCAAACCCTTTCCCTCAATGTCCTTCACCTTCCCTGGACAATTTCCAAAAGCCAACAACTTTTTCCTGTACACAGCACCGGAATGTTGTCAAAACGACACCGACCTATAAAAAGCAGAGCAACTAGAACAATTTAGTGAATATAGAGTCGAGTGTCATTGTCAAACAGGCCCACGTGGGATTGCATTCTTTGTGCGGCTTCCTGAAAAGTAACTTTGAAGAGGACATTTTATGGAAATGTTACGCTACTTTTTAAGGGCCCGTGTTCAATAAGTTGGGTCTCTGGACTGCCTACCTCCTCATTCCACACCTAAGTAAATCTGTCACACTCCACAAAAATGTGTCTGTAAGTCAAGTGTAATTAGGTGCCCTGGGGAAGTGTTGCCTCCATGAGTGAGAATCATGTGCACTCATGTTTGTAGGGATGACTATCACATGCTTTGTCTGCAAGCGAATAGGAGTCGACAGCACAAAAAGTCACTCGCTTTGTGACTATTCACCTTTTTTGGGGTGAAATAAAATTGTGCGTGGGGCGGGGGGGGGGGGGGGGGGGCAGATTTAGTTCATTAGTTTGGTTAGAGGCTTTGTGGGCAGTTTGGATATAAATTCATCATATCCAATATTTTGTGCAAAGGAGTTGTACAATAGCCATAAATAATAGTTAACACAAAAGTGCAACATTAATATTAACATATTACAACTGAAATGTATTTTAAATTATATCCTTATAAATGCATTATAGTGCCTTGAGAGATTAACTCATTCCGTGACATTGAAATGAATGGAAATGCCCTTAGTCCATTTCAGCCTCCGCACAATAGTTGTTTAAGGCACACTATAATAATGCAAAAGACTAAAGAAATCAAAGTTTGGCATTTTTGTTTAATCTCAACATGGATACATATTGGGCTTGCCCCACCTGGAGTTGGATGATATAAATACTGTATACTCGAAATATAATAATCATAAAAGTCTCACCTCTTCAGTACAGCAATAATCATAGTTGTTCTTGGCAGAGGAACAATACATGCCCGTGAGTATCGCCCGTCTACATGTGCTGCCCCACCATTTGCGGTCAAATCTGTAGCGCCAATTCTGCTATTCGTTCTCCTGACTACGGCATTTCCAAATAGTATTAATCTCGTACACTTCAAAGTGAAATTGAAGTGTGAATGTGTTGTTTACCAATCTGCCCAATTGATGCTTGTCATGAAGCAATTTTTGTGTTTAAGTGCAGTGTTCATGTCCCAGTGGCTCACAATAATATTCAAAATAGATTTTAGGAATAAAACGATGACCTAAATTGTACCTTAATGTTTGTCATTATGGGGCTACTTGCAGAGTTATTTCTTGAATGCCGGACCGGCAGCATAAAAGTTTGAAAATCACTTGAATTAGTCTGGTTAATTCAGGTGTTTCAACGTAATGAGAAAAGACGCTGGCGGTTCTTTCAAAAAACATCCCTTTACATTTTCTGTTTTAATTCACAGCTCACCCGCCAGTCACGTATTAGTCAAACATTAATATAAAGAAGAAGTATACATCAAAAAGTGTCAGGTTTCACTCGGTCATGCATATTCTATCCGGACTTTGCGTGACCGCCGCCGCCCGCCTTATTGCAACCGCGCGCCTTAAATAACCAGCCGATGGATGGATTGATTATGTCCCCCCATTTCCACATTGGATACAGTTAAATTTTAATGACCTTTTTTTCCCCCAGCACCCCCACTTTTCACTTGTGTTTAGATAATACACTTTATGCAAATGGAGAAATTCTATAAATTTTTGATTTGTCTCGATTTCTCGCACGGAGATGCTCATTGTGGAATGCAATTACAGTCAAGTGATGGGATTCGCGAGCACACGAGAGCGCGCGCGCACGCACGCACACAACCACACACACGCACACTTAAATGTAGGGAAAAAGTGCACCTATGATCAGTAACAACAAATTAAATACTCTCAGTAATCTTGTTATGTTCAATTTCATGAGCAACATGCTGATGTAACCATTGATTGTGAAGCAATGTTTAAAAAAAAAACACTGAAATATTCTCTGGTTTGCCCTCATTCTTCTTCTTGTCGGTCTCTTCTGCTTGGTAATGGCCACTGGTAAGTCAAAAGACATCAACTTGACTCTATTAATTACCACCTGATCCTTTCTTCCTGGATAATTAGGTGGCCATTAGTTCTAATCAAGTAGTTGCTTAATTATGGTGGTAATTAGTCTAATGGTGTAGCAAATTGAAGCTTTATCACTTTCAGATACTTAATGTGCTTGGCAGAGTAGTCAAAAGTGTCAAGGCTCGGACACGTAACGTTTCCATGCAAACATCAACAATCTAGTATCTTATTTTCATTTTTAAAAAGGAAAAAATGCAATTGTAGACTATTCCATGTTGAGCGTAGCTTTGCCTTTCATGATATGGCAAATGGCCAATTTTTATTTTTACGGTTCCCTTTTCAGAGCAAATTTTTGGAATTCTCATTATTTTTTTAACGTCATGCTATATGCTCACATCCTATAGCAAAGGCAAAAAAGCTTCGCAATTTGTGATTCAATCACAAGAAAAATTCTAATGAAACACCACTAATTGCTGGGACCACGATAAATAATTTGAATAAATTGGAAAATATAACGTCATCAAATGTACACTCGAGAAATGATGCCCTTTTCTTTGCAGCAGCGGTTCTTAACCTGGGTTCGATCGAACCCAGGGGTTCATTGAATCAGTTTCAGGGGATCAAAACAAAATGTATTTTATTCATGTCTTGAATTTGTTTTTAAAAAATCATTTTTATTTTTTACTCATGAAGGGTTCAGTGAGCATGCATATGAACTGATTGGGTTCGGTACCGCTAACAAGATGAAGAACCATTGAGCTCAAGCTAAGCTAGTTATGACTAAAATGACAAAGGCTTTTACAGACGATGCATTAATCTCCTCCTAATGCAGCACAAATGTCATACTACGCTTCGAGAGCTCTTTTAAAATACAAAGCTGATACCAAAGTATTCATATTTGCGAATATAGGTTGTCCAATGTCCATTGCATCACACAATAGAGACATCACATGCCAAATGTGTGTTTTGGTGCGGTGGTGGTGGTGGGGACGGCATGGGGGGGGGGGGGGGGTCATGTCTGAGAGCGATGCTGCGACATGATGACTCAAGGGGAGCACGGAGGCAAGGTGAATGGCTTGTCTTCAAACTGCAATAAATTGGGGCCGGCGTGTCTGTCATCGACGTCCAATTAGCTGCAGTTTATTGAGTCTGCCAGAGACGGAGGTTACTGGCAGGTGAAGAGGGTCCAGTCTGGAAGGTGCCATCGCTGCTAAAGCACAATTAGACATCCACTACTGTGCCCCCTTTGACACCGTGACTAAACAGGCCAGACAAAACATGATAAAGGCCATACGTACACACACTATGAACTTGGGGTGGGGTGGACTTTGGATTCAGACACTTTGCCAATACAGTACATACATGGACATTCCAAAAGTATTGGAACGGTGAGCCCTTTGTTTTTGCTGCAAACTGGAAACATTGCGGATTGGTATGTGAAGATTGTTTTTTTTTTCGCACCAACCTTGCAACGCAATTTTCTCATACATTAAATCTATTTTTCACTTTGAGATAATATGAGGCCATTCTGCCCCCCCCCCCCCCGCCGGCCCCCTAAAAACCCCACAAAACAATTGTTCTGTCTAAAATGATTAACAGCACAACCAATTGTCGTTTTTTCGGCCAATGCTGAAACCTGGCAGAATAAAAGACCAATATCTGATTAATCAGCCAGTTTTTGGTGTCCCTTAACTCCTACAACAATAAAGCTGGTAACATTTCACTGTTTTACTGTACTTTGTCCTTTAACTTTGCAGCAAAATAAAATCGACAAATCTTCTTCCGAACCGCTTCTTTTATCCTCACTAGGGTCGCGGGGGGTGCTGGAGCCTATCCCAGCTGACTTCGGGCAGTATGCGGGGGACAGCCTGAATCGGTTGCCAGCCAATCGCAGAGACGAACAACCACACACGCCCACACTCACACATAGGGACAATTTAGAGTGATCAATCAGCCTGCCATGCATATTTTTGGAATGTGGGAGGAAACCGGAGCACCCGGAGAAAACCCACGCAGGCCCGGGGAGAACATGCAAACGCCACACAGGGAGGCCGGAGCTGGAATCGAACCCAGTACCTCTGCACTGTGAAGTCGATGTACTAACCACTTGACTACCGGGCCGCCCTCGAAAAAAAATCGCCTGTTTTTTTCTTTGCCTCTTTTTGGGAGGGGAATGTTTGAATCATTAACTCATGCCATAATGTGTTAATATGTGGAAAAAAATATTTGTTGGGAAAAAAACAGCCTTTTTCAATAGAGATAATATGGACCAATAAAATTATGCCACTGGTTATTTGTTGAGTCTAAATATAAATAAACATCCATCCACCCATCTATTTTCTAGTTTTACATTGACCCATTTTGTATACGCACCCCGGACGCCTTCGCCGGGAGAACGGGGCAAAAAAAGACAGAAGTGTGTGGTGCTCCCCCCGCTATCTGACAGCAGCTGAATGTGAAAAGTGACACACAGGACTTTTCAAATTGGGACCCGGGGAGCTGAAGCATAAAATAACTTCAATCTCGCCGGTTCTCCGAGGAATAGAGCGAAAGTGCGACCAACAACAACTGAACAACAGCGAGGCAGGAGGGTGGTGAAGGTAGGAGTTATTAGAGGATAAAACATGACTCTCCATCTCTCTCCCTCTCTCCCAGGAAGCTCGAGGATGATCAATGGATTTAGTCAGAGGGATATTCAAGCAGAAAATTGTTGCCTTTTTGCCTTTCTTTGACGTATTTCCAGAATACACAGCCAAGAAGCCCCCCTCCCCCCAATCACCACCACCCTGGTTGAAAATAACAGCACAAGAGCGGTCTCCACCAGTAATACTGTAAAAGGAGGGGGTAGCGTCACTGGGGGATGCTGCAAGTGTGGGAACCGAGTGTTAAAGGACGCAGGGAGGCCCGAGATTGAAACTTTGCAGGTATAAAATTGAAGGCAGCCAGCTGAACAGGCATAGTCAAACCAGGGCTATTTTTCAAAAACAGGGGAACCCTCGATGACCTACGGCGAAAGCTGAAACAGCTAATAAAAATAAAAAAAAGAAGAAGTGCACATGGGGCAAAGCCATGCATATATGATACAATGATTTATTAGCCGTTTCTTTTGAAGCTGCAAAGCATTTGCTACGGAGTGGAAATCTTGAACTACTCTGCATTGGCAAAAAGCACAAGTGTGGCCCTTCTTCAATTTGGCCCGCAGAGCATTTGCTTTCATAATTTGTCGCAACAATTTTGCCTGTCTTTTTCCTATTTTTTTTTTTACTTTGTGTATTTATTTGTTATTTCGGCAGACAATTGGTTTGAATTGCAGTTGATTAAAATCAAAAGTGGGTGAGAAGCTGGATCAAATGAGTGAACATTTAATACAAAGAAAACTGTTTTATATATATATGTATATAGAGCTGTCAAACGATTAAAATATTTAATCTAATTAAAAATGCAACTGTCATAATTAAATCAACTAAAAATTTAATCGTGATTACTCACGCATTTTTTATTGTTTCAGAATTTCCTTTTACATTTTTTGTCCTATTTTCCCCCATTTTAATGCTCTCATCAACTTGGAATCATAAATCAGATTTCTATGTGCCAAATGCAAATATTTGCTGAAATAATAATTTCAGTAAATACAAACAATGAACATTTTTCACTTGGAGCAGTTGTTCACACATAATCTTCTCTAATTCTGTCACACAACAGCTGCTTTAGCAGCTTTTTTTAATGAAATCAAAACAGAGCAATATAACAAAGTGCACATCTAAGGTAAACTAGTACTCAGCCTATAGTGGATTTAAACCATGGTTGCATACTTCGTTTTTCTCAAGTTTGCTTTGAACACAGCAGTCTGTTTCTGTATGTTTGCTGGAGAATAACGAGACCTCGGACACCAGTGTTCGTTATGTGCCGTTGTATTCAAAACTGTCGGCCGTACAAACAAGCGCAAGCACTTCCCCCGTGCTGCTGGGGCAAATCATTCTGAAAGAGGGGGGATTTCACTCCCCCTAACACAGTCAGGCTATGTTGATTGTGGTGGTCCTTGCGCGGAAGTCTCTCTACGGTTTTTGTGTAGACCTCATTTCGGATGACTACACTTGGTTCGATGACAACACTGGAGACGTTTGATTTTCGCTAGGTCGCTACCACAGCAGCGCACTGTCATTGTCAGACGAACACAGAAGCTCCACCCGCTCTTTTTATATGGACACGGAACGCTGTCACCTTCCACACAAAATAGTTCCAAACAAGTAACAATCGCGTCAGTGGCATACATCTAATACCTGTATGATACACACACAGAGAAGAACGGGTAACTTTGGTCTTGTCAGTGGAGCAATCTGGCAACTTTTTAAAAGTAAACTTTCCATTCATAAACTCTAAGTATCCGTTTTAGGTGTCTCACGGTGCCGTGGCTGGCAAAACAGACATGGGCCTGGACTTCTGCAGCGTGCTTGTTGTTTTGTTTCTGGTATATTTATAGAGCAACGTACCATCCGCTTGTGACTTGTGCCGCGTTAATTTTGCGAGAAAAAATTTAATCCCATTAAAATTCATTTAAATTAATGCCAATAAAAACGTGATAAATTGACAGCTCCAATATATATATATACATATTTTTTTTTAAAAATCCTCATCTCACCCCTCGGGTGGTGTCCGTCCCTCATTCAGCTCGGGTCCTCTACCAGAGGCCAGGAAGCTTGAGGGTTCTGCGCAGTATCCTTGCTGTTCCCAGCACTGCACATTTCTGGACTGAGATGTCCGATGTTGTTCCCGGGATCTGTTGCAACCACTCATCTAGTTTGGGGGTCACTGCCCCGAGTGCTCCGACCACCACAGGCATGACTGTCACCTTTACCTTCCAGGCTCTCTGCAGTTCCTCTCTGAGCCCTTGGTATTTCTCGAGTTTCTCATGTTCCTTCTTCCTGATGTTTCCATCACTTGGGACCGCTACATCCACTACAACGGCTTCCCTCTGCCCTTTATCTATGATCACGATATCTGGTTGGTTCGCCATTATCATCTTGTCAGTCTGGATCTGGAAGTCCCACAGGATTTTTGCTCTGTCATTCTCCACCACCTTCGGAGGTGTTTCCCATTTTGACCTTGGGGTTTCCAGTCCATACTCCGCACAGATGTTTCGGTAGACTATGCCAGCCACCTGGTTATGGCGTTCCATGTAGGCTTTCCCTGCCAGCATCTTACACCCTGCAGTTATGTGTTGGATCGTCTCAGGTGCCTCTTTGCACAACCTACACCTTGGGTCTTGTCTGGTGTGGTATATCTGGGCCTCGATGGCTCTGGTGCTCAAGGCCTGCTCCTGAGCAGCCAGGATGAGTGCCTCTGTGCTGTCCTTCAGGCCAGCCCTCTCTAGCCACTGATGGGACTTCTTGAGATCAGCCACTTCAGTTATGGTCCGGTGGTACATCCCGTGTAGGGGCTTGTCCTCCCATGATGGTCCCTCTTCCAGCGCCTCATCTTCTGTTCCCCATTGTCTGAGACATTCTCTGAGTACGTCATCCGTTGGAGCCTTCTCCTTGATGTATTCATGGAGCTTGGATGTTTCATCCTGGACAGTGGCTCTCACACTCACTAGTCCCCGGCCTCCTTCCTTTCGGCTTGCGTACAGTCTCAGGGTGCTGGATTTGGGATGGAACCCTCCATGCATGGTTAGGAGCTTTCGGGTCTTAACGTCCGTGGTCTGAATCTCTTCCTTTGGCCACCTCATTATTCCTGCAGGGTATCTGATCACTGGCAGGGCATAGCTGTTTATTGCCCGGGTCTTATTCTTGCCATTGAGCTGGCTTCTTAGGACTTGCCTCACTCGCTGGAGGTATTTGGCCGTAGCTGCTTTCCTTGTTGCCAGGTCGAGGTTGCCATTGGCTTGTGGTATACCAAGGTACTTGTAGCTGTCCTCAATGTCTGCTATTGTTCCTTCAGGGAGTGAGACCCCTTCAGTGCGGACTACCCTTCCTCTCTTAGTCACCATCCGACTACATTTCTCAAGCCCGAATGACATCCCGATGTCGCTGCTGTAGATCCTGGTTGTGTGGATCAGGGAATCTATGTCCCTTTCGCTCTTAGCATACAGCTTTATGTCATCCATGTAGAGGAGGTGACTGATTGTATCGCATGGGCGAGATGCGATTATATATATATATATATATATATATATATATATATATACACACACAGTAACATTAACATCCTTATTGATTTTAACCTAAGTGGTTAAATAATTAAAAAGGAATAGATGTTTTACATTTTGTGTAAAAAATGGTTAATTCCATTAAATCACCCATAAATAGTAAAAAAAAAAGTACATTTAGTCAGCATTTTGTACTTGTTAAATAATCTGAATAAAATTAATTGCATATAATAGTAACAGGGCACATAGTACATTAACATTCATTCATTTGACTAATGTCCTCGATTAATTCGAATACAATGCAATGTCATTTATGTTTTTTTTCAAATACGCTTATTTTTTGTGTCTTATTTTACCCCATCAATAAATGGCGTGACCTGTTTTTTTTTTAAACCAACTGTGGCTTATCTTACACCAAAGTTTGCTGATCCATGTCATACCAAAGAAGCTCAAGTCGTGGGCCCCCCCACCCCAATCAGGTTCCCCTCGAGGCCCCCGGTTGCACTGTGCAGATGTGCATCAAAAAGTGTGTAACGTCCTTGTGCTATTACGAATTGAAAAAGCAATGGGGGTGGGGGTGCAGTGGCTGGAGTCTGCCTCTTCGCTTCTTTAACACATCACTCCTAATTAAGATTTGTTTTAGCACATGGTAGTTTAGCCACAGTTATTTATTATTGGGGGGAGGGGGCTTTTGTGGATTAATTGCCAGCTAAATCAGCGGTCAGAACGAAACGCAGCGAGAGACTCCCAGGGACTGTAATTCTGCATTGTGTGATTTTTCAGACCCTCCGTGGGGAGTTACATCTGTACTATTTGTCAGCGACCATCATCTATTTTGGTTAAGCCTAATTGCATAGTCATTACATTCTCCACTTTAAATGCATACTTGCGAAACCGAGTGCCAATTTGTCGCAATCAGATTACCTTGGTGCCACTCCATACTGCGTCTGAGAAAATATCCTGCATACTTATTTAATGTAGATGAAAACTGACTCAAATGTTTTAATCTTGTTATACTAAAAATAAAATCTCCTTCAATTACTGCGCTACATCCTTGCCCCACTATATCACAGGTCATTGTTCGAGCCCCAGCTATATAACACATTAACTGTAAGCGATCATTTTTGATGGTTTTTTTTCAGTACAGTGAGCCCCCTACTGTAAAACGGAAGAATCCGACATCTGGCCTAAGCGTGGTTCGTAAATGCATATACATGACACAAGATCGTGCAAAGCTCTTAAAACAGAAGATCATAAAGTATCAACACCATGCATTTGCATGCCCGCAATCATGAACCCATGTTACATAAATGATAGTGTATTCAGTAGTTAAATTATTCAACACAAATGAATGACTCATCAAAGGTATTAGCTGGCATGTCGCCTAAAGAGCATGTTCGCAAAAAAACTGACATGACATCATACCAGGGAAAAAAAAGAAGCTCTGGCTAGTCGCATGACTTGTACTTAGACGCGACATGTATATATTGAAATTAGAGCTCGGACTGGCACGCAAAATCCCCATTCCCTAAATCGTGTTGATGGCAGCGAAAGAGTTCCAAATGGATTACAAACTTCACATTCTGATTATGGAAAGATTTTAGCTTTTTAGTTTAAAATGGCTTACCTAAACAAAAATTCAGTTATTGCACCTTTTGGTGATGTGAAGAGTGCATCCTTGTTGTGGTGGATGTCGTTTGTTAACCTAGTGATATGTCACACACTAGTTCTCACGCGAGCAATAAAAGTGGCAATTACCAAGCATAATTTGACCTTTGGCCACGATGGAACGCAGGACTTTAGCTCAGGTAAGCCATGTTAAACTAAAAAGAACAGTGAGATGTGGAAGTTATTAATTCGCTGCCCTCAACACAATTAGGAAATGGAGATTTTGGGTGCCTGTCCGAGCCCTATTATTCCTGGTCAAGTACATTTCGCCCCCTTAAAAACGTAATTCCAAGTCCAATGCAACTCTAGATGTTTTTTTTCTTCTTTGTGATGCATTTTTTGACTGGTGTGACTTAGACCAAAGCGGTTTATGGTCTGAAAAATACAACACTTATTCTTAGCTTGTGGATTTCATCCTTGTTAAAATAAAAGCGAGCTCTTATGCGACTTCTCTGTTCGCTTTGGTGAGAAAAATCCAAATTGTACAGCATTAGGGGCATTACTCACAACAGTATCCATCTAATTCCACATCCAACACAACCTTCAAGTGCCTGTGAAAGCAATTGCATAAATACCCTTAGCACACACAAGACAAAAATACGACAAGTCACAGAATAGAATAACAACAACAACAAACAATCCAACATCCTTCATTTCCAGCATGCACACTATCTTATCAAGGGTGGGGAGGAATTCTTTTTATGGTTTAATTCAGCAATACCATTTGCGATTGGGGTTTTGGGCATCTCAAGGGCATTCCTGGTGAAATTACTGAGACTCTGCACCATTTATCACAGCCTGACATGTGTCATGTTCCAGATTCTGGTGCAGAAAGGTTAGAGCCAAAGACAGCCCTCTCTTTGTTGCGCAGCCATCAAAGACAACATCTCACGGACATGCACACGCAAATGCGCGCACACAGAAAATAGAGAGAGAAGAAAAACAGACACGAGGATGAGCACTGGAAAGATGGTAGCAAATGGTCGCGACATTATCTGATTGGGTCTCGTTTAGAGTACGGTATGTTGTTATTAGGATGTTTCCAAAGCAGAAAAACATCAACATGGTTCACTTATCTGAACGCCTAATTATAAAGGGACAAAGAGAATATTGGGGGGGGCAGAATGAAGGTCAGCCATGAAAACAGTTTTGTTGTATTTTCATTCAAAATTTAAAAAAAGACAAATCCAAATGTCTTGCAACGTAGATTTGCCAAAACTAATTGATTCATCTTCAAAAATTCATTTCAATCATTTGTACCAATTCGATTCTGTTCCTTTCATGAAAGGAACAGAATTAAAGCGGAGCTCACTACATGGCTGCGACCAGCAGAGGCACTGTGGATTCGACTACTTCGCGTTGAATGCAGACAACTTAGTATTATACTATATTACTATACTTGTGTGCTAACAGGAGTTCAGAACATTCAGCGGAGGAGAGCAATGCAGTGGACCAGGTTAGCCACGCAAATCGCATCGCTTGACATGCCATTACATTTGCATGACATTTGGCTGAAGAGTTGAGAAAAATTACCCCCACTCCAAAAAAAAAAAAAAAGATCAAGGATGGTATGCCTAAACATATTTGTTGACTCAGATTTAAAAAATTTATTTAGCAGATCAGATTTTTATATTTGTATTTCTTGTTTTTAAGTTTGACGTTTAATAGCTTGCACAATTTTACCATGTGTTGTTTCAGAAACATCCTAATTGTTGCTGAACCTCACCCTTAGTTCCCAAATATTAATTAACAAGTATTATTATTATGAAAACCGAGTGCATGGGGGGGGGAGACGGCAGGCTGGAATCAGACCCTTTTTTTTTTCTCTGATTTTTTAAAAATTATTTGTTGACCAGTGATCCTTGAAATCGTCATAACTACTTATCTATTGCTAGTCCGAACAGCAAACTTACTTCCTGCTTTTGTTCTTTTGACTACAGAGTACTTTGAAAGTCGGACCAAAGAAAAGTACGTGTTGAAAGTTTTTCCAATATCATAACACTGATAATCGTGTGGGTCATGATCATCGTTCCACTACTGTGTTTCTTCACCACCTTCTACCCAGTAAATCCATCCAGACAACAGTATCCCCCTCAAGTTAAACCGTACTGTCCTCAAATACCATCGGAAAATGCCTCCATTAAAGGGGCATGTAAACAGTCACTGTTTAAAGAGTGCATCAATAACTGCTGACATAGTTAAATGTAACGCGTGAGGAAGGAGGAGGAGGCGGTGTGTATATGTATATAATTAATTAATTCTCCCGCCGCATTATTTATGACTTGATATGATATAGTGGGCCTCTTTATAATATCACTGAATGTGCATATTTTCCAAAGGGAGACACTGGAGTAATTATGCAGAATGCCTTTTACCGCCAATGTACAATATTAATTACAGACGTGGTTGTTTATCAATGGCCAAGCGGCATTTAAAAGCTGTTTGGAAGATTGCCACCGTGACCCAGCCTTGTCTGCGATCCAAACCCCCCCACCCCCCGCCCCCTTCATTCGTTGATAATGGCAAACAGTGAGAAGTAGAAGTAGCCATTTTAATAAAATCGGAGCTAAATCATGGTTAAATCGAAGAATAAACTGGATCATAATGTGATGATTGCCAAAAAAAGTGAATTGTGAATATATAAAAATAGGTGGGGGGGGGGGGCACTGCTAGCCACGAACCTGACCCCCAAAACTAAATGTAGATGGTGTTTAACTGTCTAAAACCAATACTTTGCTGTAGTTGCTTCAAATAATTCTGTGAAAGACCCTTGAAAATGAAAGTGAAAATGTAATATAAATAAAAATGAAAAGTAAGATTTCTTTAAGGCGCCCTAAATCGCAAAGATTACGGCAATTTACGGTTGTGAAAAGAAAAAAAAAAGCTTTTTGACAATGTATGTGCAAGAATACGTCAGGTCATTCTATTTTAATTACTTGTTGAAATTAAATGAGCAGGCAAAAGATTTTCTAAATAGTTGAAAAGATTAAGGATGATGATGTGGGTCCCTCATTGGAGCAAGTCCTTTAGATGATTCCAAAATGGCTACTTCAAACACCTCTGATTTTACAACAAATATTCAGTATGATCATGAAACTTTGATGCCACGTTCTACTAACATTAGCTTAACGCTATTCATCTGTGTATGATAGCCTACTTGCTTCCAACTTGGGCTCATTGGAATAATTTCCCTTGAAAGAGTTTGTCAAAGCTCGAAAATGGACCTGACGTGGTTGCTTCAAAACAAAATGGCGGACTTTCTCTTCAATTACATGTATGGGTCCTTGAAACGTTTTCATGCATCTCGTTATGCTGGACACATCCACCCAATCCCACATTGATTAAACTGGACATGGATTTTCTTATTCATGTCGAATCCTCAGAATGATCAAAATTTGATGTCACACTTTTCACATTAGATCGTATAAGCGGGGAAAAAAAATGCAATTTAGCCTCACTCATGTTTCTCATTTCCCCGAAGTTTGCTTCCAAACAGTTTCTTGTTCAAAATGGCTGCCTCCCTGGTCAATTTTGGTGCATGCTGTGATGCCAGGAAACTCCACCCAATTTTGTATTGACAGATTACACTATCCATCCATCCATCCATTTTCCAAACCGCTTGATCCTCACTAGGGTCGCGGGGGGTGCTGGAGCCTATCCCAGCCATCTTCAGGCAGTAGGCGGGGAACACCCTGAATCGGTTGCCAGCCAATCGCAGGGCACACATAAACGAACAACCATCCACGCTCACACTCACACCTAGGGACAATTTAGAGTGTTCAATCAGCCTGCCATGCATATTTTTGGAATGTGGGAGGAAACCGGAGCACCCGTAGAAAACCCACGCAGGCCCGGGGAGAATATGCAAACTCCACACAGAGAGGCCGGAGCTGGAATCGAACCCGGTACCTCTGCACTGTGAAGCAGACGTGCTAACCACTGGACTACCGGGCCACCCATCAGATTACACTAGTGCATGTTATTTTTTATTTGATTGATTTTGGGGTGGACCTCGATTTCAGCAATGGGTCCATCAGACTTTCACCCTATGTGCATCCAGTTATTGTTAACGTAGCATTACTCTCTTCTTCATTTAAGCAGATGTCACAACCTGCCGCTTCTCCCTTGTGATTGACTAATTGTCTTTAAACATCAATAGTCTCAGACACAGCCACAACTATTGTTTTAAATGGCCATGAAAATGAAGCAAATTTAACATCACAATTGTCGGGTTAGCCTGTCATTAAGTGCACGCAAGCAGGTGAGCAGCTCTATAAAACGCTTTGATGGATTGCGCATACCTGTGCAGATGTCCACGTGAACTGCAGTGTCGTGTTTCTGCTCGACACACTTGAGAGCTTGCAGGCCAGAACTCGGAAGAGGAACAAGGGTGCCACTTTTACACGGTACCGTGTGTCTTCACTGCCCTCTGCAGGATGGAGACGACCATATTGCCACTGTCACTATTGAACTTCCGAGTGCACGTTCTTTAAACAACTGTATTTATAGAGCACTTTGAAACAACCACCGCGATATACCAAGTGCTGTACATGGATCATTGGATGGAAATCAAAAACAGTAGAAAGCACAAAAACAGTACAATTAAGTACAATGCAATGCCTCTACACGGTCTGTCATTTTACGCCTCAAATGTTTTTGCGCTACCATACGCATTACAGACATTTTATTACTCACTAAAATACAATATGGCAAATATTGAAAAAAAGACTGCAAAGACACCGTCATGTAACATCGTGAATCAATTTAATTTTACAAATATGGTAGGTGCTGAAGCAGCCATAGAAAACATTGGTTCACATGTACATGTAGGCATTCATACAAAGTGCATCAATAAATCACAACATGGTGGAAATTTTAATCAGTTTCAGAACCTCAGTTGAGGAAGCGTGACTGCAAAAGTAATTCAGAGATCATGTTTTATTTTAATTAATAGCTAACAAAAAGTCCACAATCACCATCCTAATTAGAATGTTTCATCTAAAATAAAGTAGAACCATAGAGAAACGGTGGACAACTGGTTCACACACTGGCCTCACAGTGCAGGGTTTGATTCCGGGGCCGACGTTCCTGTGTAGATTTTTTTCCGGGTATTCCGGTTTCCTCCCATGTTCCAAAAACGTGCATGGCAGGTTGATTGGGCGCTCTAAATTGTCCCTAGGTGCGATTGTGAGCGGGAATGGTCGTTTTCCATGTGTGCCCTGCAATTGGCTGGCAACCAGTTCAGGGTGTACTATAATGGTAGACAATTCCATCCAATTTTGCGTTGTTGGGTGAAATATCTGATTTCCCTTTCAACAAAGAAAGTTCCTTTTTCAGGGTGTATTCGCAAAGTCGTGCTTCAAACCAAAATGGCTCTCTTCCTCTTCAATTTCAGGAATGGCTCCTAAAGGCTTTTTAATCCAAACTTGGCGAGTTTCCAGTCTCTCGTAATTTGACGCAGAACTAACACAATCCTTATCTGTAAAAGCTACTGCGCCATGTTCACCCTGTTTTTGACCCTGTACGATGTCAACATCTGCATGCTCTGACTCACCATCTTGACTCACTCCTTCCCTCCCTCACTCTCTCCTGCAGGTCAAGCTCCGGCCTCTGTTTGACTTCTTGTACGCCTCCTCACTGTCAGGGTGTCAAAGAGTCCTATATTTAGTTTACTAATCAGAGCATATTTGCCAGAGATTCCATCAGACAAATGTGTACCTGCAACTTGATGTACAGCCAACATCCTCTCTGTTGTCATGATTCAAGACAGCCAATATTTTGTTGAAAATACAAGGGGCTCGATAGGAGTTTGAGTCTTTAAGGCAGGGGTGTCCAAACATTTTGCCAAGGGGGCCAGATTTTATGTGGTAAAATGTCGAGGGGCCGACCTTGACTGACATTCTTTACATTGAACAACAATATTGTTCAACAAATTTTAGTAAGCCAGTCTGTTTCACATTTCCATTTTTATTTTAATTTCAACAATCTTGAGAATTTCTTTTGGTTCATTTGAAACGGGTATATCACATGCAACTGCTTATTCACTTGACTTTTTCTTAAACAGAAGTCTCCTGAGTGCAAATTGATTGATTTGAAACATAAAATGTATCACCATGACTTTTCAATAGTCACAAAACCTTTGACTCGAACAACAGGGAAATGAACAAGCAATACACATACCCACAACTGCAAGGATCATTTGAAATATGACATATCAGTCAATATAAACACGGAGTGAAGTCTTGTTAACTCGTGAGTGATGCCCTCTAGTCTCTAAATGCTATTAGTCATTTAGTGAATGCTATTACTCATTTAGCCACTAGAGGGAAGCAGTACTCTATGAAACATCACTCACCAGTCTACGAGACCTCAGTCAATGCAACACGTGTTCCATTGCGCCCAACCTGCGGGCCAGACGGCACTGATTTTATGACAGGGGCCGAGGGCCGGATGAAATTCGACCGCGGGCCGGATTTGGCCCGCGGGCCGGACTTTGCTGCTTTAATTTAAGGACTGGCTGGGGACTGGAAGGGGAAGGGTCACTGTTTGGGAATCACTAGTGCACGTGGACAGAGAGAGCAACTGCTATCACTTCTAACCCCGTCAAACATTCCTTCATTGGCATCACGGCCGTCTTGGACGATTGCTACGTGATTGGAAGAGTGTAATTCCATTTGGACTCATCCATTATCACAGCAGCAGTACTAAGATGTTAGCTGCTATATCGGAGAAATTGAGCCCCCATATCATTACATAGTACATTTTCACAAGCAGAAGAAAATCTTGTTACTTTCCTGAGCTGTCTATCTAGTTTCAAATACCCTTTCCGGGTCAAAATCAGACACTTGGCAAGAGCATGTTTCATTTATATGCAAGGTGAAGACTCATTTATCCCGCGATAGCCGTTTTTATGTGCACAATGAAGCTTTGAAAGATTAATCCATTCTCAAACTAATTGGCTTAAGTGGTTCGACGCTTCATCTCACTGTCACAACAAACACCATTTGACATGCTAAGCCCCAAAAAAAGCCAAACATATCTCACCGGCTGCTCACGTGACCTGTGTCCTTGCTTGTCAGAATAAGCGTTGCCAGACAGTTGCAACCTTTTAAAAATGGTGCGGCGGTCCGTCACTAAATACATCCCAACAGAAACATGTACTAAAAGAAACGTTCCTATCCAGGTGTCTCCTTGAGAATATTGAATCAAAACCTCGAGCCGAGCATTCCACAAGAATGGCATATATGAACAGAGACCAACATTCGTCTACGTGTGGTATCTGTTCCATAGTCCCCATTGCTATGTCAAACTGTCACCATTGTAAAACCTTTATTAACTAAATTGTGGGAAATGCACTTTTAATTGCTTGTATACAATTAGGGGGCGGGGGGGGGGGGTCTATGGGGTGTTTATCTTGCAAGTTTAACAACCAACATTAACAAATTACTTCCCCATGACATGACATTTTCGAAAAAATTCAGGAAATTTCACACAATGTGTGAGCACGCACAACTATATTTAAATACCAAAGAGACAACACATTTGTTTTCATTCATTTTTCATTCAACATTGCCCCCCCCCCCCCCGCACCACCCACCAAAAAATATGAATAACATTTTCATCCAAACTCAACTCTACTGTACTTAGAGCAAACTTTAAAACAACCACCACTGTATACACCAATACACCGCCTCATAGCTCAATTGTATTCTTTAGCATTTGACTCAGCAAGACATGTCGCTCCAAACAGGACGCACGAAAAAGTTACCATGCCTGAAATTAATCATACAAGTCAACTTTATTGTCAAATTTGTGAAACATACAGCACAGATGGAATTTCTCTGCTCTCAACCACAGTGACATGTCTACTTCTTCGGAAATAAGTACCTGTTATATAGTTATCACATTATGTTGTCTTTGCCGTTGTGCCTGTAACCCATATGAGGTAGGTAGAATGACTAAAACTACATTTTGTTTTTGTTCTTTAAAAATGACATTCAAGCAACTTGACTTTTTTGTGGGGTTAGGCTCTCTGAGGCAACAGCGTAGTTGAGAATATTCACCGTCTTGACTGTCATGTCTTTCCCCCAATTACATGACAGCAGTTGTGATGTGTTCTTTTGCCACTCGCTTTTGATCTGTCACAATAAACGCGGTCGCTTCCACATTAGGAGGGCAGCCGTGCCAAACAAGCAGTGTGTGGTGTGTTGTGTCCGTGCACGCCCGCAAAGAAGAGACGCATGGAGGCTTCAACTGCCAAAGCAAATAAGATCCACTCATCCGACATGATCTGCGACTTCCCCCCACTACAACATCATCACGTTGGGTGTGGTTATTTAGGACATTGATCTTAAACGGGCCTGCTGCTCGCTGATTACTCTGCTGGCCAGCTGAGGATGGAATCACTCAGCTGTGCGAACTTTTGTTTTCTCTGCGGTAACCATATTGGAATTAAAAAAAAAAAAAAACAGTGATCACGCAATAGATACATGACACAAGATGACAAAAAGGGAGTTATGTTTTACCATGTTAAAAAAAAAATCTCCAAGGGTCAAGAATTACCGTACAGCACAATTTTTGTCCTGATTTTACTGTTCTCAACTCAACTCAACTGTATTTATAGAGCACTTTCAAACAGTCATCGCTGCATACAACGTGCTGTACATGGAGCAATTTAACATATACAATAAACAGCAAAACAAATCGTAAATAAAGACGGTAGAAAGCACCGGCGTCTCAGGTCTGCGGACCAGACATTATTAGAAGTACCAAGAACTAAACTAAGCTCAGAGGGGATCGAGCCTTTTCTGTTGCTGGTCCCTCTCTCAGGAATGACCTCCCACTAAACATTCGGCTAATTAATTTTTAAAAATAGCCTGTTTTTTAGATTTTTATAAGGCTTAAATTGTATGCAATGGATGGCCATTCGTGTTCAATCCGATTACCCTTAAAATACACTTTCCTTTTGAACAAGTGTAGCAATCCCCTGTGTAGTTGTTTCTACAAAAAAAAGAAAAAAATACAATTTATATAATGCAGAATAAGCCGAAACAAGTGTCGGGGAAGAGCATTAAGGCGTCATTTGTCTGATGGGAAGAAGCAAATAGATCTGTAACGATGCCTGAAGTTACGACCCCCACATCCCGCTACCCCTGCGGCTAACATACCAGTAACCTCTGCCCTATCCAGTTTAGCCAGCACCGGGGTTAATTCCATGTCCTGAAGCTGAAACAACAGGATCACAGCCACAGCACTAATACTCAATGGACACTGACCTACTTTGTTGGATTAGGTGAAGGGGGGAAAAAAAACGAATCCGCTGCCCTAATGCCAGCAATGAAAACGATCTGATGGTCCTAACTGTTTTATCTAATCTGAGGGCATGCTCGCGTTATTTATTTCTCATTACAGGAATGCAGTTTTTGATGATGGGATTAAATTGCCATTCTGCTCCTTTTCATGCGTTGTCCTCCTGACATAATCACAAAGTTAAAAAAAAAAACATCTGGCTGGACACTCCTGTCCCTTGTTTGTGTGTTTCCTTTGTGTATGCAATGTGACAATGATTACTCATCCACGCTGGGACTTTACGGCAATTTGAATGGGCGGACAAGAGCAGTTTTTGTGACTATGCTTTTCAGGGGGGAAAAAAATGTATGTCGAGAGGTCCTGGATTCAAACCAGTAGTTATTAGTTTTGGATTTTTCATGATAGTTTTTATTTCATTTTTATTTTTTATTTTTTTCAGTTATTTTGATTAGTTTTTAGAGTTTGCATGTTATTTTTTTTAACTTTTGCGGGGCAGATTTTATATAATTATTATATATTTTTGGTCTTAGTTTTAGTTGTATTATATAGAGCATATTTGTTGACTGGAAGATTTTAAAAAGAAGTCACAACAATTATGAGGTCACAAAGTAAACTACATTTTCCACCAATGTTCCCTCTCCTGTAAGGCCAAACAGTAAAATCAAAGTAAGCCCATTTAAAATAAACACCGAAAACTGACGAATGAATTTTATTGAGAAAGATTAAAACAGTCATTTTTAAAAAATGTATTTGCAGTAAGTTTGCTTTTTTTAATCACACTCAGTTTTACTAAATTTAGTTGACAAAGAGGGCCTTATCATTAGTTTATTAAATTGTCACAATTGCACCTCTGCATAACATTGTGTTTTTATTAACGTTAAAGCAAAAAAAAATAAATAAAAATAAAACATCTCGCATTTGTTGTACTCCTTGCCCTTACTCTGACGATAAGAGTGCCACTGCCCCCTACTGTAGTGGATATGCAAATACATTTTATTCTAATAAAAAATAAAGAAATAAAATAAAATAAAATAATGTTCCCTGCGGTCATTAACGCCCCCGGGGGGCGTATCACACCATGACCCCTCCCCTCCTAGGGGGGCTGCCCCACTATTTGAGAAGGGCTGCACTCTGCCCAACACAAACCCAAAGTCACTCAGTGGCGGCGCCTGGAAAGTTGGAAAAGCAAATAAATTCAATTCAAATTTCAGCTTTGCTAAACAGTCCAGGATGAATCCCCTGTTCGCTCATCAAAAGCTATCTGGGATAGACTCCAGCTAACCCTAATGAGAACAAGTGTGATAGAAAATGGATGGACGGATGCCTCCGCATTGTTTCTCATTGGCTACGTCGCGCTTTTGGAAGGAAACCAACAAAAACGTCATTGGAGGCCTGCCGCAAACCACTTGGTGACAAGCTGTTTCCTCCTTATGCAAATTCATCAAAGTGATGCGCTAGCGCCAGCGGCTGGTGCGCAACAATCAAAATCTATTTTTCTGCTCCATTACATCGCCACCAGGGGGCACTTGATTCCTGGAGCGTGCATGTGTTTGTGTTTGACAAATTGCCACAGTGGTTACGTGTACTCAGCAGAGGGAAGGAGGCTTTAACACTCAGGCTCCGATGACCCACGTCTGATTTTATATGCATGTCATCTGCTCCATGGCGACAGCCTGCATGTGACCATGAACGACATGCTTCACTGATAGGGAGTCCATGTTGCCATTAAATACAGCTAGAGGCATCTCACAAATCATCAATTATGAGCTAAACAAGTCCCATAATGGTACATTTAAATAATTCCTTTTTATATCATGAAATGTAATCAATTAATTGCCGAAATAACCATTAGATTCATTGATTATGAAAATGATCATTCGTTGCTGACCTACAGTACATATTAACTAATTGTTCCTTGTATTGTCCCCCAACTTAGAGACATAAGTAAAAACAATTCCGAATATTGTTTCGGACTCGCCTGCTTTATTGTGCAGATATAAAAAAGCTTTCTGCATTCACTCAGGAACTTTCGCAAAGTCGCAAAGACATGCATATAAGATGCTTCTCTGTATGTTACTGTTCTTTACTGGTCTATAAATGTCAAGGCATGAATGTAAAAAGTAACCCAAGTGGTGACAGGTTTCAGGATTTATTTTATTTTTTACCCCTCATAAACATTTTCACAACAATGGAACACATTTTGCCATATCATGTGTCTATATTTAAAGGCCCGTATACTTTTTAAGTTCAAAGAGTCAATCCAGGGGTTGAAGCACCGTATTAATTATTTCCGGGGGGCGGTGGGGGGGTTAAAAAAAAAGCCACGATGCATCTTTTAACGTGTCCAGCCACTGCAGAATGTGGAGCCTACAAATGTCACGTCCTCTCAGTGTCAAAAGTAATTGGTCAAGCTGCACAGGCACGCCGCGGCGGGCGGTAACGAGGCGCTTTGCCGCCGTAACAGACGCAAATGACGCACTCTGCCGCCTGAGTTAATAGACATCGCGCGAGTCCACAACACACTTTTAGACGATATGTTTAGACACCAAGTGTCTAAACATATTCTGCTAAAATGATTCAGAATTGATTGTTTTTGTTTGTTTTTTTTAAAACCCCACCCGACTGCCCAACACCTGTCAGCCATATTGTTCTCATGCTAACCGATTGTTTATGCAGTGTAGAATCAAGGAACAATTTTACGTTCCAAACATCACACGGTACATCATCATGTCACAGGAAGTATAGCTTTTTTACCATGACGTCACACTTACTTAACGCTACTAAACAAATAAACTTGACTTACTTTGAGATTATTGTTTGTGTGTTGTTTTTGTAATGTTATGTAGCGTGTGTACAATAGATGGATGGGTTCATCGCAATTCAAAATAAAAAAAAATGAGTCAAAGAATATTGGCCACAGGCACGGTTGACACAAGTTTCCTGCCCAAAGTTTTCCATTTAAAAAGTGGACTTTTTCGAATTAACTGAACACTGTTCTTGAGCCAGTGGCCTGAACACAACAAAATGGCCGCCTGTGGCACAAGTGGTGGTTGAAATTAGATCATCGTCAGGCAGAAGTACCCGTACCAGTTTTAGCATGTCGGCTGCCCCTAGTGGCATGCAAAGGCACTGAATTTAATGTTCATAAAATGCATAAATGTGACTTAAAGATTTTTTTTAAATCCAGTCGGCTGCAGTACATTTGTTAAGTAAAGCTCAGTTGTATTCAAATTTGAAATACAATTCATTTCCATTTCATCTTGAAAACTCTTCTTTTTTTCAAAACATTTATTTTGGTACAATCTTAATTGAATGTGTTATTTTGAATAAAATTGTTATTTGCTGAATGGTTTAGTCCTGATGACACTAAAGAAATGCGAACGGAATATAAAAGGTCTGCGGCCTCAGATCAATTAGTGGAGCTCAGAGTTCAATGCCTACATGGTGATGCGGCATTTAGCTATTATGCTGCACGTCAATGGAATAAGATGCCAACAGAAGTGAAATCAAACCTAAGCGTAATTTAAAAAAAAATCCAGGTTAAGACTATGTTTTATTTCAATAGCTATGACTAAGGTCTTTCAAAACATTTTTTAAATAAGGTTCTCCAAAATGATGTTCTTGCACTGTATATTCTGTTGGTCAATTTAGTTCGTTACTTTTAATACTTTATTTTGCCTTTGAATGTCTTTAATTCTTTTGTTCGTAAATGCTTTCAAATGTTGGACTTTTAATTTTGCAAAGTACATTGAGTTACCAGTTGTATGAAATACGCAATATCAACAATGCTTCTCCTTACCTGTTTACATGCAGCTTTCTTCCCTATATTTAAGTGTGCTGTTAACGTTGACGTTTAAAAAAAAAGCGTTATGTTACAGTGGCTTATAATAGAATTAAATTAAACCTCTTCCTCATTTTTGTGCTGAAATTTAACGTCGTCATTCATTTTTGGGAGGTGGTACGTGGTGGGAAAAATATATATTCACATATAAAATGGGAACCACTGGACTATACTATGAAGTCACTTCTCAAGCCAAAGAATCCGCTTATGTATATTCAGAGATTTTTTCTTTTTTCCAAGTGAGCTGAGGAGTGACATTGAAGTGGAAAGGCCATTAGGGGAGACACAAGGAGGTTGGGGGATGGGAGTGTGCACTGGACTCGGAGTGCGGTGCCTGGAGGGCTGCAATGAAGAGGGTGACAACAAGGGAAGCAGCTGATGTGCTCCAAGTGGCCCTTCGCCACTTTTCTCGCTGTGTGCGTCTCCGTACCCGCCAGAGATCACATGTCAGCTCTCATGAGTAGCGCTTCATGTGAGCCCGCGCATGTGCTTTGATTCCAGGGTCAGCATCTACGGTATTTTAAAAAACATGACCCAATGCATGTCTTTACAGAGGTATGGATATTGTTTTAAGATGGGATGCAAGAAACTTGATATTCAAGGGGTAGAAATATGCATTCGGATAGGAATGAGAAATAATCAGTCCTGGAGGGTCAAAATGTGGAGATCAAAAAGCCGACACCTCCTGGCCGACAAGCATCAACGACGAGGTTTCAATTACACAGAATGGGAAAGAAATAATCTACAAAATTACAATTTTTAAATTCAAATTAAAGAAACAATCGAATTAAAATATTTTAAATGAATTACTAACAACTACCATTTTATTTAGAAATGTAATTTAAGGCAATATGTTTGAATTCAAATAAAAACATAAATATATGACATTGACTTTTACGTTTAAAAGAATTGAATCAAATAAAAACGATCTAGGCAAGAGCGGCACGGTGATTGACTGGTTAGCGCGTCCGCCTCACAGTGCAGGGTTACGGGGTTCGATGGTGTGGAGTTTGGGTGGTCTCCCCGTGCCTGTGTGGGTTTTCTCCGGCTACTCTGGTTTCCTCCTGCATTCCAAAAACATGCATGGCAGGTTAACGGAACACTCTAAATTGTCCCTAGCTAGGATTGTGAGCGTGGATGGTTTTTCGTCTATGTGTGCCCTGCAATTAATTGGCTGGCAGCCGTTTCAGGGTGTCCTCCGCCTATTGCCCGAAGACAGCTGGGATAGGCTCCAGCACGATCCTCGTGAGGGTAAAGCGGATCAGAAAATGGATGGATGGATAACCTAGAAAAAATGTAATTCAATCTATCACATTATAATACATTTTTTTTCATTAAAAATAATCCCATTAAATTACAAATTGATGTTGTATTTAAGTAAGGATATGTTGCAATTGCAAAAAAGAATTACAATTTGTGCCCCGCAACGGACTGGCGACCATTTCAGAGTGAAGTCTGCCTTTTGCCCAAAGTCAGTTGGTTAAGCAGTGTTAAAAATGGATGGATTGATAATTATTATTTGTATTAAAATTCAAATATAACAATATTTTGTTTAAAAAAAATGCATCAACATTTTTGATAAATGGCCGTCCCTGAGTTGGATAAAAACAGACACATTTTTATTAATTCACATTCCACAAACTAGCGGAGCCGCTTAGAGCATATTGTCAAGAACATTTTTTACTAGAGTTCCCCTTTATAAACAAATAAAATTTTGAAAAAAAAATTCTCGATTGACCGCCTAAACAATGTCTAAAGTCACATTTTCTTGGCTGACTAAAAAATAAAATACGTTCATGACTTTCCACATACAAAATCCACTCTCACCTTCACTGAAATTATGTGACGGTTTATCGGAAAAAGCGTTCAGAACTGTCCCAAAAAAAGATTACAGTGACAATTATAACTAAAATTATAATAATTGTACATTGCAAGAGTGGATCTGCCGTTTGACTGCTCAAATTAGCTTTGCTCTACAAGAAAGCTGTGGGAAAATGTCGCACTCTCATCAGTGGCTAAGTAGGTCAAAGGACTGTATGTGACCCAGACGCGGGTGTCACCCCTGCGGGTCATGGGCCAGTCAGGCATGAGGTGCCAAGTGAGCGCCTCCGATTTGACTCCCAGTAAGGTGGCCGGTCTGCCTGGCTGGCCTTCAGCCCCTCAGGTGACCCACAACCAACTCTCACCCCCACTGCCGGGTGCGATCTCTGACATGAGGGAATCACAGCCACAAAGTCTGCTTCACTTTGGTTTGATTTCTCTCATTTTAACTCAACTTATTGCCATGTTTTGTTTTTTTATTCTAGCAAATGTAATCACGGATTGCTGTACAGCCATAGATGTGAATGCTTCAAATACAGCAACAATGGGACTGCTTTGTAAGGGTGATCTCATGCCTTTTAAGATCAAAACAAAATGTCGCTGGCTAATCCCTTTGCTAAAATTATTCCAAGAAAAAATATCCATTTGAAATTTATCAAATTCAGAAGAAAGTGTTAAGATATATATATATATATATATACTGTATATGTGTATGTGTGGGGGGTGTATATATATATATATATATATATATATATAATTTTTTTTTTTTTACGTTTACACTGACAATTTCATGATTTTTTTTGGGGGGGGGGGTGATTATAAGTATTTTCTTATGGGTCATACATGAGAATACATGAGTTTCAATTTTGAACTGAGCTACTGAAATCAATTTTTTGACCATATTCTCTTTTTTTTTTACCTGCACCTGTAGAAAAGTGTCTTGAACTACAGCGCATAACACAGTAAGATAAGCAGAAATGAAGGTTGAACTATGCTTGCCCACGCCAACAAGAAAAAAAATGTCATCATACTACATTTGCTGTCTGTAAACAGCATACAATACAATATTCCACTCCTTGAAATGCTTCCATATCACTTTGTTTATTTTTGTTGCCTTTCCTTGAAATCACCTGATCCCGGCTCACCTCTAGTCACACCTCGTTGGAGTGTGAATGTGAACGCTTTTAACCCGTCTTTCAACTTTCCGGAACCGTCGTCAAAATATTTGGCCCATTGTGTTCTGTTCTGGGGAGTCACAAAAGCAACTCAGCGCGAATAGCCCTGAACCTTCTGATTGAAGCCCCCCCCCCCCCACACACACACACACACGAAACAACAACAACAATTGCAGAAGGCTCCATTGTTGGGGCCTCCTGCAGTGACAGAAAATATTTGTCAGGGTTTGCCCATCAAGGACGTGATTTGTAAAAGCTGTTGCACGAAAATGGGAGAAAAAACATCAACAACATCGCGTAGAAGGAAGGTAATCTCTTGGCAACATCGCACTATATTGAGGGCGGTTTTTATTTTATTTTTTGGTATGTGTGTGTGTGTGTGTGTGTGTGTGTTTGCGCGTGTGTATGTGTGTGAGAATTTCTTTTTATTAGTTGCAATTTTTACAGTCCCAGGCGTTATAAACACTTTCAATAAACTATCCCAAGTTTCGGGACATTTTTTCATTTATATCCAACTTGATTTATGAAATATCCATAACATTAAATTATCCAAATTTGTTTCAACCTCTCTAAAAATTCCCTTATTTAGTTATTTAGTTAATTATGAATAATTTTAATTGTTTACGTACGCGGCACATTGGTATCATGAGAGCCTCATTTCATAATCTTGGCTTCAGACTTTTTAAACAATACGTTTTTAAAAATGTTGGTTTGTATGTTGGTTTGCTCTTTTCTTTTTCGACTACACCTTTTTTTTTTTTAATGATACGGCAATTATTTCATGGCAAATTATGTGTGGAACCAAAGCGACAAATCTCTGACCCTTGGGAGTACCTCAACCCAGGTTTGGGAACCACCGATTTAGCGTTAGCATATCACAGTCGACAATATGGTCATCCAGATGACCGCCTCAATAGGAGAACAGGAAGAGGGCAGTTTTTTTGTTTTTGGGAGGGGTGTGGGGGGTGGGGGCGGGGGGGAGTGGCGCAACAGCAACGAGGGATTTGTCAGTCATCCCAATATTTAATAATCCCTGGCTCGGCCTTTTTTTACCTCCCTCTCTTTTGCTGTTTGTGTGTATATTAACCTGTGGTTGAACCCTCTTTAGTAGCAACCTTTTGCCACAAAGTTCAGTGAACATTCAGCACAGAAGCAGCGAGCATGTCATCTCGCATCTATTTGCCCATGGGGGAAGACAGCAGCATCCTGTCAGTGTGTGTGTGTGTGTCTCTCTCTCTCTCTCTCTCTCTCTCTCACACACACACACACACACACACACACACACACACACACACACACACACACACACACACACACACACACAGAGTTAGGTGAGCTTCGGGAGGGGGGGGGGGGGGGGGGGGCTGTGCACACATTCTCCACACACTGATGGTGCATGTAAGTGAGATGATTGCATAGAGTGCCCCGGTGTTGACCTCGGCTTTTTCACTCATGCCTAATGATCTCATCACACTACGCACCGCATCACTCTCACCCCCTCAGTGCTCTACAGAGGGATGAGCGGACACCGTTTAGGTGTGTAATTATTTCGCTTCTCAGCGCTGCCATCTTCGTGTGGACAGATGGCTCCGCACAAGGCGATTGCAGAAGGCGGGCAATTTCAAAAGCGCGGCTTAAAGTTTTGTCGTTCCATTTGGTTCCACAAGAGGCGATGAAAGTAAATGAAATGACTTTGATTCCTTTCATTCATTCCAGCCGCTAAACCCCTCACCCCCCCGCCCCCCGCCGCCCCCAAAATTATTATTATTTTTTTGTTACATGTTAAGAAAGAAAAATGGCACCATAAAAGAGAATGTAAAGATATAAACTGATTTTGCAACTACTGCACATACTGTACTATTTCTGTGGTGTATATGGGTCTTTAAGGGGCGTGGCATAGTGAGTGACATTTGAAGCTGAAGTTACGTTTACTTTGCATGTGACTATGTGGGCGTGAGTTGAGATCCGAAGCAATTCCTTCTGTATTTGTGCGTTCGACTGTGGTCTGAAAGTGCATCCGCTCTCCTTGCCCATTAGCAAAGGCATTAGATTTAATTTTATTTAATTGCTCCGGTTTTCTTTTCCCCACCTCATTTGAGCATGGACATATCTGAAGCCCACTCAAATTTTGTCTCGAAACACAAATATAGAATATAGAATGAAATGCGCTTCAATGAATGCCGGCACATCGGAATAATTTTGCACAAACGATATGCAATGCATTGAGGGTTACACAAAACCTTTGAATGTAGTGATTGTGCAACAAAATAGTACACTAAACAGAGAGGAATTTTTACTCTCTGTGGAAGGGTGCAATTAAAATAGGTCAAAAGAGTGCTTTTCTTTTCCTTTTTTTTTGTACAATCCCATAAACGGCACGTTCTGTTCTTATAATCCATCATCAAAGGATTAACCAGTTAATTAAGAATGGAATTATCTCACATTCATTAATCTCTCCAAATTACAGGCCCTCGGCAATTTTCACTTCCTATACCGTCATTTTCTCTATGGTGAGGTACTGTAGGCAAAGTATTCTATTTAATTTAATCTAAATGTCATATTGTTCAACTAAAACGTTGCCTCAAACATCTGTCAATCTTTTGAGGGGTTCGAGGCTCATTTTCATCCTTATGGAATCCACTTCGCCGTCCTCTCTTTATCCATGCCACCCCATTTACAATGCTGAACCTGAAGAAGCCGGAACACCTCCCATCCCCCCAAAGCGAATAATTTTGAGTATTTCTCAACGCGATCGTATTCAACCCGCCTGTTTCTCTCACTTTATGTCCAGAGGCACGCTCACATTAGCGCCGCGCCGACCACTCACTGAGTTACTCTCTTTGACATGGCGCGGCTCAGTTTATAAGATCAACATTAAGATTCATGAGCAGGCTGTAGCGGTTTAGGCGCTGTTAACGCGTTCTCACTCATCCCCAGGGAGTCATTACAAGCACTTGGCCACCACAGGTACAAATAGTGTCGCATCTTAATTGTAAAAAAATAAAATAAAAAGACCCCAGGAATGTTAGTGTAGGCATAGTGCAGAGGTAATGGGATATATCAACATGAGTCACACCGTTAGATCATCAGATGTTCGGTATTGTACGTGCAGCTGTTACACCAGTCACATGAAAAAAAATGAAGGTGTGCTATTGCAATGAGGAATCAATGTTTCAGCCAAGGAAATACAAGTTGGAGTTGGACACGCATGTTTTCAGGAAAAAAAAAATAACCATTTTGTGCGTTTCATTTGGATTTTGACAAGGGGTTGTTTTTTTTTTGGTCTTGTTTTTTTTTTTTTTTTTTTTGCATCACTCATCACATCGCTTACATATTTCCGCATCCCAGACCCGTGGTTGGGGACCACTGAAATTGTACCAAACGATCCCCATTGATAAATATGGAGAAATACACCATTTTTTATTGTTTGAATGTCGATATGTTGAATGATAGAAAGGCCAAGGTAATTTTTCCATTCTATATCAGTCAGGTTTTTTGTGGGATTTGACAAAAGGCAAAAGCAAGGCAGTTCTATACATAGGGCAACTCAATGTGTTTCCCACACCCTAAACCATAACAGCTAAAAAATATTTACAAACAAACAGCTAAAGACATTTAAAGGCAAAACTAATAGAAAAAAAATATTATTCGAAAAACATATCAACAGTATTTTCATGTATTTACATATAAGATTTAAAGGCATTTCAAAGCAAAATTTCAAAAGTACTTTTCTAAAATTTGTGACAGTGAAATTGATTGTAAATGCTTAAAAGCCATCCATCAAAGCTATGGTAAAATGTATCGTTTTTAATCTGGATTTAAAAGCATTTACATTTGGGGCAGACTTCACTTCTGTTGGCAGCTTATTCCACTAGCGGCAGCAAAACACTTAATTTCCACTGCACCGTGTTTGCTTTGAAACCGAGGCTCCCAAATACGTAGACCTTAGAGCCCTACTGAATTCATATTAAATCAGCATTTCTTTCAAGTTAATATTTATCGACCAGTAGCAGAATTTTAAAATCAATTTTTATCCACTGTAATGCCCTTGCGGATGGGAAATGAGAGCCACGACCGTGATGCGCTCTTCAACGCTAGAACAGCTGTAAAGCACACAAACATAATAACTGCTGTCTGCCACAGCTCCCACTCAGACGAAGACACACAGATTTGGCGATGTCACAAACCACCCTATAGGGTCCCGCCTCTTAAAGGCACACGAACCCCCATTTTATGCATAAAATGTTTTTTTGTGTTTTTTTTTCTTGCGTGTTTTGTATTTGAAGCATGTGGAAGGGTTAAAACATTTTTTATAGGGCCTTTCTATATCGCAGATTTTCAGCTATCACAGGGAGGTCTGGAATGTATTCCCCACGATAAATCGGGCTTCACTATATTTCAAAAAGATTACAGCATAGTGAATTATTCTGCTATGAATAATAACAGAGTAAAATGTTCACACCCCGTGACGACTTTCTAGCGCAAATCAACCGTAGCAAATGAATTCAATCTTGAGCTACTTAGTGTCAGTAATAAATTAAATGTTTGGACTACCTCGGGCCGTGAGCTTGCGAACTGGTGAGCTTGTAAAAACAAATCAGAAACTGTCGCTGTGAAAAGCCCCAGGGTGATGTTGCATGTGCGGATGGTGGTTTTGCACCCCGACCCCCCTCCCGCCGCTACGTAAGTTTCTGATGAAGGGTTAAGTGGGGCTAGTACAGGTTTGTTTGGCTCCATAATGCTTGCCTTAGTCAGCGGCAGCAGCAACAATGTGTCTTGAAAGTCGGCTTATAAAAGTTTGATGAAACTCCGGGAGCTTAAGTGATCTTCTCCAGCCCTGTGCTCGCCCCGCGGCAAGAAGGATGTCTGCTTATATTAATTTCATGGAGTTTAAGAGGTCACCAAACTCATTTGGAGAGTCTTACTCATTTATGAACTCTGCAACCTCTCTGTTCTGCGGCGCTCCGAGCCACGGGCCCTGAAACGCTTGAATTTACAAGGAATACCAGCTGAAAAAATAGAAAGTGTGATGTATTTGGAGTTTCAAATACAAGGGAATGAACAAAAATGCACTTTGCAATGACATTTACCTGACTTTCAATGAAGATTTTATCTTCTTTTCCAAAATTGAGCAGGTGCACCCAAGGAGGGAGACTTTCAGATAAAGGCTTTGGGTGGAAAATTGGTTTATCCAATATTCACCAGCTTTGCAATAAGACAATGGACTTCTCAGAATGCAGCTTAGCTCCGTAGCACAGGAGCCCCGAGAGTGAAACCGAGTAAATGAGCTCACTCGCCGGTCTTCACTCATGGAGAGGCCGTGGCGACAATGGAACGCGGGGTAATTGGACATTCCTTTCAATTAAAAATGAATCTGAGGTACTCAAACAGGAAGTAGTTGCGGCTCAGCTTGAAGGTTAATCTGATGATAGCGTCTCCGCTGGACTTGCCCCCGCCGAGTAGCGTGGCAGCCACTCAGCAGCCAGCTTGACGACCCACTCGAATCCTTTGAAAGCCCACATTGTGACTGCCTGACACGCACAGCCTATCTCATGCTTGAAGCCATTGCGGTCTTACCGGTGGGAGTAAAAGCACTATCATAAAACACTTTGGTACAAGTAAAGTTATTTATTAAACTCATTTATAAAACTCATGAAGTCAAAACAGTGCAGACTGATTTTTTTTTCCAAAGCAAAATGAGCATTTTGCGCCTCATCAGTAAACATTGATTAACAAAACTGACAATCAGTCCCGAAAAGCTTTGCTGGACTCACATCATCTACCGTGGGTCGTCGGAGGTTGAAGAAAGATCTGCGCTACTTACACAGTGGCAGCTAGCTAGCAACAAGCTTCATCTGGCTACTAAAGTGCTTGAACAAGTGGTGGAGTTACTCCAAAATGAATTATCATCACCTCAGTGGTGGCAAATTAGATACATTTCTTCCAAGTGGTATTCTCACGATAGGATGAAAAAAGATGGAGAAGCCATGCTAATTGCTAAGCTAACCTAAGATCAACACAGGTCACGCATGTTAGCACAGGAATTAATTGCTTGGTTTGATCAATTACACTTTTCACAGAAATCTGTCTGGAACTGCATTAAAGTGGAGAATATTGAACTTTCAACAATAAAATAGCAGGCAAATTAATGTCTGGACTCCAGAGAGAAAGTCAAACTCGCTAAACTGGAACTGGATATGAATTAACTTCTGTTACAGTGGACTTTATGTCAGCAAGAAGTGATTGCCTATCAGGTTAAAACTATATTAAAATAGAATACAAATATTTGTAAAATCAGCAATGTTATTTGTTTGTTTCCGCAATAGAGTCCTGATTCTTGATTTTGACTTTTGAGGTCTGCATAATAAATGTTCTCCAAATTACAATCAATCTTATCCTAATTTTTTTATCAATTTAGCTTTGCTTCTACACAAGAAAATACAGTTTACTGATGTACACAATGTGAATTTAAGAAATAAAAACAAAATAAATAAAAAAGCTAACAAATTGTTCTATTGTCATATTTGTTTGCTAAATAAAACTCTTACCTGGGTAATACATTGCAAAAATATAGCTCAAAACATAGTTTTTTGTTTTTTTTGGCAACAATTTTTGTGGTCTGAAAAATATGATATATACCAGCAGACCAACATCAACACTGGTCGTTCACCTCGATCTAAACGTATTTTGAACAGTGTTAAAATTGCAGGCATTCATTTATCAATTTCAAATAAGGTTCACAAGCTTTACAAGTTTGTTGCATTTAATTTCCTACAGGATTAGAAGACTCAAGTTGGCGCATATTCAATTGGCTAGAACAAAACCAAAAGGATTGATGCACTTTTTCATGAAGACAAGCCTTTATTTAGCCCCCTTTCGTATTCCTCTTCCCACTGAACAAAGATCGGTCTGCACTTTTCCCTGGAGAACACAATAATGTCACATCCGCATGTGGCAAGACGATATTTCACATCCAAACCAAAACCTATTAGCGATGACTACTTACCATAGACAAGATACTGTATGTCCTTCAAAAGAACAACCTTCACATTCACCCACACGCTCCCCCCCCCCCCCCCCCCCCCCGCTCTGTCACACACACACAGTATATTGTTTGAATGATTTTTCATCCACTCGAACATATGAAAGAGTTGTCCTCGCATTCTTCACAAGTGTGGGACTACAATGTGTGTGGAGCTGAGCACAACCTCAAGACCAGTATCTTTGATTTCCCCTTTAAACAAGTGACTGGCTGTATCCAATAGCGTACTTTTATATACAATGCCGTGGTGACTGAACTGTCATCACAGAGTCTTCCGCAAAGCTGATGAGACTTCAGCTGAAGAAAAGGTTCAACCAGTTGTTTTTTGTGGGGCGAGATGGGGTTGCGATGCCACCTTGGAAGAGCACCATAGCACTGTACATAGGAGTACATGCATTTTTTTTACCTGGGTCTACAGTGGGGACTGAGTTCATCCACCTCTTAGCACAACAACTATTACCGTATTGACCCGACTATAAGACCCTGATAAGTAAGAATGTAAGTATTTTGGGGATTATCGTTTGTGGTGTTCAGTAAATCATATTAAAACCCCTACATTTATAAGCATTTTTAGGGAAGGGTCAACAATTTGCGGATATTCACTATTTGCCGTATTCCCGCTGTAATAATTCCATTAGCAGGACTGCATCACAATCCTAAACAGCTTCCCAAAAGTGAGTTGAACTGCATTATGTTGACATGAAATATCAGCAGTATACCCCATAAAATAAACAAACAAACAAAAAAACAATGCGACACACATTTTCACTGTTCACATTTGTCATGTTAACATCGGTATGCATCAGTGTTTGCGGCACTAAAGAACACGGCCGTTTGATTTATATTCTCTCCAATTCTTTTGAACTACAAGCAAACCCTCAACCTTGACCGCTCTATTACAGTAAGAATCCAAAGTTATCAATCGAGGTGCCGAGAGCACGGGGAGTCTTTTTCAAAAGGTATGTTTGCTTTGCGGCCTAATCGATCATACCCGACGGCGGAGAGAGAGTCCGAGCAGGAGTGAAATGTTGCTTCAAACTGCATAGCTTTGACTGATTATGCCTTTTCTCTTAAGCTATTCATAGAAGATAGATTCATCATTCCAATTTGTCAAGTGAGTGAAGATTTCGATTAATTATGTGCGGGGGTGGAGGCTGGCTTGGGGGAGAAATACTGTGGGTCTATTAGGCTTCTCCTGTCAGCTCTAGTCTCAGGCCCCATTTACTGGACTCAAAATAAAGAGGTATCAGAGAGGTGCTCGGATACAGCCAGTAATTAATTTGATGAATGCCTCAGTGGCACAAATAGTGGCAGCCGTGCATCTTTTCATCACACACACCAGCAGCGGTCTCTGTGCTTGGTGCTAATTTGAAGGTGTGTGGGGGGGGGGGGGGGGGGGGGCAGAAACGTTCATCTGTATAGTGGATGCGCTTGTGTCTGGCACTATTCTTCAACCAATATAGTTGCAGCCTCCTGCTGTCCATGTGGTGTGTGGGGCTTTATATATTCTGTCAACTCTGTCCTTGCGCCTGCATTGGCTGCTCCACATCGTGGCTGTTTGTTGACTTTACACCCTAAACTTAATAATAAGGGGACACCTGGATAAATGGAAGGTACGAGTCAGGTCATTACCATGAAAAATACATCAGGATTTGGAAACACCCGATCCATCCAACCTGACTGCGGGGTGTCACAGACTTTCTAAGCCGAATTTTACATTTGTCTTCTCTCCAGCTCCCAAAATGTATCAAATACAGTGGTACCTCTACTTATGAAACTAATTGGTTCTGGAAGAACTTTCTTAAATAGAAGAGTTTGTAGGTAGAGACGCGTTTTCCATGTAAATGCCCTAATTCGTTCCAAGCCCCAACATCAAAATTTAGTCATAAATGTTTCCTAAAGCTTAAAAATGCATCACAATATGGAACAAATACATGTTACAATTAGATTATTGCAAAATAAATGAGACTTGAGCATAAGAAAAGAGGAAAGGATAAAAATGATGGTCATTTAACCTTTAACTGCATCCTCATAATTTTTTTTTGCCCTCTGTAGTTCATGTTCTCTCTCAGAAGTGGTTTTTGCCTGGCGTTTTGTCAAGAATGATCCAAGGACGTTTGCTTTTGTCGGCTTTTAACAATCCTTCGAAAATGTCCAAGGCAAACAGCAACTTTGTGAGCGATCACCGGACTTGTGAACACTTTTTCTTTTCACTTTTCACATTTACGTAAACGTATCGGGACGCCTCATGGCCCAAGGGCCGAATGACGAGCATGCTGCATAGACACTTATCTATCTCCACAAATAGACACTTCCGGAGGTCCCTCTTAGCCAATGGGATACCAGGATGATGCTCGGTAATAGCCAATGGCAGAGCAGCTATAGGTATGGTGCGTTCAGGAAACTGGGAGCTGCGAGGAGCAGCCCATACTGTATATTTACATTTCGTATCTTGAAAAAGAGGCAAGATTTTCCTGTTGAGGCGTTCCGTAACTTGAACATTTCATATGAAGAGACGTTCATAAGTAGAGGCAACACTGTATTACCTTAAAGTCCACCTAAAACAGTGGTGTGTCACATTCTTTCGCTTTAATTAAACATGGTTAAAAAGGTTCTTTTTAAGGTGGAAGTCAAATATTTGATCATTTTTCTCAATTTTTTCTAAATTCTGCATCTCATTTGAATAAATCCGCCCGTACACAGCTTACAACCAAAACAAAAGCAATATTTCCACGATATCTTCACCCTTTCTCTAAAAACAAAATAAAAAGGAAAAAAAAAGACAATAGTGTTGCCATTGTTTCAAATGTTCTTTTTAATATATGCCGTTTGGGGGAAAAAAAAGGATAACGGGCTGCAAATGGCACCAGGGGCTTTAGTCTGGACACCCCTGACCTGTCATGTATATCAGGGACTCACATCGCCCCGAGGCTGCAAAAGTATAAATTCAGCTCAAATAATTTGAATTGTTCACCCACTCTCGACATGAACCCTCCAAGCAGCTATTGCTTGAATAATGTAGTCAAGATCTGACTTTGTGGAGCCAAGTTATTCGTGTGGGGATGGGAACCATATTGCGAATTGTCAAACTTTTGACAATGTGCTCCATGGGCAATGACGCAAAATCAAATGTTTTGGAATGTGTCCACCTGTTAAACCAGGCTCAAAATCAGTTGCGATAAGATGAAATCTCAATGATACATTTGTCTTTGAAGTAGCCCTGGAAATGGCTAAAATGGCCTCTTCGAACTAAAATGGCGGACTTTCAATGGCTTCTTGAGACTTTTTTGGGGGGGGTCTACTCATGATAGACACGCCTACCGACTTTCATGTAGTGAGGTGAAACTGGCTTTGGGTTTGGATGTTCAGAAAATTCTGGGGTGAACGACTAAACGTCAAAACCTAGCCGCCACGCTTCGCCTACACACATCGAGGAAAACTCACATTTCGCTGTTAACAACCATCTGTCTGTTGTACATACACGGCTCAAAATTGGGAGTAGTCAAACCAAATCTTCGGGAGGAGTTCAAATTTTAAGGATCCCAGGAAATGATTTATGGCCTCTTCAAATCAAAATGGCAAGCTTTCACTTTCATGCCTTTTCAGACATGGCCTCTTGACTCACCTACCAAATTTCATGATGCTAATTAAAACCGTCGTAGGTGGCTGAATTTTCCACAAATTCTGGAGTGCACTACCGAATCAATCCATTGCTCAAATTTGGTAGTCGGACCCAAAAAACATCTCTGGGAGAAGTTCCCTCTTTGTATGACCGGGACGAAAATGCTGGCAGTAGCCCTGCGCCGAGAAAATTATGTGCATGCTTGACGATAATGTACTTTGATTAAAAAAAAAAAAAAGATGACAAATTTTGTCTCCTGATGGTATTGGTTTCAGATTCAAGAAAAATGTGAGCGAGTGAAAAGGGTCACATCCCAATAGTCATCGTGAGAGGTGTGGTCGGCCCATCAAAACTGATTGATCATATTATTCTTATTAGGTGAAAGCTTCGGTGGCAGCTCTTTGCGGATGCACACTGTCAATGTCACCGGCAAAAATATAATTGGACCGGTGCCACATAATTCAGGTTCATATTTTCACAAGTGTGGGGAGGGGGGGGGGGGGGGTAGAGACCTCATTATAAATCAAGTCGGCCACTGATACGAGACCATAAATCAAAAAGAAAGGCACTTGAACAATTAGATAATTACTACAATCCCATTTCGCTGCCATCGAGATGTTTTGTCTCGCAGAGAGGAAAGGACCGAGAAACCAAGTCTCCCTTGGGAATCATTTCAGACTGAAGATGCGTATTTTGATGATCGAATAATTACCTCCACCAAGTACAAAAGTGGAAAGGTGAAGAGGAATTCATGTTTGTTGGTGTGTTCACTTTGTAGTGATGTCAAATTCCCCAAATGTTTGTCAAGGGGTGCCACATGTTCACTGGAAAGACCAGTTAGTTTTTCGTGGAGATTTGAATAATATTTCCCAGGCTCTGAGTCCAAATTGTAAAGCCCTGTCTTGTCTTACCATCCGATAGCACCTGCTATCGGAACAATTATCCAATTACTTCCCATTTCTTCTTCTTTGTATTTTGGAGCACTGTACTGCCTCTCACAGGTCAGCTTTGGTACTGTGACAGACAGCTGCTTTGGGGGAGGAGAATCACAATTGTTGGTAAAGATATGGTTAGATGTCATGTGCTGTGTTGGTAAATAAATGTAAATGCCATGAATCGATTCCAGGTTCAAGACAGCATCATAGTTTGTCTTCGCAGAGGATAAAGAATGGATGCCTGACCTTATTGTTACATGGTCTGTCTAAATATGTTGCAGCATTGTTTGCGTGCGGATATCCGTTGCTGAGAGGGTAACAACCATGCCACACACAGGTAAAGTGAGAATGGAATTTCACATTGTATATTCTTAGCATTCAGCTAACCAAGGCTATGTGGTAGCTTTATCGAAACAATGTAATTCTTCTTGTTTTCGTTTGACAGTCACCTTTAGCTAAGGGATCACTGGTATTTCAAGGCACCACTGTATTCTCGACTGTAAATATGTTGCAGATCCTTGTAATATTTTTATGGATTTGTACGGTCCCCTGGCTGACTGTCATGCCCCGCACAATGAGAAAGGAATCTCCTTTTTTAGACGTTGATTGAATGCTGGTCGAACACTACAGTACATGAACAATGAGCACACTCTCCCATGAGCTGTTGACCAATCACATTTCGGGCTCACCAGGAAATTGACAGACAGGATATGAACATTTTCGTCTTGATTTTTTATATATTTTTTTTGGGTTGGATTCAAATGCATCCAAAACGTGTTTAAAACAGATGCTTTAAGAAGATTAAATACATTCTGAAGAGCAGGGTCAAACTGGATTTTTGTATGGTCTTTTAGAGAACGCAGATTTTCGGTTGGGTTTGGATTTTACGATGACGTTATGAACAGAGGTCAACTGGACAAATGCGTTGTTCCTTTGTGGACAGTCATGTTATCCATGACGCTGACGGTGCTTGGATGATGGGATGGACTGCCAGTGACCTCTAGTGTTGCTGAAATATTCTGTTACACGAGCTGATCTACAGCCTGTAACTTTAATTATATCCGCAGCCTGTGATTAGCCCTTGGCAGAGAACACTGTCGGAAATCCAGAAGCAGGGATCCAATTGACCCCAATTGAAAGTGTCATTTTAACGGGCTCGCCAAGTTGGGATATACTGCCACGGCCCAGGATGTGGGATGTTAACCCGCGTGGCTCCTTCGCAGCGTCGCGGTGGTTTGATGTTTGAGCAGCTCCTGCGCTCTGTTTGCTAAGAGAGGGGAGAGTGTGTAGCTGCCCGTGCGCCGACTCGTGTCAAAAAAAGTGCGCAAGGACGCTTTCACAGCAGTCGGGAATTGAGGTCAAAGCACTGGAGGGAACCAAAGTGGAACAGATTGCAGTGGAACCTTTGGGCTTTCTCTGGCACGTGTTGAACCGGGTGCAACACCACGTCCGAGCTTTTACCCTTCCTAAACGCCAGTCTCATAACTCCCTTGACAGCTACTTATGCTTTGGGAGAACATCTGAGGCTTTCAACTTGACTCCCGTCTGCTAACGCACACTCGAACGACATCCTTCATTGATCTCGTGTGGATCAATGAAGAACGCTGTGGAAACCGATGTGCGTGTGTTTTATTATTTTTATTTATTTTAACTGTCATAAAAAGGGAAACAGATGTTTTGATGATGTCATTGCTCTTTGTGAAGATGTGTGCAGGATTTGGAAGGGAAAAATTGGGAGGAAAGTAGTAACGGCTGCCAAGGAAGTTTTGCTGAAGCTGCGAGAAGACATTTGTTTGTTTCAGGGTTGTTAGTGGAAGTTCTGGAGAGTCTTTGTCGCATGTGCGTGTACAGGTGTATATGTAATTGTGACACTTTTTTTTTCAAATAAAATGTAAGACACGTTACTTTTGGAAACATTTTTATTTGCTGCTGTGCCTTGAGATTTTTTTTTCATGTGCCTTGGCTAAATAAAGGGTTGCCAAACACCACAGTTTATGCTTTATGATGACAGCTTGAGCGACTGACTGTCTCTTTGGTCTGAGCCATCTTCAACCCCCCCCCCCTCACACCCCCTTGAACAAAATGTAAATGTATCATTAGATCATTGTCTCCAAAGCACTTAAAATAGACATTAAAGCCGCTCAGCGTAAGTCCCATCTGTTCTCCAACACATCCTCAGTGAGGAGAGGCCTTGTTTTAAGGCACGATTGAACCTTTAATAATGTCATGACTGATGTATGACCCTCAGTGGCCACGTGGGGTTGTGGGTAGGGGGGCGGGGGGATGTTTGTAGTGGGGCAAAGATGACGGGAGCAAGACAGGTATATCTCTTTTCCAAAGGAAAACGTCGTGTTGCATTAACGGGCTTCGTTGGCGAACATTGATGACATTCTGACATTATTGTCACTTTGCATGAGAGACGGGACAGTAAACAAGGAGCTTTGACAACAGAGTGACCCCAGATGCTGTGCATTTGATAGATATCTTCATAGACAATGATTCCCCCCCCCCCTCCCCATTTTCTGCACTGCCTTGGTGGTTCTGCTCAGGAGGGGAAACAGTGGGCGGGGGCAAGTACAGGAGAAATGTCACACCAGGGAAGCCAGCGAGGCGTAAAGCCCTGCCTTGAAGAGCACAGGGTCAGTGGCTCCTCTCTGCCCCCTTTGCGCCCGGGGTAAAATGATCTAAGTGATTCTGGACCTCTGCCACCGATCTGCTGGAGTGCAGAAGTCAAGCGCGTAGGCATGGAGAAGTCAGGCCTGCCAAAGGATTTGCTGGTAAAACTACATGTTGTGGGCTATTGCCTTGAGGAAACACTCACTTTGCTGGCTTTCTCCATAAATAATAGCGCGGCATCGGACTCGAAATATCCTCTGGAAGCCGACTAGTCATTTTCTTTTCATTTCCCGCCGCTTTCTTTCTCAAGGTAGTTATTTGACTTGTTGCCTAAGTATGTGATTATTAGCTCGATCACCTGTCATCATTTCAGGAGGATGAGGAAAAGGTTTCGAAAGATGCCATTGACAAAGACATAATATTGAATTAAAAATGCTGATTTTTTTTAAAAGGCTCTCAGAAGTAATAATAATAATAATAACAACAACAATAATATTAATATGGCATTTTATTTGTTATTTATTTTATTTATTTGGGGGGTCATACAAAAATAAAGTGTAGCTGCAAATCCCCTACAGTAGGTGGCAATGGCGCTCTCATGTGTTTTGATGCACTTCAATTTTTTTTCAATTTCTTTTTTCTTATTCTTGCTTGTAATTTGCTCAACATTTTTTTTGTTTTCCTTAATGTTACAAGTTTACAATTTTATGCAGAGGTGTACTTACAACAATTTTATAGACAAATGACACTTTCACTGGAGCATTGCATGACTGTTATCGTGATAGGCAAATTCGCTACAACCACACAGCAACTATGCGGGGGTTCGCTGTACATGCAGTCATATTTTGAGCACATGCTTTGGTATCTATGCTTAGGCAGTACCAATGCACTTATGTTGACAGCTGCAAAAGTGAACATCTCCAACGATGGCTGATGGAGCGAGGTTACCATCACATTATTCTTATAATTTACAGGATTTGCACTGAATGGCTTCGAGGCACAAGCTTGTACATGTTCACTAGAGAGAAAGAGAGAGAGAGAGAAGAGTTGATTAAAGCTGATTAAGCATAGACCATTTCAGCGTTTCAATTACAAAAAAAAAGTGCTTCACTGCCAAAACTAGCTTAAGAATGTAAAGTTAATGTCCTGTGTTAACCGTTGTCACGCAGGTGGCGCGTATGCTCGGGAGTCCGAGGGTGCAAGTGATGGGACATGTACGTCACTGCGCGGGGTAATAAGGTCAATGCAAAATGCAACCCGGGGGGCACGATAGCTAGCAAATAGGCAGAAACACACAAAGGACGCATACACACTAGCGTCCCGGCCTTATGTTGCACAATCCAACCCAATCGAGTCAATTGCCAGAAAACATGACATGACCTTTCAGATTCACTGAGCATCAAGCGTCAGTGGGACTGGCGTACTTTCCGTTTCAGCGCACCCTCTCCTCCTCCCGCCCAACTCCGTCACCCCCCGAGGTCCTAAAACCTCCACAAATAATTACTCTCGTTGGAGTCTGCGCTCCACACGGCAGAGCCAAAAAGACTTGACTCTGATTTTGACCCATACTTAAGGTGCCCGCCGCTATGAAAACAGACTTGAATAATTCCGTCCATGTTAAACGAAGGAGCTCGACATTGTGTTTGGACATAAAATGTCAGAAGCGTGCAGGTTCGGCTCCATTCGCCACCACGGCAAGTGTAGCCTGTATCGGAAAAGAAGATACGTCTTAAAAGACTTAACAAGGATTACTAAAATGGACAGACATTGAACCCTTTCATGCACCCTGTAACCTGATAACATGGTAAGCTGTCCACTGTAGTAACTGCTGTCCCTCAAAGGGTTAAATACATCCTCATATTAAAAGCGGACAGATTCATATTGTATATTTGCTCCATGTCAGTGTGTGTCAAACATATGGCCCGCGGGCCGGAACCGGTCCCCAAGGAGGTTCGATCAGGCCAGCAGGATCATTTCAAAGAGAAAACATGCATAAAAGACATGGATTGAATATTTTTTATAAGGTGCAATTCACAGAGTACTCCGCTACACACCGTTTTGATCAGAGTAGAAGACAACCGCAGTCTCAGTCTGTCACTGAGACAGACCCAACACAGCAGACATGTGAATACAAAGAGTCTATGACATAGACATACTGATAGTTTGCTTTTCAGGAAACTTAACTTATCTTTTATCTGGTTTATTTTGACATGGTCAAGTGTGATTGTGTACTATTTACATTGAGCAGATCAATGATAAAGTGTCAGCAATCAAACCAAGTGCCAGCAGATGGCCTTTTGTTTCAGCATTCTGCATGGCAGCGCCTTTCAACGTCATGGCGGGGAATTGTCACTAAAGTGAACTTCAACGATCTCACCGGAAACCTCCATTTTGAGACGTGGAGCTTGAGCAAGGCGCAGTGTCCATCTCGTAATTCGTGACACAGCTCAGACAAATGGATGACTTGTACATATTTGTATTATCTATTCATCCATTCATCAAATTTTTTTTATCTGTGCTATCCTCACGAGGGTCGCGAGGGATGCTGGAGCCTATCCCAGCCGTCTTCGGGCAGCAGGCGGGGGACACCCTGAACCGGTTGCCAGCCAATCGCTCACACTCACACCAAGGGACAATTTAGACTCGAGTGTTGAATCAGCCTGCTATGCGTGTCTTGGGAATGTGGGAGTAAACCGGAGCACCCAGAGAAAACCCACGCAGACACGGGGAGAACCCACGACCTCTGCACTGTGAGGTCAAGGCGCTAACCACTCCACCACTGGGCCGCCCATATTTGTATTACTATACACTATAAGCGTTTTCATCTCAAAGAGCCCCGATCGTGAGCAAGGATCCTTAACTCATTCACTCCCAAAGACGTTTTTAAACGTCTTTTTAGACTTGGTCCACAATTGGCTGGTACTGAATGAGTTAACGGATCCTTGATGCTAAATAGCCAAAAATGTTTACCCTTACCCATCAATTGTGAGCGAAGAATGCCATTCCAGTCTGAATAATATTTCCAGGAATTCGCATGAAAAAGGAAACTTTAATAAAATAAAATAAAAAGCCTGCCATCCACCTCTCTCTTACACACCAGAAACTGGCTGCTCATATCCATTATAAGATATCCCACTGAAGTGTCTCCATGCCCAGAGTTGAACAAAAAGTCTGCCATTTTGTTTGAACCAGCCATTTTGTACTGTCTGCTGTCCAGTTGACGACAATAACCACGGCCGCACAACATGAAACCGTGAGCGTATGCTAAGCAGCTGTGTTTACCATTTAGGGTCGACAATCACTTTCGGAGATGCGACAAAGCAGATTCGTAGCATTCATATGCTAAGACGCAAATATGTGTCAAGGTCAAAACGTCATCGCCGTTTTGAGATTTTGCCTTTGATTGCAACTGTCTCCTCCATTATCCTCTTCCTCACCCGCCGGATTTAATGCCAGCAACAATTCAAGGTCAAATACGGTTAAACCCTACATATTTAACCTTTTCCACTGTCATCTATCTTTAAATTAATAGCAGCCCCGAGCGCATTTGTTGTTCACAGCGGGGGGGATCCAACAAGTCGCTTTTTATTAACCTCAAAAGGAAGAAGGGCAGAGTTGGACTGCAACAATCTTATTTCATGGGGGATTCGACACTTTCTCCCGCATTTTTGTGCCTCCGGTAGTTGATTTGAAGTCATTGTTAGTCCTTTTAATAGTAGATTGGGTCAGTGATATTTGCCAACTGGTGAGGTGTGGGCTCGTTTTTTTTAATTGTCAGGTCACTTTGTGACGGCGCAGAAGATCCTCTCGACATACATTGCGTCTGTGTGTGCGTGAGCAAGCCATCGGAAATCCCCCGCCTCATTATAAGGGAGGGAAGATTAATTGACCAGTTCAGCAAGTGGCAGCCTCAAGACTAGATCAAGCAGAGGACCGGCCAATTAAGAGAGGACGACAGCACCTTCTCTTATTCCGAGACTAATCCTTTTTTTATTGGCATTCGTCACAGCGGTCCTGCCGGGAAGATCAAGGCTCAGCTGTCCTTTGTCAGAGGAAGAGACATATCTATCACGCTTGACAATGAGATTTAATAGTCTTAATAATTAGCCAATCCATTTTAAATGTCATCGCACCCACATTTCCGTCCACTAAACTGCTTTTGTACGGTCACGTGATACAGGAGTGGATGTAAGAATGTCATCAATTCTCAAAAGACTCTGTGTCAAGTTTATTCAGGTCCACGAAGAGTAAACCCTGTACAAAAACAGCGCCGCATAACACATCTTCTACTTATGATTTTTGTTTGAGGAAGGTCAGGCCATTTTTTTCAACTGCTGAGCCACAGGACACTTGGACTCATATTACGTCATCATCGCGCCCTCAGTTCAGTTCCCTTGCAGCTCCTCATCAATATTTCACTTGAGATGTCAATATCAAAGCATCGTAACAAGACCATTTGTCAAAAAAGAAAACTATTTCGCTTCGGTATTTTGCAAAAACAATGAAAGCAAAGCCGAATAAAGTCAATTTAGTCTCATAGCTGTAACTGAACTTTTGGTTCCTTTCCATCCACAGACTTTATTCAGAAAAATAACAGCCACAAAAATATAATAATACAGTCAAACCTCGGTTTTCGAACGTCTCGGTTTTCGCCCAATTCGGTTTTCGACCAAAAATGTCAAGTTTTTTTATGCCTCGGATGACGAGCAAATTTCGGTTCTCGAACAAACCGAGCGCACTTGAATGCACCATTTCACCTCTCTCGCCTTCCTTACACAGGAAGTGGCGCTTCCTCGTCTTGCTTTCCAATGTGAGCACACGTGTTCAGTAGACATTTTTATTTTAAAAAGAGCGTGATTTCGGTTTTCGAACAATTACGGTTTTCAAAAAACAGCCTTCTGGAACGGATTATGGACGAAAACCGAGGTTTGACTGTATTCTTAAAGTTCCAAACCCTATATGTGCAGACAAAGGTTATTTCTCTCCCTTCCAAATCTGTTTACAGCTGTCAGTAAGCACCTCTCCTTTGCCGGGATAATCCCTCCACCTCACATACAAAAATGCGATTCGACATTTTGATTATTATTACTCAGATGTGCCGCGGGCTGCCCATAGTTAAAAAGGACTCTCTAAAATAAGCGTGTTTCAGATGCTCTGAATCGGCATATATGACAGCAGGTTCCAGTTCCTATCAATATTCGCTAACCTTGAACAGCCTTTGAAGAGGATTGGACCAATATTCCACAAGCCACAATTAACAACCTGAACTGTGAGACAGTTCAAAACCCGAGCGTGGGAAGAGTTCGGTGAGGCCATGGAAGCAGACTTCCGGACGGCTTCGAGGAAATTCTGGTCCACCATCCGACGTCTCAGGAGGGGGAAGCAGTGCACCACTAACACTGTGTACAGTGGGGATGGGACGCTGCTGACCTCGACTCGGGACGTTGTGAACCGGTGGGCAGGGTACTTCGAAGACCTCCTCAACTCCACCAACACGCCTTCCTTGGAGGAAGCAGAGCCTGGGGACTCTGAGGTGGGCTCTCCTATCTCTGTGGTTGAAGTCACCGATGTTGTTAAAAAGCTCCTCGGTGGCAAGGCCCCAGGGGTGGATGAGATCCGCCCGGAGTTCCTCAAGGCTCTGGATGTTGTGGGGCTGTCCTGGTTGACACGCCTCTGCAACATCGCGTGGTCAACAGGGAGAGTGCCTCTGGATTGGCAGACCGGGGTGGTAGTCCCTCTTTTTAAAAAGGGGGACCGGAGGGTGTGTTCCAACTACAGAGGGATCACACTCCTCAGCCTCCCTGGTAAGGTCTACTCAGGGGTGCTGGAGAGGAGGGTCCGTCAGGAAGTCGAGCCTCAGATTGAGGAGGAGCAGTGTGGTTTTCGTCCCGGCCGTGGAACTGTGGACCAGCTCTACACCCTTAGCAGGGTCCTTGAGGGTATGTGGGAATTCGCCCAACCAGTCTACATGTGTTTTGTGGACTTGGAGAAGGCGTTTGACCGTATCCCTCGGGGAGTTCTGTGGGGGGTGCTTCGTGGGTATGGGGTACCGAACCCCCTGATACGGGCTGTTCGGTCACTATACCACCGATGTCAGAGTTTGGTTCGCATTGCCGGCAGTAAGTCGGAATCGTTTCCAGTGGGGGTAGGACTCCGCCAAGGCTGCCCTTTGTCGCCGATTCTGTTCATAACCTTTATAGACAGAATTTCTAGGCGCAGCCGAAGCGTTGAGGGGGTCCGTTTTGGGGGCCTCAGTATTACATCCCTGCTTTTTGCAGATGATGTGGTGCTGTTGGCTCCTTCAAACGGGGCTCTCCAACTCTCACTGGAGCGTTTTGCAGCCGAGTGTGAAGCGGTTGGGATGAAAATCAGCACCTCCAAATCTAAAACCATGGTCCTCAGTCGGAAAAGGGTGGAGTGCCCCCTCCGGGTCGGGGAGGAGATCTTACCCCAAGTGGAGGAGTTCAAGTATCTTGGGGTCTTGTTCACGAGTGGGGGTAGGAGGGAGCGGGAGATCGACAGGCGGATCGGTGCAGCGTCTGTGATGCGGACGTTGTATCGGTCTGTCGTGGTGAAGAAGGAGCTGAGCCAATAGGTGAAGCTCTCAATTTACCGGTCGATCTACGTCCCAACCCTCACCTATGGTCACGAGCTGTGGGTCGTGACCGAAAGAACGAGATCCCGGATACAAGCGGCTGAAATGAGTTTTCTCCGCAGGGTGTCCGGGCTCTCCCTTAGAGATAAGGTGAGAAGCTCAGTCATCCGGGAGGGGCTCAGAGTCGAGCCGCTTCTCCTCCACATCGAGAGGAGCCAGATGAGGTGGCTTGGGCATCTGATTCGGATGCCTCCTGAGCGCCTCCCTGGTGAGGTGTTCCGGTCATGTCCCACCGGGAGGAGACCCCGAGGAAGACCCAGGACACGCTGGAGAGACTATGTCACCCAGCTTGCCTGGGAACGACTCGGGATCCCCCGGGGAGAGCTGGAAGAAGTAGCTAGGGAGAGGGAAGTCTGGGCTTCCCTGCTAAAGCTGTTGCCCCCGCGACCCGGCCCCGGATAAGCGGTAGATGATGGATGGATGGATGGATGGATGGATGGATGAACTGTGAGACAAGTTGTGGTCGTGCTAGATACTGACTGGTTTTCCGACCGCCGCCCCCAGAGTCCCACAACACGAAACTGCACATTTTACAAAAGCCTTTTGCTCCCGTTGTGCAATAATCACGTTGTCTAATCAGCATCTTGATGTGTCAACCATCTGAGGGTGGAGTGATTATCTCGGCAAAGGAGAAGTGCTCACTCAGAATATTGTAGGAGACTGGACTGGTTCAGAATTGTGGCTATGTTGATGTTAAAAAAAAAAAAAAGATTCCTTTGTTGTGTGTCCACATAGAATGTATTTTATTTTCTTGCTGGATTTTCTTAGTACCATTGAATATCTTTAATTTACTTTTTTTAGGTGTTATTTGAACGCCTCTCGAGCCGAATTCAGAAGAGAAGGCACAATGTCGTGTTTGTATTCGTTTGGGAGTTTTAAACGAATTCATTAAGTGGACGTCTAAAAGACAACACTCTTTTTGTCTCGGGGCTGTAACAATATAGTGACACGGATTTGCGTGTAATATTTGAGAGACAGAGAGAGAGAGAGAGAAAGGAGCTTTTTGGTGAAGGTAATCATACATATATTTCGGTTTGAGGTTAGACTTGTTGAGTTTCATTATTTCAAATGTTCATTGATTTATTTCCGAGTGTTTTATTTTATTTTATTTTTGTCGTAGTGGATTAATTACAAAGCTCTGAAAAAAGTCAATCATGATACCCTTAGCCGACTGCACGAGCCTAGTCATGGAGTGTTAAAGGCTGTGCTAACACCTGTGGATTCCCCCAAGCCATTGCAGAACGCACACCCGCGCTTATAACATGTTTGTTTGCAAGTGCGCACACAGTTTGGCATGGCGCACACCTAAAATGCTCTGAGGGGGAACAAACAGAGTGCTGAAAAGATGTCATCATCGCTCTCTTCAGGAGGCCATTATGGATGAGAGGCTAATACGCACTCCGGATATTTCATCTTTTTTTCCACCGAGGGCAGTTTTCCCCTCGTGGGTGATGGGTAAAATTGGTTGACATTTTCCCGGCTCCAATTAACCTTTGATTTGACTCTCAGTTTTGTCTGTCTTCTTTTATTTTCCCCCAGAATGCGGCAAATGGGGAGCGCCGCTGGAAATGCAGCAATCTTTTTCTCATGTTGATCATTTTCTCTTTTTGGGGTCTAATTGTTTTTTTTTCTTCCCCCTCCCAGAGGATTTTCACTTATACTGTATATGTGGATAGAAGATGTAGTTCAATGGCAGGTCGTGATATTTTCCACATTGGGTTAATACAATACTACTTTATTATTGTATTGTATGAAATGAACTTTTAAGACTGTTATTAAAATGCTTTGTTTGCAGGATCCCAATAGCTGGTTCTAATAAAAAGAAAAAGAAAAAGAAACGGAAAACTTTCAACAAACGAACAAAGTTGCACCAGCTAACTTTTCTTTTCTCACTCCCCTGGGTTGAACGGCATCGCTTCTCATTTTCACACGTAATCACTCGTTGGAAAGATGGAGTCAAAGTTCAGGCATGACTTTTGCAGTGTACAAACAACTTCAATGTATTATTCAAATCCCCAAGGTCACAAGGAACCTCACATTATAATATAATAATAATAATACATTTTATTTATAAGCGCCTTTCAAGACACCCAAGGACACTTTACAATAACAAAAAACACAAAACAATAGATTCAACAACGCCAATCGAGTCGCCACACGACGGCACTTTAAAGACGCACTGCTTTACAAGCGACGCCTCCCTCAGAACGGCACAACGCGTAACGTGTCAGACCTAAAGAGGCACCGTGGATCAAACTACAGTCCATCCAGGCCTTGTGGACTGGTTATGTTCTGTCAAAAGGAGTCGCATAGTGATAGGTTTCAAAAGAAAGCCCAGGAAGTGAAAACCAAGGCTCATTGGAACATGCAGTGAGTGAGGTCATGGTTCATCATTAAACCTTCTTGTCAACATCAGAGTTTGTTAAGCTCGTGTAGCTGCAGGTCAGAAGGCTCACAAATGGAGTCACACTAGCATCTGAGTAGATTTGACTTTGACAGACATATCTTACATAAACATCTTTTTGCCTATTATCCCTTCTGTATTTAAAAAAAAAAAGAGTAAGATGTCATCGGCCTCGATAACACAAAGATATTGCAGATGTGTCGGAAGCTGCTTTTTATTTCTGTGCATTGCTGATGTCCAAGTAAAAAAAATGTGATAATATGTCAATCAACCAAACCGGTGTACCTTTGAGACTACAGTACCACAATTGCATAACTGATAACTGAGGTAGCCACAACTGCGCCAGAATTGTTCTATTTATGGTTGTAACTTTTGTCCTGTTTCGAATGTTACGATGGAAAAATTGTGTTGTTGTTTTGTTTTGTTTTTTAATTGTAATTGTAGCCCATCCAACCATATAGACTGGATTACCAAAGAACTGTCTTCCAAAAGTCTTCCTACTCCCTTGAACATAATAACTGTGTTGAATGAAGACGGATTTCTTTCTTTTTACTTTTTATCTACCTTATTTTCTGTCAAATTATTACTGTATAGGGCGGCCCGGTAGTCCAGTGGTTAGCACGTGGGCTTCACAGTGCAGAGGTACTGGGTTCGATTCCAGCTCCGGCCTCCCTGTGTGGAGTTTGCATGTTCTCCCCGGGCCTGCGTGGGTTTTCTCCGGGTGCTCCGGTTTCCTCCCACATTCCAAAAATGTGCATGGCAGGCTGATTGAACACTCTAAATTGTCCCTAGGTGTGAGTGTGAGTGTGAATGGTTGTTCGTCTCTGTGTGCCCTGCGATTGGCTGGCAACCGATTCAGGGTGTCCCCCGCCTACTGCCCGGAGACAGCTGGGATAGGCTCCAGTACCCCTCGCAACCGTAGTGAGGATCAAGCGGTTAGGATGATGAATGAATGAATGAATATTACTGTATATGTTTTATGTTCAATAAATAAACTCAAACTCAAAACTCAAACTGCCCTTGAGCTTCGGTACTGACAATAAATGTTGGCATTTTATAACAGGATGTATTGAAAAGTACACAAAGCAACAACTGCACTGTTCTGGCAAGCATCATTCTTTCCAGAAAAGACCAGAAAACGGGGCACAATGTCAAATGCTTACAAGCTACCTCAGTGTTTAAGATTGCATTTTTAGTAACATACCGAATGTTAGCTTGTTAGCGTTGTAGCCATTCTCTTTCCAAAAAAGTACCGGTACCTGAAAACACCACAATGTAAAAAATCTTTATTTATGTACAGCTCTTTCTCTGCTCAAGTTGCTGTCTTGCTGATTGTTAGCATAACAACTGCTAGCATAAAAATATTTGAGTTATTCACTGTTATTTCACATTAGTACTTCACATCAGAACACAAAGTTAAGTCTTTATCAAGTTTATCTGTACTAAGGATGCTATCTGGCAATATGATTACATAACAACTGCTATAAAGTCATATAAAGATAGGCTGTGTAAAGTAGGCTTACTGACTGACTAATTAACTGACTTAACATTTGCTGCGTGTTACTTGTCAACAAAAATTGGTAGGCTGCAGTTTCTTGACGTTAAAATGTGAATAAGCTCAATTTGCAGCCATTCTATTTGTTTTACATTCCCCCTTATAACCGAGAAAATATCCCACCTACCATTTCAGACCCAACAGTGTTTTATGAATGTTTAATTCCCAAAAAGCTACGACTGATGTTTTGTGCGGCTCAAATGCGCTCAAATGCGGCCTCATGATCCGGCACTATGCCCCCAAATGTCCTAGCCCTGGTTGAAGCTAGGGCGAGGTTATACAGAGCCTCAGATCTCATAGCTCCGGAATGTTGGTTCAACGTCAATCAGCGTAATGTTAGCTGACACACTGGTGAGGGTGGTGACAGGGCAAGGTTATGTGTCACTGTATGCTCCAGGCCTGCATGAAGACCACCACTGCCAGGGTTGTGTCTCATGTGAGTAGGCAGGGGGTGCAGGGTCAGCCCTAGGGGGCGTTGAGATCCAAATTAATTTACACCACGACTGCACTGCACCTATCAGCAAATCAGCTCTGAGGTTTCTCCGGTGGAAGGCCTTCAAGCAGCCTCAAACACATCACATCAGAATTTGTGTTTGCTGCCTTCGCACAGGAAATTTGATGATGAATGAAAAGGTATCCACATGCTTGAATTGACAGTAATGTAATTTACGATACACGGTGTTCCCCTTCATTTTAATGGGTATCGACTGTACGCTGAAGTACTCAAACGCCCTGGTATGCGAGAACGGAGAACCGACGCACTTTTTAACTTTGTCATTGTGAGACGATCAGATGTCGAGTGAGGAGCATACTTGTTAACCTCAAAGACTAAAGAAGCAAGTGCACCCCAATCAAAAAATGTAAACGAGTGAATTGTCAAGTGAAGTACAACTTTGTCAAATGCGCTGTATGTGCAACATACAGCACAGATGAAATTTCTTCCCTTTCAACCAGACAACAAGAGGAGCCGCTGCGGGTGCCCACGTCGCCATCATAAAGAACAGTTAACATAAAATTGTAAAATAATACAACACAACACACCAATTGTATTTTCACTCATGGAGGCAGCACTTCAACATTTCGCCAAAACCACAAGGAAAGAAAACGGCCAACAGGAGAATTCTATCCTGTTCTTACAACTGCATTTTTACTTCTAGGATCAATGAATAACTACAAAGGAATAAATGACTAACCAGATTATAGGATAAACTGATACATCGTTACTAAAGACTGCAGTTGTTCTTCAATCCAAGAACAGTCCACCAAAAATTGTTGGAATGTTGCATTCAAATGTGTTGTCGACATGCGACAATGATGTTTAGTTGTGTATGTTTCCTCAAAGATGATGGATGGATCGTTGCATCCGTCTGCCCCGAGATGTGAATCACATTCACCTGGCGGGTCGACATTTAATCAATAAACATCTGAACTGTTGCCGTGACCTTAACCCATAAGAATTTCATTACACGGACTCGTGCGGAACCCCCGCGGATTTTCTGAGACAAAGCTCCAATCACCCGCTGTTGATGTCAACATGCATCACGCTCTAGTTTTTGCAAGGCAAATAATCAAACGTATCTGGTGGAGAACGGCGACAAGTGGGAACAAGGCTCGAGTTATAAAAATGCTGTGGTGACATCTTCAAATGAATCAAATGTTACATACTATATGAAAACAATCTACTAGGAAAGCATTGCTTGATGGTTTCGTTTTTTTCTAGTGAGGACAAGTATTAGATCCAATGTTGGTGACGTGGCAGATGCCGGATCTGAGAGAGGAAAGGCTGCGCGGATGTGGGAGTGGTCACAGTCAACTTTGGCCACGGCCAATAAAAGTGGCTCCTCTCGTTTTCCCTAAATATGATGCGTTGGTTGCGCGCTAGCGTCTCAGCATTGCCAAGCGCACATCTGCGCTGTGAAGTGGACATTTGGAAGGAACGCCCTTGACCCACGATTATTGGGTGTCCCCCGCCTCCGTTGCGTTGCCACCCAGTGGGATGATTTGAAAAATGTACGAAAAAAAATCTATAAGATAATACTGAACTGATCTGCAATTCGTCAAAGGTTTGGATGCTAACTCTTCACATATTATGAATGAAATGCGTCTGACGCTCACCACACGTGTGGACGGAGCTCAGTGTGTTTACCCTTACACTATAAAATACTAAATTATTTTAGGTAATTATTTGTGAATTTACAGTATTTTAAAAATATTTTTGAAAATGATTCATTGCTAGATTTTTTTTTTGGGGGGGGGGTGAAACAAAATGCTTTACAGTATTTTGTTTGTTTTTAAAATATACATATTTGGCCAGGATATGAATAATTATGTGAGGCTAATGCACCTTTCTAACAATATTTTCCATCTAAAATACACTATCAAATATCAAATCAAAAATATTTACAACCAGAAAATAATATTTGTAGATTTAAAAAAATATTTACAAGGATACGCGGTGCAGATAATAGATGGATGATTTTATTCCATACTAGTACATTCATTTATTCATTCTTACACTCACACAAGGCAATTAATCCACACTAAACAATTCTGTTCTCCTCTTTTTCTCAATGCTAAATTGAGTCAAATGTCCATCCTAAATGTGTGAGCAAACTTTGCAAAGTTTGGTACTACATTCACAAAACAGTAACTCCACCTACTGTCGGAGTCGTGCGTGTGTGTTTGTGAGGTTTGGCGGGTCAACATATATTGCAGCCACACAGCAATAAGTTCATAGATGTGGCAACCATGAATGTTTCACCTCCATAAATATTTGACCGTTTGCTATGAATCATTTAAAGAAGAGGCCCACTCTGTTGTTTTGCAGGACAATATGTGAAAGCGGTATACACTTTTTTTTTTACGGCCCCACCACACTTCTTTCCATACCTAGCTTCTCGCTCCCTTTCTCCTTGTCTCTCTTTTCCTTCCTCTGTGTCTCTCTCTTTCTCTCTCTCTTCCGTCAGTGTTTGACAAGCTGCTCAGTGGCCCTGAAATGCAGCACATTATGCCGCTTTGTTGCTCATCGTTCACATTCCACGCCGCATCTGAACGCGATGTAAACGATATGATGATTATGCCCTCGAAGGCAACGTTAGCTTCATGATCGTTAACGCCTTCGTCAATTGCAAGGGTTGAATTTGAGAGACACTCTTTTTCTATCATGGACCAATTTAAATAAATAAATAAATGGGTGAATATTCTCGCAGCGATCGAGATTAACATAGTCCTAAAATCATAGTGAAGATAGACAGTGTTGTTTTTTTATAAGTGAAATTGAGCATTTGGACACAATATCTGATGAGGGGTGAGAGTCAATTGTGTAGATCGGGAGTCAACTGGAGGTCGTCGGTGCTTTCCAGCTGAGTGGCGGCACATATGTGGGGAGCATCACTAGAATATGCATGACTGCTATTAGACAGAACTGCTCATAGTTCCACTCTGTCAAATGAGGACTTTGATTTTGTCAATCCCTTTGATCCATTTTGATGAAATAGCAACAATGTCCTGGGGCATGCTCAGTAATCCAAAAGTGTCGGATAGAATAAACACTGCTTCTATTTTATTATTACACACTGAAAAGAAAATAGTACAACGATTAGGTTTAGGTCAGAATCTTTTTAGAGAAGAAAAAATAGTATCATAGCAAGACAAAAAGTCATCATTTTGAGATAAGAGTGGCGATGACTGTTACGTCCAGAATTTTGTATCAATTCAAGATTGAAGTCGTAATATTAAAAGGCTAAAGTCATGTAGTTTCAAGATTACAAGAAGACATTTCAATATTGCCGAGATTTAAATTGAAATATTACAAGAATACAGGTCTAAATAGTAAATAGGTCATGTACAGCATTTTTTTCAGTCTTGATATTTTTGAGAACATTTTTTTAGATTCCAGTCGTCATATTACAAGAATAGACAGACGTACAGTATACGTTTTTTTAGATTAATATAGATTAGAATAAATTTGACAAAATGTATGTTTTGAAATGTCAGTCGAAATCATAATAGTTGGAGAATAGGAATATTTTCAAAACGGATTCTTTTTTTCATTACATCAGAACATTATGACATATTTGTACAAAGTCATAATATTAGAATAACGATTTTGATTTTCAAGGTTAAAGTGAAAATACTGAACAATGATAATAATCCTCCATATAATAACATCTGAAAATCCATCTGTAATACAAAGTATTAGAATTACCAAAGTTGTATATTTTACGGTTTAAAGTCATAACGAGGCTGAAGTTTTCGTGGTTTTGAACATGTCATTTTTTAGACAAAAGTAGAGTATTTTCAAGAAAAAGTTAAATACTTTGGAGATGAAAGTTGTACTATTTGTATTATTTTAGAAATACCAATTAAAACAAAACGCGCTCGGTGGGAGATAACAGCAGTGTTTCCGCCATGTTTGATCCTACTGTACCATGTTCCAGATGAAGGAGTTGTGACGTCACAACAGGTTTCCCTTCGTACAGAAACGTCTTCCAAATAGTCTGCGCCTGCAATGACCACAAAAACACGGAGCGTCACTCGCAAATGTTATTACGAAAACAGTTTGTGTTAAGCGAAAAAAAACTAAGTCTTTGTGACGCTGTGAGGTGTTTAAAAGGTAATGTTGCTCCCGCGTAATTACTCTGAACGAAGAGACACGCTGTGGTGGGTTTTTAATGGGTCAAGCTCAAGCGCAAGAGCGCTTTCGTTGTCCTGCTGCGACCTCATGTGTCCAAAGGCTGCAATAACATCTCAAGAATACTGTCAACACTGAGCAGGTTACATCAAACGCATCATTCCAGTAGGGGAGATTCTATTTTTATGAATGCATAAACAATAATCTAGTTTAACTAACTTCTGTTGGGTGCATGCGATTTTCTGATAATTTGCACCCAAAAAAAATCCTAATTCAAAACCTCAGATCAGCGATGACAAAGACGACAAATGATATGTAGTTGCAGTAACACACTTCCATGCTTGGAATTTTTTTTACGTTGATTACGAGAATTCTGCTTTGGACACACAAAATGCTATGATATAATGAAGGTCAGTAGAAAAGGAGTTCTCGGGTCTGACCACCCGGTCCCCCTCTCTCCCGCTGTTCACATTCACATACTGTATGTGTGTAACTCTCACAAACACTTCATCTTATAACCAGCAGTCGTCATGCATGCCTGACTCAGACATGTGCGACCACGGCGTCTGTTAAGTGCCTCTGGCCAAATATTCCACAGTTGCCGCTCCCATAAGCCTGCCAACCAAACTAGATGCCAGGATCGTCTGGTCAGCGCAACAGATGTAAAGCAGCAGAAGGCTGAGGCGTGTACTGTGTAGCAGAGGTGGAAAAACGGTCGGTGGGTGGCACAGGTGGAAGCGTGAGACTTGGGAGTCTGAAACTGCAGGACACTCAATCGAAAATACTGCAGTCGTCTTTTATGGTTAAGATTGGTTGCCAGATGCAACGGCTGCAGGTTTCTGTCAGAATATTTCAGTGGGATTCTAATCACACCAATGGGGATTCTGGAGTTGTGAATCCATGTTGGGTTATAGAAGAGAATCAACCATTCTAAAGGATACGCATACACGTCGAATTGCATTTTCATGTGACGAAAGTGTTATTTAAATCAAATTTGACTCATTGGTTGATGTTTCAAGCTTCAGCCGGAGGTATGGCTGACAGTGGCTTGCGGTTGGGGCTGTAAAATTAAACTAAATGCATAGTGGTTTGGCGGCTATGATAATTAAATGAATAGAATAAAATGTATTCAATCAAGCATGAGGAAAAAAAATTAAATAACAGCTCGTAAAAAAGGCTGCATTTCTGGTAATTTAACACAGAGGGGCGGTAGTGAATTTACGGCCGAGTGAGTCCGCTTTTAGAGTACCACAGAAGGATTGCTCGCTCACGTCACTCACGCCAACTTGAAGTTAGTTAGCACAAAGTAGCTGGTGGAGGGGTTGGAGAGTATCACGAGTGTGGTGCCTTTTGTTGCTTTTCCCTTTAAGGTAACTACATTGGAGCTGCCTACGACAGTGTGCGCGACTTTGTAGTTGTGCGTGGGAGACAAAATGTCATCTTGAAGTGACACACGTCATATTGGGTAACACGTTACGAGAGTACTGCGCTAATAAGGCTAACTGAGCTACATGTGCTAACTGGCTAACGCGTCGCTGACGTCAAACGGCGCCAAGCTTCATGAGCAGAAGTGGCACTTGTCCGGCCTAACGTCGTATTACCTACCAGTTGAACATCCATCCATCCATCTTCTAATTAACTTGTCAACGAGGGTTGCGGTTGTGCTGGAACCTATCCCAGCTGTCATCGGGCAGTAGGCGGGGGACACCCTGAAGTAGTTGCCAGCCAATCGCAGGGCACACATAGACGAACAATCATTAGCACTCACGGTCACGCCGATTGACAATTTAGAGTGTTCCGTTAATGTGGGAGGAAACCGGAGTACCTGGAAAACCGAGGAAAAAAACCCCGCAGGCACGGGGAGAACATGCAAACTCCACGCAGGAAGGCCCTAGCCGGAATAGAACCCTTCACCTCTGCACAGTGAGGCAGACGAGCAAACAATCACCGTGCCTCCCCAGTTGAACGTGTTAATATAAAATATGAATAATATCGTCTTTTTCAATCTTTCTAGTTGAGTGACTTGTAGTTCTGTTCACCTTTTTATTGTTTTCAGAGCAACAGGCAGGCAGTTACCAGCCAAGTGCAAAGCGAGTCAAATATGTTACCACGGTAACATCCCCTCTGGCCTCTGTTGCAAACGTTAAACGTAATTTTCGGGCAATTCCACATATGGCTTGACGGCATGATTTCTCTCAAAGTACAGGTAATCGTTAAATTTTGTGATAAACTTATGTTGCTAACAAATGTGCTATTGTGTCTTGTCAATCAATTACATTTAAACCCCACTGTCCTTTAAATATTAACGTTGAAGAAATGCACAAGAGTGCAGTCACATTGCAATAGGAGATCCTCCCATAAATAATACATTCCAGAGTCAGGCTTGCCATCATGAAACCTTCAACTGTTCATGCAATGTTTTATGACATGCGTTTAAGAGTCATACAAATGTAAAAATTAGTCAAAACTGTGAAACACTCACGAGTTATTTCGCGCTTTCTCATCAACAGGAGGCAAAAAACATTCGTGCAAATGCACCAACCAGGCAAATGTTCCCATATGATCGGAAACATAATTTTAAGATTTAAGAGCCACACGATTGTGAGCGCAGAAACACCTCCACATCATAAATACAAAACAATTCAATGAAAAACAAAAAGTAAGGCACTGAGTGAACAGACAACCACCTTTATTCTTTTCTAGCAACTCTTTTTGAGATGACTGGTTCATCAAATTGTTTTTCTTCCTGGCTAGTGTTAAACGATGCGGCGCGGGGACCATGTGTCGCATGCGTTCCAGGCCCCGGTGGACGTCCACGCCAGCGCCGATGGCCAGGTTTACATGTTCAAGAGTAAAGCCAACGGCACAGCTGTGTCATCGGATGAGGAGGAAGAGGACGAGTTGGAGGAGCTGGGCCTGACGGAAATAAGACCTCGGGCATTCCAAGAGTTGGAGCAGGACAGGCTGGGGAGTTTTCACCTGCTGGAACGTGACGTGTTGGACGGCGACAATCTCAATAAACTGGCCTTGCAGTACGGATGCAAGGTAGGGGAGTGATATAGGGCGACAGCCAGCAGATATTTTTAGAATAAAATATTTTGCCGATCATCCCACCGATTTAAGCAAAATGAAATTTGGTTTTGCCTGTTCAAACAATCATGTGCGTGTGAGGTGCGGTCATTAGTTTTGTCCATTTGGGGTCGCCATTCTCACATACTCTACTTGTAGTATCTGTGGCTGCGAAAGTGTTGGCTTGAATTAAGGGAAGGGCAATATGAATGCTGGCAGCGTGCTTAATTTTTCCATCAGTGCGACTGAGGGCCCACATAGGACCACATACTTAACGACCAGTTGTATGAAAAAAATGCCATTTTAGATAAGGACAAAATATGTGCATGTGTGCAAAACACATGCTTTTAATATACTACTCCCTTGTGTAAAAATTACCATTCAAGGATGTCACAAGACTGCTGAACAGCAATCCGATTTTTAGAGCAGGAACTAATTTTGTGCATTTTTCGCTAAAACAGAAAATTTGAATATTACTGATGTTCTAAGTGCTGCACATTATTCCAAATCAGCAAAAATTATTCGGCCTACTCATGTTTAGGGCAGTATAAGAACCCGTCGAAGGGTGAGTCAGTTACATCTGCCATCTAGTGGTAAATAGTGATAAGACAACTTAAAACTACAGTTCATGTGAATTTGCATATTCACAGATTTTTCTGTGTGTGTGTGTGTGTATATATATATATATATATATATATATATATATATATATATATATATATATATATATATATATATATTACAGTCTATACATATTTTTTTTATTCAATCAACGTTTGAACTTCAACCAGCTTAAATTTGGTACTTCTTTTTTCGAACAGGTGGCAGACATAAAGCGTGTGAACAACCTCATGCAGGAGCAGGATTTATTTGCACTAAAAACCATCAAAATTCCCGTTCCCAAGCACAGCCTTTTAACAGAATTGGAGGCCAGCCCAAGTAACTCTTTCAAGGAAACGCCAGTCAAGCCGCAGCCAAACAGACACCAAGTGATGGACTTCCTCATCGAAGTGGACAACGACACGGAGAAGCTGATCCCGAACTCGGACGACTTTGACATGGATCTGTTGGATGGCGGTTCCAAAAGGTCCGTCGTCAAAGGGCAGAAGGGTCAGGGAGCGGACTGGGGCATCCAGTGGTGGAACGCCGTGGTGGCCATGCTGCTGATCGGCATCATCCTGCCCTTGTTTTACATCATTTACTTCAAAACGCAACACGGCGGTGAAGCCTCACCAGCAGGTGGCAGCGTCACCTCCTCCATCGCGCCTAACAGGACTGGGACCGGCTCCTTTGGTACTGGTGCACCCGAACCAGGATAGAACGCAGCGTTTGGATTTCGTGAAACTGAATATCTTGATCACGTGCAATACCCGCCTTGTTGTTGTTGGGTTTTGTTTTGTTTTTTAAGTCGCCTTTCAACAACCAGTTGCACTCATGTCAACTTAAATTCATCACCCAACAAAAGTTTTATTCTTTACTGTTACTTGTGCGATTTCACGGTAATTATTTCGTATTTTCAACCTCATTCGACACACTGAATTATCGTAGCTAATTAAAAACACATCTCTAGCGACAGTGTTCTCCACCACATTGGCAGTTCAATATTGAGTTTTATCTCCGTGCATTTTTGGTTCTGTGAAACCTTCTTTTATTTCCTGAGACTTCTTCACGGTTTTTGTGCGCTTTCCGATGACAGAGGCAGCAAACACTTGGACAATCGAAAAGTAATGCTGCGGCGCCATCTTCGTGACAAGGAACCATGTCGAAATAAGGGGAATCAAAAGCACCATCGAATAGAAAAGTAGTGCCTCGGTGCCATCCGGAAAGGTGGCTGTGACTCAGGTGCTTGAGCGCATCACCCAATGACCAAAGGGTCAGCGGTCGGTTTCTCGTCTCTGACTGCCTGCTGTTGAAGTGTCCTTAGGCAAGAGACTGAACCCTAATTTGCCCCCAGGTCGACATTAGAAATGAGAGACTTAAGACCTATGCCTTACCTGGTTAAACAACGAGGCATCAAGTATTAGTGTTGTATCACTGTAATCCACACGCACCTGATAGCCCCCAAAGGACCACATCAGTAGTCTAAAAATAGCTCGCCGTTATAATTTCCTAGAAATGTTGAACAATTTGGTGAATAGTGAACCATGGATATACAGTATGGAAAAGTTACTGTGCCTTGACTGTGTTCTAGTAAAGCGACAGTTGTGTGTTGGATCGTATGTAATGAGTCTGTGCGCTGCTGTATTTAAAGCTAATTTATGTTTTTGTGTGCGTGAGATTATTAATTTTTGCATTGTTCACCAAGGCTGGATTCACACTACGGGTTCCGAGTGACCATTTCTGATTCAAGTGGACTGTATCACTTATGCCAGGGGTGTCAAACTCATTTTTGTCACGGTCCACATTGTAGTTCCGATTTCCCTCGGAGGGCCGTTATGAATTTTGGTAAACCATAAAAATGTTTAATCCCCTCCACATCTTACATACAGCGCAAAACAAAATGATGATTCACTCATTTTAAATCAGAAGTCAAGAATAATGACTGTTATTGTGGATTACATAGGACAATTTGACATTTTGGTTCAGACTTTAGCAAGCATCATGGAACTTGACACGTGTAATTTGTTTTCGCGGGCCACATAAAATGATGTGGCGGGCCAAATCTGGCCCCCGGGCCTCGACTTTGACACCTGTGACTTATGCAATGCAATTTTTTTGGGGGTGGGGGGAATGAAACACAATTGGAAGAGGCCTTATTCCGTGCAAAAGTGTTTTTATCGACATTGGCGTGGTTCCTATCCCAAACGAGTCACTTGACACACACAGTTTAAATCCAGCCTTGTTGCTCGTGCCGAGTGGACCCGAATGGTGTGCCAAACGTGTGAACTGTGTTTCCAAAAGAACAAGGTAGTGCAATAATGGATGTGTTTCTGCATTTTAGGTTGTAACTTGATCCAATGTGGACATTATGTGTGAAATGATCACCCAAGGGTGCCTTCAACCTCTTCTGTTAAATGCAAATTCTGAAATGTACACCTTTTTTGGACATTGTAAGACTTCAGGGAGTTTTGACTACATTGTAACAGATTAGCATCAAACATAGACAAATGACAATTTTGGGGGTGATTTTCAAACTGGATTGAATCTTGACAGTGACTAATGAGTCTTTTTTTTTTTCCTTCCGAGTGTCAGCTCTCTGAGCGAAAGCACGAGCTAAGCTAAAACACGTGATCAGTTCAAGCGGCGCAAAAGACTATTTGCAATGTCACCAAGTAGTTGAAGCAAATGGATTAATTACCGGGTGGCAAGGTTTCTTGATTCCAGAGATGCAGTCTTCCCGACCATCGTCCAACTGGTAAACCAACAACGGATTCAACCAAAGTAAAAGTGACGGGGTTGTACCATGTTTGGGCAAAGCAAAGGTGCCTTTTTTACATGCTACAAGGATCTAAATTTATGATGACATTGTATAACTAGTTTAACATCCCTTTTTCAACATCGAAAATCACTGTTACATGTGATTGATTATTCATCGGATTTTATTGACTTGTGGTTTGTCTTATTTTATTTTACTTATTACTTATTTTACAGAAAATAATATCACAATAAGGGTTTTATTCCATTTCAAATAACCACTTGGCAGTTTGAATGTCTTAAAAGTATTCGTTTTATTTATTTCTTTTTATTGCAAGTAAACATGCACTCCTTCGACAAGGGGGTGGTGGGGGTGATTAGACTCATTTTTTCCTCAATGTCAGTACGTGCCACTTCTTGTACTCATTAAGTAAAACAAGACAATTCAGTTCTGATCAAGTGTAAAACACACCGTATCATCCCGGTCACATGAGTTGTGGTTCGGGTTTGCTCTTTGGGAAAAACAGAAAAATGAAAAATCTCAACCGGTACAGTTCTTTTTGTTGCCGGGTTCTAATTTGTGAGATTCACGTCCGCTTGGCGGCCGGTAAAGCGCAACTTGGTGCCAGGCCGGTGGCCCTGAGGCTCGGGGAAGATGCTTCTGAAGGTCAAGTTAATGCGGGGGCCGCGGTCATGGTATTCCTTCGCCACCTGGTGCTGAGAAGCACAAGAGGCGGCCATCAAAATCAACCGAGTGAGGCGCGGACGAATCAGGGTCAGCCAACTGACTTCCGATGGATTTTAACCACTGCATAGCCTTTCAAACGAACGGGGCTCTTGATCATTTCTGACCTTGAAGACGATGTTTGTGATTTGCAGTGTGTAACATTTATCTAACGTATGTTGGGAGTTATTGGTGAAACCTACCTGCCAGTCATCCTGCGTGGCTCCTTCCATCAAAAGCAGAGCGCCGTGACCCAGAGGAACTTTAATACGCTCCGCGTAAGTGTAGTCACCATTTTCTTCCTGTGACAAAAAATATCTCAACAAATTTTGCTTGTACACTAACACAAATTCCCACAGGATGTGATTTGAAAATCCCAGATTAGCTCAATCAATCTCAAACCTGTTGAAACATTGACACTGTAGAACAGAAACAAGATTATATGCAAACTTTTTTTTTTTTTCCAAAAAACGAATCAAACTCAAATGTTTGTGCGTGCACGTGTGTGACTGACCGGACGCGGCTTCTTGCGTAGGCTGAACACCCTGCTGTCACCCAAACTAAGCGAGGCGATGACGGGCTGCGGGCCCAGCGAGGCCTCGTCGTCGCTGTGCCAGCCGATGCTGTCGTGTCCGTCTCGGTACAAGTTGCACAGCAGCGAGTTGAAGCGCTCGCCGCCGCCAACGCCGCTTGCCTCGGAAACCGCTCGGCGAAGGTTCAACAGCAGCGGGTGCCACTAGGGGGGGATAGCGGGATAGTGGGACAAGGCAAGGTGTCAAATACTGTTGGTTGAAGTGAATTGAGAAATACACACAGGTGGCGCTTTGCCGCCATCTTGTGGTAGCAAGATACAATTACAAACATTTGGGGGGGAGGTTATACTGTATTGTGTGTGGATGCTGTGTTTGTTGGTTATGTATTCCATGTTTTTAGACCTTGGTATTGGCGGCCATGGTGGAACGAGCGTAAGTGTAGGGTAACTCTCCAAACCAGCAGGTCAGCCTGGGCTCTGCGTAGGCCTCACCTAAAGCAGTGAGGGGGAAGTGGGGGGTGGGGGGGGGGGGGGGAGGCGAGGCACAATTAGCCTTTGCAACATCATTTCAGGCACAAAATCAGGCACGTAGGAGCCGTATGAAAGGATGCATGAAAAATAAGAGCATTCATTTCTGCTCAGAAAATTGACATACACACACTGGCAACATTTGTGAAATATGAGCAATTTAGGGCATAATTACGACCATCTTATTATTATTTTTTCTTGCTTGTGATATTCTAAAATGCCTCATGGTTGAATTTTATTGGAAGAGTGAAAAGTCACAAGTTTTCAAGATTAAATGCATTTTTTCCCAAGATCAAGTCAAAATATTATTTTCAAGTCAAAGTTTAATAATGGAGGAAAGTCACATTTGAAATGAATAAAAAGAAATAGCCCCCACCAACATACAAAAAATAAATGTTCTTTATTCATGTAAAAATAAGTTTTTTTAACTCCAGTTTATTTTTGAGAAAAAAAACCTCATCAAAAAATGTTCTTTATTCCTGTAAAAATAAGTTTTTTTAAACTCCAGTTTATTCATGCTGGCATGTCAGGTTTGTGTGATGACACGTCACAATAATTTTTAATCACCCTAACTGGCCAAGATCAAAGATAGGCAAGGGTAATTGTTTTTTTTTGTTTGTTTGTTTTTATTGGTAGATTGTAGGAATACACATTTTTAAATTATACAATAATAATTTACTGTAAAAGATTTTGCACACTGCTAAGTTACACTGGTCCTAATTGTGCAATGTTGCGGTCTATGAAGGCGTTTAATACATTGAAATGTAAGCGAAACGTGAAAATGTGATGTTTTCACTCGATGAGCGTGTGGTGGTCATCATGTTGACTTTTTTATACCCACCTTGTCGGACGTTGGTCTTTTGTGACCAGGGAAGCTCTGCCAGCAGTTTACTGAATATCCAGTCGGCTTTGTCTGCTGGAAGAAAGCTGGGCACCAGTCGCAATCTGATCGCATAAGGCAAACACATATCATATTCAAGGTTTGTAGCGTGAACAAAAATGAGGGAAACAAATAAATCTACATTGAAAACAAATCTTTTTTGTTGACAAAATCAAATAAAAACGAGAGTGCCTATAAATCAACAATAATGTCCTCTTATGAAGCCAAAGAGAGCCATGGTCACAAACAGTACAAACAGTCAAACCCCAAAAGACAAAATGAAAACACTCGCAAGGAGCTGCTGTATGCCGCAACTCACGCCCAGACACTCACACGCCGACTAATCGTCCAAGCTGACCCAGACCCCTGAAGACATTCCCCTTAAAGGCACACATCTAACACAAGAACCCTTCAGTACCCATGTTTATTTTTTTAAACATTCACATCTAATTTGTTTTTTAAACAATTACAGTGCTATTTTTCTTACCTAAGCACGCACCCCAAATAATTTTTTTGAGTGGGTACACATTATTGACATTTCAATTGATTTCATTGCTTACCTTGACACACCTGAGGGTTCATGGCTGATTTCGTAATCACCTGCCTGGCTGTCGAAAGCATAATAGAAACAGAAATACATACTAGAAGTAGTATTACACAAACATTATGAGCCAGTCTACTCAAATCCAACACTTACTCAATAACTTTCTCTGGTGGTACATCTCTAACGGGCTGTGAAGAAGAGAAATACATGTCTTGTTAGTAAAGCTTCTGCTTTCAGATTCAGTTTTCTTGGAATTTCTTTTTTTTTCATGCGCAAAAAGACCTTAATGGGCTGGTGGAACTCAAAATTTGCAGATGTTATCTGCTGATGTATTCCCCAGGATGCGACAGCTGGAGTGGCATTTTGGCTGGGAGGAACTACACGGCAAATAAAAAGATGACACATTGAAGACTACAATTTTAAAGTGGGTTTGAGTGAACATAAATAATTTTAATTTGTAAGTACCTGCTGGCCTCGGTTGTTTGGGCAGTTGTTTAGCCCAGGAACCCTGCACCCGAGCACGCTGGCGTTTATCTGACATCACACCTGTTCAGGGAAAGGTTAGGGTCATCGGGGGGGATATTCAAATTTCTCGAGGTGGTGAATTTTTGGTTACCATTGCCTGTAAGATACAAACATCCATTTTATTTTATAAAATGCATTCAAGCCATGAAATGCTTTAGTATCATGAGTCTATATAGTTTATGAGTTTCTGTTTTAAACTGTGAACTACTGCAACAATTCAAGTTTTCCAATTCTCATTGAAACGCATCTCTCGATGGCGTGCATGTTACTAGAAATACACACACAAAAACGAAAGTGCCAAGTTTACTAATCCTTAAATAGTAAAATGACTTGCCTGAGAGAACAAGAACATATAATCATGAATCCAAAGGAGGTACATTTACTCATCAGCCCGGCCGGCCATTACTGATGTGTTACATCAAAATAAACTCTACCCGGAACTAAGATGTAGACGTATAGTGCCGTTTCGTTTCTTAATTTATTTTAGCTAATCTTTTTGTTAGATGTTTTTGCCACGAACATGATTGTTTTTATCTAAATGTATTTTACAAGCTCTTTTGCCTTTTATCTTTTTTTAATTGAAATGCACGAGTTTAGAAACTTTATCTGGAAATGATACACATTCTATACCGCTCTTTCCGAATGAAGCATATTTTTCTCTCGTGTAAATGTTACAAGTCGGGAATTTATATAAAATCGAAAGGAACTGCCCAAGTGCATGGTTTTACTTTAAACAATTAGATTTACTGTAAAATACAAAGTAAAGTTTACGTTTAAAAAATTTTATTAGATGACTGTAGTATACAGTATTTACAAAATCTTCAGCTAAACTTTCAGTGGAACATTTACCTCAGTTAACATGCTCTTACCGTATGTTTAATAACCTTCATTTATGTAGCACATTTTAAAGGACTGAAGTACAAATCATTGTTTTTCTAACACTTCAATACGTTCCTTGGTTGTTGTTTTTTTGTTTGTTTGTTTTAAAAATAACAGCAATGTCCATCAACAAGATTCGCTAATTAAATTTCACTCGTATTCAAAAAGGTTGTGGAGCAAAGCCAAAAGAGGACATGTTTTTCTTCATTTGCTGGAGGTCTTGGGAATGAAGAAAAAAACGTTTCCACATGCGTGACATACTGTAGAAGGGTCTGCAAACGTGAAAGAAAAGCACCCCAGCTGTCAAGCGAGTACTTTTATTAACAAACAGCAGCAAAAATAAGAAGCTACAATCAGAAGTAAACGGTGCATATTCCAATATTACATACTGTATAAAGTAGAGAATATAAAGCATTTTAAAAAGATCGTTGGCACCCGAGAGGCACTCATGAGAACATTTCATACACCTAACTCGGCGTGTCACTGCTGAAAAATATATGTGAAGCAGTCAATGTGAACGTTTTTTTATCGTAGAAAATTGTCCATTGCTGGGGAGGCACACCAAATGGGACACAGTGTTGTTCCCATGTAATTCCAGCATCAATGACCATAGAAAGGCATTTCTGTGTAGCTTGTCGAGCCAAACAAAACCAAAAAACAAAACAAAAAACCAGTGATACATTGGTTTGTAACAGCATACCATCGTCGCCATCATAAATAAAGTGTCAACACTTCACTGTAAGCGACTAAACGGGCAGTTTCATATGGTTAGAATCAGAAACACGACTTGGCTCAAACCTAGTCTTAAGGCAGATTGTGTGTGTGTGTACGTTTGGTCTTATACAAATATAAAATAAATAAATGTACATATATATTTCTATACACACACCATATGTAATATAAAAAAGCCCACCACCATTTTCCACTGCTTATAACAGCAGGGCTTTACACACCTCTGTTAATATTTTTTTTTGTATTTTTTTTCCAGGCAGTAGCATCTAATCTCAAGTAACAATTCAGGTCCTTTTTCTGTGGAGTTTCTTCAGGAAACCACAAACTCACGCACCCTAGATCTTGAAAGTCACCCCCCAGAAGGGAGCCCTTACATACACACACACACACAATCACACACACGAACACTTAATTAAACACTGCGTTTGGGTCACATTGATGATCTTAGTCCGTCTTCAAGCCGGTTCCATTCTTCTGCTCGCGCAACTTCCTCCTGTGCAGGTATCCTGTGCGCTGCAGGCGGTTCATTCGTGCTCCAAAGAAGATGACGATGCCGATGGGCACCAGCTTGGTGGTCAGCCAGCCCTGGTGGACATTAAGAAAAGAAAAGTTAGATGCAATGATGAATCAATAACTCATCGATTATCACAATTTAAAAAATTAAAATAATATTTAAAAGTCAATAAATATTTTTGATCATCTGTTCATCATTTGTTAGATTTAAAGTTTTCCAAATGCTCAGAATTTCAGGCCCTCAACAGTCAGTCAAATTTCACAGTTTTCTGGAATTTTCCATGGAAGCAAACTGACTAGATTAGTCTTTTTTCAAAATAGACATTTGCGAACATCCTTTTTTACTTTGGAAAACAACGACCCAAATTTTGGCAGTTTTTCTGACATGGTACGGACCAACCCGGGACCTGAATTATAATTTATATTTGTGCCTTTTCTGCACCGTCCTGAGGTTTTTTTTCCTCTCTGTCTTCATCCTCTGCTACTTTATTTTTAGTTCGCAACATACAGCCAGTCAAGGAATAAATTTAACAAAGTCAAGGTCGCTCCACGTTTTTACCGGCCGAGTGTCTTACCATGACAGCATGGGGGAAGTAGCCGTTGGTCTGGCTCTGCAGCCCCACGGTGTTGAGCTCGGCAGCCACGTAGCGCTCCGGAGTGGGCTTGTCCAAAGTGGGCTTCCTGATGCGGGTCATCTTGGTGGCCACAAAGAAAGGCAGCACGCTCTGCGGGAGGACGCAGATACGGAAAGCTAGAGTCAAACGGATGCTTTCAAAAAGCTCAATATCAAACAAATATGGACAATTTGGTGTGCATGTTTCCAGTCTTTGCCATTTTTGCGTGCAGTAATCTTGAAATGAAAAAGCGTTGTGAAGAGTTCCAGATGTAAGGAATAGGCTCATTGAAGATGAAAGATTACTCTTTCTAATGTTCGGTCCACTGGCGGGGCTTAATATGTTGGGCAAAAATTGCATTGGATGTATTCAAAATGTACTTGCGGAGGTCAAAGTGCAGTGCCGTCTATGAACAGCAGATGTCGTAAGAGTAACTAACACGAGCAGGGGCTCAAAACAACGTTCGCCAGAAAAGTTTGAGCAAAGACAAAAAAAACTCAAAAAAAACAACAAGGTCCATTTTAATCACGAAGTTTGAACAAATATTCCCAAGTAGATTGATGCAGATGACAATTTTACCATCTTTGCTTTATTTTATTTCATTTCACTTCCCTGCTTTTTTTCCTTGACCATCTTTGTTAAACTTCATTTCATTATTCCGCTTTACTTTCTTTATCTGACGACTGTATTTACTGAACCTACTTACATTTCACCTCGCTGTACTGCCTTACTTTGTTTTGTTTTGTTTTTATTTCACCGCCTTGTTGACTTTTTTTTAAACTTCATTTTACTGCCGGTTTTATTTGCTAACATTTTTTCAACTACATTTTACTGCTTTTATTTTATTTCCCTTCACTTGATAATTGTTGCTTTGGTTTACTCTTTTGTAGTTCCTTACCATGTTTTATTTCTCTGTATTTTACAGCGTTGCCTTGTTTTATGAAATATATTTTACAGTTCCATTTTCTGCTCTGCATGTTGAATTTTTATTTATTGTATGTTTTATTTTACCCTTATTTAATGCCTGACCTTATTTTATTTCGATGCAGTATACTTATTTCGTTTTAATGTACTTCATTGCATTTGGTTGATTGAACCACTTCTTTTTTACTTTAATCAACAATTACGTCTTCATTGAATTAATATTTTTATATCACCTTTTTTTTCTACAGCCCGTTTTATTTTAATGCGTTTGTTTTATTTTACCACCTCATTTTTATTTTAATTCACGACCTTATGTTAAATTGGATACCATATGTGCCACAGACAATACCACGGGTGGTAGCCTTACCTGGATGATGATGCCCTGACGCCTGTACTCCTCCTGGAGGCCACGGGAGAAGAAATCCACAAAGGCCTGAAATCGGTGTGGGGAAGAAAGATTCGAATGAGAAAGAGTCACAATATCCGCTTCGACGCAGTGAAATGAGGATGGCACGCGAACCTTGGTAGCAGAGTAGATGGTGAGCAGAGGGACGGGGTACATGCCACTGGCCGAGGAGATGTTGAGGATCACACCTTTGGATCTGAAACAACATTGAGGGAATTTATAAAACAAAAACAAATTGAAATTGGGTCTCATTGACCAACTGTTTGTGCAAGCAGCAGTGAGCACTGACAAGAGCAAACTCAAAAGACGGGTCACATCCAGCTAACTGCTGTTGTAGTATTATGAGGCAATTGTTTTGAATATCAATCAAGAATACTTGATAGAAAGAAAATCAAACTTGTTTTCAATTCATTAAAAGACAAAAAAAAACTTGCACTTATTAGTGTAAAAATTAATTACACCATGACATTTAAATATTATTTGATGTTAAGTGACAAACATTCAAATTTACATCAAATTAAAAAAAAAATCTAAATCTGACTGTGAAATATTGTGGTAAATTTTAAAGCAAAATATTTTTATAATTAAAATTTTAAATTCTACAAAGTTACTTGGCACATGTGGTTTGTTAAAAAAAGTTACAAAATAAAAGTTTTAAAAGAATATTTCTTTTATATACATTATATACATATACACACACACCTTTTTTATTTTAGAAAATGCATTTACAGGAAGCACTTTCAAGCGTTTAAACCTCTTCTATGCATCTATTTTTGGATCAAATTGCATCAACAATTTTCCAGGGAACCCATCGTCTGCCCTCTCAAACACGCATGCACACACAGAAACACACTCACACACACACACACACACAGTGTGGCAGTGTGTGTTGCCATGGCAGCCTGTTGCTGCAGTGATATAGTTCAGCGATAGAGAGAGAGAGAGAGAGAGAGAGAGAAAGAGAGATGCTCCGGCCTCACACAGCTCCAAAATGTGCTGTGACTTCATTGGCCGGTGTCAGTCACGTGGCCACATGAGGGGCCAATCAGGGCAGGGAGGGCACTTTGTGTGAATTGAAAGCTTGTCAGCATTTGTGAACAAAAGGAAGGCGAGGAAGAGGAAGCAGCCATGGTGGGGAAAGACTTGTTGATCCTTTAGCTCATTTTTATAAAAACAATTAATAACAATTTGACATCAATGTGCATTACAAAAATAAATAAATAAATAGGGGGGGGCTCACCTGTCAGCCATTCTGGGCAGTACTAGGCGGGTCATCTGGTGGACAACAGACAGAAGTTGGTGTTTAAAAGCTCATAAAAAAAACACACATGGAGGATCCTGACAGAGTGAAATAATTAAAACATAGAAGCGAGGTAGAGAGTTGAGAAAAGGAGGGAGATATGCGTGGGTGGGTGGGTGGCGGGTGCAGACGGCATTGGTGTAGTCCACAGTTGCTTTGGGAACGAGCGAGACACTGCAGGTACCACCAAAGAAGCAGCAGCAGCAACACAATGCCATTTATATGGAAGCTGTTGGCTCAAATGGATCAAGATTACCTGGCACACTGAAGTCATGTTGACGTTAATCATGTTGGTGATGAACTGAAACACAAATTGGGAATACAACATTAAAAATTCGCCTGATCACAACAAAAACATTTTAATACAACAACCAACCCCACCCCCCGCCCAAAATAAATAAATCATACATACATTGTCCAGATCCGGAATATGGAGGTAGTACTCAGGGTATGGATAGGACACGCCAACATTATTGACTGTTAAACACGAACAAAAAAAACACACACAAATTCATGACATTCTAAAAATGTCCACATGGAGGTGGTAGAAGCAAAGGAAAGAAACTATTCAGCCAGCCACACCTTTTAACCAGTAAGCAACTGCATATAAAACGAGGACCAAGCGTCGTTTTCTTAATGCTCTTTTCACATTAAGTACATGTGAAACTAAATCTGACATATTTAGACAAAAAAAAACGTGTTTCATTCACAGTGATTTAATGCACACTTTATATTGCTCAATGACTCTCATTACCTTCATGTATGGGACCTAAATGTACAGTACATTTTGTTATAGTGCCTTCTTGTTTGTTTTTGGCTTTAATGCTAGAGTGACTATCTAGCAGAGACTTGTGTATTTACGGCTGTGGATCAAATAAAAAGGTCCAAAAAAATTGGTTTATTTTTTATTTTTTTCCTTAACTTTTTATTACTTGTGCAAAAATGTCCAAAATTAAAATTTACAAAAAAATACATAAATGGGGTTTGTGTTTTTTTTAACTTGTGTAATAATATTTTTAAATTGTAAAAACAAAGGTCTGCTTCTTTATATTTTATTATATAGAAAGTATAAATACTTTCACTTTATTTGTATTTAAAATAACGTATCTTACGATGAAGGTCCCCTACATTAATGACGAAACCAACACTGGTCTAAAAAAATGGTCACTTTAAAAATCAGTTCCAGTAAAGATGTAAGTTGTTCACCAAGGACACCGATCTCCAGGCCCGACAGTCCCGCCTCGATGGATGGGTAAATGTTCGTCTTGCCGAAGTCCACCGCAATGGTCTTTGTCTCCACTCCAAACTGGTCCTCTGTGGCACAAAGTATAGGAAAAAAATGTTGTTTTTCTGTATTCATTTATAACATTTCGTGGGCGCAAAGCAATTACTGAGCAGTAAATCAAGAATAGGATTCTGAGCATTGGGATTCTTGTGAGAATCCCAATGCAGTGTCAAAATTAAACAACAGAGGGCACTGCAGACCAAACAAAGTAGACTACTTGTCATTGCATGCCCAAAGATTCTTTAAAAGCAGTTGATGGTCGTGCAGAACATTGCCTGAAGCAACGTCCGAAAAGAATGACAATATTACAGTCTGACTAGATTATTTGCAATCCGGACAGGATGGTGCTGGTCAAATTTGCACCCTTACCAAGTGACCTGGCCACGTCATCCAGCTTGTGTTGGGAGCGGCTGATCAACACAATGGCAAACCCTCGACGAGCAAGCTGGAGGGAAAAGACGTCAGGTTACAGCTCACAAATAATGTAAAAACTATAATGTTTCCCCCCCGACCCCACCCATTCTATTTGGAAATATCAAGATACATGTATCAAATCATCTTTGTCGAAGACATATATGCTCGAAGGAAACGTCACACTTACAGTACTGATGGGTTCATTCAAATGTATGCTAAATGACAAGTTAAAAAAAAAATCTATTTCATCATACCCTCTCGAACTGACTATATTGAATGAAAATCCCACCGAGTCGAACTGAATCGAATTGTTCCACTTACAAATTGAACCGTTCGAGAACCGTTTCGCACCACCCATATCGAAACGTCTTTTGTGGAAAGATACAAATCCCCAGTGTAATCCGAAAATGCAAATGTAGCATCTGTGCAAATGTCTTTTAGGGGCGGGAACTGGCGGGGTGGCATGTGATATCGGTAAACCTGCGTGCGAGTGACTGGAAGCGAGCTGTGGCCGACAGCAGCGAGTGAACTCAATGTCGCTACGCGTCTTACCGTTTCTCAGCATTCAATAATGAGCTGATAAGTACATATGCGAGTGGCTCACCTTTCCCCACATGCGAGGGCATTACATCAACTATAGTGTAAAAACCCAGAAAAACGTGTGCGTTTAAAAAAAAACAAAAAAAGAGTCCCGTTTAATCAACAGTAGCACCAAAATGCATGGCAAGCATCATACTAAAAGTCTATGTACGTGTGTATTTCCCACAATAAAAGCAGCGTGAGCGTAGAGCGGCTGCGGCCTTAGACTGAACCCTGTGTTGTACGTATGAGTCACAGCCTCTCTGTCAAAGAAAGTTAATCCATCCATCCATTTTCCGAACCGCTTGATCCTCCAGAGGGTCGCGGGGGGGGGGGGGGGGGGGGGGCTGGAGCCTATCCCAGCCGTCTTCAGGCAGTAGGCGAGGGACACCCTGAATCAGTTGCCAGCCAATCGCAGGGCACACAGAGACGAACAACCATCCACGCCCACACTCACACCTAGGGACAATTTAGAGCGTCCAATCAGCCTGCCATGCATGTTTTTGGAATGTGGGAGGAAACCGGAGCACCCGGAGAAAACCCACGCAGGCCCGGGGAGAACATGCAAACTCCACACAGGGAGGCCGGAGCTGGAATTGAACCCGGCACCTCTGCACTGAGAAGCCGACGTGCTAACCGTAGGGCTACTGGTGAAAAGAAAGTTAAATAAATGTTTATTTCATTTTAAGAAAAAGAGAAAAAAATGTTTTCAGGAGACTCACCTCCTCCGCATAGGATTTCCCGATTCCATCAGTGGCTCCCGTCACAACTGAACAAAGCAGACAAGGGAGGCAAAAGGTCAGCTATGGGTTTTGGTACAAAGCGTTCACATTGCTTAATAGACTTTAAAAACAATGAGCTGTACTTAGAAGGCACCAAAAAAAATGGCAAGTTAAAAATAAAGGGAGCGTATGTCGCGCTCAATAACGTTTGATGCAAGGTGTCATCTAGTTCTTTGCAGTTTCTAATTAAGCTCACAAAATTTTGGGTGTTGTTTCGAGGAAGTCATAATATTCTAATACATTTTACAATTTTAAGTTAACATGTGCCTTCTTCTGTCCTTGCAAATATTTTTCGTTTATCATTTTTGTATAAACTTTTGTCCTCATTTTATAGAAGTTATTAATATTTTAGAATACATTTCACTGAATGAAATGTGCTGTAAACTAAATTGTATTTTAAAAAAAAAAACAGCAATAGCTGAACTCAGCGTAACCCAGTGGGATTCCATGATGTTAAGGAACATGGCCACCCGTGCTGCTTGACTGCAGCAGAGACAAAACGTGAACCTCATTTATGACCACACCCCGACTTCTGGTTGGACCACTTGTTATGGTGAGTGAGCACTGAATAAGCTTCAATGTGACGTAGATTCCCTGTGACAAAGCGGTGATGCTCGTAGATAACATGTCATCACAGGTAGATGCGGAGCAGGTTTTCAAAGCTTAATGGGATCATTGTAGACAATACACGAGAGACAAAGGCCAAGGACAGGCATTAAGTCAACGAAACCTGGGGAGAGGTTTCTCTCATGAAACATTCCTGTACAGCGTATATTGTAGAAGCTCTCACAGTAAGTTTTGGCAGTATCCGAGATTATTAAAAAAAAAAAGGGAAAACGTTTTTAAACAGTTTTACCCATCCCACCTCCTTATCCACACATTGAGAAGATGTATATTCTTTGGTGAATGTTTTCATTCACAGTGTTCTCCAAACAAGAGGCAAAAAGTGCTCGCTTGAAACTGTCACTCTCGGTTGACATTTACTTTCAAACGAAAGCAAATTAAACCATGTAACAGCACAACGTTCAGCGTTCATCGAGTTTCGTCTGACAAATGTACCCTAGATTCATGCTAACAAGAATGTGAACTAAAATGCTATAAACAAGCTAAATTAGCAGAACAAACATTCACATTCCGGAAGCAAGCTTCCGAGCTAAACGTGGATATGGACGTAAATATGGATAGATACTGTAGATCGATATCCAGCTAGCTAGCTAGCTAGAGTTTATGAACCGTATACTGCCACACTGACACAGCGGAGATTAAACAGAAAAGTTTGGAGACTTGTTGCTGGGCAGAATTTGTGGGGCAAGATCATTTCTGACTGAAAAATGTACCGACAACGACAGTATGACAAAAACCAAAACAAATGTAGCACAAAAGGCAAAATTAGATGCATTCCTTTTGCAATGGGAAGATTGTCCCCCGCAGCGCCAACTGCAAAAACTGGTGGGGCATTGACATTCATGTTTCGACCCCAAAAATCTGCAGTTTGGATCAGTATCTGTACAACCTCTTCAGGTTAAAAAGGACCACCTGACCAATAAATCGCCAGACCACTTGCTATCCAACAACAACAGCATCATTACTTCATTATTTATATTTGATGTATATTATTTACTGTATATATCCATTAATTTACTAGACATTGCCATTTTTTCTGATACTATGTACCATCTCGGAGTCTACTTCAATCTCATTCACTGATTCAGAGTGATCAATAGTCACACTAACGTCTGACACCATTTTGCATGCTGCAATTGATCGCCCATTCAATCAAATCATATCTAAAAAACACAAAGCATTTTGATTGGAAATATGTGGGCATTTTATTTCTTGAAACCACGACTGTGGACGGTATGATAAAAAAATGACTTCTTAGCCAGGTCGCTTGCTGCGACTTCAAATGATTTTGAATGACATTGACTGGAAGAATTAAACCATTTCCGACACAGTTATTATAAATGAATTGCGACAGAGTATCAATAGATGCCAGAATACTGCATTCTTATGAAAATGGCAGGAAAATTACAGGAATGCAAATTTTGCCCTGGATGTGGGGTGACCACGGTCACCACATCGCTCCGCCCCTGGGATTTTCTTGGGGACCACTTGTGGTCGACATTCCACAGTTTGCCAAACACCGCTTTAGACTAATATACAATGGAGGACACCAAGTGCGTCCGTCAAGCCTCAAGTTGATGATTTTTTTTTTTAAACAAAGCCGTTAGCCACGATTGTGCGCGCAACACATCTCTGATCAGTTGATGAAAGATTCATGGAGGCATAGAGGACATTCTCTGGCAACAGGCGAGAGGAGAGGGAGGGAGCGATGACAAATGAACGAGGAGGAGGAAGACGAGGGGCTGGCGGGATGTGGAGGGATCCTGGGGGCGTCTAAAAATAGAAGAGCGTGTGAAGGAGAAATGGAATAGAGAGACGGAGAGAAGGAAGGAGGGAGGGAGGAGAGGAAGGCGAGCGAGAGTAGCACAAAGTCAAAAAGTGAAAAAGGCAAGCAGAATTTATTTTTAAATCCGACTCTTTCGTAGTCACCCCCCCTCCCCGACCACCACCACCACCCACACCCTCCTCGATATTAAGAATGAAACACTCCGGCACAAAAGCCTCAATGGGAGCGGATCATACCAATGCATGCCACAGCGGGAGGAAGAATCAAACGGTTGACGAGGAGACCCAAACAAGCATCACATCTTGAGAGTTTATCCTCTCAACAGGAAATTTTCTGGGGAAAAATAACCCGTCATTGACACAGAGGTGAACCTGAAGCAGCCTCGTTCGTGTATATCAGTCCTTCCTTCGCCTTAATCAGTCACCACAAAGAAGTGCTCAGTTTCAATCATTTTTGCGAGTACATCACCCCCACTCATGTGATATTCCTTAGAAATTGTTTCTTCATTTTGTTTAATCAACTGAATCATTCACTCAAAAACAAAATATCTCTCTAGCTAGATATGTCTAGCTAAAAAAAATCCAATAAATTTCAGACAATTGAGTTGGAATTTAACAAAAACGAATAATACATGATATTTTTCATCAATTTATAAAACAAATAAAATGTCCTGCTCCCCACTCCCAACTCCCAAGTTCAAAATAACCTTGTAAGTCCCTGGATGATTGCACGTTTGCACTCTTTCAAACCGCGAATAGGAATTATGAGGAAAGTAACATTCCTTGAATCCTTGAAAACTCAACTCTAAATCGAACTTGAAAAGGGCAATGAGAATAAATTACTAAAATGAAAAATGATCGCAATGAATAAAAACAAACAAAACAAATACGTCTGCCCCTGCCGTGCACGCGCTTTGGCCTCTAAGGGGCAGTGTATTCGGACTTCATTGTAGATTTAACGAATTTTTCACAAATTGGGAACAATTTGCACCATTGAGAATTATATTAGCTGTGTATGTCAACAGCGTTGGTGTGTGAATATTCGTCGTTTGAAAGAATATTACTGCTGAAATTGATGCCCATTTCCTGTTAGCATATGAATGGGATTTTACATTGACTTTAGCATTAGCACTAGCAATGTTTAAAAAAAAGTCTTGTATTTAAATGCAGTACAATGTGTGCAATTCTTTTATCGCGCGTTTAGTTTTAAAGTAACTCCAACTGGGATGTGATTAAAAGTTTAAAGCTCCGATCCCACTGAGCGGTGAACATTCGTGAGTGTGTACGCAGGTTGTGTTCCTTGAAGGTCTCCGATGCTTTTCTGGCGCAGGGGAATCCTGAACTTCAAAATTTCCTTGCACACACATTTACGACCATGAACGAACCCTGGCGTGAATCCGCATTTTGCCATTTTTTGCCGACAGTCGCAAAAGTTCGGCCCCCGGTGGTATCGGGGCTTTGAGCGCATAATCACAAACATTTAGGTTGCAAAGTACTTTTACTTCATGAGGAACTTGCAAAGGCACCGCGCCATTCTACACATTCGTTTTTTTTTTTTCTTTTAATGCCCAGCCCGAACAAACACAGACACACATGCCTACGCACAACTAAGCACACTTTCCAACCAGGATGTATACCAACTGTCTCTCACAATGATGTGAAGAGACTCACCTCCCAGGCTCACATAATCTCACTGATTAACAACCGCGGTTGAGTCGTGCAATTTGACTCGGGTGTTCATTTGTCTGCCAGCCCCGCAAGTTCCACTGTCATTTGAAACAATTTCCTATAAAACGGAAAATTGTACTTGCACCGTTCACAACATATACGAATCAATAAACTATTTCTTAGAGGGTGCTAGTGGCATTCCAGTGGGAGCTATCGCACCCCCTAGCAAACCGTCAGCAGCGCCTCCTCCTCTTCTTCTTCTTCACGCACATCTCCATTTCCTCCTGCTGTACTTATGAATGACAACGCTCCTCCCACCCGTTATATAATAGCCCCATTCTCTCAATAACGGTTGCATGTGTGCGTGCGTCGCCAGTCGTGTGTGAGTGGGCTCTGAGAGGAGGACGAAACCAAACTACGTGATTGGGCGTGCAGACATCTCTCATCGTTTTAATCCAAAATATAGATGAAGGTGCTTGAAAGCATATTCTCATTTATCCTGACCCCCACGCTCCTTGCGCACAACAAGAGGGATAACTACACAATTGTCTGAAATCGAATACAAAACAATGCAGTGGGACGGTTTTGAATCGTTGATACAGGGGCGTGATTGCAGCTGGTAGCGGTGCACCGCATGATCACGACAGACTTCACTGCACAGGGCAACCGAATGATGGGAAAGGGCGGTTCCTAATGTTTTGACCCTCTCCCGTAGCTACTCGAGGCAACCAAAAGATTAGAAACTGCTCTCGACGTAGAGCGGTGCATCATCCTGAGGAATGTTTTTTAATATTTTGACCCTCTTGACTGCTCTTAACATTCCAAATCCTCTTTTGTATATGAGGTAACCAAAATACGAAAAAACGGTTGCAAAAATGATTTGGCTTGCTGAAGCGCTCAGAGTTCCTTTTACTGGAAGTCGGGGGACAATAATTTGAACAATTGTGGGTGGCTCTCAGTTGGCAAAAGAAAAAAAATTCCAGCCATATGCTAAGGTCTGTTCTTAAAGTGAACCCCTGCTTATTTGCGTATTTTGGCTTATCTTCCATTATTTGCTGAAAAACTCACCTATTTGCCGTTTGGTGCTCAAATCAAAGCAAATTATGTATTGGTTTGGCTCCATCTTGAAGTACTTAGGTTAAATTTGTTCCGTTTTAAGTTCTCTACAGGCACATAAAGGCAGTGACAAACCCTTTTCGGGGGCGACAATAAAATTTTCATGATTTGCGGCAGTGCTTCATCCCCATCCCTGGTTGAATAGTGGGGGAAAGTCACTGAATTCTGCTATATGCAGCTCCATGATAACACCCATATTGAACTAACATCCCTGATCAGATTTCATTTGACTTTGCAGCCGAGGTCTCCCATTCTCACCACGCTGCTCTCAAGCACCGAGGGCGGCCTGAGGGGGGCGCTTTTGCATCATAAACGCCACCTCAGCGCTGCACTTCACGTCCAGAGATATTGACATCCCCCAGCCTTTTGTCCCCCCACCACCACCATCCTCCCTCCCTGGGCTGAGGAGCGGCCGCTGCCTGCTACGGCGCGCCTCTAAAAAAAGCAGCAGGAAGAGTAAAAATAGCAGCGACTGCCTCGTCTGGGAGCTAACCCCCCCCCCCCCCCCCACACACACACACACACACCACAATCTATCCATCGCCTCCCGCCTTGCATGCTTGCCTGCACCTGAATACCAATCAAGATCACCAGCATCACCGTCTGCATCATCACCGGGACAACAGGGGCTGCAGCATCCACGCTACATGCTGGGAAACACCGCTCGCATACACACACACACACACACACACACACACACACACACACACACACACACACACACACACACACACACACTTGGAATCATGATGGAGAACGGGAGGAATTCAACTAAAAATAGCATATGGTTGTCTGTTACTATATAGTAACGATAAGACGGTAACAAATATCGATATTGTGGCACTATTAAAAAGGTTTTACCTTTTTCAGTGATGAATCATAAATCCCCCCCAATACAGTGAACCCTCGTTAACAGAAGATCATTTTTCTTCCCCATATATGAGAATTATACTCCTCCCATACGCTTAAAACAGATTCAAACTTATCAAAACACCAACACAAAAAAAATTGCGTACATAAAAAGTAAAATGTCAATACCGTGCAGGCCTTTAAGAGGCGGGGCGCGGTGGGATGACAAATGCTTTTGTGTAAAGAGACACAGGAGCCTGCGTGGGTATTCTCCGGGTACTGCGGTTTCCTCCCGCAAAAAACATGCATGGCAGGTTAACGGAACACTCCGAATTGTCCCAGAGTGTGAGTGTAAGCGTGGATGGTTGTGTCTCTGTGTGCCCTGTGATTGGCTGGCAACCGGTTCAGGGTGTCCCCTGCCTACTGCCCAAAGACAGCTGGGATAGGCTCCGGCACCCCCCTCCCCTGCCCACACGACCCTTGTGAGGATAAAACGTTTCGGAAAACGAATGGATGGATGGGTGGGTGGGCGGACACGATCAATACATCGAATGTTCAGATTTGTCCCCCCTCCCAAAAAAAAAAAAAAAACGTTTGACATAAAAAGCTTTCCAGCACTCTCTTAAAAGGACACAGTTGTAAAAATAAGTGTCCGGCAAATCCTCAATTAAGATTCTCTGTGAGGAGACACTGCGGTCCTCGTATGCCCTGCTCCTGTTATGTAATCTGTCGCACCCCAAACTCGCCTATCAACGAGCAGAGGCCTCCTACGTTACACTGAGAGAGGAGGGAGGGATGCAGCACAAGATGGAAACGCGCACGCACACGTGTATATTTCTTTAAATAGCAAGGGAGAAAGTCACATGGGTAATATAAAAGTCGACAAAAATAAAGCTTGATGGCAAAGGAGGGAGGCTTGAGGACTTGTACTTCAGAGTCAACCAAGATAGATCCAGCATCTATATTTGGATCGAGCGAAAAATAGCTTTCAGGGAAAAAAATGAGAAAAAAAACCCACCGACCATTGTTTGGAGAGAAAAAAATAAGACAAAAGTAAATAATTTCTTTCAACTAGTTGAAGTGATTTTGGAGGAAACCTCACAACCTGGAGGTTGTAGGATAACTGTATTAGGAGATCCATCCCCAAAGATGGGCTTCCAATCCGCCAACCCGCAAGATGTGAGATGTACAATACATGAGTACTTGTTCCATTTTGGACGCACTTCAAGAAAAAGGTGTTCAAATAAGACATCAGATCACATTCAAAGCCAAAGACACCGCCACACGTTCTACCGGTTAGCTAAAGCCAAGCTTGCGTGTGTGTGTTCACTTCACAATAAAAATGAAGGCAACATTTGGGTTGGAGATTGATCATGTTCATTTTTTTGGTTTTTGGTTTTTGACAGCGAGTTATGTTAAATTGTTACCTGAAGGGCACGTGTTCTGGAAAATTGACCTTTAAAAAATAGCCATTTATCAATAGCGGAGTGCCTGGCTTGCCTACCAACCTTAAATTAGCCACTAGTGGATTTGCACAAGCAGCCGTAATTTTTCGTCGGGATGTGGAAAGTTGCACATTTCCTGCTCTGGAAGGAATTTCGAAGTCTTAAATAACACCAAAAAAAGGGTCTAAATTTGTAAAGTTAAAAAAATAAAATAAAATAAAAAAGGACGGCGCAGGAGGGGTCGGAAAGGTCACCGTGTTAGCAGAGTTGCCCTGGCTTCAGACATTTGTTAGGACACTATCATTTGGAAAAAAAAGAAAAAATATATATTTCCCCTTGAAAACATTTTCTTGGACAGATTATTTCTATTCCTCATGCTTACGAATGAGGTGGGTGTGGGGGGGGGGGGGGGGATTAAGGTTTCAAAATTGTCCTGGTATCTGACGGCAACATGGCAAAAACACAATATTTAGCCATAGCGTCTGCGGTTGGCGGGGAAAAAAAAAAAAAGCTTTATTCCCGCCCTACAAATTCACTTGCACGTTTTAGTTCCAAATAAAATCTTCGCGAGAACAGGTTCAATCTTAAACGGTTGCCCAATCACCAGATATAAGGCATGACGCAATGCTGATGAAGCACAAAGTTTGGAATTGTTTGGAACGCAAGCAACATCAAAAGGGGGACGCTATGCGCTCACGGAGAGTGTGTGAAGGTCACTGAACCCGAGGAGGTGTTGGACTGGAATTTGCCGCGGCAACAACGCCGTCATTGATTGGCTGGAGGTATTTCGATTCATTACAGTATACGGACAAATAATTGTCACCATTAAGCAAACAACACCGTTCTGATAAGTTGTCCATTGCTGCGTACAAAATTGAGGGATTAAATAGACAACCAATGGATTATTAATAACCGACAACTATTCTAATAATGAAGTCATCAAACAATTATGTATTATATTCATTTTCACTTTTTTTTTGTTGACCCGTTTTTTTTTAAAAGTTATTTAACAACTTTTAGAGGTGATAAGGCAAACGGTTTGGGATTTTTCATGATTTCGGGGTGGTCGACAGCACTGGGTCCCCCTTGCTCTGAGCAGACGTCCACATTCTGAAACAAAGCAAGAGTCAATGAGTACTAAGGGGGCACTTTTTCAAGGATCTTGGTTAACTCTTTCGGGGTCAGCGAGTACTACGATGGACAGCTTATCGTGTTATCGGGTTACAGGGTGCGGGGAAAGGGTTCATCGTGACGAGGATATGTTCACAGACAGCAGAAAATGGAGGAAACATTTTTGATTTTGTGGAACTGAGATATCTAAATTCATGAGGGATTATAAAGAGCAACGTTGTCACTATTTCTGTTGGAAATAGTTTCTTTGCATCACTAGAAAAGCAGAGACACGTTTATTAATTAGTACAATGATGATTTTGAATCATCATCATGATGGATCCATAGTAGTTGTCAGGTGCGTTGCAGCGATGTCTCCACCCCCAAACCCCAATTTTTCAACACCCACACTCAGAAAGGTTGTGGGCAGTGTCAAAAGGGGTTTTAGGGTTGTTGTTTTTTTTAATAATGACATCAAAAAAGAAACCGATTCTACAAGCGTGTTGCATGCATGACTTTTAGGGGTGTGGCCCAGTGAATCGGGTTGGCTGGTTAGTCTGCATGTGAGCCTTTCGGCGTGAGCTGTGGTCTCCAGCAGTTCCTTGCAAGTGATCTCAGGGTCAGGGTTAAGCATTGGGCTGGATTTGCGTTTGAATCTTCAACTCCAATGCACTTCGCGCCACAGCTTTGCGTTCACGTTGATCAACTGCTTCCCTTTGCCAAATGGCAACTAGGATTTTGGTCTCAATGAATTTTGGTGCATCACCGAACGGGAGTGGGGGTGGAAAAAGGGGACGACACGACCAGAAGAAAAACGACAACGAATAGGACTGAAACAAAGCGGACAATCCAAGAAAAATGAATGAGAAGATACTGTAGCTATACGAACGCAACAGCCGCCCCCCCACCCACCCCTAGCCACTCACCCACCCACCCACTCCTGCTTTGCGCGTGTTGCTGAGGAGGTTGAAAGGGAAGCTACGGCATAAGGGTTTTTTCTTTTTTTTTTTTTACCCAGCATCCCTGGCTGCGGCACGTGTCGCTGAGCGTGTTCGGCACATGAACAGCGGTGTTCTCGCTCTCCGTCCGCCCACACACACCAGCTGAGGGAAGTACATTCACAAGGATTAAGACATTCATGTCGCTCGCACAAACGCATCATTCACTTCTACATGCACATTTGCCTTTAAGTACATGAATGGAGCCCGGCCGGCTTCATGGCTCTTATATAATGCCACCGTGTTCTCAATCAGGGCATGAGAAGGGGGCAATCGGCGCCTTCCCATAGCAACAAGTAATAATTGATCAAAGTATTTTTTTTAAATGAATTTGGTTCAGATTTTTAGGGTTTTTTTTTTTTTTGATGATTAAACCTCCGCATGCACACACATTTTGACGTCTTTCCACATCTGCAGTGAGTCGGTGGAGTGTGCGAGCGCGCAGGAGAAAGTGAATGGGGGAAGCCGCCTTGACTGGCGCTGCCTGCACAAACTCAGTCCTACCACTAGGAGTCGCCTGCTCTACAAAAAGGGGAAGACCAGGGAAAATCCCTGCTGCTCAATGCGGTACGAATCACAATGCCATTATCTCCTCATCAAGTAGAGTTTTTTTTTCCCTTACAAAAACAACACTTTCACATTTTGTCATGAATAAAATTATGATCGACGTGTTTTCTGTGGGAAAAGAATGCAGGTATTGATACACAAAACAAGCCAAGAAGTACCCCATTTTTAAAATTTTAAATGTTTTTAAATGAGTTTATGTCGCAAGAATTGTGTGTTTTTTTTCTTTGGATAAGGTCAATATTTTCCAAATGTAGGGGGTGGGGGTGTCTTTCATTATTTTGCCAAAAGACAAATGGTTTTATTTGATCAATACATCAACCATGAAATAGAAATCTCACAAAATTCTGAGTTGGGGTTTTCCCCGTGTCATAGCTACAAAAGTATGTTTGGTCTTTTAAAGTCAAAGACAACATATTGTTACATTTTGTTAGAAATAAAAATATTTTATATATTTTTTTTTAAGTAAAAAGTCAATAAAAGAACATGTGGAATTTTGGAAATAGTGACCATATTTTGTGTGTGTGTGTAAACAACATACTGTAGCTATAAGAAAAAACAAATGCGTTTCAAAAAATACAATTAAAAAATAAAATGATGGATGTAACTATTGAAAAAGCACAAATCCAAAAACGCATTCAAAGGGGTGGGAAAAAAGCTGCAAGAGATGTGACAATATGTCCAATAAATGAGTAAAAATGGCACTTTTGCAAAATTTAATCAAAATCGGTGGATCCAAGTAGCGATTATACGAAACTGGCAGTCGGAGCGAGATTGAGCGACGTTCCGCTGAGCTGCTGTGGCCGATTCCTCGAGGTTGGAGGCTGTGCCTAGTCCTGGTTTGGCAAACTATCACGAGGTAAAGCAGACAAAAAGGTGCCACCATCTTATCTATCCACTTCTGATGACCGTCAATCACATATTGTGATTGGTGGGGGCTGGTTGTGGTGGCCATAGGCCAAGCCTGTCTCAAACTACAGTCATCAAATATCTGTTCCTGAAAGCGCCATCACCCTCCCATATAGCATTAAGCTAGCGCACGGTCACAAATGATGTGGCGGTTTTGAATACACGTGTAATCGTTTTTGTTTTAGGTTTAGTTTGACGGCCAACTTTAACGGAGAGCGAAAACCCAACTTGAGGCCTCCTCTCTGAGAATTTCTCACGACGTGCTCAACAGCTTGCTGCGAAGTGAGTTGCAGTCATCTTGCTCCGATGTCTCCAAACAGCTCAAATCAACAGTCCCCAAATGCTAATCTGCGAATAATCGGAGGTCCACTGTATATGGAAAAGCACACACTCTAAAATATGAACTGCATATTCATTCATTCATTCATCTTCCGAGCCGCTTGATCCTCATTAGGGTCGCGGGGGGTGCTGGAGCCTATCCCAGCTGTCTTCGGGCAGTAGGCGGGGGACACCCTGAATCGGTTGCCAGCCAAGGCACACAGAAACGAACAACCATTCGCACTCACACTCACAACTAGGGACAATTTAGAGTGTTCAATCAGCCTGCCACGCATGTTTTTGGAATGTGGGAGGAAACCGGAGCACCCGGAGAAAACCCACGCAGGCCCGGGGAGAACATGCAAACTCCACACATGGAGGCCGGAGCTGGAATCGAACCCGGTACCTCTGCACTGTGAAGCCGACGTGCTAACCACTGGACTACCAGGCCGCCCTGAACTGCATATTTAAAGACTAAATACATCATTGATCTGAATGTCAACTCAAAAATAATCGTGAAGAGAACATTCAATTCTAACAGTCACCGTCAATCAAAATCCTTGCTTTCACACCGCAGCAAGCAAACAACATGGCCGACAAGTAATCGTTTATCAAAACGAAGGATGTACGCACGTGCGCCCCTGCCGATAAGAATAGCGTTGAAGTACTGTTAAACATTTTCTGGGAACATTTCCTTAAAAGTCTTGTCAAGCCGATTTCAGCATAACGGGGCCCAGCGCTGCCGAAAAACGAGTTGGACCAGCACGCCGCCGCCGGTGTCGTAAGACCGTGAGAAACGTGCGCACGCAGGAGTTCTCATGGCAGACATCACACATTGTACAGACCGAAAGACGCACGTGGCGAGTGCCTGCGGAATGCAGCTTTTGACATTGTTCGTCAGCAAATTACATGGAGACACACGTCAACGAGAACGCAAAGACCCGCAGGTGAGAATGTGGTTTCACGGACGCATTCCCGCCGGGACCGGCATTCGGATTTCACCACGCTGCATTTTGAGGGACCTCCGTTGCGCAATTACGAAATTACGAAAGGGCTGTGCAAAAAAAAAAAAATTGAGTTTCCATTCACTTTGAGGAAAAAAAATGCCAATTATTTGCAACCTGAAGTGTCCTTTTTGCACTGTAATGAAATATTTTGGGGCCCTTACCGACTTTTTGAACGCATTATTGAAAGTTGAAACTTTTTTTTTTTACCCGATTGGGTTTTGTGTGAAATATTGTTCAGTAACTATATTAGAGTCTAAAAATATATTTTAAAAACTGATTGCAAAGGTGGGCCACCTTTATTTTAAGGCATTATTCAGATATGAAATGTTCTTTTTAAATGAGTAGTTTTTTTTAATACATCGAACTTTTGTATCCATTCATTGCAGAGTAGAAAATATATTCACCCCCACCCTGTAAACTGACAACATGATATGCTGTCCACTGAAGTAACCGCTGTCCCTGAAAGGGTTAAGTACTTTCATTTCATGGTATTATTAAAGTCTGACATTTGGCTGGAATAAAAACCGTGTTTACAAATCTAATCATGATGGGCGAGTAAATGTATAAACGCCATTACCGTGCGTTTTAAAGCATTATTAAAATAGGTCTTGTTTAAAGTGTTGTCAATTTAATCCTGTCATTACTAAGAAGGAAAATAAGTGAAAAATAAAGGGTAATGGAGATGTTTTGAGGGGAGAGTACTATAATTTTATATTTCTTTATGATGGAATTTTAGCTTTGCTTCAGTAGGGTTTTTTTAACTCTTTCAGGGACAGTGTACATCTTATCATGTTATAAGGTTACAGGGTGCATGAAAGCATTAAACTATTCATTTTAAATGCAATCATTACAGATGGGAAACAAATATTTTTCAAATGCACTGTAAATCGAGTATTTTGGGGTAATTCTACCATTTTAAGATCTTTAAATCTGGAGTTTTACTGGAGTCGGTTAAGTTTCAAATGTTGTACCTGTTAAACCCAATCCTTATTCAGCGAAATGAAATATTTTGGGATGCACCGTTATGAGGTATTACGGAGGAAGCTTATCGTTTCTAGAAGTTATGAAAAATGTGTATTTTTTTTCCCCGTTTACTCCAGTAATGTTTTATTTCAAGTGTTGACTTTGAACTGCTCAGCTAAAGCCCGAGAGTCTGGATTCAGACAACCAGTTCATCCCCCTGTACACCGCCTGCCAAAATTACAAAAGGCAAAACTATCCAAGTCCTAATGTGGTCTTTTTCCACAGTCGATAAGGGTTCCCCAATCCATTGAGGATGACGACACTCGACAGGCAAAAAAAAAAAAAAAAAAAAAAAAAAAAATCACGCCATTCACGCAACGACAGGCCCGACCGGCGTTTCTGGTCCGACCAGCCGAGGCGAGATCGCTCGTTGCAGCCAGTAAGCCTTTTTCAACCAAACTTCCCGTCTCAATCAACTGCCAGCCGCGCTCACCACGCGACTCCGAAACAGGTTTCTCTAGGAGTGGTGTTTGTAAGGGGTCGACATCCTTACACACACACACGAATAATGAACATTTTTTTCCCCACATTACGTAAATGGAGCGAGAGAGGACATGTGAGGGGGAGGAGGGAATCACCATGTCATTAAAGGGAACACAAAGTGTCAACATCCAACTGAAGTGCACCAGAAAGAGAGCTGGATCCACATTCAAATGACAATGTGAACACAAAGGGATCAGGAACTTTTTACATTTACATTGTGGCAACCCATTCTGGTCCCCACTTGACTCATTACATAGAATGTGATGACACCTGGGTGAAACCGGATGGACATTCAACAACTCTGACAAAAGTCTCGATGAGGCAATGTGAACACAAACAGGATCAGAAAGATGTTCGGGTTGGGCCCGCAAGATGAAAGCCAACAGAACTCCCTTTTTCAGCTGGTTCACAAAAGCTAGATCAAACTAGCTTAGGAGGGAAGGACAAAAAAACGAGTTGGTCAAGAAGTGGCAAAAACAGCAAAGTGGACTTTTGGGGGGGTTATATTCAAATTTAACTTGACAAACAAGAACCTGAGTCACATCCACTTGATTGATCCAATGTATGGCAAAGGCAATCTGGGTGACACCTCGGTAAAACCAAAGTGATATAACCTGCGGCAATAGTATCAACTATGTGCAATGGGAACACAAAGTGGATCAGAAAGAGATCTGGGTCAAAGTATAAATGGGGTTGCAATGGGAACGGGAACTGAACAGAGTCTCATTTTATCTTGGTTCTAGGTCTGTGAACAACTTTGCAACTCTGATCCGAAATGAATTTCAACAACACCCCACCCCCTCCCCCAACAACAAAAACTAAAGGTTTACCAAGAAGAGATGCAAAATAAGACTTTTTGCATTCACATTACAAGTTGATTTGAAGATCCAGTTCTGGTCTACTTACCTCATTTGATTTGACTGTCAATACAAGGCCAAGTAAATCTGGGTGACCATTCTAAAGTAAAAACAAACAGTTCACCTCTCGCAAGGATGTGCAATGTGAATCCAAGTGCAATAATCAAACTAATGATTAGAAAGAGGCCAGGGTCCAAGTTTTAATGGGCTCTCAATGTGAACTCAAAGTGAACCCTTTTTGCGTTGATTCACTGTGAACAAGGAGCTTGCCTCGTAAATTTATTCACCTGGGTTTGCGTTCACATTGCAAACTTATTTGTGTTGAATCAACTTTTGTCATTCAACACAATGTGAATAAAAGGCAATGTGAATCTGCGTGACACTTGGTATTAAATCCCTTACTGTGTTAGTTTGATGACAACAACTTCAGTTTGTGTCAATAGAAAAAAAGGTCTTTGTTCTACTTGTGCACACATCCAAAGATATTTGAAACGGGATGCGGTTCAGGTTTTAGTCCACGTTCGACAAAGTCAGTACAATACAAAGCGAATCTGGCTGACACCTCTGAAGCAAAACCAAAATTCGTTATTTTGGGGTTCACATTGGAAGTTGATTTGAAACACAATCCAGTCCAAGTGAATATGGTTGCTTTTAGAAGCAAAAACCAAACTGAGGTCACTTCCAGCAACAGTCTCAAAGCAATGGAAATACACAGCTATGAAATCTGAACTGGATCAGAAAAAGACCCATGTCCAGGTTTAGATCACAATGTGAATGTAAACTGGTTAAGTCCTTTGAACAAAGGACTGGAGAAAAGGGAGACTTATTTTGGGGTTCACATTATAAGTTTCAGAGTCTGCTTGTAGTCCATTTTATTCAATACAAAACAAGGCAAGGCAGTGAATCATTCGAGCTTTGTGTTCACACTGGGCAAGTGAACCAACTTGAGACCGAATTATGGGCTGATCTCACTTGTGTGTCCACACGTGTGTCATTAAGCTGATGTGTCATTCTTTTTTCAACTCATTTGACTTATTTGACAGTGATAAATCCCGCAAACAATAAAGGGTTCCACAAAGGTTCTCTTCACATACTTAAGAAGGATGATATCATGGAGAATAATCTAATTATTAAAAGGTATGATACCTCAGTCAATGAAGGTGATGATTTTCAAGTGTCTTTGGATTTCACAATGCACCAAAAGAACGGCTGCAAGGGGTGTGTGATGACTATTCCTATGTGGTCATCAGATGACTAAGCGGTGAACAAGTGCATGACTCATCGTTGTGCACAGGAATGTGTGTGTGTGTGTGTGTGCGCAACATCAGTGACATGGAAGGGGAGGGGGTGCGGGGGGAGGTTGTGTAAAAATGCGCATTAGTCATCCCTAAAGGCACCATTCATCAATGCACCTTCATTTGGAGCATATCAAATTAAGATTTTGTGCCTTAAAAATGTGCGCGTGTGCACCGGGGGTGGAGGGGGGGGGGGGTATTACTGGCACACTGCGCAGTATTTTCGCCCATGCAGAAGTGGGTCAAACCTTAGCAGGGGAGATTCCAGCGAGATCATCCTTGCAAAAATACCATAAAACACGCTAAAATGTCCACGTAATACTCATTCTATGTCGCAATATGGATAATATACATACATTTAAAAGGTATTGAAATGTAGGTCACCCATTCCAAAAAAAAAAAGAGCAGGTGCCTTGTGAGGAGTTAATGGGGCTGAAAAGTGCGTTATAGCCGGAAATCAAAACAAGCGAATGGGGCACGCAAAATGTAGGCGAAAACCCCATTCACACATAATTGAACCTCATGGTCATCATCTTGCCAAGCGATCAATTGCTTACCTGCGTTGGTTATGCAACCACCGCAACAACCTTGATTGAGCTCATAACCACCCCCAGCCAAACCCGCCCAAAAAATTAATAACATCAATTATTGTTAAGACGAAATAGAATGCGCCTAAAGTGAAGTTTGGGCACACCTGGCTTCACTGGAAGTGCTGTGTGGAGGTGAAGTAAGAGAAAAGTAAGAGGGGAACACTTACCTGCCCACTTGCCCAGCCACGGTGAGACCAACTGCCCGTTGCCCAGCACCCACACCCTGAAGCCGGACAAGAGCCGGTAGAGGATCCACAAAAGCAGCGAGGCCACCGCGAAGGTGCCGACCCAGAAGAGAAGCGTTTCGGCCCCGCGGAGCATGTCCTGAGCGTCGGTCCACGTCATGGCGGCGGCGCTAGTTGCAGTGGCGTAGCTATTCGGCCCAAAAGTGTGTGTGAGAGTTGCCGTGTGACGAGACCTCAATTGTAAGGCTAATTTCTAATTTCCACGGCAGGACGTGGGAGACTGGCTTTATAAGGAGGTTGTAGCATCACACTCCTTCACTTCCTCCCCCCGCAACACTTGCAGAGCCTGATTTGACCACACCCCGCCTACCTCGGCTTCTATTGGCCACGTGCGCCGCCTCTCAAGCGATTCCTCGCCTCTTATTGGCTTGTGTTCAGTTAGGACGGCGGATCCAAATGAGGCTTGCAAGTGTAGCCATTGGCTGGCGGGCCGGACAGGTTTGTTGGTTTCGGGATGCGTTACGAAACCCCGCTGGAGTGCACACGCCGCTTTATGAATGAATGGTGCATCTTATTGGTCAGAACCGCGTGCCTAGTAGCTGCGTGACACGTCGGTCGGTGACGTCATCGCATGACTTCGCACGCGAGTCGCTCACTCGGTTATTTCAGGTATCCGGTCGTCGTCTGCAAAGAAACCGCAACACACCTGCTATCTATCTCTCTATCTGTCTATCTATCCAAAATAAATTGTGACAAAAGACTCCTTCTCTTAAATAAATAATGAATATATAACAGAACTACAACTCCCAGCATTGCTTTTTGTCGGTTGCTCCCACTCTCGCGAGATTTGCCCACCCCCTTTCTCTTCATGACAGTGTACGAGTCTAAGTTTCGAGAAGGGGGTGATGTTACATAAACACATTGACAACACGCTTGCCCATAAATTTTATTTTACATTTTATTTTAAACATCTGTACATTAACGTTGTGTTCATGCACACATCCTCTGTACAATTTAAATTTATATATACCTCCCTATCACTCACGCACCAAAACACAGGCGCGCACACACACGCGCACAAGTGCAGTCGCCATCCTCTCGCTTTTCACGCGCGCGCGCGCGTAGCAACGAAACATTAAATGTAGACGAAATGAACTGTGACGACGTCACGTGTGGCCTGCCGCGTAGTCTGTCAGTGTGTAAGACTACAAAAATGTTCGAGCACAGCTGGTGTGCGTGCGCGTCGGCTGGCAATCCGCGTCACAAGTGCCAGCCGATGCGCGTGCACGCGACGGTTACCCAGCTCAAAACACACACACACACACACACACAGGCACCTCACACACGTACTGGATTACAATTATAAGTCACATAATGATGTATTACATATATATATTACCCGTGACGTCGCCTTTGTAACATTACAACTTAAACACATAATGTACAGTACACGTGGAAGTACAACACACGCATACACGCGCGCTCACACACGCATATATGGACAAAGAAGTATTTTGTAGTTTTGGTTTACATTTTTTTCAGCGTCCCACTTCACACGTGGCTCGTCCAGAAAGCTGTAAACAGGACAAAAAGTGAAATTTTAGTACTGGGGGAAATGTATAGGATGAATACTTTTTTTAAAAAGCATTTTATCTACGAACAATAAACATTATTATTTTTCGTAATTCAAAGTTTTAGTCTCTTTTACGTCCTTCACACACCTACACAACCTCCTTGGGTTGCAAAGTTTTTTTTTCTTACCCCTTCTCTGAAAACACACAGTTCACTTCATCTATATTCATCTTCATTTGTAGCATGATGAGATGACGACAATTGTGGGTGTAGCACACAGGGAGATTTTGTGTAATACTTTTGTGACTACATTGAGCTATACAGGGACGACATGGGTGAAAATATTCGAAACAGCTCTCCGCGTGATATACAAACACACAAAGCCACAACTCAACTTTTCTCACACTTATTTTTTTTACTGTCAGGTTTGAACACACAAACACAAACATATGCACGCGCATTTACAATACTGCATTTATGTAGTATGTAACATTGTATTTATCTCTGTGTGTGGATGTGTGTGTGTGTGTGTGTGTGTGTGTGTGTACAGTCAAACAGACAGACCTCCAACTTAAAATAAGACGTTTAATGTTGTTTTTTTAAATAAAGTCTACATACTGCATGATGTAAATCTAGCAATAAATCTAAGCGTGTACATTTTCAACCAATTTAACAGCGTCTTTGTTCTTTTTTTTTTTGAAAACATTAGTTTGAAACACACTCGGTTTCTCATTTCAGCACCACCCAAGTGGACAGCGACACTTGTATAAAAAGACACGCTCACATCAAGTGTTAGCGTGTCTCCTCCCCTCATCATCATCATCATCATCATCACATCACATGTAAACCCAATGACGACCACCTTGGAATATACTCTTGACAAAGAATGCGTCAAGTGTGGAAAGTGACGACAAAGAAAACACGATTGTCGAGAGCACTGAACACACACACACACACACACACACACACACACACGCTTCACATCTGAATACCACGTATATACATGAAATGACAAAAGAATGTGTCATGACATACCTCCACAGGCTTTATGGCGGACGTCTGTACAACTGAACACACACACACACACACACGCACGCACACACACGCACACACGCACGCACACACACACACACACACACTCACACACCGAGAGAAGGTAGGGGAGAAATGTCAAACTGATGTACTAAACTGTTGAAACGACTCATTATGTCTTGCTGATTTTTTTAGCCACATTTATGAGAGGTTTTTTTTGTAAAGTTGCTGCATTGTTTGTGAGGCTGCAGGAGATTTCATTTCTTTCACTACATGCGCATCTTTTATGACCTCGTACGACTTTGTGGTAGTTGAAATGTAAATGTAATACTTTGTAAAAGTGAGTCAAAGATGGCAAGATTCATATTACAAATCAAAAGCTTGCTTTTGATTTCAAATGTGTTCAAGTGACATACTGTATATCACTTCAGTTTTTCACATTTTAATCATGTGCGACCAATGTACATGTTCGAATTCAGTCAATCCACAATATTTAAAACGTTACATTATCATGACGCTTTATGACTCATGACACACACTCTGTGTGTGTGTTGCACTTTCTTTTATTCTTTCTTAGAATTTTTTTTACTAATGTCATTATTGATGTAATCGTTGTCAATCCAATATATATATATATATATAAAACACACACACACACATCCAATTTTGTTCATACCAAAGAATTGAGCACACATCAAATCTGAGAAGTTAAAATATTCTCACACCTATTGTCTACGACAGGAGAAAAAAATAAGCAATCCTCAGGTAAACTAAGCCAAAATTTAATAAAAAGGGGACAAAAATCAAGCTAAATTTGAAAGGAGGAAAAAAAAACTCCACTTTTTGCCTGAGAACATATCAAATCACCGGAATGTAAATTAACTTATCAGCCACGGTTTTCTTTCTTTTTTTTTTTTACCTCTAAATACATTTTCACTTGCATATTACAGTTCAAAAAAATTCCTCAGTGTAAAGGTCAATTTAAATCAGTTTTGCGCATGAAAGAACACACACACCCTCACATGCAAAAAAACATTTAAAACTTGGTTCTAAATCCATAACAATCAGATGCAATTTTTTTTAATATCACATAAGCAGGTTCAATAATTATGAATAACCACATGACTGCAAACACAACTATGCTGCATTGTGCATTTTAGCCATTCCAATTCTTCAAGCATGTATTTATTCTCGATTCACGATTATTGTAATCAGTGAAAATTGATGAAAAATCAACCACATGCTGCTTCACTTAGAGAGCAGTCACGGGGAATGCAGCATGTGCCAAATACGGCAGCTGTTGTCACACGCGCACAAAAAAAATCGACCGCAAGCATCCAAGCAGTACCTGCATGCCCATGGTTATTTGAAACAGGGCATTGAAAGATGAGCCACATGCTGCTTCACCAAGTACAGCGCACAAAACGTCAGGCCACCTCACTGCAAACAAAATTGAGCGCTCAAGATCTGTTAGAAAAAAAAACGTTGCTGTACATGAAGGTGTCAACACCTTGAATACAGCGCTGCGGTACGGTTGCCGAGACAGTCCACGGGTTTCTTTGGAAAATGAATATTGAATGATATTTATAAACCGGAAGCCCATTTCTTGGTAGCTTTAACTAATCGGTAGGAATAGTTGTTTTTATTTTTTACCCCTTGTTGAATACAATTCTTGGCCCAACATGCTGAGTCAAATCCTCTACCCAATGTGTTGGATATAAACATCCATCCATCCATTATCTGAACTGTTTTATCCTCACAAGGAAGGCGGGCTGTGCTGGAGCCTATCCTAGCCATCATAGGGCAGTAGGCGGGGGACACCCTGAACTAGTTACCAGCCAATCGCAGGACACACAGAGACAAAACAACCATCCATGCTCACACTCACACCTTGGGACCATTTAGAGTGTTCATTCAGCCTGCCATGCATGTTTTTAGAATGTGGGAGGAAACGGGCTGCGATTGGCTGGCAACTGATTCAGGGTGTCCCCCGCCTCCTGCCCGAAGACGACTGGGATAGGCTCCAGCAACCCCCGCGACCCTAGTGAGGATCACGCGGTTCGGAAAATGGATGGATAGATGGATGGATGGGAGGACACCGGAGTACCCGGAGAAAACCCACACAGGCAGGGGGAGAACATGCAAACTCCACATAGGAAGGCCAGAGCTGAAATCGAACCCACGGCCTCTGCACTGTGAGGTCAACGCACTAACCACTCGATCACCGGCCCCCCCAGGTATAAATAACACAGCATTAAGTCTGTTTCAGATCCAGCGCTTCACTGAAAACAGTTGGGTGGGTCAAAAAGAACCCAATTCAGGTCAAAAGAAATGGACTAATCCACTACTCGGGACAATTTCACCCTTCTTTGTGTTTTGTTTTGTTTTTTTCTCCTGCAAAACACCCCCAATACGGGGTCATTTTGGACAAAACAACCCAGAAGTTTGGGTCAAATTGATATGAGGAAAATCAGGTGACCCCCTGCCCCCCCAAAAAAACGTGAGTGAAGCACACATGGTTGCAAGCTTCATTTGTTTTAGATTTTGCATTATGGTGACACTAGCTGGTTCGCCGCCCTCCGGGCGGCTCATCAGCTAGTTCCTGCGGAAGGCTGGTAAGGTGGGCCTTCGGCCCACAAAAATGTTGTTGCTTGGTTCAACTTTTTGTTCATCTTCATTGCTTATCGCGAAAATAAAGAGATGTTTAGCTCTACTTAATAACTAACAATTTCATTGCAATGTTTGTGGGTAGACAACATTTTTTCGCTAATATGCCCGCGCGATCGTAGTGAGCCACTGCCTGTGCGGCGCGGTGAAGTAGGTACGTTTTGAAAAGGGACAGACGGAAGGACAGACCGCGTGCGGGACGACGCGCAATATATATATAGATTTATTTGATGTCATAAAAATATTTTGGCTTTTTTTTCTTGATTTTTAATGGAATTATGACTTAACTCACAGGAGCAACATAAACTGGATCCTATTTATTTATCACATTCAGAATATCCATCCATCCATCCATCCATCCATCCATCATCTACCGCTTATCCGGGGCCGGGTCGCGGGGGCAACAGCTTTAGCAGGGAAGCCCAGACTTCCCTCTCCCTAGCTACTTCTTCCAGCTCTCCCCGGGGGATCCCGAGGCGTTCCCAGGCCAGCTGGGTGACATAGTCTCTCCAGCGTGTCCTGGGTCTTCCTCGGGGTCTCCTCCCGGTGTGACATGCCCGGAACACCTCACCAGGGAGGCGCTCAGGAGGCATCCGAATCAGATGCCCAAGCCACCTCATCTGGCTCCTCTCGATGTGGAGGAGAAGCGGCTCGACTCTGAGCCCCTCTCGGATGACTGAGCTTTTCACCTTATCTCTAAGGGAGAGCCCGGACACCCTGCGGAGAAAACTAATTTCAGCCGCTTGTATCCGGATTTCAGAATAATGGTTTGTATTTATGCCATATTTAAATCAGTTATAAAACACACACACAAAAACATTTAAAAGAATGTTCATATTTCTCGTGACTTGCTGCAAAGTAAACACTGCTGATCAATGTTTTCCCAGTAAACTATTTTTGTCATTCATCGGAGTGAAAATTAAATGTAAAAGCACAAAAAAAAATACACAAGGATTTATTGTGTGACTTTTCTTGAACACGTTTTTGTACATCACACTTGATGACAACATTGAGAAATATCCCCAAATGTTACCTTTTATAAATTATTTTATTTAAAGCGTATCAAAACCGTTTTATACACAGACGAAATTCAATGCACTTGACATCAACACAATACAACTCCCAAAAAGTGTCTTCATATTAATGAAGCTAAGTGACATACTGTCTGATCACGATTTTGCATCTTTTTTTTTCACCTATTCATTTTTGGACCAAAATATGACATCATATATTTCAAATGTCTCACTACTGACAAAATCAAAGCTATGAGACGGATTTGTTATCGAGGTACAAATTTGGGAGAGCTAAGGATCTCCTTTGGTGTTATATGATGGGAGTAGGGCAGGGGTGGGAAACCTGAGCAGCCATTTTCTCTGTCGAGGCTCCACTGAAAAGCAGGGGGAGGCTTTTTTTTTTCTTTTCTTATTTTGGGGGTGAGGGGGGTTAACAGCATGAAAAAGGCATTCTTAAGTGATGAAACGATGACATCAATACATTCATTCATACATTCATCGACACTCCTCAGCCCGGAGGCTCGTCACAACAAGATGGCCGACCAGCATCTTTTTTTTTTCCCCCTCCTGCCTTCTGCCACACACACACACACACACATACACAGACACACAATCTTAATTTGCTGATTAGGCCAATGCCAACATAAATGCAACATAGTATTTTCATGCGTCTTATTTCTTACATCAGTGGTTGGCTCCAAAAAAAAAAAAAAAATAGAATTTTGTTTTTTTTAAATCCAACCGCTGAAGCCAGTTTGGTTTAGCCACTGAAGTCTGCCACTGTGATTTGAAGACGTTTTTGAAGAGGTCATTTTGAGGCTAATTTTGCCCATTTTTGGTCTTTCAAAGTTAAACTGTGGCAAATTTTGCGGAGTACCCGGAGAAAACCCACACAGGGAGAACATGCAAACTCCACACAGGGAGGCCGGAGCTGGAATTGATCCACGAATATATTTCATTATTTAAAATAATGTCGGTTTTATATGGACACGATTTCATCCTCACAGAGCCTTTCCTTGCGATATCTTTTACACAGAAATTGTCGTTACTACAAAACTGACATCATTTTAGGTCACTATATCTCATTTTAGGTTTTAAAATGATGGCAAAATACATCATATTTATGGCAAAACCTCCTCTGGACCAATCACAAATGTAAGACGGTCCTCAAAGTGGTTTTTATACAAGGTACTGATGGGGGAAGAAAAAGTCGGGGCAACTGAACACTGTGTGGACAATAAAAATTTTACCTGTGTGACAAAGATGTCTCCTGTGTGTGTGTGTGTGTGTGTGTGTGTGTGTGTGTGTGTGTGTGTGTGTGTGTGTGTGTGTGTGTGGGTGTAGGCCTCCCGCTCAGGCGTATATAAAAAAAAATAGAGAGTGCTATGGAAAGAGAGATAGAAAGAGAGATAGAGAGAGAGATAGAGAGAGAGAGAGAGAGAGAGAGGCGAAAATAAGTGTGTGCTGTGAGTCACGACCCGGAGTGATGATACACTGCTTACACACATGCGCGCACACACACACACACACACACTACCCCCTTCCCCCCATTTTAATTGTCAAGTGACGTAGCGGGCCACCACTTTTGTCATCAAGGCCTCCAAGACGGTGAGGTATCACAAAAAAAAAACAAAAAACTGATCCTGCATTTAAAAACATACATGTAATCATAAGATCTAGAAAAAGGCTCATGTTCTTTAATGTTGTAAAATGAACAAGATCTGACCGATAAACAAGAGGCTGAGTGCATGCGCTTCTTCTTCTATTCTGTCATCATTTGGGGAAAAAAAAAATTGAATGGAAAAATAATCCACGATGATGAAATATGATGGAACACAAAGGAAAGTGGTCGAGAAAGCTGGATTTCTATATCTCCAGAGACCAAACTAATGTATTCGTAAGTGCCCACTCCCGCAGCGGCGCATACACCTCCCTCTTTCAGGTCCACCTCCCTGCGCTCGGCAAACAGCGCAGCCGAGCCGCACGCCCGCTGGATTGATGCCGTATACAAAAAAAAAAAAAAACAATCGACTCCTGAGTTTCAAATCTCGTGCTGACCGCTGCATCTGAAGACTGAATATTCAGACTTCGACAGTTGCCCAGGCAAATTTCAGTCATTTAGCGAATGCCAGGAGAACAGTTAAATTCAACCTGAACTTAAGTTGAGCGAATCCCTCATGTCAGAGTGTGACGTGTCATTAAAACCTGTATAACTGCACGCACATTTTTTTAAGTGACATATATACATTCTTCAGGGACTGCGGTCACTACAGCAGACAGTATATCATGTTATCAGGTTACAAGTTGTCATTATTGGTGCATGAAAGGGCTAAATACAATGAAGCAGGCGGATTTCAAGGAGAGTTTCAGCAAAAGTGTGCGACGAGAGCGACAATGACAAAAATGTTGCTGCTGGTGCCTTTGACACACAAACCAGCCAATTTACACAGAGACACGACAATGTGCAGTCTGGGAATTCAATGACATCAATGTCACTTGTTGTTTTTAACACAACAGGGTGGAAGAGGTGAGCGTCGAATGTGAAATTTGACACTCTTTCCACTTTTCTCTTTCACACCACTGCCAACCAACTTCTGTTATTTTGCGGGTATTCTTCGCTGAAAGGCCCGAAAAAAACATTCAATTACATTTTTGGCAGAATTCATCGATTTCAATGGGAATATCATTTTGATTAGCCGTATTGCATTCAACCCTGTACACTGTAAAAAACACACACACACACACACACACACACACACAATGTGTATTTTTGGGGGCAATTAAAACAGTAATGTAGGCTTGGTTCTGACAACTTTTATTTGTTTGTGGAAAGTGCGGGAAAGACACAACTAACATTAGCAAAATTTTGACTACTTTGTTGAATTGCCAAATTTAACCCTTTCAGGGGCAGCGATTACTACAGTGGACAGTTTAGCATGTTATCAGGTTACAGGTTATCATTATTGGTGCATGAAAGGGTTGTATTGAAGCTTGTTGCCTTGAAATTTTGTGTTCAAAACCATTTTTTTATGGTTTTTCTTTTTGGACAGTGTAGCCCAGAGGTGCCCAAACTTTTTGGACCGAAGATCTACTTTTCGATCAACCAACCTGCCAAGATCGACCCGTTCAAGCGCACGCGCGCATACGCACGCATGCACGCACGTACACACGCACACCATGATGAGCCATAGCCTGACGCTGAAGAACGCCACGCACTTAGGCAGCCTGTTAACGATCGTAGCTCACGCGTACCGTTTTGAAATGCTTCTCTCGGCCCTCCAAATTCCCATATCTTTGCCCGTCCCCTCGGTGAATTGTACAAAACAAACTCTGAATGAGAATAATGATCACATCAAAGATATAGCGCAACAACTCTGATCACGAGCTGCAACTGCAGACCGCTAACAACTTCCCAAGATGACCTTCTTTATTTGATTTTCTTTTTTAAATACTTTTTATGAAAGTGAGACCGATTGAATGATTAAGGCGCAGTGTGCATTAACACAAAAAATATATTACTAGCATGCACAGAAAATGTTTTTTGGGGTTTTTTTCCCCTCTCCACCCCTCGGCTCGACTTGGGACCAGTCTTTGATCTACTGGTCAATCGCGATCGACATCATGGGCACCCCTGGTGTAGCCTATACAAAATATTGTAGCATAGCATAACACACATGATGTTGGAAAGCAGTGCATGGTGTCATTTTTTTGGGAAAGAATTCCGAGCAAGTGGGACACTTATGATGCTGATTTTCACACAGCGGTTCAGGGACAGACAATGACTGGGTGTCAAAATATTTTGGAGGATTCCAGATTAAATTCTTCCGAAAACACATTACTGTCATCATTCGCCATATTACCAGTGGTCGTACCGTGCAAACATCCAACAACATCCAACCAACAACCAAATTTACCAAATAGACAATCTCCGGTCGCTTTGAAATAGTCCGGTTGTCACATAACGTGGTGTCTAGATCTTTCCTTGATTCCCTACTAAATTCTTTCAAGCTAGGAAGTAGAAGAAATGAAGTCAATAAAATCAACGCACTCAACAACAACAACAGAACGATGTGTCTGTCTGAAATTTGTCATACTGCACATGCAATACGTTTGAAAACATCTGAACATTTTCTTCCCAATTGTTCACCTGCGTCATTTGCCTTAAAAGAGGAAATACAGATATACGATACAATTAATATCATAGCGGCATATTAAAGAGGATGAAAAAAAAGTGTCCTGTGTCCCACACAAGCAACGCAATATGCAATCTTCCTTGTTTTCTCACATTTGTAATTACCGGTACTGTCTCGCCGTGAAAAGACTATTTTGTGGGACTTTCAGCAAAAACAAAATACAAAAACACCTTCCGAGCCGCTTGATCCTCACTAGGGTCGCGGGGGGTGCTGGAGCCTATCCCAGCTGTCTTCGGGCAGTAGGCGGGGGACACCCTGAATCGGTTGCCAGCCAATCGCAGGGCACACAGAAACGAACAACCATCCACGCCCACACTCACACCGAGGGACAATTTAAAGCGCCCAATCAGCCTGCCATGCATATTTTTGGTATGTGGGAGGAAACCGGAGCACCCGGAGAAAACCCACGCAGGCCCGGGGAGAACATGCAAACTCCACACAGGGAGGCCGGAGCTGGAATCGAACCCGGTACCACTGCACTGTGAAGCCGACGTGCTAACAACTGGACTACCGGGCCGCCCCAGGGGAACGGAATACAAAAAGAAGTAGAAAGAAAAAAGAAGAGTTGTTCATTGTTTTGTAAATATTGAACGTTGTAATTGTATTAGTCTTACTGCTATTCTTTATTTATTTGAATACATTTTATTAATGATATACTGTACTATACTATACGATATACTATAAATATACTGTACATGTCTCATTGCTTGTTGTTATATTTCCAGCGCAAGGTGTCAGCGCAAGTGTGTTGTGACGGGACATGTTTGGTTTTGGTGCGGGGGCTGGAGAGGGCTTCATGTGCTGCTCACACCGGCAACAAAACATTTTGGACAATTTTCCATTACATTTAAGAGCAAACAAAAAATTGACACAAACACGCTCCTTCGCTTGGGTTGTTCATGATTTATGCGCAGTAAGCTCTCCCCAAACTCTTTTTTGGGGGGGTCAGAAATGACTAGATTTTGTACCAAAAACAAGACTGTGTTTTGAGCACAAAACTTTTAATTTATTTATATTTCAGAAAGTATTTGTTTCCTTTTATTCGTAAATGCTGCGGGAAAAAACACACACTATCCTCCTGATATAATTATAACTATTTGTTTTATAACTATCAGATCAATTTTACAGAGACCAGTTTTTTTTCTTTAGGTCCTACGAAATTGCTTTCATCACGATTAATATTTTTCATTGGCTATATGTGACCTGACAAATATTATATGGAATGATATACAGTATATGATGTCCATGTTGCTCAAAATGAGTCGCCGCTAACATCCTGACATAAGATGGTTTCTAACTTGCTTGTACAAGTTCCTACTTCATCAATATCCGGTTCTTTTATCTACAGCAGGGGTGCTCATTAGGTAGATCCTGATCTACCGGTAGATCTAAGAAAGGTCCCAAGTAGATCTGAGGACTGTCGAGGAGAAAAAAAACAAACAACCATTTGTGTGTCTTTGTAGATGTTAATAATATATTTTTGTGTTAATGTAAACTGCACCCTAATCAGCTTATCAGTCTAATTTTTACCCAAAAAATATTTAAAAATAAAATAAAGCAGGTAAATCTTGAATTTACGGTGGCGGAAGTTGTTAGCTCTCAGCAGTCTGCAATTGCAGCTCGTGATTAGAACTGTTGCACTTTATCTTTTATCGTCATTATTCTCATTCAGAGTTTGCTTCGTGTACAATTCACCGAGGGTACGAGCAAAGAATAGGAATCTAGGAGGGCCCAGGGAAGCACTTTGAAACGGTACGTGTGAGCTACGATAGTTAACAGGCTGCAAAAGTGCGTCGCATGCCTCAGTTTCAGGCTGTTTCTCATCAGGGCGTGTGTGTGTGTGCGCGTGCGTGAGTGCGTGTGCGCGCGCGCGCGTCCCGGTAAGGGTAGATCCCGGGAGGTTAGTTGATCGAAAAGTAAGATCTTCGATCCAAAAAGTTTGAGCACCCCTGATCTACAGTAAGGTTTGAATTTGCTCATGCAGCTCACACAAGCAGGAATCAAAATATTCAATGTTGTGGAAATTAGTCCAATTACAAATAGAAAAAAAACTATTTTAAACACATGCTGTCAGATATTTTCGACTATTTTTGACTGGAATTGAAAATAGATTAGCAGTGTGACAAACGACCACTTTCTGCTTTACATACGCGGACAAGAAAATAAACGGTGGAAAGATGTACCATTTTATGTAGCGCTTCACTTTTTTGCATCATTCACAGTATAATTGATATTTTTATCATTGAAGGATTAACTAACACAGACACACACCAGATATGCAAAGCTGTTTTGGTCACCTATCACTGAATTGCTGTCAGTTCCTCTGAGAATGAGGTTGGCTATTTAACAAAAAGTTACACGCTGCAATAAGTGGAAAAGCGACAGATTTTTACACTACTTGAAAAGAAGTTATGTCTTCCATGAATGCTTTCAAAAATAAAAAGTAAAACAAATCAATTGTGAGGAGGGAAAATTTGCATTGTTGTAACAAAGGCAAGTGGCCAATTAGAACTCTCCTCTAACTGAGCTTTAAAAGAATCTCTAACAAAAAAAAGGTGGGAAAAAATCTGGGGAAATATTAGCGTAGCAAAAATTCTCTCAAAGTAGATTTTTGGGGATATAATATTAGAAGCAAAGCGTGTCAGCCATATTTGTGGAGCGTCTCGCAAACCAGTCCGTGAATATGGATGATTTTTTTTTTTTTGGAGCTACAGTAAAAATGTGCCGGATTCAAAAAAATTTTTTGTGTGCTATGAGCAAAGAATATCTTCATCATTGCCTATTATAAGTTCTTGCAAGGTTGCTAACATTGTCAGCCATTTTTGTGGCACGGGGGTTACATTTTGTTAATAAATAACAAGATGGACTGTAAATTTGTTACATAGGGCGTAAAATGCTCTTCTGAAATCGGGTCACATTAGCAATGCAACACGTCAGTCGTATTTGTCGAGTCTTTAACCACGTCGTGTATGTATTCGATGATGGAAGAAGAAAATACAAGTTGTGGGGCAAAATTAGCAGGGCACCATGTCATCCATATTTGTGGAGCGTCTTGCTTTCAGTTACGCCGGTAAATAGGCTATGATTAGTAACATTACTTGTTATGTTAAAATGTGCTTATACGAGTGTCTTAGAGGTTCTCACCAAATTTAGCACTTTTTTTTCAGAAACAGGTGCATTCGGTGTAAAAACTGGCCCCATCTTCATTTTTGTTACGGGGCCAGTCCGGTTTACCATTTTGATCATTTGGCGGACTGCGCGGTGCCATGATGGGCGTTACGGCGCAGTGAGGGCGTTTTCGTTTACACCCCCCCAGCGCACTTGACAATTTGGTGACAGTAAGTAGATGAGCTAAGAGCAGGTCTAAGTTGTGGCGCAGGTGGCGTGAGGCGACTATGTTGGATTTGATCGAAGCGCAGGCAGACAGATTCTGCGCTCCGTTGATATGTAGGGAGGATGTCATCGTATTTCATTCGTCAATGTTACAACAGCGTGCATCAGAACTCTCTGAATATTTGTCGAAACCAATTTATTGAATGCATGATTACTTATTATATTAGCACCATCAGAAATAATCATAATGAAAGATTGTCCTGGTACCTGAAATTCCATAATTGAATTGCTGATGCTATTTAATCCTTTCATGTCCCCTATAACCTGGTAACATAATAAGCTGTCCACTGTAGTACCACTGTCCCTGAAAGTATTTTTTACAAAAAAACGATCGTGTGTTCAGATCAGTGATTATCTAACTGATTGGTAATATTCTCTCGTTTACTAAAAGGTTTTGGTGGAGACCAACACCTCACATTTGTTGACCTACACAGAGCTCGGGAAAACATGCGTTTGTCCGTTGTTGGACGCTGGTGCCGGAGTGTGAGGTTATTGCAAAGTAGATAATTGTGAAAAAGTTCATTGTAGAGCATGAAAGTATTTTTTAGGAGAGCCTAAAATTGCTCCTAAAATTGCTGTGTATGGCAATAAGAGCCGGGAACGATTTCAAGTGAGACACGTTGGTGATACGTTTATGGAATCATTATGTCGGATACGAGAGGAAGTAAATGTATATTTAATTGAGACCTAGCGGAAAATAGATTTGCTGTTGTTGACCTCCAGTTTATCTACAGGATTAAATTGAGATGCAGTGTTGGAGAGAATAAAGAACGTGAAGTTTTGTGTAACGCGAAGTTAAGAACTGATTATTTTGTACTTGGATCATTTTGGTCCTCAACCATATGTCACGTTGTTCCTGATGGATCAGAGTGCGCTAAATCGAGGTCTGGTGCTTTGGACATTGGATGATTCCACGCCACCCCAAAGGAGGAGCGGACTTGTTTATGTCATTTGTATGATATTGAAAATGAAAGCTTTTCATTTTTTTGGTTTGTTTTATTATTGTCGACGTCACGTATATATGTTTGCAATGTCGGAGGAAGAAAGACTCAAGTTTGGTTATTTTGTTGTAATAACCAACTGCAGCTCCTTACCACTGTTCTTATTTTGAAATGTTTGTGCTTGACTGTTTGTCTCATTCAATAAACAGCCGAAAGTGTATCTGCACTCCTTGCCTTCGTGCGAAGGTATTACAGCAGCCATCAACGTCGGTCACTAATCAGAAATAGCGATAGTGGCCAAGTATGCTAAAATAACACGAGGAATTGTATCTGTATTTGTCAGTTGTTGGAGCCACTCTTGAGCCCAACAGCACACGAAACTTCACAAACACAAATTTAGCGTGTATTCATTTGCCAATTTGTAAAAAAACGGACAAATTACTTGCATGCGCATGTGAATTTTGGGCTTGTTTTAGAAATTCTCATGTGTTCTCAACTTATCCTAGAAAGTCACCATGTACAATTGGATGTTACAAGCAGAAAATAATTGTCCTAAAATTATTTGATTTTAGGGACCTGACATTTGTTACTTATAACAGCAAGCAAGAGAAATTTCACAAACTCAAACACAAAGGCAGGTGTCAAATTCAAATTTCTGATTCAGCCCACTAAAGCAATTCAAGTCTAGGGGCTACTTTATGCATTTTGTTTGCATGGGTTTGTTCTTGTGCTTTGGGCTGGAAAAACTGCACCAAAATGGCTACATTTCTTCATTTTTAATAAAACTGTGAGGCAGTTTCCCCACTAAATGCCTTCAACATACAGTATATTGAACGGCAGTTGCATACAGTGATGACTAAACATACAGGACTGGATTTGTTTTCGTTTTGTTTTGTTTTTTTTCATTTCAGCCGAAAACTGTAACAAAGTAGCCATTTTCTTGACTTTAAATATAAATTACAAGCATTTCTCACTACATCTCTTCTTAATATACATTTCACTGCAATTATAAACTGAGGTGATCGATTTTATGACTGAACCTGTTTGTTCTTATTTTGGCAGTAACTCTCAACCAAACTTGCTAATTTCGGTCACTTTTGACAGACGTTTCAAGCATGTTTTCATTTCATGCGGTCTTTTCATAAAGGGAACAATAAGTGTACTAATCTTAGACTGAAGGTGACTTTGCATTTATATAACGACAACGTGGCCCGTGACAAAAATGACTTTGAGACCCCTCCTCGAGCACAATTAAACTCCGCATCTCTCAGTACGTGGGACCAGAAAGAGCTCACTCACTAAACTTAGCCTTTCCGTTTTCCATTGGTTACGTAGCTATGCCAAAGCGTTTTTTTTTCTCAATTAGTAGTTAGAGTATCAGAAATCGTGTGTGTCGGGCACGCGCACATACACGAACGCACAGTTTGGTTCGCGGCGTCCATTTTGTTGCCATCTGACCGTCAACCAGTACGACTTTATTTCATTTAATCCGACTACTGTACCCTCCTACACAACTGGAGTTGATTGAAGTTGATCTCAAACTATACAGATGTGGTGGAGACAAACTCGTGATGACACGCGCAGCCTCGAACCTTCCCGGGGTTTGCGCAATTACCTCGACGACGTCACTGTCAAAAATTGTGGCTCACCCGTGCGCGTCTGGATCGGCCTCCTGGTCGTGGTCTTCGGGTCTGGTGTTTCCTCCTCACCTGCGAGACAGACAAACGGCACCGTGAGAAGTTTTTGCGAGCGCATGTTTTGCACCCCGGTTTGTCTATGACGTCACTCAATTCGAAGAGCTCATCTGTTTGTTTCACGCACGTCCATCCTTTTTGTCACGTGGGTGTCTTTCAAAGCATTGCTGGAGGTCAATCGTGGGGTTATTTGGGCCTATGTTTGAAAATTTTTAGTACCCTTGTTTAAAGAACTTAAAATGCCATCGTCGTGATATTCTCGCTGTGTTTGTCACGTGTCTTTTTTAATACGATGCACTTGAAGTGGCGACGTAGGGGTGTTTTCATCTTTCATGTTTTTTTGGTACCAGCCTGTTAAAAATCTCGCCAGGTAACTAAACTTTTTGTGCGGTTGCCACGTGTCATCGTCAATGTAAGGGTTTTAAAAAAAACTTAACGTGGTGGTGTTTTATTGTGTTTAACTGTTTGTATGTTGTTTTAAATGTCTTTGTGTTTACACACACACACACACGTCAGATTTTTACTTTTGATGCACAAGCCCATCGTATAAGCAGCCGGCGGTTGTTTTTGAAGTGCACTATATAAAATATAGTAGCCCTTGTCATAATGAAATCATATTATCAATAACCGTTCTGCATTTTCATCATGGGGAGTGCGGCTTCAGATTTTTCTCGGTACCCCTTTGCCCTCATCATATCTCATCACTCAACTTTGTCTGCCACGTGTCTCCCCCCCCCCCCCAAATACAATGTATTGCTGTTTACAGTGCCCCCCATCCCCTTCATTATATCAATACATTTCAGAATTTTGAACATGGGGACTATTGTTTACCCCCTTTTGGCACTATTCTGCTGGACACCACACGCACTTAATGTTGTTGATGAGGACGATGGCGGGTGGACGGGACAGGTGACGTCACTAAGCGACCAATCACGCCGCTCTTGTGACTTTTTTTTTTTTGTTGACGTCTGTGCACGCCACGCGGGATCGGTGGGACGGAGCGGTGCGCTCGCGTGCACGTTGTTGTTCAAAGGGCCACCTCAACATCTTACGCGCTTATCGTTGCTCACTTTAAATGCTGCACTTTTTTTGAATGGGTCAGGTGGTGGTCGTGGGGTGCACACGTGTACTTGTGGGGGGGGGCTGAAAGAGGGAGGGGGATGCTTGAGGTGCGTTCACTTCTATTCATAAAACACGATTGAGAGTGGGGGGGGGGGCTTATTGTCACACACCTTTTTTTTGCGACCTTCTTGTTATGTTTGCTTCTTTGCTATAGAACAACATGTTGCACGTCAGAAGTCATAGGAAAAGAAATTCAAGAAATAATATGAAAGATAAAAGAATAACACGAAGGTTTGTATGGAGGAAGTGTTATGTTTTGATTTTTAAACAATCAAATATAGGATCAATTTGACCCGCAACATTACAGGAGGAGCGGGGCGGGGGGGCTGAAGGGAGGTCCAAACAAAGTTCCTTTAAAAGGAGTTTAGTGTGTGTTTGACTTACAAAGTTGATGTGTTTTTGTCGAACTAAATAAAATATTCTTACAGTGAAGCATGCAGGAGTTAGAGTAAAAGTCAAGTGGTATTTATAAAAAAAGTGTGTGAAGGAGCGTGGGGGGGTGTAATTAAAGCCTACAATAAGATGACGAAATAATGTGCAGGGGTTCCACTTTGCTGCAAACAAGACGGGTAAGGTAGACAAGAGCATGAAGAATGAAAAAAAACGACACAAGAAAAAAAAGAACAACAAAAAGGAAAAAGAAGTAAGCGAGGAGCGTGTCAGGGGAAATTCCACGAGTGGCCGCGATGAAATCCAGCCTCCTGATGTGTCGTCGATGTTGTCGGCGGCGAGCGCGCCCCCCGCGAATGCTTTTTGGGGTAAGGGCTTCCCAGATGCATTGCTCAGAACAGCAAGCCCAGACCGCAAAAAGATTCACGAAGGGCAATTTCTTTGTTGTTGTTGTCGTCCCCCCCACCCCCTCTCGGGTGCTCCTCCGTGACTTCTCCTGCCGTGAATCTCCCCCTCGCTCTCCTGCACTCCACTCGAGTGTATCTCCAGCTCTATTCGCCATCACACACGCGGATACACACACACACACACACAGGCGCGCGCGCCCGCATGTACGCGCTCATAAATGAAAATAGGAATAAGGAAGGGGAATCTCCGCGATTTGAGAGCTGTCCGTGGTTCTTTTCCTTCTCCTCTAAACTGCAAGTTGTTTGCACGTCACTGTGCATGCATTCCCTTAAATTTCGCCTCCCTTCTCTCTGTATAGTGTTCGATGAGATGATGCTGCTGCTGCTGCTGATGCTGCTTCTGCAGCCGCTCCGTGCGAGGAGGGAGCCAGGCTGTAGACTGCTGGCAATAAATAGAGAGCAGGGAAGGCGTGTGATTGGTGCGCGGGCGAGCTCGTCATCAGCCAATCGCAGCCTCGTTCGCACAGGGACCCCCCTTTTTGAAAAAAAAAACTGAAAGGAAAAGAAAAAAGAAATTGGGGGGTGGGGTGGGATGACGGATGTGTGTGCGTGTCTGTGTGTGTTGGAGAACCAATTTGTGATCAATATCAATGATAGAGGATCGGGCTATTTTCTTAACACATGCAAATTAAATTAAGAGTTAGACAGGAGGGGAGGGGGAGGGAGGACAGCTAAACCAATCAAAACCCTGCAATGCAATGTGTCCACACAGCATCCAAACAATGCTCGTGCATGGGGGGTGGGGGGGGGGGGGGCTTAATAAACTTACCTGCTTCCACCCCCCCTCAAAAAACAAACAAACAAACAAACAAGCTCGTTACTTGATTTCGGTTTCATTTTGGACATGGTTGGACTTCGGCTCTGATGGTAATGGTGGTCTTTTTATTTACTAGCCAGTCAGTCACGATTCTCCCCCCTGCCGTCTGGGCTTATGCACAGTGACTGCCTCTCTCCTGACGCAGCCAGCCAGCGCGCACGCTACTCACGTCACGACGGAGCGGGATGAGATGTGCATCCCCCCCCCCCCCACTTTTTTTTCGTCCCTTCCTTCCTTTCCGCGCAGCTTTCCCGCGCTTTGCCTGATGCAGAATGAATTAAAAAAAATAAAGTAAGAAAAAGAAAAGAGGGGGCATGGAAGAAATAAAGAGGAGGGGTAGTTCGGGTGGCTATCACCCCCCTTTCTCTCGCCATTCACTTGGCGCGCTCATTCGCACTGAACTCGGTTGGCGGAAACAGCAAAACTCGCAAGAATCTTCCTCTTGCGCGCCCTGCTGGTCACCTGAGGGAAGAACCATAGTGATGGCAGCTTGCCGAGTTCAAGATGGAGAGTTCGGCACGGGTGGTCGGAAAATTTGATGCCACCGGCCCCAATGATTGAACGCGCAGGAAACGGATGGGACATTTGAATTGGAAGATAACTTGGAACGGCGGAGGCCGAATATTCTCCTCGGGGAAAATCTCTTTCTCACACGCGTTGAAAATAAGCTCACTACTGCCACTTGGCGTGCGATCAGCACCACTGATGATGGACAGCTCCCGGATCTCCCCTCTCCCACTGCGGCTCCCTTTTCTTCCTCTGCCCCCCCCCCCCCCAGCCCTCCTCCATGCTTGTATGAGTGTGTACCTCCTCTTTAAAAATAAGAAACCGGGGAACCCCCCGCACCCGATCTCTCTCTCTCTCTCTCTCACGCACACACTGAATAGAGACAGAACAGACAAAGGGGAAGGGAAGGGGTGGGGGTGGGGTGTCCTACAGCGTGGTAGGAGCTGGGGAGAGGGGGGATTCCAAGCCTGCAGGAAGTGTGCGCGATTGTCATTCCCGCACACGACACACGAGACTGGGTGAAAAGGAGGGAAAACCAAAGAGGTACAGCATGCACGTTCAATATCACTCACCTGGCTGCGTTCGTGTACAGCGCCTAAAAAGAAAAATACATTTGGTTAAGGTTTTATTTGATTTTTTTTTATTTCAAGCCCTGAAGAAAACATCTGCAAGTTTTCCCCGGGATCACCTTACTGACACCGCGCTCCCCCCTCTTCTTCTTTTTATTTTTTTTACATCGCTATTTGGGGAACATGCAAAACTATCTAGTCTATTTGTAGCAGAAGGGAGGCATGTTCCGTGAGGCTTCATGCAAATGAGCCCTCCACAAGTGTGCACGAACGCCGCCGCCGTTAGTTGCACAAATGCAGCGATGTTTTTTGTTTTTTGGGGGGTTGATGTTGTCTCTCCGCCAAGCAACTCCAAACATCCACCAAACCGATGATGATGATGATGATAATGATGACGATGATGAAGAAGGCACATTCTACCTGGCACGACGCTCCTCCACAAGTGGAACTGCCGTTTCTCTCTTTCTTTTTTGTTGTTGTTTTGCTATAAAAACAAACCCTCTCGCGTATAGGCGAGCAAAATTTGTAAAGCTGCTTTGCTGACGAGACTAGAAGCAACCCCTATGCAAAAAAAGAAATAAATAAAAAGCAGTTTTTCTTTTTTTGAGGTGGGTGGCTGAGGGGGGTGAAGGGCTGCGTCAGTTACTAGGCATTGACGTCACGTTCAGATTCTCTCACTTTTTTTTCTTCCCCCCGCCCCGTGGAACCTGCTTGGAAAGATCCTGCTTGCTGCTGCCATCCTGCGTATATGTTGGGGGGGAGGGGAGGCGGGACGACGACGGACTACCCAAAAAAAAAAAAACACTCAAATATGGATCTTGTAGATCTTCAGCTGTGCTTCTAGATTTGTAAATAAGAATAATTCTAAAGAACTCACGTAGTTGTTCTGTGTAAACAGCTGCGTAGACGTAATTCTTAACTTCAAAAAATCAAAGCAACATCATGCCAGCTAGACACGCGTGGAATTGCACACGTGGATGCTTTTGGAGGGGTGACGAGTGGTGTGGTTGAAAGTAACAAAAGGTGGTTCCGACAAAAGGTGGGGGGGGGGGGGGGTAAGGGGGAGCAAAAGGGCTGCGCCCGTCGCATCGGTTGGCGCTATTTTTAGCCTTGCCTGTGGGCCAACTGTACGCGGCAAGTGTGAGGGGACGCGCACGCGCATATCATGAAAAATACACGTCAGTCTTACTTGCTTTCCTTTGATGCCCCTCCTCCCCATTACCCGAGGGACAACAAGAGCCAATGGGATAAGTGTGTGACGTCACCGCGGACACACACGCAGGACACTTCACGGGGTGGGGGGCGAGCGGGGGAGAAAAAATGTCCTCAATCAAGCACGGAACACGCTTATCAATGGGACTTGCAGCCCCGAGGGCAAAGGTGCAGTGCTGGGGTGTGGCCGCATGGTGTCGACAAACTCGAACGAGAAGTAAGACCAAAAATTCGACAGAAGAAGAAAACAGTTGCAAACGTCACCATGTACGTTTGGTTGGAGGCAATGACAAATTAGGAAACAATATACAAATATTTTACAAATAATAATAAGTATTAAGATATGTTTGCTCAGGTTAAGAGGAGTAGTGTTAAAACTCGAAATATTTAAACAAAACAACACCTTTAAAAGCAAGAGAAAAAACATCTAATTACAAAAATAGCAATGTTATATTAAAATTCAGTGGGGGGGATGAAAATATTGGACAAAAAATAATTACTTGGAAATATTTCAACCACACGGTGCATTTGGCAAGAAAATTGAACATTTATCTTTCAATAAAATAAAGAAAAATACAGTAAATTAAATATGACAAGAATAAAATATTAACACTGAGACAAATGATTAATAATTGAATCACACGATATCAATATATTCTTCAGCCTTTGAATAAAATAAGAAAAGGAAATTGTAGAAATACATTTCCAAGAACATTTACAAAAAGAGAAATTATTGCCAAAAAATATCATTTACCCTCCTTCAAACACAGATTAAATGAATATTTTTAAGGCGCTTTAGTATAAACAAAATACTAAAAGCAAGGAAATACAGTAATGGATCTTTTTTTTTCTTATAAAACAAAAAGAAAACAAGATCTTCCAAATTTCACTGAAAATAACTTGAGAATTGTTACATAACAACATAGTGCCCTCAAATCTTGGTTGCAAAGGATGCTCTTTGGGACATTGTAAAATTAAAAACCGAAGTATTCAATTTCATGGATGAAAAAATTGTTAATTCCCGCCATCCACTGACTTGCGTTACAAAACAATCACGTGGAAGAATCAAGAGGGCTGGCGCAGCCCACCCCACGCTTTACTCAATGTTCCACGGCAACCTGCTGCTGCTGCTGTTGACTTTCTTACTTTACTGCTGACTTTTTACAACGCTTATCTATGCATTGGTTTTAAAGACGAGGGTTTCACATTTTTTCAAAGCAAAGCACTTAGATACAATAAAGTTGTGTGAAACAGACAAATGTATTACAGTACAAACAAACGTATTCCAAGATTGTTTTTTTTTTTCCTAACCTGCCTTGTGTGCTTCCTGCTTGTTGTTGCCGAGCGGCGCAGCGGAAGATCCCCCGGCATGTGAACAACACTCCTACGCATCACTGCAGCCTCATGCGTCCTCCCCTCATTCTTTCCTCTCTCTCCCTCTCTCTCTGGTGGAGTGTCTGCAAAATCACGCAAAGATCCCTTACTCCCTCCCCACTCCCCACAAAAAGAAATAGAAAAAACCTCTCCACCAAGATGGATCGACACGTTCACCTAAATCCACTTGGCAACTACGTCAAGTTTGTGCTGATATTGCCCGGATGGAAGATGGAGGAGGGAGGAGGGAGGGGAGGGATTCAAGAGGGTGGGGGGGATCTATGCCCATAGGATGTCCTCCCAAAAAAAGAAAAAAAAAAGATACACACATGCGGTCAAACTTTCTTGACTACAAATGGAAGCACTTACCCTTAAATCTGTGTGGAGATTTTGGGGGGGGGGGGGGCAGGGGGATTTGGAGGTGGTGAGAAAGGGTAGGAGAACAAGAAGGTGGGGGGGTACGGTTGCAGGAGTCAGGCCAGTACGGTGCTGATGCTTCCTCTCCTGGATCAGACCCAAATGTTTGCCGGCATTGCCAATTCCCGATTCTGGAAGAAAGAAATGGAGGATGGGGGCTCATGTTGGAGGTATAGGGGCGGGTGTACGATATAGAGAGAAGTGGTTGGGGGGCAGAATTACATATGTGAGCCAGCGCACCAAAGCAGAGAACAGGAGGTAGGGAGGGTGGGGGGGGGGGGTGATCATTTGGGGGAGAAGCACGATTCACCTCAGTGTGGATGTGCGTGTGTGCATGTGCATGCACGTGTGTGTGTGTGTGTGTGTGTGTGTGTGTGTGTGTGTGTGCTTCCAGACAGCTTCAAGGGACACAATAAAAAGAAACATACTTTCATGGAAACCCTCCACCCAGGGAAGAATGGAGAATAGCGGGGTGTCACAGGTTAAGTTACCCAGAAACAAGGTACCCAGAAACAAGGCAGCACGGCTGGGCTGGAGAGAACGATATCAACCTCTGTGTGGAGCAAAAAAATAAATAAATAAAATAACCTCATTGTCTTTCTCTCTAGTTGTCACTCTCCATGAGAGTCTCTCTCTCTCTCTCTCTCTCTCTCTCTCTCTCTCTCAACGTGTTATTGACCTGCATTGACGTCATTGCGTCATTAGGTATCCCTTAGAAACACTGACTTTCAAAAATAGTATCAAATTAATTCAGCTCACAAGCAGAGCAGGAGAGAAAGACAGACAGAGGGAGGGAGCGTTTAAGGTTGGGGTGTTTTGGGGTGATGTTTTATCGCCCAAACAGCCCACCATCATCATCCTACACACACACACACACACACACACACACGCGCACACACATTCATACAGACATGCACAAAAGAATGAGATTCCACATTGGGATGTAAACAGATGGCGCGACAATTCTCTTTGGGGTCAAAAATGTCAGAATGAAAACATCTCTTTCTCTGATCTAAAAATATCTCTCAGCCTTCCCACCCGACCACATTCAACAGCACACCACTCCGCCCCCTCCCATTTAACCTTTAGGCGACAGGGAAAGGGAACACCTTGAGGACCCCTGATGTTGAAGCACAATGATAACCACGTCATTACATTCAGGACCATTCTTGAAAGGAATTGTTTCGTTCAAATAAATAAATAAATAAAGATTGAAGCAAAAAGGGGTGCCAATGATGGCAGATAAGCATCGAAAGGGCGTGTCCATTGTCATAAGATGCCAAGGGTACCAAAATAACTTATCTGGATTGTACCATTTTCTGGCACCGATCCATCTGGGGTACTAAGCGCACGGAGGGGTTTGCGGATTGGTGGAGGGAGAACAGTAAACTTGTCGTCCGTTGCGAGCGACTGTGTCAACTTTCTCATCTTTGTCGATGTCATTGGCTATCACCGCGCTGTGATGTCACGTTGCTTATATTGTGGTCATGTAAGAAGGCCATACCACAAGAACCATCAGAATTTGCCATGGAGGAGGTAAGGCGACAGGAATGGACTGACAGAGTAGGAGCTGTCTGTGGTTCTGAACTGAAAGTAACAATGAAAATGAATACATATTTTTTAAAAAAATTGGAAAGAAAATTAACAATGAGGGAGTTTGGGGGAATTTTTAGGTTGATAGGTTTTCTGTTTTTTTTTTTCTTCTGTCAGTGTATTAGAAAAGAAATCTGCAGTGACAATGCTCAGGTGTGACTGAAGCTGTTTATTGTATTTTTGGTGCATCTTCTCACTGCCAATGAGTGTTTGTATTTTTCCACATTCCACCCGCGAAGGAATGAGTGACAAACAAAAATAAACACTCACACATGGCATCAGGACAGAATTAGCTCTTGTGATTCACCCACTTGAATTGAGGTGGACCGTAGCTCGTGTCGTGGGATGTTCTAGTTCTCGCCTTTTGGTACTTCTCGAGCTTTAGAGGTGACACAAACACACAAGATTACATTTGGGTGGGTGTTTGTTGAAGCAGCGGAGGAAGAGGCATTATTTTTTTTAGTTGGTGTCCGTTGTGTGTAGGTGACTCTCATCTCAAGAGGTCTCCAGGTAGCTGTGAGGAAAAAAATTGACTCCACAGGACAGCTTTGTTAGCTAGCAGGCTACTAGTTCACAGAGAATGATATAAGCCAGTAGAAAAAGATGAAGGGAACGGTACTATTCGCATTTTGGGATGGGAGGAGGGGCATTTTCACTCGAGTCTAAACTGAGTAAAAAAGGGCAAATAAATTCACCAAGATTTATTTTAAGTAAAAATTTCTGTTCGCTTTTTTCGCTAACAGGCTCCTAACTGTTTCATGAAGAATAACATCCGGAATAGTTGAACGGGTTTCTACCATTTACATTTGAGGGTTGGGAACCATTTTCTTTGTACCGCAAATGGGAAAAAAAGATCAACAAAAACGTAATGTTTTTTCAATGGCTCAAAATGTGTGAGCGTTGGCTACTTCCTGATTTGAGAAAAATATTGAATGTGGAAAATAAATTCCGCTGACAAAAGTTTTTTTTCTCCCCCTTTATAGCTAGCAGGCTACTTCATTCTCAGGAAAGTGACAAATCTCAATTTTTTTTTGTTGTTGTTTCATTTGTTGACTGGCAGACATCTTCTGGGATCATGGAACACAATAGGGATTTAATCACTTTCCATCTTGGGGTTCCATTGTGAGTCGGGCGGCATTTTTATTTGGCTATGCATGAACACTTCCACGGCAATCTGCTCAATGGTTGTTGAGTAAGAACCACCATCCCATTATCATGTGAGCCCTAAAAATGAGGACAAGATGGAGGAGAGCCCTCACCAGGAAAGAGGTGGTGGGGGCGGGCGTGCATGCACGACAAAACCACGTCACTGGAGAAAGTCACGCAGCGCTCAGGCGTGGCTGCCAAGGCTGACGACACACGGCGAGAAGCTGGGCGTGACTAAGGCACTTGGAAACATTCACACACACACACACACACACACACACACACACACACACCCTTTTAATTTGTTCTAATGTCCCTTCCCATCTGCTAGTGGCTTCCCACTCATGGTGGTGGGTCGCATCTTTCCGGTAAAAAGCGGCTGGTGTCATCCCATGTTGAGTATTTTTTCCTCACCGTTGTGACACACGCTTTTCTACTCATTGTTGCAACACACATTCTGTTTCTAACATATCGGTATATGTCTATGTACATAGTCCGTTCAAGTGTTAGGTGCCTAAACTTGTCTGCTTTCCAACATGTTGGCATTTCCCTCCCTCAAAATCAACATGACAAGCCACGATTCAGCCTCTAATCTCTCTGCTCGACTCAAATGCTGTGCTGATAGCAAATGCAAAGAGATGTAACGTTGCATCTACTGCCCTTTGTTTCTCATAAGTTACGTGGATGCTTGAATTTAACAGACTGAGCTGGGCGAGACCATCTTACAAGCTGAAAAAAAAAATGACATTGACGAATATATTCGGTTAAACGGTTGGATTCTAGATGATGACTTTAAGAATATAACAATTTTAAATTTAGTTTCACCCTTGGGTGAAAACGGTTTTAAATCTCATGTGATTTGTGGGAGTCAATGTGTTTACATCATCATCATAATAATGATGCATTCATAAACAAATTACCTATATACCTTTTGCCCTCATATTAAGTTGTTGGCAATCTAATCTGATTTCATGAAATTTTTTAAAAATTTTGTTTTACTTTATTTCATTAATGAATAATTTATAACCTATTTATAAATGTATTTAACAGATTGGCTTTGAGGGCGGCCCGGTAGTCCAGTGGTTAGCACGTCGGCTTCACAGTGCAGAGGTACCGGGTTTGATTCCAGCTCCGGCCTCCCTGTGTGGAGTTTGCATGTTCTCCCCGGGCCTGCGTGGGTTTTCTCCGGGTTCTCCGGTTTCCTCCCACATTCCAAAAATATGCATGACAGGCTGATTGAACACTCTAAATTGTCCCTAGGTGTGAGTGTGAGCGTGGATGGTTGTTCGTCTATGTGTGCCCTGCGATTGGCTGGCAACCGATTCAGGGTGTCCCCCGCCTACTGCCCGGAGACGGCTGGGATGGGCTCCAGCGCCCCCCGCGACCCTAGTGAAGATCAAGCGGTACGGAAGATGAATGAATGAATGAATGAATGAATGAAAGTATGGTATATTATATATATATATATATATATATATATATATATATATTTGTTGTTGTTATGGTTTTAGTCTTTTTGTCAAATATTTTAGCATAGGTGTGAAATATTCATCAGGCTGCGTTCATTAACAGTAATCAACAAATAAGGCATGCAATGTGTACATTTTAAAATACAGCGGACGAGTAGGGGAATGGGATCAGGGTTGACCATAAATAGTAAAAACCTGAAAATTTAATGCGGATTATAATTACTTTGAAAAAAACACATTTAAAAATAAATGTTATTTTTTAAAAAAGCAAATCGGGGATCGGAAGACCAGGAAAAAGAATCTGGCAAATTAGCGGGGCTACCCACAAATAACAGGTTCACAGAAGTCTATGAATGCCTCCAAATATATATATATATATATATCATATGGTATTTATGCATACAGTGGATCTCATGGATTCACAGTTTGGAGGCATTCATAGACTTCTGTGAACCTGTTATTTGTGGGAAGCCCCGCTAATTTGCCAGATTCTTTTTCCTGGTCTTCTGATCCCCGATTTGCTTTTTTTAAAAATAACATTTATTTTTAAATGTGTTTTTTTCAAAGTAATTATAATCCGCATTAAATTTTCAGGTTTTTACTATTTATGGTCAGCCCTGATCCCATTCCCCTACTCGTCCGCTGTATTTTAAAATGTACACATTGCATGCCTTATTTGTTGATTACTGTTAATGAACACAGCCTGATGAATATTTCACACCTATGCTAAAATATTTGGCAAAAAGACTAAAACCATAACAACAACAACAAAAAAAGAATCTTTGAGCCTTATATGCAGGAATTACACTCCCTTCCTTTCGTCCCTCTCTCCCCCCACTATTTATTTTTCCATTTCTCCTGCCTAAATGATGCCAGTGGAAGAGCAGAGCGATAGTGGGGCTATTTTTAGATTTGGCGCGTGCGCACACGCACGCACGCACGCACGCACACGCACGCACGCACACGCACGCACGCACGCAGAATCCTTGGCATCACATACTTGGTTGGGAGCTCTGCTGCACACAATAACGCATCTCTAGAGGTCGCCTTTGTCACAAATGCGACCCCCCCCCCCCCACGGCCCCCTCTCCCCTCTTGCTCATGTGGGTGTTTGCTTTCCTTGTGTGATGATCACGAAGATGAGTAGAAGAAGAAGAAACGGGTGGACAAGCCCCATTGAGAGAGAGAGAGGAAGGAGGGCTGACTTCTTCATTCACTCACTCCTTCATTCATCACTTCTAGGCTCACTCATTCACGACGTTTTGCGGGCAGAGTAGGTGAATGAATGCAGGGCTGTTCCATTTATGTATGTGTGTTAAGCAATGAAGGGGCGGGGGGGTCTCAGTGGACATATGAGGAGTAGAGTACACAGTGTTCCCCGCCCGCCAGGAGTTTGGGGATATCTGTGCGTAAAAGGAAAAAAAAAAAAAAAGGAAAGCTGCCCTACTACAGCAAAAGGGCCTGTCAAATGTGAACCCCGCCCCCTTTTTTTTTCATTTGCCATATTGCTTTGCCCGTAAGTGAGTAAAACCGGATTATTGTTGAATGATAAATTGTACAAACTCAAGATCCGACATTGGTGAGAAGAAAAATCCAAAAAAATTGTGTACAGCGGCTTGGAGAGACTTGCCAAATAGTGAGCCACACAAATTTAATCCATTCCGGTACAGATTTTTTTTTAATGTAGTTTAATTTCATTTTAATTTTTATTTTTTATTCTTAAACACATTTAAAGTGCAATATTGTTTTATGCGATTGAGCAACCTATTTTTGTAAATAGATTTTGTAAAGTGTTTCTAGATTAATTAATTTGAATGCGATTAAAATGTTTTTTTGTTCTTGTGAAACTGTCAAAAATGTCTCGAAATGGTTAATTTAACACCCTTTTGCAAAGTTCCACACTAATTTCATCCATCCATCCATTTTCCGAACAGCTTCATCCTCACTAGGGTCGCGGGGGGTGCTGGAGCCTATCCCAGCCGTCTTCGGGCAGTAGGCGGGGGACACCCCGAATCAGTTGCCAGCCAATCGCAGGGCACGCAGAGACGAACAACCACACACACCGTCACTCACACCTAGGGACAATTTAGAGTGATCAATCAGCCTGCCATGAATGTTTTTGGAATGTGGGAAGAAACCGGAGCACCCGGAGAAAACCCACGCAGGGACCTCTGCACTTTGAAGCCGACGTGCTAACCACTGGACTACCGGGCCGCCCACTATTTTCAATGAACTGAATTCAATTTGAATTGTAATTTTATTGTTATTTTGACTTCAAGCCTTTACAGCAGCTCCTATATTTTGTTCTTCTACTTCTTTTTTTCTTTCATAACTCTGCTACTGTGAATTGGGAATTTCTCCATTTTTTTAGACTTTCTCATCTTAAATTGAACTTCAAATGGGCTTTAAAATCCAATTTTAAGGTATACTTTCAATTCCATTTAACTTATTATCAGATAGGCTACAATTGTTGTTCATGAGATTTGAATTGGGTTCATTTAATTGGAAGCCATTTTTGGGGGAGGATTTTCCGGAGATCTGTCAGAGGGGGGGGGGGGAGCAAAATGAGGAAGTGACAACCTCCTCTTCCTCTTTCTCCTCCTGCCTCACTCCTAACATTCACATGCTCCATTACATAACACGCTTCGGTTGGGATGGGTCGGGAGCATGTTTCAAGTCTTCTTCAATCAAATAAACGCACACTTTGCTGCACAAGCGTCTTCAATGGAGATCCAACCGATTATATATATATATATATATATATATATATATATATATATATACACACACACACACCGGTATGTATATATATGCAAGAGAATAGCTAGATCCAATGCACACTGGAACATGATGCCATTATTTTGATAATTGCTGCATATATGGCGGTTTTGTCGAAAAGTGTGTTTGAGATTATCATTCGCTAAATGTGTGAATGTGGGTTGAGATGTATACAGGTACACACATACTGCATATACACACGTGCGGCAGGCAGCGAGTGCTTCCCCCGCACTCCCGCTCAAGTTGACATGTTAACACTCACTGGCTGCTATATTTAGCACTGCCTCGCCGCACTGTTACTATTCCCAGCATTGCGCATGAGGGGGTGGGTGGCTTTTCATGCATATCCACACATATATAAATACATACGTGGCTTTGGAATGTTTGGGTCTACTACTAATACAAACTCAAAGACAACCCTCACAAAAATTGTCCAGAAGCTTTGCGGCTTGTTGGTGATTACAATCTCAAAAATATTCGATTGGTTTACTGATTGTGGGGGTTTTCATTCTTAAACAAAAGCGCACCCACGGTTTTGCCTGTGCCACGCGTACAAAGAAAAGAACACTGCTCCTCCCGTGAAACAAACAGCAGGCTCAGTCAGGTACATTCTGCCATAGGAAGTCTTAAAATTGTGATGGGGGCAAAGGAATTTCAATGCTATTCTAGAGTAAAATATCGATGTGAAGTGAAAATACATAAATATGGCATCTAAATTTGACAGAGCACAGAGAAGAATGCAGTTAACCACCTAGCAAAACTTTAAAAAATACCGAAATCATCATGTCTATAAAACAAGGTGTCAAAATTGTGAAAAGTCAAGCCATTACCGCCACTCTCAAACACTGTGGACGTGTCTGCTGAATGCGTTAAGTCTCAACTGTCAATCCAAGATCTCAAATGGATGCTACCTCGTCGGGCATCTTTACGCGTTGTGAAAATACATCCGTCTAAAGCCTCCGGCGGTTGGAATGGTGTCTAGCGAAAACAAGAAGCTGTGAAGCAGCCACGCCAGAGCAAAACCAGCGTCAACACACTCACTTCCCACTTCTTGCTCTCGCACCTATCTCTGTGTGACGGACACTCACTCACACCTAACAATGAGGCACTCTAAAGTGGCGACAACTGCAGAATATCTGAAGGGGGAGGATGTGTTTTTGGGGTGAAGGCAAAACTAGCTAACTAACAGCATGTTGCAATACAACTCCTGGTGTCAGCAAAACGATTATTATTACATTGAATAACACTCCCCTACCCATGTCGGGCGCAAGTGTGTCCAAATAATGGTTTTCATTGGTTACCTTTCTGTATTTTTGTAGTCATTATTACTTTTTTAAGGTGGTGAATTGTTTTAGTCATCATTGGATTTTCTTTTTCTTTTTTTAACAGGGGGGCGGTGCCAAAAATGTTGAGAATGTATATGTGGTCTGCAATAGAGCCCCTCAAGGGACTTAAAGCATCCGTGTGAGTGTGCGCGTGTTGTTACGGATCTCCGTTTTAGCAAGATGATGGAAACACAGCTCTGGGTGGGCCATGTGACAGCCACACACGTAAAGCTAGAATTACAACGATGACTGGAATGTCAATCAAAACTAATGGCGCTGGTGTCCCTCATGAAATGGTGGGTGAGCATGTGTGGGGAACTACCCTTAAGAAAAGAATGGATGATTTTATATCTGAACCAGTGACAGTACACGTTCTCAGGCAGCGCTTCAGGACCAAGGAGAGTTCCGCCAAAAAAATCCTCTCAATAACCCTTTCTTGTCTTTCAAGAAACACATGATGATGTCAAAAAGGATGTCATAAATTCAGTTTAAAAGGAGGGGGGGGGGGGGAAAATCACTGCAGTATAAATATGGTGCCGGCTCTCGGTGATGCCAAAAGAAAAAAAAATTGCATTGCTGACGCAGTTGATTCTTTTTATAGCCTCTTTACAGGCCTTGAGCAGACGTGCTCCAATGCCGGCTTGAAGAGGAGGAGTTTCAATGGGTGAATTTGGAAGCAATGCAAATTTGGGTTTGGCACAACATGCGTTTGGGTGCACGTTCGCTTTTTTTTTTTTTGCGCCACTGTTTCAAAAATCAGCATTTCAACTCACGTTTTGGAAAAAAAGATTTTTTTTCTCCATTTTATTTGACATTTCAATCAATAGATTTTACATGCATTAAATAGAAGCCATTTCATTAATCTCATTTTATTTTAAATGAGATCATTTTATGAGTGCTTTTTATTAAATTGCATTTAGCTATGCAAACATGGACTAATGTACAAATATGATTTTTTTTAGTTTGGTTTAAAGCAATCAATAGAATTTATGCACACTATGCAATAAGTTGAAATATGATGTTATATTTTAATTTATTTCAAGACAATGTATTTATTTATTTTTGCAGACTCCATGAACTAGAAATATGTTGTTTTCTTTTCATTTTGTTTTACACAAGACAATAAATAGATTATGCACACTTTGCATTCACTAAAATAGGACATTTTGTTCCCATTCGGGGAAAGAATTGACATATTTACATTGGTTTGGGTGTTTGCCATGGTTACCCAATGTGACTCCATCGGGTACGAAAAGGCGAGAAATTAAGTTACCTGTCCATTGGAGGAATTCTTTGCTCACGTTTCCATTCAAGCGGAATATCCGATGTGTATTTCGCCGTGACTTATATGATGGCTCTGAGATCTGATTGGGGGAAGAGAAACACAATTCAAATTAAGGAAGGATTTTTCAGTTGAGTCATTTCTTTTTCTTATAAGCTCCTGAAAATTGAGGCGCGCGGCATCAAGTGGGACTAGAAAAGCATGGAAAAAGAAAAGCCCAGATCACCTGTTGGAGACAGTATTATGGGTGTTGCTAGCTTCCAAAAATCGAAAAACGGATATACTCTGAAAATGGGAAGGGAAAAACAACTATGGCAAAGGAGACAAAGAGCTTGTGAGCCAAAGCATACCACATCACACGTCAAACACGTTACAATAGCAGCAATAATGGGCAAGGGTGCTTGCTATGTACCCCAATAATTTAGATCCCCTATCTGCCCACGCTTCCTCCTCCTTCACCACTGCATGATTATTTTCAGCTCTGCAGTGCGTGTGAGTGTGTGTGCGCGCGCTTTGGGAAATACCTGGTCACGATCAATCACCAGAGAAGGGGAGATTCTTTTCCCACGGTTGTTTACTACCTCCTGCTGGCCAAAATGGAGAAGTTTGAGGAGGAACTTGAACGCACCATAGACAATAAACGGTCAGCGGATTGCGACGACAAATTGCCCCCCCCCCCCCCAAAAAAAAAAAAAACACCCTCGTGTGAAAAGCTCACTGGCCATTTCATTCGAAATATAACCCAATAAAGATGGCCATGCTCAGTTTTGGGATGGTAAAATAAGAATGTATTTGGAGTGGTGTCCATCGTATCAGTTTTGAGAGCTTTTTCGGCAACATGATCGCAACACACGTTCATCAAGTGTATTTTGTACAAACCATAAGCCAATATCAATCATGAAACACACTTAATTTTGAGTGGAAAGTCTACCTTCACTGAAATGAGTAAAAGCTGTGATATTTGCCGTCCGTTTTGAATCGGACAAAACTCACATCGCCTAGTGTATTTTTATATATATGCATGCATACACACATAAATGTGTGTGTGTAGTGGTTTCTCTGCATCCAAGACAAAAGAAAGAATGAAGCTTGAAACGTTCAACGGGGCTAAAAATAGAACAGGTTGTTGCTCTGGCAGGAGGGGAAAACCCTGGTCTGTATCGCCCCTTAGAGGGAACAGCCTGTCACAACATTTTAAAAATTATTTTGCTCTTTCATCTCGATACTCATCTCACGATACAAAAGAAAAAAGTACATTAGGGTGCACACTCGTCTATCAGCTGCCACCTCCAATCAATTGTTTTATCCAACTGAGATTACGGTTTGTCAGAATTGGATGGTTAAGATAGTTTCAATTTCAATGCATGAAGCCCAATCTTTTTTTTGCATTAGCTACCGGCCCAGCAAGATAAATTCATGTATATTTGGATTGCTAATTAAGTCCTGAGTCACTACCGCATTTCCTGTACACCTACCCACACAGAGTGATTGAAAAATAACTTCCTACAGTAAACTATTCACAAGTGGTTTAATAACAGGTTGGGGGGGGGGGGGGGGGTTTGCTGGTTTTTAAATGGATGAGAATTTAGTACGCATTTAATTTTCTTGCTGTTCTTTAATGCATCAGAAATTAAGTAACGGGGAAAGGGATGACTTCCACCAAATGGCAGGTCCATTTTTTTTCTTTGCGTGACCAGAAGCTAAATTTTGTGGTTTGGAAGACCATATTTGCCCTTCAAATCTTTGGTTTTGTACAAAAAGAAAAAAAGTGAAGTCACATCTATCTCCTGTTGAAAGAGGCACTCAGCCATTCACAAAGGACAGTAGCAAAACGTGGAGAGGCCTCATTTTGCATCGAAATCAAATCTTTAACATTCTCCCAAATACTGATAAATGGACTCGCATCATGGTAAAGTACTCGCAATCCCTCATCACATCCAAATTTAAGTTCTAACAACAACAAAAAAGAGAAATTAGAGTAAAATCGTCATCAGATTTCAAAATTCTGAAACTATTGCAATAAATACGAATACTTTCAAACAGGGGAGTTGTTTTTCCGCTAACATTGTAGCTATAGACGTATATATTTTGCATTTCTGGTTCGACGGAGTGGGCCATAAGTTTCCATACATAGAAAAATGTATCATGCATTTCTTTTTTTAACGTTTTAGATGCCCTATGTATTGTAAAACTCTGTAGATGGAAACTTATGGCCCACCATCCTGTGTCATGATCATGTCTTCACCACTACGGTAGCATAACAAGGCCAATAAAAAAGCAAGGTATCTGTACTTTGCGACAGGTCAGGAAGGCCAGTTCTGTCCTGGGCTGCTCCCTTGACACTCTGGAGGAGGTGGGCAACAAAAGGATGCTAACTAAGCTAAAAGCTATGATGGACAGTCCCTCCCATACCCTCCAGCCCGCCCTGACAGCACTAGTTAGCTCCTTCAGCCAGAGACTGTTACACCCGCGCTGCAAGGAGATACAGACGCTCGTTCCTACCGACTGCTGTCAGGCTGCTGAATAAAAATAGCAACAGTAATATTAATAATCATTAATTGATGTGAAAACAACTGTAAATAGCACTGCGATTTATCCATTTTGTATTTATATTGCACTGAATTGAACGGTGTTTGTTTGTTTTTTCTTCTTTCTGCCTACATTCTTGCTGCTGGAGGCAGTAAATTTCCCCAGTGTGGGACAAATAAAGGATATCTTACCTTATCTTAGGTGGATGTGCGTTATCGAACATGAATACATGACACCGACCGCTCATAGTTCCATACAAGTTTATGATAAAAATCCGACAACATCAGCGATTCATACAAAGTTGTAATAGTCGGCCAATTGAAACTGAAGCTCTACTACATAATTTTAAACATGAAAACAAGATTAAATAAAAATGTAAAAACAAATGCATTCCAACATCACGTTGCAAACCAAAAAGGACAGTTTTTTTTTCTTTTTTGGGGGGTTTGTTTTGAAAAACTATTGTGTGTCACAACTCTGCAGTCTTTTTGTTCCACAAGGATACGTCATTCAATAAAAAACAAAAAAGGAGAGGAAACTACAGCTATGGGCCTTGGCTTCTTGACGAATTCTAGTTGATCTGGATAAAAATTTTCATTGTGACGATTTTCTTTTACTTTTTTAAATGGAAGTGGGACAATAGTGGTGGTACGTAATCCATTTAAGGTTGACAAAGATCCAGGCGTGATGCAGTTCATTAAGAAGCACCGCCCCCACCCACCATCTTGGTGACCCGACTCAGTAGATCCGCCCTCGGCTTCTGTTGCCTCTGGTGCCGAAGCCCCGTCCCCGTCCGCCCTTGAAGCCGCCGCGCTGCTCTGTAGGCAACATTCACGATGGTGAAGACCATAATGTTAGCGCATGGCCCACACAAAATCACACACAATCTGGTTGCTCTCAAGCCATCCTTTACTCCAACACACCTGATTCAAATGATCAGCTAACAGCAAGCTCTTTTGAAGCCTGTATTGATCCTGATCCCTTGAGTCAGATGAGTTGGAGGAGGGAGACTTGTAAAACAGATACGATCTGGCTCTCGAGGAACCGAAGTTCCCCACCTGTGCTTTATGTATTTAAAGTGTCATATAAGGTTGTACAAAAAGTTTCGGCGGTGACCTAAAGCATGCTTTTTTTTTTTTTAAAACAAATATTTCGCCCTATATAACAAGCAAGGTACATTCCGGTATATGAGATCCAATTGATACGTTTTGTTCTCCTACTTCTCCCTTTCATAATCTTGCTGCTGTAAATTAGGAATTTCTCCATTGTGAGAAAAATAAAGGTTTTCTTATCAATAACTTCTGAGGATAAAAAAAACTTTGGGTTTACAGTATTTTTAAACATTTTTATTGCGAATTGATCAATGAAAAAAAAGGGGGCCTCAAAAGTGATTTTGTTATTAGCTTTGTAATTGTATTAATTGGTCAACAAGGGACATCAAGGGATGAAAACAAAAATATTTATGAAAAATTAGGAGGGTCCCCATAGATTTTGTTTTATTTCAAATGGTGACCAACAATTTTTTAAAAAGGAGCCAACGATTTTCTAAAAATGTCTTGTTTTTTTTTAATTGAAATTTATTAATCATTGTGCAAGCACACAATTTTTCATTTTTCACTTAAATGGCTACATAAGGAAAACCAAATTCTCATTTTTTACAGTGCTTTTAGTTTTTTTGTTGAGTGAACTAATGGATAAAAATCGAATTTTCTTTCAAGATTTTTCAATCATTTCAAGCTCCCATGTGAAACAAATAAAAATGGTCCACTCGTATAATTATTTATTAACTATAAAATTATTGTTCGCTCTTCATATAGTGTAGCTGGGTTGAGCTTCGGACGGATTCAAGTTTTTGAGCGCGAGTTGCTATGAAAAAATGAATGTTAATGTTAATATTGGAGGTATCGAAAGCAAATCTCCTCACCATGTCCCAAATGTATTCACATTTAATCCTCGGTGGCAATAACATCGTGTACATAAAACAATAAAGAGCATTTCCATACGTTACTACTAAAACTGTCAACGTGTGCCATGATCAGACTGTGCTAGCAATCCTACCGTAGCTCAAGTTCCCGAGGGATGCGCTGTATTTGCCGCTGGGTGGGTTGTAGATTTGCCGAGCGTCTCGCCGAGGCTGCGCAGCCATCTGCTTCTTCAGGGTAACGCCCGTGCCTGCGTCGTCACCGGATGGACGCTTAAGACTGCGGCGTGAAAGAGAGAGCAGAGGTAATGCTCAGTCATGTAAGGAGAATCGGGCATTAGCCGCTTTGTGTGTTGTGCTTTTGTGTGTCAAACTTACGACACCGCCGCCGCCTCGGTCTTCTGGACAGGCTTCCAGGACAGCGTGACGGCGCTCTTAAATGACGGAGGGTTGTGGAAAAGATCCTGAGACACACAGTTAGATCAAATCTATCAGAGGGATATGTTTATGATAAAGCGGGCAAATTGCCGATTGCCTTGTGTCCATCACGGGTGAGGCCACGATTTGAGGAGCGACCGACAGTGCAGTGAGGTGAATTTGTATCACTTTATGGATGAAATACCGTTTCTGCCTTGGTAGAAGGTGGTTTTGTTACCTCCAGTTTTTTACTCATGCCTAGAGTACCGTTTTTTTGTTGTTTTGGTTCACAACGGAATTCAAATGGCTCAGTAGTATGAAATGTCCAGGGGAAGCACCAATTTGAGGGGCACACTTATTCGACTAAATCGGATGGCTTGGTGTTCATTTGAGTTGGAGTCACTATGAGGAAATGCCATAACAGATAGCCGATGTAAATAAGAGATTTGCCCGAGTTCCTAATTCAACCGCAACCGACCTTGATGAGGACGTTGATGTTGTTTGTAATCTTCAGGGCCACCACCTTGATCTTGTTCTGATGATTATTAAAACAAGTCCACGTCAGCACACACATGGTTTGACAGACTCAGAAAGATCGCGCCGTATACCTCGTCCGTCTTAAGCGCTTGTCCCGTCTTGCCTTGCAGAGCCACTCGCAGCTGTCTGATGTAAACCTGCAGGCCTCTGGCGAAATACTGTAACCTGTAAGTGCCATCACAACCGTTTTTTTTAATGACATTACATTGGTGACATTTGATGAGTCAGTGTAGTTCATATCACCTGTGATATATGCGTACCTGATCTTGAAATCTTTGAGGCGCTCAGCGTCCACTTTATCAATGAGGAAGTCAGGTAGTTTTTTGCCCAGCTGGTGGAAGCTGAAGAGCAGACACTCCACGTAGCTGAACTGCAGCTTGGGCTCCTCGCCGGCTGTCTGCTCGCCGTTCTCCACCTCTTCTGGCGGCAGAGGCATGTACTCCTATGGGGCGAGATAATGGGAATTAAGTACAATATGATATTCAATGTTTTGTTTTTGTCATAGACATCCATGCAAATTAAAGAGGGCTGCTTGCCCACATGCACCATATATTAATTTCTCAATCTCCCCCCCCGGGCGGCCCGGTAGAGTCCAGTGGTTCGCACGTCGGCTTCACAGTGCAGAGGTACCGGGTTCGATTCCAGCTCCGGCCTCCCTGTGTGGAGTTTGCATGTTCTCCCCGGGCCTGCGTGGGTTTTCTCCGGGTGCTCCGGTTTCCTCCCACATTCCAAAAATATGCAAGGCAGGCTGATTGGACAATCTAAATTGTCCCTAGGTGTGAGTGCGAATGGTTGTTCGTCTCTGTGTGCCCTGCGATCGGCTGGCAACCGATTCAGGGTGTCCCCCGCCTACTGCCCGGAGACAGCTGGGATAGGCTCCAGCACCCCCGCGACCCTAGTGAGGATCAAGCGGTTAGGAAGATGAATGAATGAATCTCCCCCCCCCCCCCCCCACCCCCATTTCACTCAAGCAGTTGCATAACCCTATTATGAGCTAATTTTCATGTGTCTAAACTCTTGGTCAATTCCCATGAAAAATTTCCAATTTTGAAAATTGAAAGAAGTTTGCAACACAAGTCACAGGCCTATGGGAAGCTTGATGACTTCACCTCGTAGGACGAGTGCCTTTGAGCTTGTAAAATAGGGAGCTTGAGCAAAACTCAATACGCTTCTGGCAGAGGGGGAGAACTCAAATCAACTTGAGATGCGTTTACATTGCGCCTAGTTTGTGCCTAACCCAATGTGGGGTAGGGTGCGAGGTAAGGCACAACCATGCCAGTATTTGTTGCAAAGTGAAAAAGCAGGAAGTGATTTTCAAGGCTGGTGTCTTTCCTGGCTGATTTGGACACTGTGCCCTTTTTACTCGGTTACAGGACAAGGTCTGTCTTGTGTCCTACAACTAAGGACGTGGTATTTCCTCCATGCCATTTTAACTACGGAACCACTCCACCACCTCCAAATCTGAAATAATGGTTCTCAGTCGGAAAAGGGCAGAGTGCCCCCTCCGGGACGGGGAGGAGATCTTGCCCCAAGTGGAGGAGTTTAAGTATCTTGGGGTCTTGTTCACGAGTGAGGGCAGGAGGGAGCGAGACATCGACAGGCGGATCGGTGCAGCGTCTGCTGTGATGCCCGTCGTGGTAAAGAAGGAGCTGAGCCAAAGGGCGAAGCTCTCAATTTACCGGTCGATCTACGTCCCAACCCTCATCTATGGTCACGCTCTATGGGCCGTGACCGAAAGAACGAGATCCCGGGTTCACGCGGCCGAAATGAGTTTTCTCCGCAGGGTGTCCTGGCTCTCCTTTAGAGATAGGGCGAGAAGCTCGATCATCCGAGAGGTGCTCAGAGTCGAGCCGCTTCTCCTCCACTTCGAGAGGAGCCAGATGAGGTCGCTCGGACATCTGATTAGGATGCCTCCTGAATACACCTCCCTGGTGAGGTATTCCGGGCATGTGCCACCAGCATGAGCCAGGACACGCTGGGGAGAAGGAAGTCTGGGCTTCCCTGCTAAAGCTGCTGCTCCTGCGACCTAACCCCAGATAAGCAGTAGAAGATGGATGGATGGATGGATGGATGGATGGATGGATGGATGGATGGATGGATGGATGGATGGATGGCACTCCACCAACATCTCTCCGATTGGAAGCGCCAAGATGCCGTAGCGGCGTGTTTCTCCCAAACTGAAATAGCTTGAATTTGAGCATGCCTGCCACGGTGGTAGGTGCCCACGGCATGGCGCAGTCGCACATACTCTCAATGAAGTGTTTGGCTGATGGTAGTCTGTGCCGTTTACCCACCAGCAGCTTGGTGAAAAGCATGTTGAGGTTGGTCTCCAGTTTGTCCATGTCACCACAGAAAGGACTCATCTCTGCCAGCAGCTTGAGGACCTGCACAGATGCACATAAAGACGCGCAGCGTTAAAAAGACACGTCTTCACGCACGTAGCGCTAACGAGCAACAGTGTGATTAGCTGAGTCATACAGAGCGTCATACACACAACACCTTGTCAATTGCGTGTGCGGCAGCCGTCGTGAGTATCGAGTTTGGTGGGACGCGAGGTGCCGATTGGAAGCAGGTGCCGCAGTTGCATTAACTCTTGTTGGGAATAACGGAACACTTTTTCACAACTTAAGTCATTTCCTTCTTTGAAAGACGCGACTTTATCACTACACGTCAGCAGCAATACAGGAAGTAGAGGCAAGTACCCGAAAAGTTAGAAATACAAGCGTCTTAAACATGCGTCTGAAAGATCTGACTTGTTTGCCAATTTTTTTTATCTCAAAAGGTTAGTCTCTTCGTGGGTTCCCTATCACGCCAAAATCTTTATCGGTGAGATCCAAGTTGACATGTGAACTGCTCATATTTTTAAATCTATTCTGCATACGTTGAAGCATTTGGATCAGTAAATGGCACTCTCAACATACCTCACAAAAGTTGGAAAAGGAAAGTCGCTGCATTCCACCTTTTATTTTTGTTTCTCATAGCAAGTTAGGATTTTTTTGTTGTTGTTGCGAACCCTTACTTGTATTTTTAATATACAAATTATATTTATTTCGCGCGTGCAACTTTTGCCCCTGTGCGCTCAATAGGGCAGAATTTTACGATACCGGTTGAGGGTTAAAAATAAACTCTCAAACCCCAAAACAGGACATATTAAGCAAACTGACCTCAAGCTGGATGTCGAGCTCGGCCACAGGAGTCGTCAGCATGCTGAGGTTAGGCAGGACGTGTTCACAAAAGTATGTCACAAAACGTGTGGAATGGACATTTTTCTACAGGTGAAAGAATGGAAATCATTAACATTTTTGACATTTTGAAGACGGAAAATCGACAGTGAAAAGATACCTTTGATGTACTCACAGAGAAGAGGGGCAGCGCCTGGCGCGTGCACTGAAGCAGGCGGTCCACAGTGTCGGGGTCGGCTGGGTTGAGCGCCTGCTCCAGGAAGGCCTGTTCCACCACCAGCTCCACCAGCTGCTGGCGCCCGCTCACTGTCTGCAACACGCGCAGGTTCGACACCAAGCGCATCAGTAACACAAACTCCTCACCAGTCACGTCCTCCAACACCTGAGGGGATAGAGGGAGAGCGAGAGAGAGAGAGAGAGGGCGGGGGTTATTGTCAACAATAGCACTAATATGATGCTTGTCTTGTGAACAATAACTTCATCAAAGTTTCAATTTGCAAACACACAGGCACAACCTTCTTCGTCTCTGTGAAGACATACTCCTCCACCTCCTTTGTCATGACATCCTCAGGCAAGGTCTTGAGCTTGGTGGACAGAAACTTGATGGCCCGCTCACGCACGATGTCCTCCCCTTGAAGAATCTGCGAGAAGAGGCCACCGAGGGTGCCTGTGCAACAGGCGACAATCTTAATCAATGTTAGCAGAGGGGGAAAATTCAAATGCTCACTGAAACAAACAAGCACGCACCTTTCGCGTCAATCTTGAAGATGGAAATCAGCGAAATGTTCACTTGGTTGAATTCTGCTGTATCATCTAAAAAAATTAACACATATGACACTTAAAAATGGGCTTTTGTTCAACACTGCTATAAAAATGAATGATAAATTTATAAAACAATGCAGAGGTACGTAACTCAATTTACTTATATAATCAATCAATCAATTTCCCAAGGGGAAATGGAACTAAATGCCAATAATCCATTCCAGCCCGCAAAACAAAAACACTCAAATGTTTCCGAGGTTGTTGTTGTTTGTATGGTTTTCTTGAATAAAAATAGCTTAGTATGGTACACAAGATTGGTTATCAGAACGTGAAGGAGCTTCAAGAGGTATGTGAGATTTTAAAATATACCGTATTTTCATGACTATAAAACTGCTGCCAATCATACAGTGCGTTTTGTCTATGTGTAAAATACAGAAATAGCACCCATTAATGAGACTGCGCCCAACCGTACGGTGCGGCGAATGGTTGTGAAAATACGGTATTTAAAAAGTAGCAACCATGCAAAATTGTTTTTAAAATGCTACAGCACTCTGTGAAACATTTTTGGTTTTTCCAAACAAAAAATGTTTTCCACTGATTAGGGGGTACTTGGCTGAAAAAAATATTTCACATGTCAAATCAAGGTACTACTTTACTTTCTATACATCCAGTACCTGTCTGGAGTAGTTGGGTGAGAATATCTGCCACCTTGAGGATGTTGTCGCCAGTGGCAAACCGCGGGAGTTCTTTGATAGCCTGCCGCCGAATCTGGACCAAAGTGAACCGGCGGTCGTAAGATATTAACAGTGAATGAACGTGGCCCGAGAATAAATCTTGAGAGACTGCACATAGTCGTCACACTTACTGACACGTCGTCATCTTCACAGAGATCCAGCTGGGCGTTGATGGCGGCGTCCGACAACTCAGGGAAGCTGCTGAAGAACTTGGGGATGAATTGAGCCGCCAGGCGCTTCTCCTTGGGCCCGCCCTTCACGCCATCCAAGATGACTTGGTAGGCATCTTTGTGCTGCAGAATGCAAAGAACAAGGAACTGGAATTGGTTTTGTGCGTGTGTTTAACATTACTGTAGACACTGACTGATTTCCTCATTTCCAAAAAGTAGATTGATGTTAGAGTAAATACAGGCAAACTGCGGTGGGGTGTGGGAAGCGAAGCTATGACGAATTTAAAAATAAAAAAATAAAAACTCATGCTAAGATAGCAAAATATGTGTGAATCTGTAAATACGACTATAATAAGAACAAATAGATCAGTCTAGAACAATTAAAAGTTATTCTAAAGCAGTTTTGGACAGGTGTCAAACAAAGGAAAACTGAAGAAGAGTTTTAAACAAAAGAATGAAGGATACATAATGAACAGCAGCGGGTCGGGACAGATTGAGGACAATGGTGGTCAGGTGGAAAACAGTTCTGTGGTGGACGGAAGGCAAAAGTGAATATGAATAGACAAGAAAAATAAATAAGCACGTCTGAGGGAAAGAAGGATGGGTGCAATGAAAGTAGGAAGGAAGGAAACAAGAAGGAAGGTCGGAGGTGGAAGGAAGCTAAAAAAAAAAACAAAGTTAAGTGACTGACAAAAATAGAACGATGCATGAATAAAACCTGGTATGATGCAGGGAATCAAGGAAAGAGAAAAACAAGCTTAAACAAAGGTGAGAATGCATAACAAAGAGGTGTGAAGGAAGGAAGGAAGGAAGGAAGGAAGGAAGGAAGGAAGGAAGGAAGGAAGGAAGGAAGGAAGGACCAAGGCAGAAAAGCAAATTTAAGATGAGGGACAAAGTAAACAAAGACAGGAAAAAACTGGAATTCATTACCTTCAGGAAGGTAATGAAAGGAGGTCTGAGGAGTGAGGAGGGCAAAATGGAATGAGGTAATGAAGGAAGGCCAGAAGTAAGGAGACAGAATTTAAAAAAAAAAACAGGTGTGATGGAGGGCAAGGGGAAGGAGGTCATGTAGACTAGTAGCTTTCCGTGAAGGAAAAAGGATGGTGGATTGAGGGAAGGAAGGAACGAAGTAAAAAATGGAAGGAGTCAGGAAGGAAAAGATGCCAGGGGGAAGAAAGCGGGGAAGGAAAACAGGACCGAGTCAAACTCCAAAAATAAGGTAGGAACAAATAACGGGCAGACGTTTCAGCCAAGGAAAGGTGGATGCAAGGGGGGACAAATACACATGATCGAAATGTCATCAAATTAAAAGATTTCACAGTACGCCCCTACCTTCTGCCGATCCCGGTATTAACGGAATATATATTAATATTTTTTTTAAGTCAGACAGGACAAATGCTTTCAAAGTCCGAGTGCCCTCTCATTACAAACAAAACAAAACGTGGCTCGTAGCACCTTCGACTGTGACTTAAACATGGCACCATCACAAGGCTAACAGCTAGATGCTAGCTTAGCACCCCCGTACTCACAACACAAGCTTACGTAAGCTAGCAGCCAGCAACATTGGCCTGAAAATGAAGGTTTGGCGTTTTCTAGAAGCGACATAAGCAATGCAGCGGCTTTATTTTTTGCCATTTTCTTCATTTACCTGGCTGACGTCGTCCTTGGCATCAGCAAGGACCCCGTAGCTTCGATAGAGATCCTCGATAGTGACCGCCATCAGCGTGCGTCCGATGTGCCTGTCTGGCGCTCAGCTCAATGCAAAAACAAGACGCCTAAATAATCCCCTTTGGTTCTTTTTTTCTGCTGGTTAACGGGGTGGTGGCACTATTTTGCACTATTTCGTTGTGAACGTAGCACCAAGGAATGGGAACAGGGTGGCGAAATTTCGAGAAGCTTGTGAATTATGAGCCCCCCGCTAATTGTCCGCCAACCCAGCAACGTTCTATTGACGAGAGGAAGGCTAAACCAAGCAGTTACGGAAGTGACGACGATGCGCATGTGCAGGTTTGGCCAACCACAAGGCGAGATGAAGAAACACGTGATACAAAATGGAGCAAAAAATGCCGCGCGGTTATGGCGCTCATTTGACGCATGCATCCATTCATACATCCATTTTGTATTCAGAAGTGGCAAGTGTAATTTTAGAAATATTGGTTTAACCAACTCGAGTAAAATAAAACGTAAACTCAGAAATGCACAGTTACTTAAAAGGACAGTGTGTGAAAATAAGTTGGTTTTTCATGGTTTGTTCATTCATTCATTCATTCGTCTTCCGAGCCGCTTGATCCTCACTAGGGTCGCGGGGGGTGCTGGAGCCTATCCCAGCTGTCTCCGGGCAGTAGGCGGGGGACACCCGGAATCGGTTGCCAACCAATCGCAGGGCACACAGAGACGAACAACCATTCGCACTCACACTCACACCTAGGGACAATGTAGAGTGTTCAATCAGCCTGCCATGCATATTTTTGGAATGTGGGAGGAAACCGGAGCACCCGGAGAAAACCCACGCAGGCCCGGGGAGAACATGCAAACTCCACACAGGGAGGCCAGAGCTGGAATCGAACCCGGTACCTCTGCACTGTGAAGCCCACGTGCTAACCACTGGACTACCATATATATATATATATATATATATATATATATATATATATATATATATATATAATTCAATAATGTGAAAAAGATATGTTCTTTGGCATCAACGTATTTTTTATGTAATTGTAGGTGAAGTAATTGCTTATTACATGAGATGCACCTGCCCTTAACAACAGAAAAAATTAATACATTGCCTGTATGATTTAAGATGGACGGAAATTTTTTAAACACCAAAGGTTGTTGGTTATCAAGGGATCCAAACTTATTTGTACATCTACAGAGCATTATACTCAATTGGTAGCCGTTCATCTTCACCTTGTAGCTTGATGACTTGTTGAGCTCTCCAATGAATAAACACAGAGCGATGCTAATTCAGTGCAAACATGTTTATCAACAAAGTGATAAGTTGCAAACAAACATCTACGACAAGCGGTCTTTCCTTTCAGCAACAAGATTGGCATTCCTGTTGAATGGCGGCTTCAGAGGAACCGTATTCCTGCCCCAAATTGGACCCCATCACATATCCTGGAAGACAGCAGTCAAAAGAAAACAATGAATGATCAAGTTTGGTTAAACTTGTTGGTTGGGGGCATTTTATGGAAATGTGACTTTCCCATGTCTTGGATACAAATAGTAGTCTTGAAAGCCTGCCCTTGCACCCGTGAGTGAGGTAAATAATTTCAAAGCTTTTTCTTTAAAATTATTTACTTCTGCCCTTTATCATATCACAAAAGCCTGGCACATTTGCACAAGGGCGTGTAGACTTTTAATATCCACGACAGCTGGCACATACTTAATTTTTCGTAGGTATCACAATGCCGTTGTGAAAAACAAAGTACGTTTCCTTTCAATGAAAACCAAACCTCCCACCTGAGAACATCAAGATGGCATTTGTACATCGATAGCATCTTTACCTGTCTCCACTCTGAACTCCCATGGGAATGCAGTAATTCAGCTCCAGTCTGGCAATGTTGCCTAAACGCAACACGATGCCAAGCCCATATGACCAGCGGATGCACTCTGCCAGCTTCTTCAAATGTGCTTGAGGGCCCTCCCCTAAGCATGAGAAACACAATGATCCTTATTCATCTATTTATTTATTTATTGGAGTAGGTTCAATTAGTTTTGATATACAACCTCCTAACACCATATTTTTCAGCATATTGATCAAACGAAACCGTTTTAAGTAACATTCTGCAGGTATCTGTAAACATAAGTTGAAAGAGTTTAAAGACGAAGGAGTATTGCAAAGGTGAGGTGCATCACCGACGTCTTGTTTTAATATTCGTAATGTAAAAAGAAGTTAACCATTAAAAGGTAAAGGTTCAAAGATGAATGACATGATTGAAAAGGGCTAGTCACTTCAAAATTATGCCTCACGTGTCATTTTTAACATTTTGAACTCAATATTACGGTCAAGTGGATGTTCACCTTCAGTTTTTTTTATGTTTGTTTTTTAGGATCTAACCCACCGTAGTTAAGGTTACAAAGGTTCCCGGCGTTGAGGAAGAAATGCGTTCGGAAGAGGTCGCCAAAGCCCCCCCTGCCAGGCCGGAAGGGCAGCGGAGTGTAGAGGTGAACGCCGCCTGCCCAGTAAGCTTCTCCTCCTAGGTAATCGCCTGTCATACAAATTAAAAAACAAAACAAACAAACAAACAAACGAAAAAAAGATGAAAATAATTTAAAAATTAGCATCCATGCTAACAGCGTGGCCAACCATCTCACCTTCACTTTGCGGGCCCATGCTGTACATGCTGAAACCTCGAATACTGGTCGGGCCACCCAGATAAAACCTGGAGGGATGAAATAGGAAGTTATGACAGAGAGGCTGCAAGCATTTTTTTAAAGGTTATAAATAAATAAAAAGTCTGCTTTGCTTTGACTTATGCCATTCCCATTGTGGAGACTCCCACAACATTATCTAGCGATTGATCGATCGAGCTATCTACCTCCCCCACCCATAGAGTGTCCAATTTTTGATGGTTATTTGGCGGATTCGCAATGACAAAAGGAGTACAAGAAAATATGAAGTACCTGTCTGCTATGCTTGTTGGCTTGTCACCAATAGGCAACAGCAAACCGCCCCACAAGGAGGCAGACAGAACCTGGAAGGAAAAAAAAAACAAATATGAGGCTTTGGTGAAGACAATTCTAATATAAACTGTGATCATTTTTACAGGTTAAAAAAAATAAAAAGTGTAAATCTCACAGAGTCCCAGAAGAGGCTTTTATTGAGCTGAATTTCAAAGTCCTCCTTGAGGAAACTGGCATCTCCTCCCGTGTAACCAGCAAGCTCCTACACGTCACATCAAATATTCCGTAAATTAGGTCATTCATGTGGTTGTGGTTTAAGGCGTGCGGTCTGCAACCGACCTGATGGATTTTCAAGAGGCCGCCTTTCCTTGGCAGGATGGAGGAGTTTCTGGTGTCGATGACCATGGCATGCTTAAAAAAAAATAATAATAATTTGGGCTGTTTATTTGCTACCGTATTCTAACGTTTTGAGATGATTGAATTGGGGTCTTTGTTGCCCTTAAGTCACACACCCAAATTATTAAATGCTTCACTCGTTGTGTACTTTTTTTTTTTAAATCAGGTATATTACAGAAATAATTTATATAACCTTACTGTAGTTTCAAAGTCATTTTTAAAAACTGTTTAACCCTTTGAGGGACAGCAGTTACTACAGTGGACAGTTTATCATGTTCTCAGGTTATAGGGTGCATAAAAGGGTTCATCCATCCATCCATTTTCCGAACCGCTTGATCCTCACTATAAAAGGGTTCATTTGAAATTAAATTATTTGTGTAACCTGATTGTCTTTTATAGTACATAACCTTGTTGTTGTTTGCAGCTGTGCGTTTCTTGTGAGAATGAAATTATGTCATGTGGGACTTGAAGCCAAAATACCGCGAGTGAAGACTTGAGAGAATGTCCACTCTCCTCCCGAACAGCGAAGGAGGCGGTGCGAGCCAGACATCCTAAATCTCTCCACACGCCTTCCCACTTCAGGGTTTGGTTGGTCTTCCATAGAGGAAACTGAACAAGGATGGACAGCAAGACATTAAAATCCTTTTCCACAATGACAGTGACGATCGTACGAAGATTTGTCGTCTTTTACATTTAGCTCGGCTGAGACGCCACGATCCGTCTCCCTCAGCGAACTCCACGGAAACTGTCCGGTTACTTTGTAGGCGTTGAGTGTGATGCTGAGGGGAGAGGAAAAAAAAACAACAACAACATTCCTCTCCTATTACACGGCAAAAAAAAGATTATCAGATGTATTGTAAAGCAATCGGAGAATCTTGATGCAAGCGACCGCTAATAAATCTAGTAATGGGATTTCTATTTCGGATAGTGGCAATAGTTTGGCTTCTATTTCTAAAACGAAGATTCACTCTCTCTTCGTCATGATTTCAGTATTCAGTATACACTGAAACTATGCAGAAGGCGAGGCAAGTTATAAATGTCACGGCAAAAAATGCATACACAAGTATACGTCGTGTTACGCTCCTAATTGTCAACACATGACACTAAAAAGATACTTACTTGCGTTCAAAGTTCCCCACTTGCGGTTTGAAAAAGGAAAGGCCGTAGGATGTCTCTTTGGTGCCGTAGGAGAACTGAAAGGTGAGCTTCTCGGCCCGGCCAAACACATTGGGCAGCTTCATTCCGAGCACCTGCCGTGAAGCATTATTGTACCATCGTTTAGTTGCGCCAATTCAAGCGAGACCGTCCATCCAATTCCGCACTCACCATGCTTCCTTCATTGTTCCCGACCATAGTGTTGTAACTGCCGGTCATCCGCCTCAGCTCGGTGACCTCGAACGTCACATCGAGGCCGTTGGGGAGAGCGTCTTCACCTGAAATATAAGCAGTAGCAAAAGCGAGCTCTAGAAGTGCTCCACAAATAAACTTGGATTGGATTTGAATTGATTGTTGTTTTTTGTTGTTTTTTTAAACAATTCATTATTTTCCAAACTGTCCACTTCTGTGCCTTTCTGTTACTCTACTAGTCTCTCTGCTGCAATCGAAGCCAATTTTTAGAGTGTCATCTTGATCAAATGATGTTAAAATGTGAACGGCATTGATGGAATGGACTTTTTAAGAACCAGTTGTAATTGTACCAGGAAACATGTTGATCCATTTATGATCAAACAACCGTTCAACCCTTAGTTTCGAGAAAACCAAAATGCAAAAAGAAAATAAACATTGAACAGTTGGTGTGTCCTTTCAAAAGTTTTGAGAAGCTCAAATTGAATTCACCCAAAAATATTATAGTGAATTTTTAGGTTCAGCTGCAAATTTTACACAACATCCAAATAACCCCAATGTGATGTGACTCGTGTATAGTGTCGTATTTTGTGGCTGATGTACCCCTGGAGGTGTCAATAACGACTTCAACTTTCCGGAAGATTCCAAGACGAAGCAGCTTCTGCCTGGCTTCGTGGGATCTTTTCATTACCTGAAATAACAAAGCAGCAGTGTAGAGTCAGTTAACATGCTGTAGTTTCCCTTTGATTTCCAGTACGTACATCAATTAAATTCCTTGCTCGGAAAACATCAGAGATCTCATAGGAAAGCAGGTCCTCCTTGGTCCTCCCGAGCCCGTCTATATGCACCCGCTGGACCACCACCTTTGGATATTAAAGGAACAGAAGGAAATATCATTTCACAACGTTGTTTTGTGGCGTGTTTGACAACCACATGGATCTTACATCCTTGTTTTCCAGAATTTCCTGCTTGGGTTCCTGGTCCATATCAGGAGGCTCAATGTCGTCAGCGTGAACTCCCAGCTCAGGACCCTGCATGGGCAGAGGGTCCAGGCTCTGCAACACCACGTTGAAAAGAAAAGACCATCAGAGACACGCTGTGACTCAAGTGAAACAATTACATCATTTCCTGAAAGATATTATCTATGGAATAATAAGTTATTTGCACAAGTATTTCTTTTGTTATGCACACTCCATTAGGTTCACCTACATTATCCAGTCTTTCGAATGGCATGCAATACAAGAGGAGTTGCATCAAACAAGTTAGGTTTTACAAAGACAATCATTATGTTACTGTATAATATAGCAATCTCTGCATTGTAGCCTACTTTAATCACACAATCCGAAAGCAGTTGTTGTTTTAGACGCTGCAAACTTCAGGATGCATTTTTCGGAGAAATTGCGCGTGAAACATGAGCAGCTGACACCGACATGAAATGCTGTGGAATGAATTGAATTAATAACGTGTAGAATGTGAGACCTAAAGATGGAAGGATTTTAATCAGTCAAGAAATATGGAAGGGGAGTGTCAATGGCAAATATTTATCCCATTTGTAATGCTAAATGCGATATAGTGAAAATGATGGCAATTTCAGGAACTTGCCAAATAGTTTTATAGATGAGCGACGTCCTGAAGGAGCATGTAAATAGACTTTGAATGGCTTGAATAGGACTAAAGGACAAAATAGTGCAGGTAAAAAAGGTTTCAAAACAATATTGGTTGAGTACATGTGAATGTTCTTCACACAAGTACAAGGACAATAAACTTAAATGACTGATTCTGCTCATCATGTAGTCTTGATACATCTCATTATACAGTCGGAGTCTATCCAACAAAATGTCATTGAGTGTACAACACAGTACATCTTACAATACGTCAGTGTTTCCACTCCCAGATAAAAATAAAGAAATAAAATACTGGTGTCAAGAAGACAACGAGCTGGCACATATAAAGGAAACCTAAAGCGTCAGCATTGCACGGTGGACAAGATGTGATTGAGGAGGCCCAAATGTGCATACTTTGCTCGACAAACAAGCGCCGTGCATTAGCCACCAATGCCCCAAATCTCGTTGAAGGGTGGACGCTGTCACCGAGGGCCTCCCTTTTTCTCCTCAGCAGCCACACACGCCGAGAGGTCAAACGCCCAAAGCAACGCGTTGCCGTCGCATTTTCTTACCCTGGCGTGGACGGTGCCCATGCTTAGATCCACGCGACGGCGACCCGATGGAAAACAGCGACAGTTGCCAGAGGGGGTCCACACGCAAAAAGCAAAAACTCAAGACTATTACGCGGAGACAGGAGAAAGAGCTTCACGCAAGGAGGCAGCCATGTCATTTCCGGAATTCGGCTTGGCCACGCCTACCAGCAGGCGGCCACTCAAACCTAGTGATGTGTCGTTCGCGAACGAGCCGGCTCCCAGAGCCGGCTCTTTGAAGTGAACGATGGGAGCCGGCTCCCACCTCATTGGGAGCCGGCTCCTCATTGGGAGCCGGGAGGAGAGGGTTACACACACACACACACACACACTCACACGCGCGCGCGCACACACACACACGCATACACACACGTGCGCGCGCGCTACAGTTTAGAGAAGGGGGAGGGGTTAGAGAAGAGACACACACAGCAGCACACTAAGCAGCACGCGAACAAGACAGACGAGAGAGCTCGTTAGTGAAAAAAAACACGGTGGAAAGTGGAAAGGTTAGAAAATGGATAGGAAACGCAGTGAAATATGGACTCATTTCAATTTAATTGATAGTTCAAAGGCAGCGTGTAGACTGTGCAAGGTTAAAATATCCCATAGATCAGGCTCTACAAATAACCTGCACAGGCACATCAGAAATGTCCACCCATCAGTACAATTTGAAGAGAAAAGACAAGCAAGGGAACCAGCTATTAATGAAGGTGCTAGTGTGTCTGCAACTGTTGCTGCTGCCGCAATGTCACAACTGCCTAGATGTACAACCCAGAGCTCTATGAGCAACTTTATGCAAAAAGCTATAAAACCAGCAAAACTGAACACAATTGACGAGGAACTGGGTAAAATGATTGCAAGCGATTTTCATCCATTTTGTGTTGGCTGTGTGTTGTCGCAACATCTGTCCCCATCAGAGAGAATCTTCTCCAAAACAGGGCAAATATTAACAGAGAGGAGAAACAGGATCAACCCCTCAAAGCTGAGGTACTTGGTTTTTCTTCATGCCAATCTTCGCTAAAGACAAGCTAAAACCTTCACCTGGATGCTGCTTTTTTCTTTTTGTTTTACAAATTTAAATTTATAATTTGTTGTGTGGTATTCAAAGCTTACTTATATTTTACTGTAACTAGTTAAAAGCTTATAAATATACAAATTCAGAGATTGGAAGTTTTTGACGACCTTGTTTTGAGATGGGTCTTTGTACTTTGTTTTTATTTTTGTAGCACTCCATGTTGAGTATGTTCAGAAGAATATAAATAAAGCCATATAAATAATAAATATTTGATATAATGTCTAATTTTTGCATTAGTACTTCATTTTACACATAATATTACGTTATTTTTGGTATTAAATTAATTTAAGCAACAAAAAAACTGAGGAGCCATTTGGGAGCCGAAAGAGCCGGCTCTTTTTAGGGAGCCGATCCAAAAGAGCCGGCTCTCTAAAAGGAGCCGGAATTCCCATCACTAGGCCATTGCTCGTTTGATGATAAAATGACGTTAAATACAAAAATATATACAGTAAGTATATTAACATGTACAGATAACAATTTAAAATAGAAATGCAGTAAACATGAATACGCAGACATAAAATACAGTAAATATATCTTTTTTTAAAAATACAATGTCAGGAAACACAGGAAATAAAATTCAGTAAAGGTATAAAAGTAAAATCAGATCGTCTCAATGCTACTAATCATTCTGTCAAATGGATGTGTGAAAAATGTATAAGAGTTCAGATCATGAAATGTAGATCATAAACAATTTACTTGCACTACTGTCCGCAATTCCATATACTACTGTAATTCATCCCACTGCATCAGTAATAATAATAATAATAATAATACATTTTATGTATAAGCGCCTTTCAAGACACCCAAGGACACTTTACAATAACAAAAAACACAAAACAATACGGGTTGAGCAGCGGCAGCCAAAACGCGTCAGCGTTCACTCAACCGAAAGCCAGAAAGAAACCACAAGGGAGGGAGAGGAGGACAAAAAAACACGCTCGAACTACCCTCATTTTGAGGATAATTTGAGTGAGGCAAAAAACTCCTGCACAAGCATATGACAGTTACAACAGGTCACAAGACATAAACAATGAAGGCGGTGAAACAAGGGAATGTATGAGGGACGGGGTGATGGTGGGGGACTAGCTTCCGTGCATATTTTCATCGGTGTTCATGTCTTTAAGTGTTCATGTCTTTAAGTATAAGCAAATATTTGCTCCAATAATTGCCATGAGCACTTAGCATCAAAAGACTGCTGTAGATACTGTATAGCCGGGGCCACCAATATGCTACCAGCGTGCACCGGGTAGCTTTCAAGGACCACATGAATACCCAGCGTGCCTGTTTAAGAAAAAAAAAATTCCAACTCAAATATGTTTTGCTGTTTTATTCTTTTATTTATCAGGGTCTGAATTGTTATAAAATAATGTCATGCAATCATGTTGGTCTGTATCACAGCGAATACTAGAAAAACATTGCAAAAGTGTATAAAGAGACAAATAAGCTGTTACTTTTAGGAGTAAATGTTAAGTTTAAGGTTGTTTGTATGTCGCTGAGCATTTCTCCAAGCTAAGCATCCTGTAACAATAAGAGAACATGATGTTATATTTTTAAATCATTGAAGTACGAAAAAAAATTATCATAACCTCTCTTACCCTTCTGTTATGAAAGTATCATACGATATTTTGTCTTCGTTTACGCCGTCCGGATACTCATTTATGTCTTTCATGCCCAATGAGATGAGAGCTGCGGAAAATATAAGGCTCTTTTAATAGTACAGTATGATGAAAAAAATATTTTCATGAGTTGTGACACGCTCACCCTGTTTGTACTGTGCAAACGAGACATGTCTTTCATTGGCTGGGTCCACTATACCAAACGCTGCATCCAGGTTAGAAGGGCTGAGGAGACTGGGAGCCTTTTGGCCACTATCTCGAGCTTGTTTTAGTTGTGTGAGTTTCTCGATCAGAAACTCTTTGGGATCATCTGAATAAAAAGGACAAATCATTCCAAGTTGATATGCCTATCAACTGAAAGGATAACTAAGTACAAGGAAGCCTTTTGCCAAAAAAGACTAGGAGTGCATGCATCCATATTCCATGGATAACTGCTTATCCATGAATACTAATGTGTACAAAAAGGCCAATGGATTGAGTAAGATATCAAACGACATAATTAAAATAGATAAAATTTGTAAAACAGATGAAAAAGTGACGTCCAATCAAACCGAAACAAGCTTAAAATGTAAAAAAAAATGCTAAAATGCTATGTTCAGAATAAAAGCTAAGGTAGTCTGAATCAGTTAAAAGCGAAACAAAAAGGATGACTAATGAGCGATTCCAAACAAGCAGAGCATCGGGAATTATCCAAGTTCACTTAAGTGGTTCAAATATTATTAATCATCAAGTATATTAAAATGAAGAAAAATAAATGTCATTGAACGTCTGTACATTTACAGAATGTTTATAAAGTTTGTAAAGACAAAAAATATCTGAGAAACTAAATGTACTTATACGATGATGAAAAAATTGATTGAATCCGAGAACAGTTCAACAGTTAACAGCGAAGTGCTAGCTATTAGCTAACTATCTGGTAAAAACGAGTCGTTTTACCTCAAAAAGTGCCCTGGAAAAAAAAACTGTTGCTTGTAATACATAAAAGGCTAACCGGGTCTATAAAAGAAGAGCATGCTGGTGAGGTTTTTCATGAGATCGAAGATTTTGTGTTTTTCCAAGTATGCAGAAGCTTCTTTCTCTCGTTCGGTCGCCATCTTGTCATCCATCCTGCTTGTTGATGTCGGTTGCTAAGATACGACCCTGCTTCACCAAAAAAAGGGTCTGACAATGTGTTTCAACAAATTTAAAACAATAAACCCCGTTTATATCGTACATAAATAAATGTTGCTAAACTTGTTTGATTCATATAAAACAATTACACAAATATCAGGCAACAAAAAAATGCTTTTTTTTTTACACATCCAGCCATCAACCCCCGGCCCCCCATCTTATATTCAAATTTATGTTACATAGGAGTCAGCGCACCTGCCACCATTTAAAGTGCTGGATAACCTCAAATAAATTTCAGATGTTCAAATAACATCTGAAATGTTCCTGACATTTTGGAGCGGTCTGTTTCTTTAAAAACAAAACAAAACAAAACACCAGACTCTGAAAAGTCCATTTAATGTTCACACAGTTGTCTACCTACAAATATGTTGAAACCAATGATTACTGTCTGTGATAAATATGCCCTGCCCTGAGACCATTTCCATTATATATATATATATATTATTTCCATATTAGTTCATCTTAGGTTTTGTTTCCATTTGCTGCTGTGCAGCTGCTTCTCTGAGTTTGAAGCCTCGCAATTCGGTCCGAAGCTCGCCAGGCTTTGGTGGGACCTCTGGTATAGTCTGATGGAAAAAGAAAAGCACAGTTTCAGAAACAAACGATCTACGTGTGCATTACTTTTAAAGCGAAGATTGACTTGAACAACTCAGAGAGGTCATTTAGCGTTGTCACAATACCATCATTTTCACTTCCATACTATACCTGCTTTATCAACCTTGATACCGGTATGTTCGGCAGCACCACGGCAACAGCTTAAAATTTATAAAGCAGTGGAATACTAGCCGACAGCTAAATGTCTAAGTTATTTGTATTAACTCGAAAAATTACTACTGTATAAGAATACTAACAAGTCTTATGGCATGAAAACATGACTACTTAATGACTACTTAAGATATAAAGCCTTCGGGCGGTATAAAATCTCATTGAATATTTAAGATAATGCGTCTCCTTCAATTCAGCCCTCTCACCAGGTCGGGTAAGTAGTACTGGTGGACCGCCTGTGCCCCTGCAAACATGGCCAGTATACTGGCTCCGTACATCCTTAGGTAACGAGTCCACGACACCCCAGCGGGCATTTTTGCGCTGCTTCAACGAGGACACCATGCACACTTGCAGACTGTGAACAAACATGTGCCATGCCATCAATGTCAAAACTGCACGTTGTTAAATTGAGAAGCGATCTGGCTGTACTACTCACGTTTTAATAATAAAGAGGTGCCTAACAAAGTAAGCGTTCCAGACTTTAACGTCTGTTTACCAACCTTGCTAGACTAATCCATTACCAGACTTGTGAACAAGTTGTTTATAACTCATTCTCAAGGATTGTCGGTCATCGCGACACGAACGGGTCACATTATGAAAAGATTACATCCGGGTTGCATTCATTGCATCAACGAACGCAATTCTCCTTTTTTCCCAATGAGTGGCGGTAGTGTGCGTTATTGCCAAGAGCACGAGACGACGAAGAAGAAGGAAACGGTTCGCCTTCCGACCTTTAGGTGGCAGTAAGCGAACACGTCGCAAAGTTTAAATGTTCTTTGTTTTGGAATCGCTTTCCTGCCCCCAAGCCTCAAAATCAGAAGCCATAAAATGTATGACAGGTATGTCAAATATCACACATATCTGATAGTTTTATCGCACAAGAAGCTTCTAATTTAAAAGCGTCTGTTAAACATAACGCAGACCGACAAGTGCCATTGTCCGTCGATGTTTTTTGCTAGCATTTTTTTACACGGCTTAGCTTCGTTCCTCTCACGCCTAAGCGAACCATTGTCACGGCAACCCAATGAATGTTAATGTTTTTGTCAAGTAAATCAGCAGTTAGTATGGAGGAAAACGAGTTTACACCATTGACGGTGCCCACGGATTATTTCCAGCAGTGGTGAGTTTTCCCTGCAAGTGGCCCATCTCCGAGGAATGCAGTCATCATCTCGATTTGTCATGTTTTCATTTTTCCCTTTTATTTGTCATTTTCGTGAATGCAGTGGCATTAGTACACAACAGCATCGTTTTTTATGATTTTATTTTGCATGTTGGTTGTATATGCACGACTCACAAAAACCAAAACCAGGGATGTTCTACATTTGGAAGACATTTCAGGATGAACCTAAAAGTCTTTGAAGTTAATTTAACATCGGAGCTGTTGTCCGACTACTGAGTGTTTCTGTACTTTTTGCACAACTTTATATATAAATATTCACAGCAGATGCTATTTCCACTTTTTTTGCCTCCTACAGTCACTTCATATCACATTTGGGTCGAGATCCTTGATATTCAATTTAAGGTTTAAAATAACCTATAAAAGAATATCGTGTTTTTAGGTTCATCCTCAACTTTCACCCCAAATCTCTATTCCCACATTTTTTGAGTAGTCTAATGAATGAATATCAATTGGTGTTGTGCAGTCATGATGTTTCTGCATGGATCACCAAATTTCAAGTGTCCTCTTGTGTCGTACTCTTTTAAGGAAAGCAGTTTGAGCATTTATCTATCATCAGGTCCATGAACTCGTACACTCTTTATTCTCACAAGTGAGATAATTCGGATGTTTGAAATTGCTTTTTTTCAGACCGATACCAGTACGAATACCCAACCTTTGAGTAGTCACCGAAGTACCGAAACCACTAGTGCCTATAACACCTATATTTTGAAATAACAATAATACATTTGGGCGGCCCGGTAGTCCAGTGGTTAGCACGTCGGCTTCACAGTGCAGAGGTACCGGGTTCGATTCCAGCTCCGGCCTCCCTGTGTGGAGTTTGCATGTTCTCCCCGGGCCTGCGTGGGTTTTCCCCGGGTGCTTCGGTTTCCTCCCACATTCCAAAAACATGCATGGCAGGCTGATTGAACACTCTAAATTGTCCCTAGGTGTGAATGTGAGCGTGGATGGTTGTTCGTTTCTGTGTGCCCTGCGATTGGCTGGCAACCGATCCAGGGTGTCCCCCGCCTACTGCCCGAAGACAGCTGGGATAGGCTCCAGCCCCCCCGCGACCCTAGTGAGGATCAAGCGGTACGGAAGATGAATGAATGAATGAATGAATGAATAATACATTTTATTTGAAAGCACATTTTATTTGAGAGTGCTTCTCGTAGTACTCAAAGGCACTGTACAACAACAAAACTGTCATTTTCGGGTTTTGACTATAACTACAGGCAAATAGTAGGACATTATTTTGTAACATGGATGGTATTTTAGCACACTAGTTGGACAACGACATGTTAACAGGAGGCAAAATTGTGCACTAGTTGACACCTCCATACCACGAGCGAGGACAATGAGCATACGAGTACATGAATCTCATTCTGGGTATCCAGGATATGCAACTAAATGCTTAAAATCTTGTTCCAAGGTACCAGTCAAGCCAGCAGCACCCTGAGGTTCAGCATGTAATGTCCCACCACAACCACTATAGCGAGGGGCTAAGGGATGAGCCCGTCATGGCCGAACTGTCGGTACACAGGGAACAGCCGCTCTGCCAGGAGCAGTTTTATCAGAACTACTCCCACTACCAGGAGCCCGTCTACCAGCAAGATCAGCATCCTGCTTACCTGCACCAACAACAACAATATCCAGTACAACAGCAGCAGCAGGGGCCTCAGTTTGAACATGCAGTACAACACCACCAACCCCAGTATCAACATTCAACACAGGAGGAGGAGCTCAATGTTCAGCACCAACCTCCACCTGCTACTCCACCTCAAGGTTAATGTGATGTGCTTCTCCCCCAACCCCCACACACATTTTTAAACCATTCTCTGCAGTCAAGCACGATAGGAAATGGATGGATGAATGTTTTTGGGCTTTGTATACAAGGAATGACAAAGTACATTTTCCATGAGGTGTCTGGCATTTTTTCTTAGTGGTGACGCCGGTGAAGAAAAAGCGAGGCCGCCCGCCCAAGAATCCGCGTGAAGTAGGAGGTGGAGGAGGAGGAGGAACGGTAAAAGAGGAAGAGGAGGATGCAAGCGAGGCTGCGGCAAAGAAGGCCAAAAGGACGCTGAATCGCTTCAACGGCATGTCAGTGGCTGAGGTTATGGCCAAAACGCTGCCTGACGTTATTACCTACAATCTTGACATTTTGATCGTGAGTTATAAAGAGCATACCGTATACGAATTCCTTAATCATGAAACGTGTGCACAATTCTCAGAAGACACCTGGTCAGGGTATTTTATTTTTTTGACTGAAGAGCGTGTGATTTTCTTTTGGATGGATTTCTATGGTAATATTTCTCCTCAGATTGGAATTAATCCAGGACTGATGTCGGCCTATAAAGGACACCACTACCCCAACCCTGGCAACCATTTCTGTATGTCTTCTTTACTGAACTATTTTTCATGATTAGCCTAGTTTACCAACTTTGAGCACTTGTGCAACCGATATTAATTTTTAAAAATTTTAAATACATTTTTACAAATGTATTTTTTAGGTTTTAAATATTGTCACCCTTCTAAAATAATGGCTCTGTGTCTTGAAAAGAAATAAAATGACAGAGCAATCTATCCTGCTTTGTCTGCAGGGAAATGCTTATTTCTGTCAGGTTTCACTGAGCAGCAGCTGAACTTCATGCATGATGAGAGCCTGCCGGAGAAATACGGCATCGGCTTTACAAACATGGTAGAGAGGACCACACCTGGCAGCAAAGACCTTTCCAGGTGATTAGGGCTCATGTTTTTTTTAAATAAAATAAATGTTACCATTTCAGTTGATGCATTTTGGTATGTAAAAAGACATTGAAGCTTCTTGTGTTTTTCTTCCCAGTAAGGAGATCCGTGAAGGAGGGCGACAGCTGCTTGAAAAGCTGCAAAAATACAAGCCGCTGATAGCAGCTTTTAATGGAAAAGGTACATCATGTGAGAAAACTATACAGTATTATAAAACTCCTATGCTGCCCAGTTGTAATGGTTGAACGAGGTCTTAAATTTCATGGAAAGTGGCCATAAAACCTACAGAAAAGAAAATGCATATATATTTAATATGACTTCCCCAAAGCTACATATGGCTTGTATTCTGTCTGTATGACATAAGAATAATACATCTTTTATCCTGTTAGGTATTTACGAAATATTCTGCAAGGAAATCTTTGGCGTGAAGGCCAAGAACCTAGACTTTGGCTTGCAGCCCTACAAGATCCCAGACACCGAAACGGTACATGACACACCACATCCACAAATTACAAACAACCATCACGAAGAAGCCAAACTTTGTTCCTTTTGGGTCTAGGTGTGCTACTTGATGCCTTCCTCCAGTCCTCGTTGTGCCCAGTTCCCCCGCGCACAGGACAAAGTGCACTTCTACATCAAGCTGAAAGAGCTGCGAGACCACATGAAAGGTGTCGTACCCCGCCGTGAGGTGCTGGAGACCGACTATTCTTTTGACCTGCAGCAAGCTAAAGGTAAACCATCGCCGCATCCAGGAATCGCTGGATTCCTTCCATTTATTTAGTTACTTATTTTTATTGCTTGTTTGTTGGGCAGAAGATGCAAAGAGGATTGCCATCAAAGAAGAGCAGGTGGATCCCGAGTACGAAAGCTATAGTGAGCATGAGAATGTGAGGCAAAGTAATCCAGGAAACTTTTATTGAAGTTACATCAGGAAGGCAATTTTCCAAACTGGAATCGGCAAGCAAGAGGAATCGGACAACATAATGCTGAATTTTCGTGGAATGCACTAAAAAAAAAAAGGACTACACACGAATGTTTGATCCTACACTTCACTGTGCATGTACTGTAATAGGTGTAATATTTTCCACTATTTATTGCATTTGGTATCATCTTTTTGTTCCCCTTTGGTTTCTTATTTTTGTACTGTATTTTGAAATAATGGAATTGTGTGACCATCTATGTAAAGAAGTAATTTGTCTTTACGATTTTTATTAAAATCGCAATGAAGACCAATGCCTTGCTTTGGTTGTTTTTTGTACAGTAAAGTGAACATATTCATGAAAAAAACAAAACTTGTTTAGTCAGAATTTCAACAAGCGAAACGTAGATTCTCAAAACTATTGTAGTACTGTACTGGTTTGACTGGTGGTGTATTAATTGGGTACAAAACAAGAAAAACCGCGCCTCTTTTCACCAAAAACATACTTGTATTCATTCATCCATCCATTCAGTTGCTTATGTTGTATGTATGTATATTTTTTTAAAATGTACATTAGTTTCATTAAAAATACTTGACCGAAAGCTGCCCACTTCGGAGAGGTGCACGACGCCGCAAACTTTAAACGTCACAACCTCTCAGCCAATAGAAAACACCCTCACGTTTAAAAGCCGAGTAGCTCAAACCAAGAGTCCAATAAGGGGGCTCTATTCAATTTTTGTAATATTCTTTACAAATGCTAAAATTAAATAAAGATACAAACTCTCATATGTACTTATAAACAATAAACAACGGTATTTGTCTGCGTAAAAAAATAGCGTCGATCATTCAGTTTATTTTGACGTCCCCTTTCCTTGACCCCTAGATCTTGGACTTGGAATCGTCTCGTGTCAAAGTTGACTGGGACTGCGCTGTCACGTCTTTGTTGCTCCCTGAAGCTCACCCAATCGTCTGAATATAAAAAGAAAACACACATGTGGGGAAAATAAGATTATTTTCCTGACCGGAGAATCCGATTAAAACAGCCGTTAACTAGGTACGTCTCATGCATGTTTACACTCTCAACTGTTGTGCCCTTTTTGCTTCCCATTCTACTATACAAGCAAGATCATTCATCCGTGATAGCTTAGCTGCTAGCTGGCGGCTAATGATAGCTTTTAATTTGCACAGTTCATTACTGAAGAGCAATTATTAAGTTGTTTTCTAAGTCAAACGTTTGAAAACGTTGTAGCCACGTCTTCGTAAAAAATAAAAAGCGTTGTTCACACTCGGTTTATTGTTACCATTGTTAGCTTTTAGCCCTGGAAGAAAGGAGGGTATTTAATTTTTAGAACCCGCTCACGTAGCGTGTTTGGAGCATTTGAAGACGCAGTGACCTTTTTATAGTGTTGGATATGATTCAATTTAAACTTTTATTTTGAACATGAAAACAAAACAAAATCAACTATAGTCAATCAAAGTCTGTACAAAAACTTTCTATATTCCAAAAGGAGTGGGAAGTCCAGTTTCTTGACTTTTTCCATGTTGTTTATTCCTTTAAGTCTCACCCCACAGAATGAAATACATAATCACTATGGATTTTGTGAAGTTTCCCACTCATGTTATGACTCCTCACCCTGGCTCTATACCAATTACCTGTTTAAAATTAACGTTGTAAATTATCAGTGATGTTTGGGGTTTTGATCTGTCAGTAAGTTATAATACTGTAATTTGGACGACATGTAGAGTGAGTGATTGTGATCCAGAGTGCCCGTCAAGAGGTTTGGTAGTTTCACTGTCTGTTTAATTTGTTATCTGTTGTCTTTGTGTTTAAATCATCTGTTTATTTCATGTGCCACTTCCATTTTTGTCGCTCACCATGCATGTCGGTTTATTTATTTAATGAAGTAAGAGCACCCACAAGATGGACAATAATATGAACGGATCCCTGCCTGTTGGCTCCTCTGCGTATCTACAACAGTGGTGAGTTGCACAGTATAGGCCGACCAAATAACCATCAAGTGTCAAAAACGTTTTTTAAACATTAAATCATATTTGTTTTGTTCATGTTATGATTTAAAGTTTTATGTTCATTCTTTTGATAGTCTGCTTTGGGGGGGAGGGGGTCAACGGAAACAGATTTTACAAGTTTCTTTGCTCCTCTGTTCTCAATGTCACGCCTCAGGATTCAGTCGGCTCAGCAGTTCCAAGCCCTCCAAGCCCAATATTCAACCTACAACCGTCTGCCACACTGCCCGGAGGAACACACAGGGGGAACAGTGGCAGCTACATCGCACATTGTTCACCCTCAGCCCGCGATGGAGCAGCAGGAGCCTGCTAATCTGACAAAACGTAGAGTGCATTTAGAAAGTCTACACACCGCTGTTTTAATTAGACCAAGAGAAATCATTTCTTCACCAACATGATCTCTACAACTGTTTGCAATAACAGATTTTGTTGAATCCTCCACGCAGCCCCGCCCAAAAAGCGAGGCCGACCATCTCAGCCCAAGGAACCCAAGCCGCCAAAGGCCCCCAAGGTCCCAAAGGAACCCAAGCCCCCAAAGGAACCCAAGCCGCCAAAGGAACCCAAGCCCCCAAAGGAACCCAAGCCCCCGAAGGTACCCAAGCCCCCGAAGGAACCCAAGCCTCCGAAGGAACCCAAAGCGCCCAAGGCCAAACCGGGCCCAAAGCCCAAGAAAGGCGCCCAGGGACAGGCGGACGATGGCAAGCAGGAGAAGATTGACGAAAGCTTCAAGAAGGTGAAGAGAAAAGTGGATCGTTTCAAGGGCATGTCGGAGGAGGAGGTGATGAAAAAGACCCTGCCGGACCTGCTGGACCACAATCTGGACTATGTCATTGTGAGCGGAATTTGACGATATTGCATTCAAAGGCAGGCATCTGTTTTTTGGGTATAATCTGGCAAACCTGCTTTTCTCGCAGATTGGTATCAATCCAGGACTGATGGCTGCTTTCATCGGACGATGGTTTCCTGGTCCTGGAAATCATTTTTGTAAGTGAGAAAATGTAAAACTGGTTCCATCAAAAGAAGACCCCAATTTAAAGTGATCTTTGGCCACTATAATATCTGCAAAAGGCTCCTCCATGCAAAAAGGCCGAAAGTGACTTTTTTGATTTATTTTCCTCCATAGGGAAGTGCCTCTTCCTTTCGGGATTCACCGAAGAGCAACTCAACCACATGCATGACACCACTTTGCCTGGCAAGTACAAAATGGGCTTCACCAACATGGTTGCCAGGGCGACGCCAGGCAGTAAAGACCTGTCTAGGTAGGTAACAACTTTGTTTTATTTTTTTGTTGGAAAAGCTGTTGAACCACCTTTTTTTTTGTCCCCGCAGCAAAGAGCTGCGTGAAGGGGGCAAAATTCTTGTGGAGAAACTGATGAAATACAAACCTCTCATTGCAGTCTTCAACGGAAAGTGTAAGTCTCGTACAGTATTTTTTTATTTACTTTTTTTTTTACAGCTGTCGTTACGCATCCTCCATTCAACCAAACCACATATTTTGCCAAAATCTTTATTCCCCTCTTTCTTCTAGGCATATATGAAATGTTCTGTCGAGAACTCTTTGGCAAGAAACCAAAGACGCTGGAGTTTGGTTTGCAGCCTCACAAGATCCCCGACTGTGAGGTGGTGAGTAAACATTATCCCAGCTTTCATTGTCACAGTGAAAATGAAGAGTGAGATAGCTATCTGTTGGATCGTGAATGTTCATGTGTATTATTGTTATTTTTTGTTAAATGTTCTGCAATGCGCTTTGTTACAGCTACAACCTTTTGTGAAAGTGCTATCGAAATAAAGATGTATCGTGTGTATTATTTATATATTGGTCTAGATCAGGGGTGTCAAACTCATTTTAGTCGCGGGCCAATTTGGAGTCGCGTCTTCCCTTGGAGGGCCGACAAAATTATTACTTGTACACACCAAATTAATGCATTACAAGTTTTGAAATCAGTCAAGTCAATTATAATAAATTGTTCAAGTGAGTGTAAACTGGGGAACAATATTACTGCAAAAGCTCAATGTTATTTATGACACATGACGATTTGACATTTTGGTACAGATTTTTGCAAGTTGTCACATATGATTTGCTTTCACGGGCTACATAAAATGATCAGGCGGGCCGCATCTGGCCCCCGGGTTCTAGATGATTTATCAGTCCGATGTTGATAAAAAGGCAGTCCGCATGTTTACTTAATCATACTTCGTGAAACCAGTTGGATATCGTCACTGTCCTGTGAAAAACACGTATGTCCATTTTAAATAAAATGTGTTTGTTGAAGTTAGATCAGAAAAGGACCGAAACAAAAATAGTCGCATATTAAATTGCAATTGCAATCCTGAGGGGGGAAAAAAAATCACAGCTCAATTATTTTCTCAAATCATATAGCCCTACTAAGAGTATAAGCAATAAGAAAATAGGCGGATGGATGTTTTACTCAGCATACCAAAAAATATGTTGTTTTAATTCTTTTTTTTTTTGTGGGGGTGGGTCTCTGCTTTCGCCAGGCTTTGTACTTGATGCCATCATCCAGCGCCCGTTGCGCTCAGTTCCCTCGTGCTCAGGACAAAGTCCACTTTTACATTAAGTTGCGGGAGCTGCGCGACCACCTGCGGGGCATTCAGCGGCCCAGGGAGATTGAAGAGATCAACTACTCATTCGACCTTCACCTGGCCAAGGGTACGCCAATCGGGAAGCAAGCCATGTTGTACATCGCCACCTTGTGTTAACTTTACCACCGGTCTTCGCAGAGGACGCCAAGAGAGTGGCCATCAAGGAGGAGCAGTACGATCCCGGCTACGAGGACGCCTACGGCGGAGCTTATGGCGAACCGCCGGCCGAGGGAGGCCAGAGTCAAGCCAACGGACACTTTGCCTTCTCGCCAAGCCAGGAAAAAAATGCTGGTAGGCATACGCTTCCTGTGTGGAAGTTTGGAGACACAATAATTCCACGAGAACACACAAGACGTCGCTCGGAAGGTGACGCGTGACACAAAATAGATGGATGGATGATCATTGCAGCTAAGAAAAAGGTTAACCCACGTCTACAATGTATTAAATTGATTAGGGGGACGGGCCCGTCCCAATACCCACCTTATTTCAAGGTATCGTGGACTCATGAAGGTTACCGAAACTAGCCATCCATTTTTAAGAGGGGGAAAAAAATTCAGAGTAAGTCCTCCTCGCCAGTAGGTGGGGCTACACTGCAGGGTTTTTTTAATGACTGCTTGAATTCTCATCAAAATTGTATGATTCAATTCTCTTAATTAAATATGGTCAAAAAAATCCCAGAAAATTTCACACCTCAAAGAACTTAATTTTTAGACACACTGTAAATTTATTCAAACAAAAAAACTGCAACACAAAAAAATAGTATATCTGAACATATTTTAGTGTACGCGCATGTGCCTTTAAGTTTGTGGGGCAGTGTGTGAGTGTCTGAGCGTCTGCTGTATTCAACAGCAGCTTCTGCATTAGTGTGAACAAACAAATAACAGTCTTTCTCTCATCCCAGCAGAAGACGAAGGACAGGAAGCGAGCTCGTCAAAAACTTCTCAACTACCCAATGGAGAGGGGATGACGCAATCGTGCCCCAGTCAGTTTCCTGATCAAAGCACAGAGGGAAGAGGAGAAGGAGAAGGCGGAGGAGCTAGCCTGTCCTCAGCCGTATAATAACAAATTGTTCCAATTTTTATATATTTTTTCTTCCTGAGTGGAATATACACGCCTAGATAGACTTTGTAGACATTCTTGCAGAATATTCGTTCTGCACTGGTTTTAAAATGTTGTTGTGGTATCATGCTCTCCATGGCCGCCATTACACACACACACACACACAAATGAAATGCAGGGACAATGACAATTGTTTTGGCTCTTTCCACTGAGAAAAAGGGCACTGTACTTTGGACTACGGACCAGCTGGGGCAGCAACAGGAAACTGGAAGTGGAATAGGGACATGGAACGGAAATGCTAACTTCCCTAGCATTATTTTCTTTTCTCCGTCTAATTCTGACTCCACTATGAGTCTATGGACAAATGTTGGGGCTCGTCTCAATACTTTTTTTTCCACTGAGATAAGAGTGGACAAAGTTATTGACACCTCTGAAAGGTGTTGTGTTTCAATAGTTTTGTTCATTTTAAATTGAAATGTGTGACCCAATACCCTTGTCTACGTTAATCACGACTGCGTGGACAAAAGTATTGAGGCATAGGGCAATTTTTTTAATCAAGAGTCGTCCACAGAGTGGAAATAAGCGTTAACAAAGGTAGCGCAACATAACTTTGTGTTCACTTTTTAATTAGGAGTTGTGTCCTAATACTTTCTACTACCGCTGTTCATCTTCCTTCTATGGAGACAAAAGTATAGAGACGTACTTGAACCCCTTAAGAAGTTCATCCCAATGCTTTGTTTCAACTCAGCAACAACGTCCTTGGTGCCCTTTTTTTTAATCGGGTTTACAGTTGTGCTGTACTGCACACCGATGCAGTAAACAAGCCAACATGCGCAACTACTGCTTTGATTGCAGGGAATAAACCTCAGCCGCCTTTTTTTTTTAATTCATTTCGTTTTAGGACTTTTTAGAATCGGTTGATGAAAATTACACTCAAGGAGTTTTGTGATTGTTTTGTCCATTAAAACATGTCCTTATGGTGCTTTTTTATACATAGTTGCACTTTGTTTTTATTCACTTGTGTGGGTATGTGTGTCTCTTTCTCTATGGAGAAAAAAAATTCACTCTTACTCGTGGGAAGTTCAATAATCACAAAACAGATACAGAACATATCTGTCAAAGCCACAGCAGCATAAAGTAAGACCATTTCTCAATATAAATTTATAAACTTTATATTTCTCAATATAAAGTTCAATCTGCTGAGATTCTTCTTTGCAGACACACTGGAGGGTATATGAAAAAAATATATCACGATCCATAATAACAGTTAATGGAGGATTGGTTGTCTTGACATTCAATAAATATGAAGGCAATTAAATAGAAAATCTTGTGAGCCTGTTAAATAAATGCAAATGTCATTTATTAAATACGAATGCCATGCAATGAATACAAATTCCAGTCAGCCAATTGATAAGTAAAAATTCAACAAAATAAAAAAATGGCCGTTCATTAAGTACAGCAGCCATGAAAAGAATTAAATAAATCAAAGTCAATTCAATACAAATGCTATTTGATAAATACAAATGTCACGCAATAAGTTCTATTAAATTAAAAAGGCACTTCTTAAAATCTAATGTCAAAAAAGAAAGACAAATTCAAATAAAAATCCTACTGAAGAAATGGCACTAAATACGAATACATGTACCGGTAATTGAAATGGTCGACATTGAAATGATCGCTAAATAGGGTCAGTATTGTGTTGATTGATTAATGAGTATTTGACTCATTATTGATTAATGGAGTATTTGACTCTTTTTTTTTAAACAAATTAATTCATATTTGAATGATCTATTCCAAAAAATAGATTGAATTTTGCACCAAAAAAAGCTTTCGGAGCATCTACTGTACATATGGTTAACATACACGAACACGCGCACTTCCGTCTGCAGCTGTTGTCATGGCAACTGCTGCTATGTTTTTGTATAGCTTTGTTGGTGGTGTCAGGCTGACAATCAAAATCGTGATGACAATAGGTCACAAATCAAATGATCTTTTATAACCACCAAGGAGAAAGAAAATTACATTGTGGCTTGTTGTTAGGCAGAATTCATCAGGCGTCATTATTAGTACCGCCCCTATGCCACACCCACTGGACTGCGAAATGACAAATTGCCATCATGTGAGACGTTTTCTTGTAAGCATTCATTTTTGGCAATTGAACCACTGTTAGGGATGAAATATTTTTCACTTTACCTCTTAAAAAGAAGCAAGATCAGCTCAACCGCAAGCACCAGTGGCGTCAGTATCCGGTAAAAAACTTCAAGTGGACACAATCCTTGTCTTCCAAGTACATCACCTCCATCCCGGCACGCCGCACATAATACTGTTCGCATACACACACAGGAGACAAAATAATATTGAAGTTGTTTTTGCATTTTTATGACAGTTCACATGATCAAAATGTGACTTGAAACATGGAAACTGCTGTTAAGTTAAAAAGTCATTTTTTAAAAGGTTTTATTAATTTTTTCCTCTCATTGATTTGGTTTCTATTTTTAATTGAAACTTGGATATAAATGTAAACAGTATATTTTTACTTTGGATGGTTTCACCTCTCTTGATGTTGAGCGGGAGTTGATGTGCATGTTTGTGCTTCAGCCACCATGGTTGGTCCCCCAAAGCTGTCTCTGTAATGTCAACCTTGTCCATCGGCTCCTCTGGAGAAGATGTACCTAACAGATCTGGAACACGCAGATTTGCGTACAGAAAAAAGAAACGAAATATATATTAAACTCTTACCTTTTTGTCTCAGGAAGCAGAGAGCATCCGTGTAGCCACTGTAGAAGATCTCAGCCAGCTCCTAGGAGTCAAACACAGGCTGATATTATTGTATGAGTCCCAAACATCGGTCAAACATGGACGCATGCCTATCAGAATATTGACGTTATTATGCGAGTCCTCCATGAGGTCGAAGAAGAATACAATGTTAGTTGAACACAATGTGAGTCAAATGCTTTACTGTGGAGACACGGAGTCAAACGCCAAATTTATGATAGTGTGAGTCAAACGTGGAAAAAAAATATGAGTCAGAACAATCTGAGTCAAATATCTTTTCAAACACAATAAGTGAGTCAAACATATTAAAGTCGTAGGCAATTTGGGATACAATGCGAGTCAAACAAAGTAAAGAGTCAAACATGGACAAAATATGAGTCAAACATTGAATCTAACTTGGGCACAATATTGTGAATCAAACATTGAAAAAATGTGAGTCAGTTTTGGGATAAAACAGAGTCAAATAAGGTTAGGCAACCCTAACCTCTGGTGCAGGGGGCAGGAAGGAGGTGTAGATGCGCCGCACGTTTCCGGCGGTCACCTGGATGTTGAGGTTATTGCAGTGCACGGAGATGGCGGTCCAAGCGCCATCTTTGGGGCTGATGTCACTCTCACTGCAGAATGGGGCCACCGTGATGGTGTTAGGATGCTCCAACAGCGGCATGTTGTTGCTCAGAGCTCCATCCATGTATAGCTAAGAGACAGACCGGTTCCTACTTTATTGATAGAAAGAAAGGTAATGATATAGCCGTGGTTTGCCTTTTTCGGTATTGGCTCACTTGTCCTCTGTAGGAAGGTGGAATCAAGCCACAGTAGACTGGAAAGAAGCAGCTGCACATCAGGACCTACAGTCACAGACACGAGAATGTAAATCAAACACCGACATTATCAGGTGGGTCTAACATTGATGTAGATGGATTTGAACACCTACGCAATAATGTGATTCTAACATGGAGACAAAAACATTAACAGAATAATAGATGGAATCAAACGTGGACAAAATAATGCGAGTTGAACATTCTCAAGCATAGGTGTCAAAGTCGAGGGCCGGGGGCCAGGTCCGGTCCGCCACATCAAATTATGTGGCCCACGAACGAAAATCGTGGGTTTCAATTTACATGATCCTTGCTAAAATCTGTACTGAAATGCAAAATTATCATGTATAATAAATGAGGATGTGATTTTGCAATAATTTTGTGGCCCTGTTTACACTCACTTCAACAATAATGGGACAGACAAAAAACAAAATGGCTGTTTTTAAGGCATGTCTCAAGGAAGCAGTGGCATCTCCGATGAAGGCTGAAGTGACAGCCAAAACTGTCAACCAAGTAAGAGTTGAAGAGAAACTTCACCCAAAAAAAGAGCATTGTCTGAAAAAAAACTTGTAGCCTAATTTAACAAACAAATAGTTGACTTTAGTGATTTCAAAACCTGTAATCCATCAATTGGTTGTGAACAAGTTATGCGAAGAGATGATTAAACATTCATTCGGCTTCACTGACTTTTTATTTCTTCAAACTTTGAAATTGTAGTCGTAACATTACAGTGATGAGAATAAAACAGTATTAGGAGGGCTAAAATGTCTGCAAGCGTAACAATACGCCGTGTCCATCTGTTGAGAATATTCAAGACAGGGGATGACATGGTACCAGCCTGCCGGGGACAAAAATTGCAAATACACTGAATACAATACAATACATGCTGATTTACTGTATATAGCGCTTTCACAACAGCGGCAGCTGTAACAAAAAATCCATTTCAATTCCAAGCGGCGACTCTCGGTTCCAAATACGCATCGGCGCTCTGCGCCAACGCTCCTCTCTCCTCATCCTCAACTTCAGCAGCCATCCATCCAGCCGCACCAATGCCGACTGTCCAACGCCGACATATCCACTGAACAAAACGGGGTTGTGAAAAATGCTGCCCATTACATGCGCAAAAAACACAAGCGCCCCAGGTCTGTCCAGCACCGACAGTCAATGGCGCCGACATTCCTCCCAATCAAAATCTGAATTGAAGCTAAATGTTTTACATGCATATAATTATCAAAATTTTAGAAGGCAATGTCTTATATATTGATCCTGTTAAATAAAAATTAAAATAAAAAGGGAGACTAAAAAAGTTACACATGCACGCACGCACAAACGCGCGCACACGCACGCACGCACACACACTCGCACACGCACTCACACACGCACTCACACACGCACACACGCACACGTCGTGGTAATTTCCTTCTCTGCGGACTGTTTCTCATTTTCCCGCTCATTTTTAAGTGGTGCAGCGCACTAAAGGGTCCTACTAGAATGTTAAATCACGCACTTTGGTTCCACTTTTCGCGTCGGCGACTTGGCGCGACTGCGTAATCTACACTCGGAGGGGAGGGGGGGCAGAATCAGTGCTACAGGGGCACTGGCCCCCGTTGCCCCCCCCCCCCGAACCGCCACTGTTGACACCCCTTGTTCTAAAGCATAGCCTTTAATAGCCTGAAAACTGCATGTTTTAGATGTTTGCCTCCCCCGACACACCTGATTGGAACCCTTGCTCTAAACGATGTGCCACTCAGCTGCAATTGACGAAAGAAACGCGTAGGACAGAGCGGCCCTCGATGACCCTAGTTTGAGACCCGTGCTCTGAAGTGAGCGACCCACCTGTATGAGCTCCTCCCTGCTGTCAAAGTGGGACACCAGGACGTTGCTCCCGTCGCTAATCCTGGTGAGGGACACGCAGAGCCTCCCCGAGGCTCGCCGGTGGGCATCTGCCGGAAGCTTCTCCCACAGGGAGTTGCGAACCGTTCGCTGGAGGCTGAAGGTCGGGTGGAAGATGCTAAGGTGATGCTTTCTAGCCTCCTTGGCCACCGCCAGCACGTCCGCGTACAATTGCTCTGAGGACCCCGTTTGGAAACGTCAGCATTTTGCTGATTATTGTTGACGCTACACCGTGTTGGCCCCCATCAGGTGGTGTGGTTTCATTCACGGTTCATTTTTCGTGTTTATTTTAGAGTGAGGCTTTCTCACCGATGGGAAGTCCGACGGTCAACGCCGCGGCCACCAGGCATCCCGACGAAGCTCCACAGATCTTGGAGGCCCCGTAGACCAAGTGCGGCGCTCGCTCCAGGATGCTCGTCACCGCTCCCAGGTAGTAAACACTACGGAAACCGCAGCCAGCAAAGGAAATATTCCACTCTTTACCCCGGGCAAACATCCTCTCAAATCTTCGACGCCTCACACACAAGTTCTCATTCTCATACGCACATGGCAGTGTTGCACAACAGACAGGATCAGTTTACATAGCTCTTTCCATAACATCGAGGGGGGGGGGGGGCAGAGTTCATAAAAATAATCTTCAAGCTCTTCTCCTTCCAGGATCAAAGTACTCAAACTAATACATTTGACATTTGTAATCATGAGATGGATATGATTCAATATGAGTCCCAACTTCAACAAATTCAGCTTTTTAATTTTTGGTGATGTTAACACGAGACAAGGAGTCAACTTTCAGCTACGCTGGTAATACACAATTGTATATCTCTGTCTCGCCTGGTGAATCACTGCATTGGCTCCCTGTTTGTTTTAAGATCGATTTCAAGATTCTTTTAATAGTTTATGCCTCTTAATGGTCTTGATCCTTCTTATCTTTCAAAACTGCTTGTAACTTATGAAGTCTAACAGTACCTGCGCTCCAAAGGCAGAGGGTCAAGTGAGGTGACTATAACCGTGATCGTGTTTTTGACTCATCCGAGGGTGGGGCCTGAGAAGTGGGCGGGCGGTTGTGGGGCTGGGAATCATTTTAAATCTGTAAAACCCCTTGAATTACATTCTTTGTATGAAAAGAGTTCTCTCACAAAGTTGTGATTGACCGGTTGACCGGTTGATTGCGTGTATTTGGTACCGTAAATTGAGGGCTACCTTTTTTTAGGTTAAGTGGGAGGTTCTCGATGACATGTGGGTTTAGCCACCAGTGCACCTCACTGGACTCTAGAAATTTCACTGACACCTCAACCAGATCACGGTCGATAAGGTCTCTGCAGGGCATTTTCACATTTAGATTTGCCGGTTTGATTAACAATAATTAGGTGATTATTTACAGATATTTCAGGAAGCGGATCGTATCTGTCCAGCCGTTGTGGCAGATCTCAGCCATGGCCTGTGCGAATTTGATTTGCTTCACAATAAAAGTTTATAAAAACGCAGACCGCAGTGACGGGAAAAAGGCAAAAACAATTACACATTAACTCTGACATGTGATGCAGTTCCAGTTAAATCCTGTAGGTGGCTGTAATGGACCATCAACACCACTGGACTCAATTGTGGTCTAACACGGATGGGGGGGCACCATTTTGGGGGGGAATATTGCGCAATAAATGCCCATAAAACTACAACCGTCGAAAAAGACGCTCTTTCTTTCTCCCTCGAGCTCGACACTTTTGTATTTTTATGAGAGGAAATTGTGTTAAAAGCTGTGTATTGTGTCCACAATGTGGACTCCACATCACCTGTGCTCTGTGAGTTGGCATCGAAAGGTGGGCTGTCGTGGTGACATTAGGGCCGCGCCTCTCTGATTGGACAGGAGGGTGATCACGTGACTCAAATTGCCCAAACAACGGTGCGTAACACGTCACCGAGCGTCTTAGTTTTGTGCCACGCTCTTTTTGGGTTAGTTTTTTTTAACCTGTTCATTTTTTGTTGTTTTTGTCGTTTTAATTCGAAACGATGAGCATCCCGGTGGTCGACTTTAGCATGGCTAGCCTCAGCGTCGAGGATATTTCCAGTGCAAACCTTCACCAACTGAGCAGAGAGTTAAAAGTAGCTTTTATGGAACTGGGCTTCGTCTTTTTGAAGAACACTGGCATCACGCAGGAGGAGGTGAGACTCGGTAGAAACATTAATTGTAATAACAACAATAAAAGTGTAAGTTGAGGGCTTCGTAGGTTTTGGATGGATTGCTCTACGTTTAGAATGGGCAAAAAGGAGAGGACGACTTTGTTGAACACAGCTCTCTCTTTTTTATTTATAATGCTTAAATATAAAATGATAACAATTAACAATTTAACAAAAGCTTTCAAAAGTAATAATTTTAAAAAAAGGTGAGGCGAAACTGAATTGGCATTCCAGGTCCGCTATTATATTTTGTGGTTGTTTATATGCTGTAAAAGATTTCAGTCAAATATTGAAACTTATATCTTGCTAATGCGCTATCATAACCCAAGAAAAATGGTTGAAAGCAAACAACAAAGTAATCTCATCCTGTTGTTTTTTTTTCTTCTCCAGTGCAAAGGTCAAAATTGACATTGAGGGACGGCACACAACTGCCGAACGAGAAAGCAACATTCAGTGGAAGAACTCATTTTTATCTTTTTCTTCCCACAAAAATAAACTCACTGATTTGTGGTTTGTGGTGACCTGCAACATATAAAAGGAGTCAAAACTATTGTTGACCAATCGTATTTGCAGTATGGGCACCCTCAGATTCGTATATTCTAATTTTATTTTTTTTCATTTTGGGGATTTTTTTCATCTTTTTTTTGTGGAAACTTAGAATGCCAATCAGTTTTTTTGAAGATTTGTTTGGGTTTGGGGGGGGGGAACTTTTTTAGGAAAGTGAATCAAGGGCCACTCATGTCCTGCCGGTGTACCATTTCTCCATCCCTGCGCTACGTACAAATAATTGATAATTGCCTCTAAAGCTCGTTTCATGTACACGGTGAATGAGGCCACTAAACTGCCCTCTTATGTATGTTTAAAACCTGGATTGTGTTGCAAATTTAGCGCTCAACGGCGTTCTGTATTGTCATATTTGTTGTGTACTTGTCCTTGTTTATTTATTTATTTTTATATCTCTACTTTTTAGTGCAAATATTAAAACGGATTGTAAAAAGGGAAAACAAGCAAAAGTTCTGCATGTCCATGCAGGTGGATCAAGTGATGGATGCTTCTAGAAGGTTCTTCCTGCAGCCAGATCAGCTCAAGAGGTTGTTCGTGAGGAAATCCTTCTCAGTCAATCCCTACCACGGCTGGGCAGCCATGGAAACTGAAAGGTATTATTTTGTGTCCGGTCCGCTTTGAACGGCCATTTGTACAGTCGCCGCCGAAGTCTGTGAGTTCCGCAATTTGCTGCTCTTTACGGATGCTGTGGCACAATTAACAAACAGAGACTGGTACGCATACTTCTGGGTCACAGATAGATGGTAGACTAGAGTAGGCTGACAGCATTGTGTACATCTCGGTAGGGGTGAGCGTCTCAGGCCCGGTGAGCCAGTGATTAGCGCGTCAAGCTCACAGTGCAGATATCGTGGGTTCGATCCCGGCTCCGGCCTTCCTATGTGGAGTTTGCATGTTCTCCCCGTGCTTGCGTGGGTTTTCTCCGGGTGCTCCAGTTTCCTCCCACATTCCAAAAACATGTCTGGCAGGCTGATTGAACACTCAAAATTGTAGACGTGAGTGTGAATGCGGATGGTTGTTCGTCTCTGTGTGCCCAGCGATTGGCTGGCAACCGATTCAGGGTGTCCCCCGCCTACTGCCCGAAGACGGCTGGGATAGGCTCCAGCAACCCCGCGACCCTTGTGAGGATAAAGCGGATCGGAAAGTGGATGATGGATTGTACTCTACTGAGTGTTTTTAGGCAATGAAAAAAAGTACTTCAATAGGAAGGACAATCGTACCCAGCGGACGACCCCTAATCCTTATTATTACGTTAAATCAAGGTTCCACTGTCACAAGATTTTGTACAAATTGGGTAAACCAAGTGCATGAGTACACAAATTTTTTTTTTGTCTCCTTTGAACCAACGAGTACGATTTATTTCAAATTCTGCTTTCGTACACATTCAGGTTTCATCCAGAAAAACCGGGAGATCTAAAAGAGGTGTTTAATCTGACTTCACTGCATCCTGACATAGTAAGCATTTTATTCTGTGTGACGGATTGAAAGCACAAGCTTCTTTTTTTTCTTTTTTTTTTTTGAGTCGCTCGCATCAGCTCAGCGATGAATGCATTCGCAAAAAAAAAAAAAAGAAGGTAACTCGTTGGGATTTGTGTTCCTCTATAGAAATGGCCCTCATCTGAGGCGGCCCCGGGATTCCAGGAGACCCAGAAAACATTTTTCCACCGCTGCAAAGAGCTGAGCCTGCGCATTTTGAGGCTGATGGCCCTCAGTCTGGATGTGGACCCCGATATCTTCCTGAGCGCACACCGCCTGATTGGAAGTACGATGCACTAAGTCACACTTCTTTTCAGATTTAGCCACGAAACCTGCTTTGCTCTTACAGGAAATTATGTATTCATAATATAAATAATGTAAAAACTGTTCTACAGTTGTTTCAAACGGTTCCTCGTTGTGTCTCGTCATAGCCGAAGAGAACTGCACGACGCTACGTTCGTCCTACTACCCGCCGGTGAACAGCGAGCAAGCCAAGGAGGGTCAGCTGCGATGCGGAGAGCATTCCGACTGGGGGAGCATCACTTTGCTTTTCCAGAATGCTGAGGGCCTTCAAGTATGCAAGCAAAAAAAAAATGATGATGATGATGGCATCTAAATGTCATTACCAAACGTGTGCGTGCGTGCATGCATGCGTGTGTGTTCAGGTTCGCCATCGTTCCCGCGAGTTCGTCTACGTTCCTTGCGTGCCCGGAACCGTTCTCGTCATCGTCGCCGACATGATGCAGCGTTGGACCAGCGACCATTTGGTCTCTGTGGTGAGCGCTTTCAAAATAACAGAAAAGTGAAATATCAACCAACTTTAAGATGTTATCCGTATTTTGTTTAATATGTTAGCCCTGTCATCGTGATGGCCACAATACTCTGATGCGTACAAATTAGAATCCAATTCCCGAAAGGCTTTTCTAATTTGTTTTTGCTTCCATACTCAAGACCCCCGGCAGTTATAGATGGCTGCAGTCATGATGATATTTGTTTTCGTCCAAGTGCAAATATTTACCCTGCCTTTTGACTTCTTTAAAGTATTTCTTCAAATAACTGGAACTTTGGCAAAAATGCTGTGAGAAAATAGGTGGGAACCAGGGTGGCGGCGGACACATCATGTGATCATCCAAAGCTTGGCATTTGTGTCCATCAGCCCCACAGAGTTTTACTCCCCCCGGCCGGTGACTGCAGTAGCACCCGCCAGTCTCTGGGTTTCTTTCTCCACCCCGACAACGATGCCGTGGTCAGCTGCATCGACGGATCCGACAAGTACCCTCCGTTGCGGCCGAGCGCCTACGTCAAGGAACGCGAATACAACTCCTATGTGCGGACGTAATGCACCCCCACACCCCGCGCACCGTGCCACCAACAAGCAGCTTCATTTGCTTTACTGCCGCAAGACCAACATAATGAGAAGTTAGTTGAATCCGATCCGATCCTGGGCAATCGGCCCCCGTCAGGGACTTGCCCCCCCTCCCGGGTCCCACACCCGGCACGAATCCCGTTGGTGTCTCGCAAGGTTCCCCGCCAACATTTCCTTCGCACACCTCCCGCAAGCTACCCTTCTCCCTCCGCGCCCACCCTCCCCATTCGCCCTTCGCCCCCCCCCCCCCCTTGCCCTCCCTCCACGCCCACTCCCTCCCTTCTCCCTCCTTCCCTCTCCACCTCATACTCTCTGCAGACTCTTTCACACCCTCTCACGTGTCTGGCATAGTTTGCTTTCGTCACCCACCTTTCACACCCACCACACTGTCTCCTTTCTCCCTTCTCCTCATACGCACCTCCCGTGCAACTCCTTTGGTGACTCATTTTATTACCTTTTGACGCAAACCTCCTTCCACACTTCTCGCACTCAAACTCCACCTGTTCCTCGTTCCTGCGGTGTATGCGTTTCTCGTGCATGGTTAGACCCGCTCTACTCCTGCACACTTTTCCGCACCCGTCATACCGACAAACCAACCCATCATTCACCCTCCTCACATTCCTTTCCAGCCTTTCCTCGTTCCTTCCCGCCTCATATCTGTGACCTTTCTGATTTTCCCATTTATACAGGTGATCCATTCGCTCTCTCACTCTCCGCTTCCATCCTTCCCTGTCACTTGTCAATCTTTCCACCTCCGTCCAGTCCATTCCTGCATTCCTCATCACTCTCTTCCAGTACAACACCGTTTTCCTTTTGCGCCCCATCCTCTTCCCTCTTCCTTCCAGTTCCTCCCACCATCCCAATACCATAGCTTTTGTTAGTCTTTCATTTCCCATACGCATCACATGTCCAATTCTCTGCAACACTCGCCTCTCGATTTTCCACTCGATGGATTTTACTCCCAACATTTTCCTTACATCATACATATTCACTCCTCTTTCTTGCATTTGCCTCAGTGGTTCTCCGTTCCTATCACTCCACACATACCTGTAGCACCTATCCATCCACTTCTGTAGTTTCCCCACATCCTTCTTCATCCATGTTCTTACCTGACAGTCATACAGCAAGCTGCTCTCCACACACGCCTCTACTACTCTCCCTTGCCACCTCTTAGCAAACAAGGCGCTCGATACCCTCACTTCCTTTGTTTCCGAGCTCCCTCTCTCCCAGCCATGTTCACCTGCGAATGACCCTCCTGGTATCCACCTCCACACCACCATTTTTTTCCCTGTTATCTTGATTCCTCGCCGCTAGTGCCTGCCTCATCACCGCCTTATGGTAGATGTTAAAGAGGATCGGTGATGTAGAGCATCCTTCTCGCAGCCCTCTCGCTGGCATCCATCCTCCACTCACTCCCTCCCTTCCCCTCACCTTATACTCTGTCGTCTCATGCAGGTCCATAATGGTGTCTAGACATCTGCCTTTCAACCCGTACCTTTCAAGCAACATCCATAGCGCTGGTTTGCTCACTCTTGGATACGCCTTTTTCAAATCTAACAGTCTTGCACATGGCCAGTCGTTGTCATTCGTGTCCCTTACCCCTTCCTGGGTCACTCTCTTCTTACAATCTTCTACATCCTCCTGTATGCGTACCATCATTTGCGTTACATCTGCTGTGGACCTCCCTTTCCTAAAGCCCGCTTGGTTTTCGTCAAGGAGCCCCAGTTGGTGTTCGGCCCACCAACTCGGTCGCTTCGCTAACATTCTCCCTAACACCCTGCTGCCTATACTCAGCAGGCACACTCCTCTGTAGTTGTTTCTGTCATTCCTGTCCCCCTTCTTATGTATCGGTACCATCAGTCCCACTTTTACACTTCCCTCCCACCGGTCCGCCCTCTGCTCAAACATCTGCCTCACTATCTTAATCACTCTTTCTCTCACTTCCTCACACGTGCTCCGTATAAATCCTATTCTCACCCCATCCTCTCCCGGTGCTGACTCCCGTATCTCCCCCATAGCCTCCATGATTTCTTCCCTCTCAGGCACCTCATTCATGATCTCGTTTGCTTCGCTCGCCCTACTATCGTCCCTGAGATCTACTGCTCCTTGAACTGCCTCTTCTATCACTCTTGGTTCTTCCTCGTACCTCTCCCTCGACACGCTTTCAAAATGCTCCCTGAACTCCTCTGTCGTCACCGTCGTGCTCCGAGCGGCCGGTTTATCCCTTTTTCCCAACTTCCTCAAACATTTGTACATGTCGCCAATCCTTCCTCTAGAACATGCTTCCTGACAGTCCTCAATCACTCCTTCCCACCAGTCTCTTTCCAGCCTCCTCAGCAACTTCTTCACTTCCTTTCGTGTTTCCTTCACTTCCGCTTTTAGTCTGGAGAGTTCTTCTTCCATCTCCCCCACTCCTCTCCCTCCTCCCCTCACTCTCAACCTTCTCCTCGCATTCAGTGTCTCCAATTTCTTATTCCTTCTGTCTACCCTCTCCCCTATCCTCTTCTTCACCTCTTCTATCTCCTCCTCTCTCCCTACCGTCCAAGGATTGGATATTTCTCTTCTCTCCCTTCCACATACCTCCACTGCTGTTTCCACCATTATGTTCGCCAGCTCCGTCCACCCACTCTCCTTTCCCAGTCCTTCCTTGTTCAACTCCTCATATTCTCTTTTCTTCTCCTCCACTTTCAACACCTCCCACTTCGCCTGCACCGTTCTCCTTTGGGTCCTCTCTTCTGTCCACCATCTCTTCCACTCCCCATTCACCTTCATACACACCGGTCTATGGTCTGACAATTCATACTCACTCATAGTCCACATCCTTTTCACCATGCGGGGTCTCTCATTCCTTTTCACCAGAAATCCATCCAACTCATACCATTTCCCGCTTGCCATGTGTCGTCACGTCCCCCTCCTTCTAAACCTCCTATAGCTGTTAACATATGCCAGATCGTGCTCCTGACACCATTCTATTAAATCCCTTCCGGCTTCATTCATCCTCCCCAACCCATGCCCCCCACACACTCCTCCTATCTTCACATTCGTTCCCACACTTGCATTGAAGTCTCCTCCAATTATCAGTCTTTCCCTCCCTCCCATTCCCACCTGACTCCCCATATCTCGTCGGCATCTCTCCATCTCTCGTTCATCCGTTCCCCAGCTCGGTTGGTAGACCGATACCAACCTGAGCCCTCCCAGCACCACCGCCACCACTCTCTCTCCCAGCCACTTCTGCTGTCCTCCCTCTATCCACGTCCTCAATGCCGTTCCCCTCAGCATCACTCCGGCTTTCCTCCCATGAACAAGCACTACCTGTTCATCCTCCTCACCCAACCACACCACCCCGGCTTCATCTGCCTTTAGTTCCGTCATCAGCACCACTTCCCAGTTTTCTTTGTTGACTCTTTCTGCTACTCTCCTCAACCGCTTTCTAAATGTTTCTCTCACACTCAATCTCCTCACATTCCATGTGACTATCACTCGTTCACCGTTCTTGTCCCGAGCCTCAGTTCTGTTTCCCCCTTCCCGTCCCGCCCTTCCTCTCCTCCTCTCTCCCCTTCTTTCATTCCTCTCTCTTCTTTTATTGTTTCTGCTCCTTGCTCCCCTCTTGCTTTCAGGGCCTGGATGGGGGTGAATCCCCACCAGTCTGTCTTTCACCCACCCTCCCACATGTCTTTGGTCCATCCTGCCTTGCTTGCGCTTCCTTCTTACCATCCCCAACTCGCCCCCTGGGGAACCTTTTTCCCACCTCGTCGCGCCACGTGCGGGTCCTAAAAGGGCCCTCGCCTGACTTTTATTTAAGGAGAGTTGTGGGGCGGCTACTCCCACTTCCCTCCGTTCCGACGGGGCGAGCATCAGGTGTCTCTCCTTCCGGTGAGGTCCCTCCTCCTTCCCCGTCAGCTGGTAGGTATTCAGCCGCAGCAGGGGCTCGAGTCCCCCGGCGTTCCCCCTCGCGCCACGTGGAGGCATCCCACCATGCGAGGAGTTAGTTGAATCTGCCGCCAACAATGGGCCGTCCTCCCCACCCTCCGGGCAAACTTTTGAGGCCACGCCTCTTGCATGCTCTGTGATTTAGTGCTGCAATTTTGCATTGAATATCCCCACACAGACTACACCAATCCAATTATTACTGGGTAGACAGATTTGGTGCCCTATAAAGATTGTGAGATAATTTTGGGAGGTGGGCGGGGGGGTTGTCTCAGATTCAAGCTTGTAATGAAATTAAAACCGGGAGCAATCAAAGAAAGCTATGACCGGATGTTTCTTCGTGATTCTTCCTGACAAAGTCCTAAATACATACTCAAACATATGGAATATGTTCAATGGAAGCATTGAATAAATTTGCATCCATTCTATAAACTGAAAATTATTGGCAGGTGAGACCAAAAAACAAAAAAAAAGGCTTTTTGAAACTATTCTATATGGAATTTTTGAATTCATCCATTCAACGCTGAATTTGATACTATGATGCAACATATTCTGTCATGTTAAACTTGTTTTACTCAAATCATCCCACATATAATGGATAATGTTTCATTACTGGGAAAAAAATATTAAATGGCACATTTCTCATTGGAGGTTGGTTGGTTCTTCCCTCAACAATGACAGAAGTCGAAAGTGATGAAAGCAACTATGTGGTCAATACAAAACAACCCCCCTTACAAAATACATTTAAAAAATGATTTTTTTTTCAAATGGAAGCAGGGATATATTTGCATGTTGACAGGAAATGGATGAAACTTATTGGCAAGAGTGAGCAAAATAATAAAAATAACATGTATGATTTAGCTTCCTTGTCATTTAGAAATGGTTCCATGGAATTTGTGCAATTTATGAGTAAAAAGGGTGCGCCACCCAGAAGGCTGGGTTGATGCGGCCATCACGGCTCTACAAAATTATTATAATTGAACAATGCAAGACAATACATCTTTTTTTTACCGGTATATCGTGCTTCCACAACAGCAATATGTTATGTGCCCCTTTGTTGACCAATTAGAGATGAATGCCAAAATACAGATGACATTGGAAATACACAACAGTTTAATTTGTACCATATGTGTTGTGTTTATTATTTTACTTTATGTTAACTGTTTTGTTAAGTGCTTTGTTACAGCTGCTGCTGTTGTTAAAGCGCTATATAAATCAGCATGTATTGTATTGTATTGTATCCCACATATACTGTATTGCACAATACATTAATGCCGGGAAGAATCCTGAATGAAAAATTTGTCACTGAAGTTTGATTTGGCGTTACCTAACATTGAATGTATTAAAGCAAATAGATGTTGAAAACAAACAAAAAGAATCTTGAGAGAATCATTGAATGAAATTAAATTGTGAGGAAAAGTGGATGAATGACAGTTATTGGAAAGAGAGAAAAAAAACTAATATAGACATGAAGGTCTGCTGTTTTTTGGAAAGCATTCTTAGGAATTTGTGCAATTTTTTGAGTCAGTGTAATTGTGTCCCCAGATCCTAAAAGGGCATGTTTCTCAGGGCTGAACAATTAGCCAAATTCGAACCGACATCGCAATGTAGTCGAATGCAATTTTCATGTTGCAAAGGCTACAAGTGGAAAAAAAACGATCAATCTTGTTCGGTCAATGGGCATTCTCTCTCTCTCTTTCTCTCTCTCTCTCTTGTCTCGCTCTCTCCCGAAAAAACATAATTTGCCTTGAACTCATGAGAGCAAAACAAAATCTGATATTGTCGGAGATTAATCTATTAAATGTATTAAATTAAATGTGTTTGCTGAAATAAGAAATCAGAAAATCACGGATTAAATCTCAATCGCAGTATTACGGGAGGGAAAAGATTTTTTTCCAAAATCGTTCAGTCCAATTTCTCGCTTGAGTTTGACTGTATGTGGAAAACGCTCCACTCTTTCTCCCTCGAGCTCGATATTCTTGTTTGTATTCGTAAAAATGTTAAGATGTGTGCTTGTATCGCGTCCACGTCACGAGTTTTGCAGGTGATCCGACAGCAATCACGCCACACCCCGCCTCTCTGATTGGACAGGAGTGATCACGTGACAGCAAATTTACCAAATAATCGTGCTTGCCACATACCCATGTGTCTTTATTTCGAGCTATACTCTGCTGCTTTTAGTTTGTTTTTTTCCTTTAATATTTTTGTTTGTTTGTTTTTAGACGTTTTAACTCGAAACGATGAGCATTCCGTTGGTCGACTTTAGCGTGGCCAGCCTCAGCGTCGAGCATATTTCCAGTGCAAACCTTCACCAACTCTGCAGAGAGTTAAAAGTGGCTTTTACGGACGTGGGCTTCGTCTTCTTGAAGAATACTGGCATCACGCAGGCGGAGGTGAGAATGAACACAAATTGTTGTTGTCGGTAAGCAGAGGGTTTGAACCAAACAACAAAATAACATTCTGTCAATCTCCCCCCCCCCCCCCCCAGTGCAAAAGGCGCATTAAAAAAATGCATATCATTCAAGGACGGCACAATATTGCTCAACAAGAACTCAACATTAGATGCAATAACTCAATTTTGCATATTTAAAAAAAATGAAAATAAATGTACCCATTTCTAAAATATTATTGAGGAACAACATTTCTCCTGCATATCATTCCAAATTCAGAACATATTGTTCTGCATTTCCATGCAGGTTGATAATGTCATGGATGTTTCCAGAAGGTTCTTCTTGCAACCAGATCAGCTCAAGCGGCCGTTCAGCAGGAAATCCTTCCCGAACAGTCCCAACCACGGCTGGGTATCCCTGGAGACCGAAAGGTGTTTTTCTTTTTTTGAGTGAGGGGGGGGGGATAATTTACTTTTCAACAGAAGCCCAGTCGGGTAACACAATAGACACATTTCTGAGATTAAGCCAGCGAGACAACCACCACTCGTGAGCCAATCAAGGCCGTCCCGGTGTGGAAGCCGAATTCATGGAAAAGCACCATTAGCGAAAAGCACCCCTCTTCCCCACCCATTTAGGTAGACCAAGTGCATGACTACATGACTTTTTAAAATCTCCTTTTAACCAACGAGTATTTGTTTTTGAATTCTGTATTTGTACACATTCAGATTAGATCCACAAAAACCGGGAGATCTAAAAGAGGCGTTTAACCTGTCATCACTGCAGCCTGACATAGTAAGCCTTTTCTTCAGATTGAAAGTACAACCCCTGCATCAGCTTGGCAGACAGACTCCAATCTCCAATAAAATTAGTGACTCATTGTGATTTGTGTTCCTCTGTAGAAATGGCCCTCATCCGAGGCTGCTCTGGGATTCCAGGAGACCCAGACGGCTTTTTTCCACCGCTGCAAAGAGCTGAGCCTGCGCATTTTGAGGCTGATGGCCCTCAGTCTGGATGTGGACCCCGATATCTTCCTGAGCGCACACCGCCTGATTGGAAGTACGATGCACTAAGTCACACTTCTTTTCAGATTTAGCCACGAAACCTGCTTTGCTCTTACAGTACAATACAATACAATTATGTATTTTGTATTGACAAGATTTTATGTCGTAATAATGTGAAGGCTGGAAAATGCTCTTCTACTGAAATTTTGTGCCTCGTTGTAGCTGATAAAAACGGTACGACGCTACGTTCGCTCTACTACCCGCCGGTGAACAGCGAGCAAGCCAAGGAGGGTCAGCTGCGATGCGGAGAGCATTCCGACTACGGGAGCATCACTTTGCTTTTCCAGAATGCTGAGGGCCTTCAAGTATGCAAGCAAAAATGACGATGATGGAGTCTAAACGTCATTCCCGAACGTGTGTGTTTATTTGTTCAGGTGCGCCGTCGTTCCGGCGAGTTCATCTGCGCTCCTTCCGTGCCCGCAGCCGTTCTCGTCAACATCGCCGACCTGATGCAGCGTTGGACCAGCGACCATTTTGTCTCTGTGGTGAGCACTTTCAAAACAAGGATTGAAAACTTCAATATCAACAAACTTGGAGATGTTATCCATATTTTTTTTAATGTGTTATCCATCATAACTAGGTGTTTTCCCATCTCTGGGCTTTCACGGCTGTACAACTTTTATTTCTAGTGTCTCCTTTTCATGAGTCTTTCGGGAAGGTTGCTTAATGTTTTAGCCCTGCCATCCCGATGGGCATAATACACTGACATGTACAAATTAGAATAAAATTCCCAAAAGGCTTATTTGTTTTTGGTTTTGTATATTTTTAAATGACCAGAACTAATGCAGCACCTTCATTGTGATAGTTTAATCTGAGGGTGTGCATCAAGAGACCATCCAAAGCTTGTCATTCATATGTGTCCATCAGCTCCACAGAGTTTTACTCCCCCCCGGCCGGCGATTGCAGCAGCACCCGCCAGTCTCTGGCTTTCTTTGTTCAGCCCGACGACGAGGCCGTGGTCAGCTGTATCGACGGATCCAGCTTGTACCCTCCGGTGCAAGCGGGCGCCTACCTCATCGAGCGCTTCAAAAACTCCTACGGGCGGACATGAAGGCACCCACACTGCTGACGAGCAGCTTCATTCACTTGACGATCACAAAAAACAAACAACACCCCGCCCCCACAGATTTGGTATGCAAAATGTGCAATATGTCTCATTAAACCAAAATAATTCCTCCTCAGTTATACTAATTAATAGTTCTTAATATTTACAATGAATTTGAGTTGAATGATCAATTCTTTCATTCAAGGGAAATGCTTAAAATATATATGGTGAAACATTTTTTTAACCATAAAATTATTCTCATGTAATGAGAATTACCCAATCATTAAAGAAAAGAATGCTTAAAAAACTAGTCAAAATGCTTTTAAAAAGTAATTTTAATTGTAACAATGCACACAGTGATGCTATCAATAATGACTTTAACTAAAAACCCAATTTATTGAAAAATATAAATACTGTGTACCGGTATACAAAAGTGTACCCCCTGCCCCCAAAAAAACTTTTCATTAAATTATTTGACTTTTTTTCCTCTCATGGATGACTTTTATTAGAAGTTATTCTCAAGTGCATATTTTTTCCCCCTTAAAAGGAGACAACTAGTTGTATGGTAACATATTTAGCAATGTAGTGCAATTATTTGGAAAATATTTTCAATTATCAGAACGAACCACTTTAACATTCTTAAATACTTTGTAAAAAAAAAAAAAAAAGTTGTCTACTACAACTGCTTACCCCTTCTGACAGACTCACGAGACGGCAAAAGCTCAGCCATACGGTCGCCTCATGTTAAAAAACTGTTTATTTTTATTCGCATCTGATTGGTAGAATTCATTTCTAATTCATGCTTTTTGTTGTACTTAGCAGCAAGCCCCTTTTCTGTGTCACAGTAAATTTCTGGTTCTATGGTTATTGTTACATGCTATCACTGCAAACATCACACAAAATAAATGAATAAATAATCAAGAAAAAGTATTAGACACACTGTAAATTTGCCACCTGATTTGCTGTATTGCCACTCGTAACGAAATGTATGATGTTGGGACTCAGGAAGTACAGACGCATACGTGCATGACAAAATGGAGAAGGAATCATTCAAAAAATCCAATTAGCAAATTCAATAAATAAAATGACATAAAAAATTAAACATCTTCAAGAATGTGGTTCTCGTGACAAAAGTAGTTGTAGATAAAAATAAATTAATTTATAAATACTATGAATCATTTTTCCTTAAGTTTCAAGGGCAACAATTTGCACGGTCAAGAAACGCTTTCATCTCGAGTTGCAAAACTTCAGGAATTCTCAAAGTTGGAAACTTCCAACTTCAGGGAATAAACCAAGAATTTAATTAAAGGTTGACTCCTAATATTGAAATTGGATATATTTAAATACGATAAAAGTTCAGTTTCCCCACCTTAAATACCCATGGAAATGCACGAGGAACTTTCCAAAGCTTTGCAGCCCAACTTTTATCCAGTGGTATTGCAAACAAACAAAAGTAGACAAGACAGAAGGTTGAAATGCAAAAAAAGGCGCGCTCCCTGATAGGACCCGTCAAGAGTGTCATTTGCAACAGGTGTCTGGTTAACGCCCGTTTTCCTCCAGCTCCCGCGGCTCCGGACTCTGCAATAAAAACCCGCAAAAAACATCAAATATAACATGATTCCCGCAGGTTGGTAAACTTCTCAAGATGATGCTAAGAAAGGTACAGATCGCTTTTGCAGGTTGTGGAACTTAATAACTCATTCAATGCTAAAATTAGAGTATCTACGCGTCACTGAGTCCAAAACACAATTAAAAAAAAAAGCTAACAAAAAAGTAGAAATTTGTATTTTTACTGGTGTGTGAAAAAATCATATGTAAGCCATTTGTTTTTTTATAGGATAATCTTGTGAGATATAAGTTTGAGAATTAAATTTATGTTGCCTCGCTGTTGTGCTACGATAAAAGTGGAAATCCGCAAGTAATTCAAGGGTTTAGAATTTTTGATTGATGCCAAAACTTGGGATCATTTCTATTAGACAGGGGGCCTGTACAACTGATGAAGCTCCTCTCCCTCACTTCAACATAGTCTCGTGGCATAGAGATGGCATCTAAGCAATACTTTTATATTCGATATGGCTTTTGCATGAGCAAAAAAAAAAAAAAAAAAGAAAAAAAACAACAGGATTGATTCCTCCCCTAACAAAAAAAAAACTCAATGAATCTGTTTAGGACAAAACAGTAACAGTGTTGCATCGACACCGCCTGGTGGCATGGAAACTCCAAGAACTGATTTGAGGAGGTTCATTCATACCCAGGGTCACCAACTCCGGTTCTCGAGGGCCCCTAGCCTGCATGTTTTACATGTTGCCAGCCCTCAAAGGCTGGAGTTGGTGACCCCTGATTAAGACTAAAGTAGTTCCTTTGCGCCATCTCATAATACAAACCTTTTTTGGGGGTGGTTCAATTGCTTACAATTTTTCTGTATTTAGCAACAACCCCCATCCACACTTTACTCACATTTGACGTCTGACTTGGATTGGACTTTTCTCTTCTCCAGTTCACTCGTGGCCTTAAATAGAGAAAGGAAAAAAAAAATCTGACTGAATCAAAGGTGAAGGCGGGTGGCGTCCCATGACTGGGTGGTGGGGGGTTTGTGCTATTTAAGGACCTGCTGAATGCTGCGCTTCTGAATATCGAGTAAGTCTTGCTTATTTTGAAGATTCTCGCGCTGCTTCTGCAGCTCTGCCACTTGTTCCACGATCATTTTGCTGTCCTTGGCCAGCTGCTGTTCGAACATCACTAGCTCCTCCTCGGTGTAGGGGGAGTTTTGCTGCTCCAAAGTCTGGAAGCCACGCAACAGTTTAGTGATTCTCAAAGTCCGACATGTAATTCAATCATGGTGTGAGGAAATCAGCAGTACCGGGGTTGGTTTCCCTCAAACATCATAATACTAATAATAATGTTGTTCAAAATGGTGTTACATGGAGAGCTTTGGGATTTTTTTTTCGTAGGTGGTCCTCCTTCGTGTCAAAAATTTGTGAACAGCTGCATTGAATCAAGGTGGCTTCTGATTGGCTCAGTGAAGGAATTCTTACCTCCCACTCGTCATTTTGGCGGAACTGCGGGTTCTTCGTGGCCGCCAGGAACTCGGCGAGTGACACCAGTCTGTCTTTGTTGGTGTCCACCTGAACACATCATGAACGGTCACTCCTGTTTCGACCCTTGATTACATTACAGCCTTATTCCAAAATTGATTTGCTTTTTCTTTTTTGGGGGGGAGAGGGGGCGTATTGTCTACATTTTGGCATAAGGCTGTAACATAACAAAATGTGGAGAAGCGAAGCGCTATAAATACTTTGCAGATGCACTGTGCATCTGAATTATGAATCATACCACCTCAGCCATGACGTGCTCTCTCATGCGCCGCCTCTCCTCTTCCATCGCCATCATGTCGTCTTCTTCGTTGTTGTACACCTTGTACACCTTCTCAAGCTTGAAGAGAGAACAGACAATATTCACTCGGCCCAGAGTAAACCAACGATAGCACGACCCCCACCCCAAAAAAAAAATACTGTTATACATAGGCAAAAGATGCGTTTGAAAAAAGAACTGAAAAGAGAAAAACAAAAGTCAGTACAACTATCCATCCATCCATTCTCCGAACCGCTTGATCCTCACTAGAGTCGCGGGAGGCGCTGGAGCCTATCCCAACAGTCTTCGGGCAGTAGGCGGGGGACACCCTGAATCAGTTGCCAGCCAATCGCAGGGCACACAGAGACGAACAACCATCCGCGCTCACACCTAGGGACAATTTAGAGCGTCCAATCAGCCTGCCATGCGTGGTTTTGGAATGTGGGAGGAAACCGGAGCACCCGGGATAAACCCAAGCAGGCCCGGGGAGAACATGCAAACTCCACACAGGGAGGCCGGAGCTGGAATCGAACCCGGTACCTCTGCACTGTGAAGCCGACGTGCTAACCACTGGACTACCGGGCCGCAATAATATATAAAATAATACATATTAGCCTTTGCAATATGTTCTGGTCTACTCTATTTGTTAAAGTGTACAGAAGATGACAGAAAAACCGTGACGGCATGATGTCATACCTCTTTCACGAAGAGGGCCTCAAGCTCATTCTCGTCAAAGAAGCCATCGCCGTTGTTGTCTGGGCATACAAGGCAAATTTGGCAACATCCACAAAAAAATTTTAGTTATTGGTGTGAAATTTGTCAGGACTACCATGCAGTTTGAAGAAGGTCTTCGGATCAAAGTTGTCCGGTTCGAGACCGTCGGACTCCTCCCACACCTCCTTCAGCTGGTCCTCGCTTCCCTGTACATCAGGGATGTCAAACTCGTTTTTGTCGCGGGCCACTTAAGAGTTATCTCTTCCCTCGGCAAGCCATTACGAAACCGAACAAATGTTTAATCATCTCTTGTTGTTTGTTCCATTATTGTTGAAGTGAATGTACACAGGGTCACAAAATCATTGCAAAATCTCAACGTCATTTATTCCACATGACAATTTGACATTTCAGTACAGATTTTAGCAAGGATCATGCAAGTTGAATCGCATGATTTTCTTTCGCGGGCCACATAAAATGATGTGGCGGGCCAGATCTGGCCCCCGGGCCTTGACTTTGACACCTGTGCTGTACATACACGTGTACACGTGCACACACACGCATGCGCAGACACACCGGCGTCATCTTAGGCATGCGCTAACGCTAAATGCTAGTTGACGTAATGATTAGTTTAACTGGCAATATTGTCCTATGAAGTCCAAGGAAGAACTCAATTGGTTTACACATATGTGTGATTTGTTAGAGTTCCGATTTTTTTATAAATTTGGAATGGAATTTGGGAATCCTCACTAGCTGAAAATCTACTTAAGTACAGTAACAGGGCATGTGTACTTGGTCACTTCTTTCCACTGGTGACCTACCGGGTGGTTGACTTTGGCGTGGTTGGCGTATTTCTTCTTCATCTCCTCGTGGTGTTGCTCCTCTTTCTTACGCGCCTCCTCCGACATGGCCTTCAGCTTCTCCCGCCTCTTGTGCTCCTTCATCATCTCGTAGCGCTTGAACTCTTCGTGATGCTGCTTGTCAAACTGTACAAGGTCTTTCGTAGCCTGTCGGGAGGTGTTCGATGTATCTTATATGTGACATACAGCGTACAAATGTTTGTTTCAAGCTTCGTACCGCTTTGATGAGGCGGTCCAGGTCCTCAACTTCAAATGAGTGCGCGTTGTCGTGGTTGAGGTGTTCAAATTGTTTCAGCAAGGCCTGGTAGTCCACTTTCCAGCCTGCAAAGATATTTCAACAAACCATGGACGTTGCAACACGTCTTGTACACTAATTGGGATACAAGCTTGTAAGTCGCAACAACAGCATAATGTAGGTTTACCAGCTCCCAGCTCCATGTCGTGTTTGGCCTTGATGAGCATCCGCAGCCTGTTCATTTCCTCCCTCTTCAGCTCATCCAGCTTGGTGCGCAGATTGTTGTGGACAAAGTCCAACTCTTTGGCAAGTTTGTCTGGCTGTGAGTTAGGACAACAGTTCAGTAGTGCAAGCGTATGAGTCAACAAACTTTTTTTCTGTATTTTTACCTCCATGCTGGCATTTTGTAACTTCTCCCGAAAGTGAGGGTCTTTCTCCAGGTATTCGATGACCTCCCTGAGGTAGCGGTCATAGTGTAGCCCGGTGTCCTGAGGCATGAATTAAATGGACTGCATTATTACTGTTAAACTGAATGGAAAGCATGCGTAGCTGTTGATGTACAGCGGAATTTCCAAAGTCCAACACAAGTAGTTCTGTGAAGCGGTTTTACTTTCAAACAAAATACTCCCCATTGGAAATCCAGGGTCAAATGTCAAAGGCAATGCTTCATGTATTTTTTTAAAGGGACAGTGTGTGAACATGTATCAATTTTCAATGATCGTTATTTATGGAAAAAATATGTTCATTTTTTTTCCCATGTAATTGTAGGTGAAGAAATCACTGATTATATTACATTGGGCGCGCCCCGCTACAAGAGGCTGCCATGTTTGGCCGCCATCTTTCCGCTCAGGACACCTCAGGGAGACAAACTTAGTGAAGGTGGTTCCTCAACATTATGACTACAACTGAATAATAATACTAATAATAATACATCACATTTGCAAGCGCGGGCAGCCCGGCAGTCCAGTGGTTAGCACGTCGGCTTCACAGTGCAGAGGTACCGGGTTCGATTCCAGCTCCGGCCTCCCTGTGTGGAGTTTGCATGTTCTCCCCGGGCCTGCGTGGGTTTTCTCCGGGTGCTCCGGTTTCCTCCCACATTCCAAAAATATGCATGGCAGGCTGATTGAACACTCTAAATTGTCCCTAGGTGTGAGAGTGAGCGTGGATGGTTGTTTGTCTATGTGTGCCCTGCGATTGGCTGGCAACCGATTCAGGGTGTCCCCCGCCTACTGCCCGGAGACGGCTGGGATGGGCTCCAGCACCCCCCGCGACCCTAGTGAGGATCAAGCGGTACGGAAGATGAATGAATTTGCAAGCGCCTTTCATAACACTCAAGGACACTGTACAATCAAGAGCAATAGTAAAACACAGATAAAATAATAAACAAAGAAAGATTTAAGGCGGGTAGGCAAGTCTGAATAGGTGGGTTTTGAATATGGAAAGAGTCAATATTACGAATATTGGGAGAAAGTGAGTTCCAGAGTTTGGGGGCAGAGCGACTGAAGGCTCTGCACCCCATTGTACTGAGACGGGCAGAGGGTAGAAAAAGGTGGAGGGAGGATGAGGACCTGAGTGAGCGAGAGGGATTGGAGATTTGAAGAAGATCTGACAGATAGGGGGGCGCAAGGTTATGGATGGCTTTGAATGTATTCTAGGTTTGACAGGAAGCCAGTGGAGCTGTCGGAGGATGGGGGTGATATGATGGAAGGAGGGGGTTCTCGTGAACTCACGGCATCATTTGAGAGAATACTATAAGTCGTTTGTGAGGATATTTTGTGTGCATCTCTGTCGTCGTGCCTGTGCTTGAAATGCACGTAATTCAAGTTGAGTTCATTGCATTCTGTTAGTTCGCCTGTAGATGGCACTAAATCACACATTCAGCTTCCAGCGGACATGTCCAGATAAGACGAGAGGACACTAAGTTCCATTCATTTTGACAATAAAATCGTACATTTGCCTGGCGAACATCAAATTAGATCTTAAATAATCATGTCGTAATGTAATCAATAAAAATGTTTTGTGACTCACTACACTTTGTGGGGCATTCAGTTCATCCTCTTTGGGCGTTGTGTTCTCTTTGCTCTTGTTCACATCAATGGGCAGTGAGTGGATGCACAGCCACAGACTCAGCAGAACCAGTACGCAATTGTCCAACGCTTTACCTCGTACCATCGCCATCCACTTTTGAAAATAGAAATGTATGGTTTTGAGATTATTAGTGGGATCCAATACACACAGAAAAAAATGATGGCGTGCAATTTGAACAATGAGGCCATACAGCACATAGGACGCAGCTGTAAAGCATTTTTTTAATGAATACAGCCTTTTTCCAGGAGTTGAATTTACCTGGACGAATAGCTATTGCTGGACACATTTATTCACACTTATATAGCTGAGATTCGAACCCCAAACTTCAAAACTGTGTAGCATATGTGACACCATGCTTCCAGAATACCTGCTTTTTTAGTTGTTGTTTTTTTCCCCCTTCTTTTTCAACATTTCGGAAGCTCATCTTTCACCTTGTCGTTTAATTGAGGGTGTTGAGTGTGGACGTTTGAAATGTTTTCTTGTTTAAGTTTTATCTTGGACAAAGGCTGTTTCACAACAAAAAATGTGGAAAAGGTGAAGGGCTGTGGCAACTTAACTGATCCACTTTATATCGTTTGTAACTATCTGATAATGGATTTTTTTTTTAAATCTACAAACGCAGAGACCCAACCCTGCTTAGGCAGAAACGAACCATCTGTTGGCTTTGAGGCGATCCTGCCAGAGAAAAGGGAACCAAAAGAAGGTTAAAACAGTATATTGTGAAAATAAAACATAGTTCTGATCAACGAAGACCAAAACAATAATATTTACCTAGGTCCAGATGCACTTTTGACTCCCGAACGAGCTTCTTGTTAGCTTAGCTTGTGTATGTTTACAGCAGTCACCTGCTCCCCTGTCACCAATACAAGCCGCTCGTGGCATCAACCTACTTGCCTAAAAGGGTTACCATGGTGACGCCCCGCTCACGGCCAATCCCATTGGATGGAATAGTAACCGTGCAGTCGCGCTAGCTGCTGAGTGGACCAGTTACCCGTCAATCAGGATGTCATCGAGCTGATTAAAACAGACCGTACGTGGCGCTCAGTCAATCATCGAGTGGGCGGGGTCAGTGCTCCCTGACACTTCCAAATAATTTGTATCATTTTATTGAGTATTTAAGATAAGATGTTTTTTCTTCCGACAGGACGCAAGCATGGACTTAATGTGTTTTTATTCCTTATCAGGTCCATCGTTGTCAATGCATTATACACTTATTGGGTAAAAAGTCATATCAACATCAAATAAAACTTGATCCAGTAAGCTACGATAGACAATATTTCCTGCATTTCTAATCACATACTGTAGAGCAGGGGTGTCCAAACTTTTTGCCAAGGGAGCCAGATTTTATGTGGTAAAATGTCGGGGGGCCGACCTTGGCTGACATTCTTTACATTGAACAACAATATTGCTCAACAAATTTTAGTAAGCCAGTCTGTTTCACATTTCCACTTTTATTTTACTTTCAACAATCTTAAGAATGTCTTTTGGTTCATTTGAAACAGGTATATCACATGTAACTGCTTATTCACTTGGCTTTTTCTTAAACAGAAGTCTCCTGAGTGCAAATTGATTGATTTGAAACATAAAATGTATCACCATGACTTTTCAATAGTCACAAAACCTTTGACTCGAACAACAGGGAAATGAACAAGCAATACACATATCCACAACTGCAAGGATCATTTGAAATATGACATATCAGTCAATATAAACAAAGGAGTGATGTCTTGTTAACTCGTGAGTGATGCCCCCTAGTGTCTAAATACTATTACTCATTTAGTGAATGCTATTACTCATTTAGCCACTAGAGGGAAGCAGTACTCTACCATCACTCACCAGTCTACGAGACCTCAGTCAATGCAACACGTGTTCCATTGCGGCCAACCTGCGGGCCAGACGACACTGATTTTATGACAGGGGCCGAGGGCCGGATGAAATTCGACCGCGGGCCGGACTTTGGACATGCCTGCTGTAGAGTACTGAACATCTCGCTTTTTTATGTTGCACAGAACTTGTGGTCGGTTGCTTTCATCTTTATTTTCAAACTATTTACAGGATGTAGTTTATATAGTATTTATTTGTGTTTACTAATTTCTATTCATATTTGAATTTATTTGATATCTTTTCTTGATTGATTTTCTTTTTCAGGTGAGTTTTATTTTATACATATCTAACATGGATAAGCAGACCATGCAAAACACTGATGAAATAAGATATAATAAGAAAACCTTTATTTGTCTCACACTGGAGAAATTCTCAATTATTTATAAATTCATTAATTCATGTCTAATATTCTACTGTATTGTCAACTTGAATATATAATAAAAAATATATAAATAATGAAGCATGTGAGATATGTCCTAAAATGTAACCATAGATAAAATTAGCAATTGTAAACAATTATATTCAAAATATATAGTAATACATGCATATTATCTAAATTTATGATCGTAGCTCTGTGTATTTTTTTTATTGTACAGAACTGTATCTCGGTCCAAGAAATGCTGTAGTCATGAAGACGTCACGTGCCAAACAGAAGCTGGCGTGTTCACGTGTCCACAAGACGGCGCTGCTTGCCGCTCCAATAACGCCATCCCGCATTGAGTCAACCCTCCGAGCTCTGGTCCGACCCCTTTCCAAAAAACCTCCTCGTTCAACCTCCACAGGAACTGACGTCTAAGCCGTGCAAAGTGGACGGGAAAAAAATGCAGCTGCGGGACAAAAATGGCTTCGATCACCGCTAAAAGGTGAGAAAGTGACACAATTCCCCCCTAACTAAAATGTTTGCGTCGAAACTTTTTTTGTCATCAACTGTCGTCGCGGCTCCTTTACCGGGTTGAAAGCGAACGCTTCCCGCCTCGCAAAAACCTGCTTTTCTTCCTTGTTGTGAGACCGGAGCGCTTGACTCGCGTCTACTTTTTTATAATCATTAAATTGAACTCACGCCAACTCCACCGTCGTCATTTTTGAAAACGGAATCGAACCGAGCGTGTGTTTAAATTTAACGGCGCGTTCTCTCTATTTTTGTTAGCCGCTAACTTAGCAGCCAAGTCAAGTTGGAAGTTCGAATCGCTTCGAAGTGTTGAGTTTTTTTTTTTTAACTAACCGGCGTTTTAAAATAACAGAACTTTACCCAACTCGTTTTGTTGTTTCATAAATGCTCGCGCCCTGCCTCGGGAATTTGTACAGGACTGAATATAAAAAGACTAATCAGGTAAGTTAGTGCAGCTAGTTTATCTGCCAAACTTTACTCTTAAAATGTTATTGCATTTGCGTGATCAGTATGTTCTTGTCGCGTTATTGTTTTTTTTGTATGTAAACTTGACTACTCAAACTGTATCATCGATATTCTGAATGTGATTAGCGTTTGTCTACAAATTGGTATTTACCTTCCTTTGGTTTGCTCTATTTGATGGTTGTACTGAATGAATCGTCAAAGGAGGCGACAAAACCGGCAGCAAATTTGAGAATTAAAGACAAGATAATTATTATAATTGCATTTATCAATCTGAAATATACCCTCAAACTATGATACCCAAATAATTTAAAACATAATTTCAAACTCATTTTACCCTTAAAAATATATACCGGCCATGAAAGTCGTCAAGTAAAAATGACAAAGTTATTACTTTTCTATCAGTCATTTTAGACTCAGTGGGATTTAGATCCTCTTATTATTTTTTATACTTATAGGATTTTGCAAACTGTCTTTAGTTGGGCACTAACTGATCAGCCAATTGTAGTCCCGACCTTTATATGCATCATCTTTGATTTTTTTTTACATTTTATTTATTTCATTGGGACAGTGCACATTAATCAACACGGGGTGTTTAACTGGTTTAAAATTTCAGCTGTGTGTTTCAATTGTATGTCACCGTTTACTGTAAAAGATGGTATTAACTTGAAACGTATAGCCGTATTTCAGTTTTTTTGTTTTTGTCCTATAGTCCCTTGTCTATGCCCCAGTTACATATTTTCTATTTTAAAGATGTTCTCTTTGCACTTTGAGCCAACAGACTGCTAACATTGGCAGTTTTGAACGCAGCAACAACACCACTTGTGTGTGGTTTTGTCAATTCATGGAGGAAGTGAATGAACAAAGTTGCTTCCAAAGAGATTTTTTTTTTTAACCTTTGCACGCATTCTCCATTTGTTTTCACTCAAGCGAGCATTCTCGGCTGCCTCCTGAATACTTAAACGGCACAGCAGCCAACAGCTCCAATGTTGTTATAAAGTCTTAAAGCGCCACAACGCCCCCCTCCCCTTTTTTGTGTCATAATACAGTCGAAGCCACTCAATTCTGGAGTTGGTCTTGGATCAATTCACCTTCTCTCTTCCCTCTTATGCATCCTGCTGCCATATACGGATCGCCTTACGTCGTAGCATACGCGTATCGGGAGTCAGGTTTTTTCGGCGTTTTTGTTATATTAGGATAGCTTTCAGTGTTCTTCTGCAGGCTGGAATCATTGTTCATGATTGATCTTTGAGGAACAAAGCTAACAATATTGCCAGTTGATATACCAAAAGACATAAATATCAAGCCGTGCAGATATGCTCCCTTGAGTTTCAGATCTCCAAAGAATGATGGGACATGAGACAGCTTTTTTTTTCTTTCAAGTCAGGAAAATGTTCATGACAGTATAATTTTTGTTGGGGGAGGGGGGGTGCATTTTTTTCCCCATCAGGAAACGAACGGAACTGCTCTGTCCCAATTTACAATTTCGAATAACCAACCAGCCCACCAAATCAAGGAATTAGACATCATTAAAGTAAAATCTAAAACTTGAAAAACTGACAGCCGTGCCAAACTGTGCCTTATGATCAATGTTTAAACATAGTTCAAATTGTAGAAGGGTAAAACTACTTGTACCTTAAAATGCAAAAAAATAAATAAATCAAAGCAATCCAGCTTTACTTTGTTTACAATAGCACATACGGTGAACCAGAAGTGTGTCCACTTCCTGTCTTTTTACTTTCATTGGTCACAAAGAAGCAGCTGACCAAGTCAGCCGTTACCATGCGTTCTATTGGTTTTTTTTCTTCATTTTTTTTAAACATACTTCATGGTCGTTACAGTGTAAGAAGAATTTATCTACCTTGAATGCACTAAAATAAAACAGAGTTGTTTACAAGTGGTATCGGGATGTAAGTCTGCTCACTTAACGCAACTTAACATCTTTTGACATTTTGTCTTGGAAAAAAGGCTTGTCACAACCCTCAGTCGTTAATGGAGAATGCCTATGGCATGCTAAGTTGCGCCTTGTTCATCTTATTTTATAGCCTTCTTCTTGGTCTTACAATTGTTAAAAAAATGTAAACAATTTAGCTAACAATGGTAACTGTATAATTCAACGTTTCCTCAATTTCTGTCCCTAAAAAGCACTGATAACCATTTCACTGGTTAATTCGCTTGCTAGCGGTTAGCACCACATAACGCCACATGAAATGCAACAGCAAGTTGAGTCTTTGGTGACTGCATCTTGTCTCGAGCTTAACTTTTGCTAACTAGTGACCACAACTGTCTGAATACTCGATTGTGAGTACTGAGATATCCCATGGTGGTTCCTCTTCTTTGAAAATAATGCGAATAAGCCAAAGACAAATTAAAAACTGCAGAAATAATTCTTTCAGCGCTGACGTCATTTATGATTCATGATTCGGAATTTGAACTTTAGAGGCCCATTTATCCTAACCTTTTTTTCTGTCGTATTTCATAGTGTGACGATGCAAATGACTTTGGTTTTGAGGCCAAAATATGCTGACTCTGTACTGTTTCAGGTTTGCTATCACTCCCCGCTGGTGTTAGCGCAGCTGCTAACACAGCCTTGTTGCTGCGAGCGCTAGTTACACGCCAGAGAGCAAGAGTTCAGAGAGAGAGAGAAACCCCTCAGGTTGCTTAGTATGCCAAATTCTTGAGGCGCACAATGGTGTGAGGCGAGAGCTGGCCCTAGCCAGCCTCCTCCACCACAATGGGAGGGGTTCAGTGGGGGAGCGGGGCAACAAGGGGGGAGCAGGAGGTCTTTTAGGAGTGCCTGGCGAGGGAAGGAACTCACTCAACCCTGTGGTGGTGAGATGAATGGCAGCTTTGACGAGTGAGTGGTCGCCCCGCCCCAAAAAGAAAAAGGGGCGGGGGGATTAACAAGTTGTGGTGGTTGTTTGACACGCGCTAGTTAAAGTGAACCACTTGTGAGGTTAAGCTTGCTTACTCCGAGGTTAACGTCACTTTCATTATGATGGGAGAACACAATTTTGACATCAAAATAATACAATAAATGTCATATTATGCACTGTAGGCCTGAGCAAAATGGCCTCAGTGAAAATGTAAGATTCCTCTCACACGCCCTTTCGCTAATATTAAAAGCACATCATGTTGAAACATAAACATTCACAGAACTAATAGAAAAAACTTTTCGTGACAGATGATGCGAGTAGAAGCGGCTCCTCTTGCATAGAACACTTTTGTCAAAACATGTATGTAAACATGATCAGAAAAAGAACCATCAAACTACATGGCTCAGCTGGTCCATATATCCCAGTTTGGAAGCACATACCTCGGGTCAAAAGTTTTCAACGTATCTTTGGCAGTGTTTAGCAAGATGGATTCTGTGATCGCCTTCCATACGGAAAAAGAAATGACACATTTTGGAACTACATCCGAATACACTCCTGGCAGCTAATAATAATTCTGCATTTTGCTAGCGTGAGAGCTAAAGGTCTTCATCTTCACTGAGTGCTCAACAGCGCCAACGGATGAACTCAAATGCCTGTCTGTCACTGAAGCACTCAATCAAGGATCTGCGTTCAAAAGGAAGTTGGTCATTGCTCGAGTAACTGGAAATGGGAAGTAGATGATTAATAAATTCTCGCTTACTGACCCATCTTATCTCATCTCGACATTTACGTGGCTACTTGAAAAGACTTGTAAAATGAGAACACCTTGTGTAAATGTTTGATGTAGGATATTTGTAGTACGTAGTTAGCGCAGCTGCTTGCTTTGTCACAACCCCCTCGCTCAAACCCATCGTGGTAGCAAAAGCCGCACTAGACGATGGCTCGGCTCAAAAGACGCTCATTTTGATCGGGCTTTAAAGAGGGCTGTCATCTTTTAAACAATACAATACAATACAATACATTCTGATTTATATAGCGCTTTCACAACAGCGGCAGCTGTAACAAAGCGCTTTACAAAACAGTTAACATAAAGTAAAATAATAAACACAACACACAACATAAAACACAAACAGTCGTGCAGTCCTAACCACTTTTCCGTCACACGCTTTGTTGTTTGAAGCGGTTTGAGATGAAAGAGGAGAGAATCAAAGTGTCCTTTAACCAGTGGATCAGAGACGTCATGCTCAAAATGAGCACACGTCGGCTACAAGCTAAGACACCTTCGGTAAGACACCTGAGAACTGTTTTAAATTTTCTCAGTGATGCATCCTACGTCTCCTTTTAACAATGCTGTTATTGTGGTTGCGGTTTCAAAGTTTGAGAACCAAAAAGTTGCATTAAAAAATACATACTTGTTTTTTTGTTTCTGTCACATTTTTACTGCGTCCCTTTGTTGTAGGTGTATGAGGCTTTGCTTTGGAATTCTGAGGTAAAAAGCCGTCAAGCTCATGGCACCTCCCAGTTGACACCATGGCCCAGATATCGAAAGGTAATGGGTTTAAGCTGGATGTCCCCCAGCCAAAGGGGCTTGTGGGTAAAGAGGAAGCCCTCCGCATGGAAGAAGAAGCTTTAGCGAAGCTCCAAAGGGACAAAAGGCACACTTTTTCCTCCTCTCCCACTGGGGGTTCCTCCCCCAAGCCAAACAAGCCCAAGTCTGCGACCGTTGCTTCCGCTCCCGCATCTTCTCAACGTTTGCCTGCCGCCAAGAGACCAGAAAAGGACCTCATTGTGTTTCCCGAGACCAAGAAGCAGCCAGAGGCCAACAAGTTCAGGGACATCGATGTGGACAAGCTGACCAACGAGGAGCTGGAGAAGCTCCTCTTAGATGAAAACTTTGGGGCCAACAGTAAAGTATCGCGCCCGTCGTCGCTGCTGGGCTTCAACCTCAGCGCCTCCTACCCCGGTGGCCATACGTGTAGCTCATCTCCTTTCCAAGGTTCCCAGTGGACGCCCATTCTGTCCACTCCGTCGAGTTCTGCTGCGTCTACGCCCACCCATCAGCCGGCACCCTTGTTCCCTTCCGCCCCGTTCCCCAAGCCAGGGACGTTTCAGAATGGCTTCACTCCAGCCCTGTCGCCCTTCATGGCCCTGCCCGCCCAGCAGACGTCTTTCTTGCCCTTCACTCCCATACAACCTGCCGCCACCGCCGCCACCACCATGGTGTTCCCCCCGCCGCCTGCCGTGGACCCCGAGATGGCAAAACTCTTTGATAAAATTGCCAGCACCTCGGAATACTTGAAGAACGGCAAGGCGACCTGCACTGACCTAGATTCCGCTCCGGCGTGCTCTGCCTCCCTGGCACCCAACCCGGCGGCCCAGCAACCGGCGGCGGAATCCACGGGCATCGGCCGCTTCGACTGGCTGGATCTGGACCCGCTGACTAAGCGCAAACCCGACAGCGAGGAAACGGGCACCACGCCGGGGGACGATCCCGATGCGACGCAGGGGCTTTCTGCTGGGGATCCCTGGGACGCTGTGCTGGAGACTGAAGGGAAAAGTAGTAGTAGCAGTCACCCGATTGAAGGGAAGGCATCTGGCTCGGGCCGATCGCAACAGAGGAGGGCGTCGACTGGGGCCGCTGTTACGAGGAGCCACTCGCTCAACATTCCGGGAACTTCCTCGCAACATAAAGCAAACAGTCAGGTAGGCACGCACACACACACAAACGCTTCTCTACTTGCGAATATTCAAGTGATTTTTTGTTTGTTTAATAGACTATTTACATGTGGTAAAGGAGAGCCACAGTGTGCTGTGATTCGAAATCATTTTACACTGCACGGCGCGACTCACTTCACCGCGGCTTCTTTTTGTAATCGGGTGATCAGATTTTAAAAGGGTACTGGAATTCTTGAATTTGGGAACTGGAAACCACGCAGGTGATGTAAACCATTATTGATGCCTCAAAAAGAAATGTTCCGTCATTAGCTTGCACAGTCTGTAGCCGTGCCGTAGCCCTGGACGGTGATGTATTTTTCATTTATTTCATGGATAACCGCGTCAGATGCATCATCACCAGTTCAGCAGACTGATGCATTCAATGCCGTGTTGTTCTCAGAACATCGCGCTGATGAATAAAGCCAAGTTGGTCCCACGCTGGTAAAGTGGCATCAAATCAGCTGGTATAATCTTTGTCCTATTTGTGACCCTAAAATGGATGGATGAACATATTATTACAGGCAACGTGAAAGGGCATCTACTCTTGTATGCCAATGCTGGTCACTCAGCCTCCCAAAACGTTTTACTACGAAACCCATCAATCTCAATGTTCACATACTTTTTACTTATTTTAGAATGAGATGGGTTGTTTTTTTCCCCTCAATCTGTGGTTACAAACACAAGTAATAAGAGGTCTTGTGAGGAATATTTAGGACATTGCCTCAGGACATTGCTGCGGGTATTTCTGCTGTTTTTTTTTTTTTTTTTTAAACCCATAAGACCAAATTACCATGTGCTGTTTTGTGGCGATTTTCACTTTTTTGGGGGGGGGGGTTATGCGATATACATCATTCCCGCAATGATTTGAACTTGGTGCATGAATATAAAAACAAGAAAGGGATAGTGTCTTAAAATAGTCACAGGATGGATGGATGGATGGATGGACAAAAAGCACTGCTTATTGTTCATCTATGTCAACGCCCAACAATCGTCTGATGTCTAGTTTCTTCCCCTGGTGATATTTAACCAAACTGCACTGTTAAGGATCGGTTTTACCCCAACAACTTGGCTGAATCTGCGCTCAGTTATTTAAAATGAGTCTATCAAGTCACTTGCTTTCACCGACCTTTCGTGGCAACGGACGTGTTAGAGGATCACCATGGCGACCAACATGTGGCAGCACAAATTGAAATCGTGCAGTCATTTGAACTTTCAAGTTTTGCGGAGTTTTACTCAATATTTTGGTTTGCACTTCACTATGTGTAGGAGTTCAGATGTTTCCTGCCAATGTTGGGTCAAGCGGCGTAACTCTACTCAAATGAATTTCACAAAATTGGGGGTATACTGTAATCGTTTGTCGTTACGTCTGCAATCGCTTTTTGTGACGTCACTAATTTGCCGTCATTGAAGGACCAAAGTTAAACGCATGACGGTACCGATAACCGGAAAACAAGTGTGATAGATTATTTATTTATTTACTTTGTTCGCTCTTAAAACTGCTTCTGGTCATATCCGAAAGCGCGCTTCCAAACGATGCCACTCGCTTTAAATGTAGTCAAAGTGCGATAATGCATCACTACCTCAGACGACGCACCTCCCTGAAGTGTCAGCAAAATTTTAGTTTAGGACGTACCACAAACACAAGAGCGTTTTTGCCATCGCAGGCGGATCGAGCGTGTTCCCGCTTGCCAGTCTGCCTGTCGAAATGTCTTTGTGCTGATCTTAATCTGCTTGGGCAATTTCATCTTAAATTCAGTGAGTGTTGACGTCAGCCAGGAGTACAATGAACCGTCTGAACTTGCATCTCCCACACTTGCAGACCCCGCCCCCAAGCCAGACTCTTCTGATCTTTTATTCAATACTCTAATTACACCTTACGTATGCTGCAGTGCACTTAGCAGAGTGGATGCTTGCCGTTGCTGAGCCGGGATGTCAACAACTGTACGAGTCACTTGACAGAACGCATAAAATTTCACCTTGCCAAGAGATACAAAAGAACATTAAAAAAAGATCAATAGCAGGCCAGACTTCTTACATACTGTATTAGGTGGAACATACTTTATGCATTTTTCTTTGATAATGAAGCTCTCTGTCTCTGTGCGAAGATTTGAGTCCATCGCACGAAGGGCAAATTGTACCCCACGTTCATTTCCTGATCGAAAGAGGAAGCTGATTTGTTTTGAGTCTCGCTGGTTCCTCTGATGACGGAACGAACGGCTTGCAACAAGCACTTGGCTGCATTGACGTACATGTTTGCGAACAAGAGGCAGATGTTTTCTGCTGACTGCTTTGTCGTCTTTTCAGCCATTGTCTTCATCCATCATCAAAGTGGATAATGAACTGCTAGAGATGCAAATCTATTGATTTTTGTGTGATCTCCGACTCTTCCCTTCCGCTTACAGTTTGAAAGCCTAACACGGGACTATCCGGTAACTACGCGATGACATAGAGCGGTACGTGATGTGTCATAACATCGCATGCCATCGGCCTCCTATATAGCACGCACCCACAACAAAGACATCATGCACTTGATTTGGGAGATGTTGCTCTTTAATTGATCCCAATTTGAAACAAATCTGCCGATTCCCATCCATTGTGTACCTCTTGTTAATATGTCCCCATGAAAGTATCTTCGTATCGGAAATATATTGGTCGCAAGGTGCTATTTTGCGCCAAATGTCACTTTCAGCGCTTCTGACGGCGACGCTCCGCCCATTTTGTCACATTCCCAACTCATCTTGCGAACACGTGCCTTCCCTTACGGTCGGCGTCTTCATCACTTTGCACCAGCGGCACGGCGACACATCACAGTGATGAAAGGGACAAGGCTTTTTTTAGCCAACATGGGGATCACATGAGCGCTTGAACAAAGGCGGGCCTGTCTCGCTCTCCGCTGTTTGTTTGATTCAGCCTGCATTTGTTTTTGCTTACAATATGTCGCTCGACAAAGCCCCGGGGCAACTTTTAAAAATTGTCACCTCAGCAGCGGTAATTTGCGACGGCCGACCGAATGCATGCGGCGAGACGCAGCTCCGCTGTTAAAACTCCCCGACTGACATGCTATACCGAGTTACTCAACGCGTCCAGCCAACTCGTCACGCTCATTTATTGATACCCACATCACCTGCACTTCATATCTCACTTTTTGTATTCGATATTTTTTGGGGGATGATATATCAATGGAATAATCGGTAGAATACTCACTCCTAAAATATTTGAAAGCTGCAGATCTGTGACTATCCCTAACCTTTTTGTTAGTGGTAAATGGGCTTTTACCGATACAGTGCTTTTCGACCTACAGAATTCTCAAAGCGCTTTAACGCCGTCTCCTCACTCACATTGTCCGTCATTGAAAACAGGCGATAGCAAATATGCCTTAAAGGAACAACGGCTCATGACAAAGCCTCATGAGATTCTATTTAAAAAGTGTTTGACAGGGTTCACTATGAACGGGATGACCCCTTGTGTCTTTTTTTGTGTTATTGTGACACACTTGCAGTCCAACTTGTGCTTCTGTGTGTTAAATCAAGAAGTTTCTAATGGGAGGAAATGACGATTGCATCCACATTCCATGCATTTTTACAACACCCCCGCCCCCTCTTCTTTTTACTCCTCCTCCTCCTGGTCCTCTTTTCCCCTCACCAGCATTGATGTCGTAGTTACACATTCCCAAAGCCGTGACTGGGCATTTTGCATAGCCCGGGCTCTTTGCGATGTGCATTTCCTGTGCCCCGGGAAGTGCATTCCTCGAGTCAGCCTGTTCCGTAAAATAGCACCAAGTGTTACTGCAATTTCCCGGCAGTAAGCCGCTTATCTTGCAATTGTGTGCGTGCTTGAGAGGAACCGGTTCCAGGTTTCCTCGCCAACGCTTTGGAGATTTTGTCTGAACACTCAGGCCTTTTTAATCCCGCCTAATAACAACTAAATCATGCCTTCTACAATTTAGAGCAGATGAGTAAAGTAAGATGTCACGCTCTAATTCACTTTTCATAGTCATCGTGCGCCATCAACATTCTTGGAATTCAAACCCTGAAAGCTGACATCAGAGCGGTCGGTGGTGTATTCAAATTCTCATCTGGGTTGTTCCTCTTTGTTTTTTTTTTTCGTGTGTGTTTCTAATTCCTACACTGCGTGTACATGTGTGTGTTTTGGCACATTCAGGACAAAGGCAAAGGAAAAGGTCTAGTGAAGAATGATGCCCTGGAGCAAGAAGACGCTCAGAACCTGGAGGTGGTGGCCTTCTGCAAAGACGTGGCGAGGTATGACGTCTGGGCAGCATCGCTGATGCTTCATTGGCTGTCAAACTTTATACTGTACATCAGGGGTGTGAAACTCATTTTGGTTACGGGCCACATCATAGTTCGGGTTTCCTTCGGAGGGCCATACTGACTGAAGTTCGTTCACAGTGCAACATCAAATAAACGTTTGGTTGTCTCAGATTACAAACACGCCACAATTTTATGAAAGACTAGTTTTGAAATCGGGGACAAGTAATCATGTTAAATTAGTTTTCAAATGCTTTCTAATGTTTAATTTGTTTTGAAAGAGGGATTGGAAGCAAAGACATTCTTGCAGTATCTCAACATTTTTAAAAGTGAAGTCCATTTGCATTGTTGGTATTTATCAAGAAACTTGACATTTGATACATCATTTACTTTGGCGGGCCAAATCTGGCCCCCGGGCCTTGAGTTTGACACCTGGACTGTACATGAATAGGGACGGCCCTGCTGCAAACGGACCAAAACCTCAAGTGCTTGATACCTCCCCAGGAACGTTTATAAAAGCCTGTATTCATACTTGACACCAGAAGTGCGTAACTCCAGAGTTTTGTTTCGATTTTCATTTACCTGACATGCTTTCGCGGAAATCTTTCGCCGCCTTGTCTCGCCATTATCTCTTCAAGGCAGAAATATGTATGCGTGCGCATACACACACACAATTTAAATTTTTGTGTCCCTTCTTGCAGCCTGCGCTCCAAATTCCCTCACGTCGATACGTCCACCAACCCCGGCTACTTCCGCAGTCCCGTAATCGCCCAAAGGGACGCTGGGGGTGACACCAGCTGCTCCGTAAAGGTGTCCATTGAGATTTCGGACTCTCAGCAGCCGGTGACCTTTACTTGTGATGGTAAGTTCCGAGAGGGACAAAATGTTTGATTCCTCGATGGCATTTGTTCACAGATGATCTTTTATGAAATTGAGGTCAGTGACTGCCTGCTAATTAGGAGGAAATTGGCCAAACTCTTCACTCCCATTTTTGTCTTTTTTTTTTTTCACACCCTCTTGTACACGGCGTTCCTGTTGCGTAGAGTCGGGAGGGTCTCTGTTTTCGCCTTATCTTAAGGTCTCCGAACAATTTTGTTTTCCTTCCCAGGAGAAACTGATTGCAGCTGACACCCCCCCCCCCCCCCCCCCCCGACACCAGGCTCACTCCTTGTCCTGTTAGGTGATTTGAGCAGGGGTACAAAAATACTTCAAATATAGTTCGGCTTTTTTGTCTTTTAAACGCACCTCCTGTGTCTTTTTCTGGCTCTCTGAAGATAAATATTTTTGCCTGGTGTGTAGAACATACCATCAATCCTGCTGACAGCTGAATTCCACTTCTTTTAGGCTTAAGCCGCATCATGTGTTGCATCTGACCGACTGACCTACTGTTCCCTTGCTTGAGTAAAAGAAACTTCCTTCCTTCCCAACTTCTCCAAAAGCACTTTCCCAGCTTCCCCATTTCGCCTCGTCATCAGGCCTATGTTGACTTCCAAATGGTCTACCCCCTTTTTTGGGGGATATTTTGTGACCCGATGCACTGGAAATGCCGTTAAATGTGTACCTTACTGAAGTGAGGCACTTCGTTTGCCTGAATACTCCAACTAAAAATGCCCTGTTGGGATCTCGCTCTCTCGCTAGCTCAGTGTCCCAAAATCTGTGGCGTGCGCCCACCATGTCTTATCCTGACTGTGAGCTCCAATTCTGGGCTGAAAAGAAATAGCCTCCATTCCTCTGGTGGGTGGAGGGCTGTTATTACTGGATCCGGGGTGGTCTCCATCTTTGTGAATGCCTCACTTACGGCCTCACTTTATCCGGCTTTGCATCCGTACAATCATAGAGCCACTTTCAAAAATGCTAACGTACCAAAATATGCTTCTTTTTTTGTCAACAAACTACACCTACTGCACAACCCATGCCCGCTAAATACATGTCGGCAACGCTCTGCTCCTGTGACTCACTTCGAACCAAGAACAGGTTTGATTTGGATTATTAGCCCATTCAAAAGTTGGCATGTCCATTAGGAAGGTTGGACCGAAATGCGTGTGTCCACAATGTCAGAAACGCAGGTACGGTTTAAAGAATAATCGATTGCAAGAACGGGATCAAAAATGTTGCTTTTATAAAATATAACTAGATCAACATGGCGGACCACATTGTATCCCACCGGAAATCTTCCTGGATTTCCTCGTGCATTGCACTTCTAAATTGTATAGCGAAAGTGAGGCCTCCACCAAGGCAGTATCCGAAGCATGCCTGCTGCCTGACTCATTTAATGGGAGGAAAAAAAATATCACGTGATACCGTTCCTTCCAGTACTCTTGGCGGCGGTAATTCAAATTTCAAATTTGTCAACCCAGCCCATGATTAAATTGAAACATAATCTCCCGCTCGATGCTTTTTTTTACATTTCGGCAAGAAACTTAAAAAAAAAATAGGTCAACAACCTAGTGGTAAAGTTAAGTCTCGTATCCGTTGAATGTCACGGGACCAACCCTCTTTGGACCGTAAGTACTTGCGTAAATACACAAAATGGCACCAAGAGGCAAACCGGATTGACCCGTTGGCACGTTGAAATAACGCATGTGTACCTAATGACGTGTCCAGTGAGCGTTGCCGCTCACCTCGTGACCGTCGAGTGTAAAATGAACAATAAAATCATTCGCCGCCAAGTCAGATGCGTTATTTTCTTGCGTGCTTCCCTTGCACTTTGAGGTGTTTACTAAAACAGGAATTGGTTCTTTTCTAAATCATGTCCACCCGCATTGCCTCTGCCCTCTCCGCTGCATTTCTTATCTGCTCAACAGTCGTTTTTTTTTTTTCACGCCGCAGTGAATTCTCCGGTGGAGCTCCTGATCAGTCAGACGCTCTGCTGGGTTCACGACGACCTGGACCAGGTGGACTTCTCCAGCTACCTCCTCAAAGTGTGCGGCCGGGAGGAAGTGCTGCAGAAGTGAGCTAGTTTCCTGACGCGACGTTGCACTTTCACTGACGGTTGTCTCGTGGCGTCGTTCCATTTCCCTATCCCGATTATAAGCGTCCGTTCATTATTAAGGCTTAGCGTAACATTGCATCTGTGTTGTCCCGCGTCGCAGTAAACACAGCCTGGGCAGCCATGAGTACGTCCAGAACTGCAGGAAGTGGGAGAACGAGATCACATTACAGCTTCTCTCTCATTCCACCATGAGACGGGACTTGGCTCGCACTGTAAGTCATTTCCATGTCCACTGAAATGTCCTGTTTAACCGCTCTCGCAGTCCCATCAGTCATCCTCACTTTCAATCTCGGGATCCTACTCGCCTCGTGTTTAAAAAAAATCTAATAAAATTCCATGATCAGCTGCTTAATCCTTCCTGGTTTTTTGTGCCAACTCAGGTGGATGATGATAACGCGTCCATCAATTTGGACGAACACCTAAGCTATGTGGAGCGACCATTTAAGGAGACCGCCACAAGGTAAGAAGGCCGTAAACCCGTGTGAGTGAGGAAGATGATGTGATCCAGGAAATAGTTTGGAAAGGGACGAAATAATGTTGGAATACGACCACGTTCGAAGATGTTGAACGAAAGAGGTGGAACATCATGGAAGCTCTTTCCAACATTGACTCGATCAACTCTAAGGCACCGGTTTTGCAATGTTCACTGGCAGGCACCAGGGGACTTCGGGGGAGGTTCAGCAGCTTGAGAAAAATAAAATCTGAAAAAAATATTCCGAAGCCTCCTGTACATAGTATACTACTTACTACTTTCTTCATCCACAAAGGAAATTTACTGTTCTAGTCATCTCCACTTAAAAAAAAAAAACGCAAGGCAAAGCAGACATAACAAATTATTTACAACAAATTAAAAAAAAACATCTCTGCACAAGTTCAAGACTGCCAACAAACTTCCTAAACGAATAGGGAACTTTTTTTTCCTGTACTGTACATAGACATAACTTTTAACTTTCTCTTTCCCTCTGTGCCTCCAGACAAGGTCTGACCGACTACCTGGAAGGTTATCACAACCAAGTCAACATCTGCCTACAAAATGAGGTAGTCCTGCAAGTCTGGGATGAAAATGAAGGCTTAACAATGTACACTGTTTTTGATTCTTAGCAGGACATGCGTTTGAAACTCATGTAAGAATGAATTCAATTGGGCCACTCTGCCTTTGCTGTACTCCTTCCTCGTCCCCCCCCCCCCTGTTGAGCTTTTGAATACGGTCAAGCTAATGACTTATTAGCTGTTAGAACACCCAAGGTAACATGTCTGCATCTCTAAATTCAGAGCAGCCAGTACAAGACTGTGGACCGGGTGGTGCAGACGGTGAAGAACTTCTGCTGCGCTCTGGATGAAGTTGAGACTCAGGCTATCGCAGAGGCCATCAAAAGACTGCGACACTCCGTCAACCTGCCCAGGACGCGTTCGCCGATGGTGGGCTTTAAAGCGCGCGCACACACACACACACACACACACACAGGCACATCATAGTTGTTGATGTGTGTGTGTGTGTGTATATGCTCCTTGAAAATGACCGTGCCTTACCTTTTAGATGGGGTCCCCATCATCTGGGCAGACGGCAAATGGTAAGAACCATACTCACTGACAAATTGCATTGAAATATGCCACCTGCGTTTTTTTTTTTTCAGAATCACTGCAACAGCGCTCGGTGTTGTTTCGAACGTAGTGAAGGTTTAATGAAAATTAAAATAAGTGCAGAGTGTTGTAAAGAGATGCAATCTCAATTAATTCACCATCTCACTTATGCATTATTTTAATCATTGATTAATCTGAATGTCACTGAATCATGTTTTAATTTCCATCCAGTTCTTTAAAAACAGGACATAAATTCATTTTGAGGGTGTTTTATGTTTTTTACATTACATTTATACACTTGATCCGAATTGTATGTTTTTGGGAAAAACATAGAGGGATGCTCTCGCTTGACATGGTAGAGAAAAACAGAGCTTAGTTTTTGATTCCGCACCTCAAAATTACTTTAAAACAGCTGTCAGACCTGACTCAACAAAATTGTGTTCCCCAGTGTGATGAAAAATAATTGCAATTTAATTTAAAAAATGATTAAGTAGGTGATTGAACCCCTAATTTGTCTTCATATACTTTGCTAAATAATTTCCCAAATTTATTGTGAATAGAAAATAGAAAAAAAAATTAAAATCGAAGTGAATTAAGCAATTTTACAAATACATAAAATTAAAAAAAATAGTTGTTTGAATTCTATTCAATAGTACAATTAAAATGAGAGTCATTAGTTTATTATCACAATAAAATAAGCAGTGTTGCCTACAATTTAATGAATGAATTAACCTCATCTACAAATGACCTGGCCCATCTATCCCTGTTAAAAATCAAGTTTTCCCGCACCTTCTGCTTTTCGTGAACCTATTTATTTAGATTTGCAACAAATATAATGACTGGGAGGTGCGACCCCCTCCACAGCAGTGAAGTACAACTCACAACACTGAATCCATTTTTGACTCCTCATCAGGGCACGCCAGCCCAGTGGACGAAAGCATGGCGCTGCTCACCGATGCCGTTTACGACTTGGCCAAGCTCTACCTGCGCTCCTTCTGCGCGCCTTCCACCTCCATCAGCTCGCCCTCGCTCAATGGCGAAACGCCAAAGGAGCGGCGGAGCAGCAAAGAAGCCTCAGGAACTACGGACCACGTCCAGTTCACCGTCTTTGCCCTGCACGGCATCCCGGCCAACTGGGTCAGCAGGTAAACACAGATGCTTATGGATTTAGTACCAAATGGCCGGTATGTACATCATATCAATTAGAATAAGTGATGAGAGGAAAAAATGTCATTCTGACATCTGTTTTCAAGGCACACATATTAGAAAACCACTTCAGCGTTGCTTCCCGCAGCTTGTTTTTTTCCACGCCAGTGTCTGATTTCAACCTGGCTTTATCTCGCGCATGCATGCGTGCCTGGAACGAACATGGACAAATTTTCCATTCTCAACTCTTGTCGCGCATCTGGAACCACAAAAGCAGCAGTTACCTTGGTGGCCACAAAAGCCTGTGACTTTATTTTAAACAACGACAGGAATTTAGAAACAAGTGTGATGTCACAAAATAACTAGAATGAAAATCTGATTTGAGTTCTGACCTGCACCCAATATATGCCAATTTTTTTTTGGGGGGGCCATATTTTGCTTGTTAAAAAAAAAAATCTCACGGCACACCATGAAACAAAAATGTCATATCAACGATATCTGCTAAAATCATGATGATCTCATCTCAATTTACTCTCAAATGTATTTACTCCTTGTCGAATCTGTTCAAGGCTCTTGTTCTGTTGGATGAATGGCAGGTGGACGCTGGTGGAAAATGTCATGTCGCTTCATCAGCTTGTCAAAGAGCCTTTCATCCTCTGGCTATCACTGTAATTTACAAACTAATTAAGTAGAACCAAATCATTTCCCACCAGTCATTGCTTAAACCATGTAAACTTGTAGAACTTTTTTCCCATCTCAGTAGCAATTTCCATCCTAATAACCGGCTTCTGCATACTCCATGCCTGGCTCTATTTTAAGCCGGTGGCAAACGTTGTTGCTGTTTTTCCATCCACAAAGGAGTAGCCAGACATTTTTGTCCCGTGACGCTCTCTTGTTGGGGTCACGTTGTGTGTGCGTTTGGCTTGTATGTCATCCATCTGTTGCGGCCACAGGGAAGGCCCGGGATAGTGACGGAGCGGCCAACGCAGATGCCACGGAGCGCAGAATTTCACATTTTGTTTCATTTGTGACACTGTTTGAGATCTCAGCATCGGGTCTGAACTTATATACTATATACTGTATTATATTTATTCAGTGTGAAGAAATGAATATCCAGGGTGGACCAAACGTAGGTATACACTTGTTTGGGAAAGCTTGTGAGGGAAGGGAGGGAGGGAGGGAAGGAGGGAAGGAAGGAAGGAAGGAACCCGTAAAACCATGATTTGAAACCCCTTACTTAAAGGGTTTGGCAAACGTTGCAATGTTGACGTGTTTTGTAAATGTCATTGAAATCAGTACATAAAAGTGAAAACGTGTCAGGGTGATGAAACTGCAATCTACAGAATTCCTGTCTGGAGGTTGCCGCACCCACGCACGCGTGTTAAAATTAGACTTGTTCTCAGGTGTGTGTGGGGGCACAGGCGGATGTCTAAGAGAAAACAAAGGAGCCTTTGTAGGGATGTTGGCATCAGCATTGTCACTGACTGCTTAATAGCGCGTTGAGGCCAAACTTGTCTTATGGCATATTAATGAGATGCCACAAAAGGCTGGCACTTAATGTCCTGAAATGTCTTTTTTTTGTCTTAAGATTAAGAAAACCTTTATTAGTCTCGCAATGGAGAAATTCCAGATTCACAGCAGCAAAGTTATGAAAGGAAGAAGTAGAACAACAAAAAAAAGTGGTCTTCCTTTCCTTACAGTTATGAGAAATATTTCCTGATGTGTTTCCTCACCCACAACGGCAAGAACCTTTTCAAGCCGGTGCAATCCAAGCGAGTTGGCACATACAAGAGCTACTTCTACCACATAAAATGGGACGAGCTGTAAGTGATGAATCCACAAGTATTCACTTTGATATGCCGTTTCTCTCATCATCTTTTTCCCTTTTTATTCAAGGATCAATTTCCCCATCGCCGTGGCCGTGCTTCCGAGGGAGTCCATCCTGAGCCTGACTCTGTATGGTGTGCTCAACCAGAATGCTGGAGGCTCCCCAGACTCCAACAAACAGAGGAAGGCACCGGAGATGCTGGGCAAAGTGTCAATGCCGCTGTTTGACTTCAGACGGTAGGAAATCATCCATCTTGTCACAATTCAAGTCCCAAGTCCTGCACAACGCCGATGATTTGAGACTGGCTGTGCTTCACAGGGTTCTCGCCAGGGGCACCCGGCTGTTGTGTTTATGGGCGTCTGTGCAGGGAGCCGCCGCTGGCTCTGCGGGCAGCCGCAAAAAGATGCCTGTAGAGAGAATTGTGCTGCAGGTTAGTAAGATAGTGATGTGCATGAGTTGCCTGAGGGCCATACTTGATTTTTTTTTTTAATTAAACGGACAGCCTTTGCAGATGAGGAACTCTTTCTACATGTCAACTAATTAATTTCAATGACATCATAATACAGTTATTTTTTTCTTTTAATTTATGAAACAATTATTTCATGCAAACATGTTACATGTGCATGTATGATGTAGTTAATTTTACAAATTAATTTACTATTAGCCTCTTCAATGAGATGTAATATTTTTAAAATATATTTTTGCGGGGGGGGGGTTCTTAATGAATGCAGCAACAAAGACACTGTAAACGCTTTGTGGGCTGGATTAAAGAAGAGAATGTCCTACATATGGCTTGAAGACCATACTTTGTCCAAAGTGGTCTATTGTTGTTGTTTGTTTTTGTTTTTGTTTCGTTTTTTTTTTTTTTTTTTGTGTTCTCGTTTTGTTTTGGGGATTCATAAGATGGCTGCCATGTGTCAGCTTGAATACGACTTGTGAGTAACTGAAGGGTATCGCCAACAGGTGGATTTCCCCAACTCTGCGCTGGATGTTTTGTATGTGGGCCCTCAGGAACCTCCCAGGCCAGAGCCCAGCCCAAAGGAGGAGCTTGATCCTGACCTCCGACGAAAACTGGAGAAAATCTGCAGCCGAGCATCCAATTTTGGGTAAAGGAAACGCATCTTTAAAAAACACCATCAACTTAAATTAACAACAACAAAAAAAGTAACGGCTTCCATACTAAAGTCAGAAAAAAAGAAGAGTATGTTAAGTACTCTACTGATGGTTTAGCTATTCACAATAGTGGGATGCTAACGCAGAAGCACATATCCCTGTTTCGTGTTTTCTAACTGATCCAGCTGCAGGCAAATCTCCTCCCTGCTGTCCAAAACCACAACTGGCACTCGAACACAGAGCACTCTCTTATTGAGCCATCGCCGCCCGCAAACGCTTTTTTGCCGTTCGTGTCTCCGGCCCGTGTGGGCACAAGGCTTTTGTGTTTGCCCTCTTTGTGCTATGGTGTTCGCCTGATCCCAGGAGAGCAGTATATAGTTTATACAGGGGGGTCAGCTGTAGATGACTGCATCGTATCATCTCAATCACAAAGTTCTATTTATTCTTGAGCAAAATATAAAAAAATATTATTTCCCATGGACTCTGTTTGAGTAAATACACTTCCCTGGCTCTTACACGGTGACGTCACATGCATGTCTTGAAGCATTCATTGGTCCATGGAGGATCGGTTAACTAATTTCAAAACCCTCTCCAAAAAGGAGAGCTGGTTTTAGTAAGATAGTCCCTAACATGTGGCCCTTCCCCCCCTGCAGGCTAAGGCGGGCTGACCACCAGCTCCTCTGGGACCACCGGCTCCACTGCCGGAGGGATCACCCCAGCAGCCTGCCCAAGGTGCTGGCCAGCGCACCCAGTTGGGACTGGGCCAGCATGGCTCACATCCACTCATTGCTTCACCACTGGCCCCCGTTGCCGCCTGTCACTGCGCTGGAACTTCTCGACTCCAAGTACGCGCTGTTTTCCCATTTATACCTCGTATATACGGCTGCGGGGTTTGTGTGAAGTCATCAAATGTGTGTGTGCGTGTGCAGGTTTGCTGACACCGAGGTGAGGCGGGTGGCTGTCAGCTGGGTTGAGAAGAGTACTGATGACGAGCTGGCCGACTACCTACCGCAGTTGGTGCAGGTACTGCTGTTGACACAAACTCACGACCCGCGTCCACCGAGTAACTTTGCACCACAAATTTCTTGGACCGTCCCCACTCACAGGCTTTAAAGTTTGAGTGTCACCTCAAGAGCGCCCTCGTCATGCTGCTGCTTTCCAGGGCACTCGGCAACATCAACATCGCACACTACCTCTACTGGTGAGCTCGTACATAACAGAAACACAGGACACACACTTTTATTATAGAGCTAGATGAGAGAGGCCAAATACTGGAGCAAAGTCATTGGACAGTAAAAGAAAAACATAATTTATCCTTTGATAAATAGACCATCTGACAAAAATGGACAAATAAAGGTCAAATGAAATGAAAGTGTTGCTCAATTTTGACCTGATAGTCGGTATGTCTATATCACATTTTGGGACATTAAAGAAGAAATGTCTTTTCTTAAATGTGTTGTTGACAGGCTGCTCAAGGACGCCGTGCAGGATGCGGCGTGGGGGCGGCGTTACGAGCGCGTGCTTGGCGCCTTGCTGTGCTTGTGCGGGACCAAACTACGGGCCGAGCTGGAGAAACAAACGCAGCTGGTCACACTACTCGGCGCCGTGGCCGAGAGGGTGAGACAGGCCGGCGGGTCCACGCGGCAGGTAAGTCTGTTTTCCTGCCCGCCTGTCATTAAGACGATGGAACCGCGAAAGGTTATACAATGCAAAATTCAATCGGTGCAGTATGACGGCTTGGGTTTGACCTTGGTTTCCACGACATTTCTCTTGAAACAAGGGCCATGTTTTTTTTTTAAATGGACAGATAGGCCAGGTCATGAATAGATGGAGTCCCCCCTTTTTCTTTTTTTTTAATTTTCGCATGTACTGTATGTAAAAGATTAGATTTGAACAATAAAATGGTTTATTCTGATTATTTAATTGTATTATTTACAGCGGTAATACAAAAAAAAATGAACATCAATAGAACATACAACCAAATTTAACGAACCAATTTCACTGCACAACTATTATTTTCTGTCTGTAATTAAATATGACACGCCTCTTGATAATTAATGCTTGTTGGTCCAGATTCATAGAGTGGGCATCATGTGCCCCCCGCCATGCGTTTCCCCATCCTTGTCTTCAACACATTGTTGCCAGTGTTTGTGTGCGTTTGTGTTTTCAGGTGGCTCTTCTGGAGGGCCTTGAAACCATTCAGACCTTTTTCCAGAGAAGTAGCTGCCGACTTCCTCTCTTTCCCAGTCTGGTGGCCAAGGAACTCAACATCAAAGTAAGACACATAGGCACAGAGGGGATATATTGAGGCGCTTTTGCTTGAATGTAAAATAAACAAAAGTAAAACTTGTTTGTGTGGGCAGGCCTGCTCCTTCTTCAACTCCAACGCTCTCCCGCTCAAGCTGGCACTGGTTAATGCTGACCCACTGGGAGAGGAGATCAATGTTATGTTCAAGGTACAACACACACACACACTTTGAAGAAACATGCTAGAAGTCAAACAGGGTTTCAATTATCACATCCCTGGTTCTTGTTACCATTGTTGTCATTAGAACTTAGTGTTGACTGTACACTGCCATCCCCTGGTTGCTTGGAGTTGAAATAACAGTTGAACATCTGTACATGCCATCTGTATTGTGTCAGTGTATCAGATATGTGTCACTCGAAAATGTACATGCAACTAGAACACGAAATAAATCGGAATCGAGCACTCTGATCCGCAATCTAAATCCACCTTTTGCGTATTTGACTGTGATCACGTTAGGTCGGAGAAGATCTGAGGCAGGACATGTTGGCGCTGCAAATGATCCGCATCATGGACCGCATCTGGCTACAAGAAGGACTGGACCTTCGCATTGTGAACTTCAAATGCATCTCCACGGGCAAGGACAAAGGTAGCAAACAACTTACAAGCCTTTCCAGCTCTTGTGAAAATACCTTTCTGAAAAATTGCGGTTGTTGGTCGCAGGGATGGTGGAGCTGGTGCCATCCTCCGACACCTTGAGAAAGATCCAGGTGGAGTATGGCGTCACCGGCTCCTTTAAGGATAAACCCCTGGCCGAGTGGCTACGCAAATACAACCCCGCCGAGGACGAGTATGAGAAGGTATGCGCAAATCAGGAAATACATTTGAAGTCCTGTCAATTGATTTGTTTAAAATAGTGTTAATACCTTGAAATTGATTTACATCATGGACAGTACTGGAAAATTATAAAATATGGAAAAAGTGAAGCACCGTCAATATCTTCTGGTTGCGCTTAAATGTGCTCCCATCAAGCGCTGCGGCGTCGCTAATATTTGGCACCTGCATATTTTCCACCTCGCCCTCCGTTTCCCCACTCTACAGGCCTCTGAGAACTTCATCTACTCTTGTGCTGGCTGCTGCGTGGCCACCTACGTGCTGGGCATCTGCGACCGGCACAATGACAACATCATGCTGCGCTCCACGGGCCACATGTTCCATATCGACTTCGGCAAGTTCCTCGGTCACGCCCAGATGTTTGGCAGCTTCAAAAGGTAACAGTGAAAGTTTGATTGAGTTGCCATTTTGTTTCCGTATACTGAATTTTTTTTTTTTTTTTTGCGTGTGTGTGTTTTGGCTGCCACCAGGGACCGAGCACCCTTTGTGCTTACCTCTGACATGGCTTACGTCATTAATGGCGGCGAGCGTCCCACCAGTCGCTTCCAGCTGTTTGTTGATCTTTGCTGCCAGGCCTACAATCTCATTCGCAAGCACTCCGGTCTTTTCCTCAACCTGCTATCACTGGTAAACTCTTACTTGCTTATGACAGACACAAGACACAAGATTCCGCTCTAATAATTTATCGGCTTTTCAGAGTGGACACAAATTTGGGGGGGGTTCTCTGTAGCGCCACCATTTTTATTGTTTAATAAATATATATTTGGTGGCAGTCGTTCATATGTAAGAACCTGGACTTTAGAGCCGCAGTATCATAGGTCAAGTCCTGCTGTGGACAAAAATATAAAAATGGCAGGTAGTTGCTGAAGAGATTCTAATCTGCTTCCTGGCTACTGTTGAGGTGGCCCTCGAGCAAATTACCGTCGCTCCCGCCCCAGGTCAATAGGCGCAGAACTGTTTGCACGGCCCTTTTACTCCGAAATCACTTCTTGCATAGCTGCAGGTGTGTGATATGGTTCTGTAATATACAGCAAGCACACTGTGGGTATCCCCTTGAGGAATTGTAATTGAAATCTTAATATTTGTTAATCTGAAAATGGCTGTCAAGTGTAAAATCTTGACTCTCACACAGTAAGATCTACTTTCGTTTAAATTTTTCACAAGATGTTCCATTTTTAACGTAGCTCAGCCGTTTCCTGACTCGAGTTTTCCTTGCTCATTGGCATCTTTCTATTTATAGCACACCCAGAATGGCGACAGACTGCTACTTTTAATGTCTCACAGCTGCTAATTATGTTGCCACAACAACAATTCATTGTCCAGTTGATTGCACGTTTATGGTTTAATGAATCTGGTCATTTTAAAATCACACTTGCGCTCTCGCATGTGGTAACAATTGTACGCACTGAGGCTTAAAATTGTTGTAGGGTGTCAAACTCATTTTTGTTAATTACCGTTTCCTTTGGAGGGCCATGATGACTAAAACTGTATTTAAAGTCAAGAATAACATTTTATTCAACTGTTTCTGCAACTGTAATGACGGGTTTGGTAACAACAAAATGCTTACAATATGTCACTGATTTATTACAGATGAAAATGTGAAATGTTGGTACACTTTTTAGCAAGTATCATGGAAGTTGTCATCTTTGATTTGCTTTCGCGGGCCACTTAAAATGAAATAGCGGGCCACATCTGGCCCCCGGGCCTTGGGTTTGAGGCGGCACATTAGTGTCTTTGTTTTGAACGCTGTCTGTTTCATCCTGTCTCAGATGACGTCATCGGGGCTTCCAGAGCTGACCAGCTCGCAGGACCTGAAGTACGTTTATGACGCACTGCAGCCGCACAACACTGACGCCGAGGCCACGATCTTCTTCACCAGGTACGTCAACCCCCTCACCGTCGCAATCGTTTTGAAATGTATCCGATTTTTAAGGCCTTTTCACGCTTTGCTTGGTTTTCTCTGTGTTCATGGCGGAGCAGGGTGCAACGATGGCATTGCCACCAGTAGGAGCATGCCCCATATCAGGAAGTGGCTGCTTATCGGCCTACCAGGAAATACCGTGGATTCTTTTCCTGGGCGACTATTGCTGTTGGCCCTCTGAAATCACTTTGCCAATCCTTCTCCTATTGGATGCGCCAGCTGAAGTTGTTTCGCATAGCTCCTCAAAGCACATCACACAAAGAATGTGTTCAGTCAATGGTGCAATAAGTGCAGTGTGAAAAGGCCTCCATCCACATTTGGATTTTTTTTCCCCAATTCTCCAAATTGAACCAGGCTGCATAAATCCAGTTTAGACGGAGTGAAATAAAAATCCACCAGTTGTGTGAGCTCAAATATACAATTTCACATTTGTTAACAACTTCATAACATCATTGCAGACTGATCGAGTCCAGCCTGGGCAGCGTGGCCACCAAGTTCAATTTCTTCATCCACAACCTGGCCCAGCTCCGCTTCTCAGGTCTACCGGCCAACGATGACCCCATCCTATCCTTCTCGCCCAAGACGTACACCTTAAAGCAGGATGGCCGCATTCTCCACGCCTCTATCTTCTCTTTCCAGAAGCGATACAACCCTGACAAGCACTATGTACGTTTTTCAAAGGAGCGTCCGGTGGTAATTATTGGCTTATGTTTGAATTATTATACTTATTATTCTTCCCTCTTGTTCCCTTTGCGCAGACGTACGTGGTGAGGTTGCTCAGGGAAGGGCAGAACGAGCCCCAGTTTGTCTTCCGAACATTTGATGAGTTTCAGGAGCTCCATAACAAACTCAGTATTCTCTTCCCACTCTGGAAGCTGCCAAGGTATTCCTCCACAAGCCACGTTTTACATTCTATTCCCTCAGACGTTTTTAAGAGGCTTTTTTTGGTTGTGGGAAGAAGCTAGAGAACATACTGTGAGATCGGAAAAATCAAATGAAATGAATCATGAAAATGTCATCACAGCCCCATCAAGCTTGCTCAATAGTTGTGTATCAGGAGAAATAAGAAAATTACTGAAAGGAGAGGGGTGGGGGGGAGTGAACTGTCATTGCCAATTGATTTTTATTAAAACCATGGGGGGAGTGGAAGAGTCGGAAATTCCGTTGTGAAATAGAATTGAGATTTTACTGGAACGTGAGTTCAATATTTGTGGCATCACAGACAGTAGTAGACAGCTAACTACCTCCCTCATGTGGATGAAACGTGCACTACAGACACAAAATCGATTGCCCTCCTCCGCCCCTCCCCGCTTTCAGTTTCCCAAGTAAAATGGTGCTGGGCCGTACCCACATCAAGGAGGTGGCCGCCAAGAGGAAGCTGGAGCTGAACAACTACATCCACAACCTGATGAGGAGCTCGGCCGAGGTCAAACAGGTACACGCACGCAAACGGGTCAGCAAATTGCTGTCTTTTGTCATCTAACATTCTTATCTTCTAGTGCGACCTGATCTACACATTCTTTCACCCTGTGGCACGCGATGACAAGACGGAAGGTTTGGACGCGACCCAAAGAGCTCCTGGTAAGCAGATGCAGATGGAAGGCGTTTATTCAGATGAAGAATCTTTATTTAGTCCTGGGGGTGCAAATTATTTGTACAAAACACTGTTAGAAATTTCTGCCAAGTGCAAGTGGAGTCTCTAACCTAATACACTTATAGAGAAAAGCAGAAAAATGTCAACAAGAAAGAAAAATTAAGTCACATAGCTTGCCCAGGTTGACTTGAATCGCTACTCACCAGACAAGAAGTTGCAGAATATGAGCATAACAAAGAAATCACAAAGTTTCTGGAACATGACTGCATGCGACGTTGCAGCTCAACCACGTATCACAATCTCCTGAGATGCTTATCGCCGAGACAAGTGTCGTCTTGATATACTGGAATACCTGAGCCTTTTAAGCAATATGCCAGGTCGTCTTTAACGCTGCGTAGGGAACTCTCTGCTCTTGAATTAATTTGAGAGATGTGCTCTGCAAAGTACTTCTTTTTTTAGTGATACATGACATTCCCTTAGGCTGAGTCATTTACTTTTTGTCTTATGAGATACCCCAACATATACTTAACGTGTTGGGACTCTTGTAGAGCCGCCGTTGAGTCCAACGTCGGGCCGCGTGGAAGGCGAGGTCAAGCTGTCCATCTCATACCGGAACAGCACACTCTTCATCATGGTCATGCACATCCGAGATCTGGTAAACATGGCGACACGAACGTCACGAACGTCACACGTGCCACTTGAACAGTGTAGCTTCTCGGCTCACCCCATTCTCCTCCGCGTTCCATTTCAGGTGTCTGAAGAGGGGACGGATCCTAACCCATACGTGAAGACGTACCTGCTTCCGGATCCGCACAAGACTTCCAAGCGGAAGACCAAGATCTCGAGGAAAACCAGGAACCCGACCTTCAACGAGATGGTGAGACCACGTTAGAATAAATTGTAGCCTGACTTTATTAGATTGGACAGAGAGTGCATATTGTCAATTTTCTAGAAGGTTCAAATTTGGGAGCATTTCACATGTTTAGTCACAAATGTAACTCAAAATTGACGCCATGTGACTGACTTTGCTCCTCAGCTGGTGTACAGCGGCTACAGCAAGGAGACATTGGGCCTGCGCGAGCTGCAACTCAGCGTGCTGAGTGCCGAGTCTCTCCGTGAGAACTACTTCCTGGGTGGCATCACGCTTCGCCTCAAAGACTTTGACCTGGGCAAAGAGACGGTCAAGTGGTACAAGCTCGCTGCCGTGCCCTACTTCTAAAAAAAAAACCACCACCTGAATTTTTTTCTGTGACAAAACAATCGCCGCTTCATTTCTTGTCTCTCCTCCTTAACTTTAACAATGAGCTGTAATGTTTTGTACATTTTGATATTAGAGGACCAAAACTGCTCACCTTCACAAGAGTAAATATAAATAGAGAGAAATAGACACATTTATTTTTTAAGGACTAGAAGCAAGTTTGTTTGGTTGGGGTTTTTTTTGTTTTGTTTTTTTTAATAACATTTTCCTTCTTAAGGGGGCGTCACAGTTTGCTGCTTTTACCACACACACTTTAGGATAGTTTGACACACCAGATTGCACGGAATAAACTACAGGATTCTCTCTGGGGAGGGGGGAATTCTTTGCTGTTGTACCTGCAGACACTTTGGGGTCATTTAACTCTCGAGATCCCAGGTAATGAATTTCAAGATTCTTCCCAGAAATGTCAAATTTGACGTTTTTATCACATTTGAGGTGGTTTGAGAGAAGAGTCCAGGTGTTACACTACAACCACCCCCCACCCACAAACACACCCACACAAATGTGCCAAATTTAGCTGAGGAGAGCAGCAAAATCAAACCACTTCAATGTGCCTTAGCGACGGCTCACAATCTCTTTTAATGCGGCCTTACTGCTTTATTTATTTTCAATAACCATCTCACAAGAAACATTTAGTCTGGGGATGTCTTTTTTTTTTAGGGGTGGGGGTGGTTCTCGGGTAAAGGTGGGCTTCCACTAATTGCACACAAGCTGGTATTAATGGCAAGATGGCACACTTTTAGGGGCTGTTTGGGATTTCACGTGCAGTGCCTACATGTTCATTTGGAATGTTGCGGGTTTCTCTTGATCAGCACTTTTGACCCACACACAGAAAGCAAAAAAGGGAACAAGAAAACTCACAAAGATATGAAAGTTTTAATCCCCATGCAAGTGTGTTTACATATCATGACGATGGTGATCATTTATGGAAAAAGTGACACTCACTCTAATAAATATTAATCCCACCTTGGTTAACTCCATTCATGTCTGTATAAAGAGAACATTTGTGTTAATGTGGCCAGTTATTTATTTCTAATTGGTGACATGGATCAGTGTGTAATGTGTCTTTGCTATAGCACATTCAATGTTTTGGGGAACAAATGGGAGGAAAGCTGAGTCTTTTTGCCTGCATAAGAAAATGTCAGATAATAGTTATTCTCCTTGACCCCCAAAATGATTTTTTATAAGTGTATGTGAACACACTGTTTCTGAAATATTAATCTGTTGGGTTTGCTATCACAATTTGTCTTCTTTTTTAATTCATGAAAATAAAATAAGGGTTTGTAACTGCATGGGGCATCTGCTTTCATTGAAGCACAACAACTGCAACGTATGATAATTATATGCTAATATGGTCTTACCTGCACAAGGTAAGACCCAAACTAATTTTGTACATATTTGTGCATCAATTTCAAAACAAAACTTACAACCATGGATGAATTGTGCACAACAATTTTAGCTTTGATGTGCAACAAATGAGTGAGTTTGGACAGAATCATGAGTATTTTATCTATATAAACACATTTTTAAAACTTGGTATCAACGCCCATAGTACTTTATATGGAATAAATTAAATAACCCCATTAAAAAAACAAATACATCAAATAATGCATTAACAATACTGTTTCAGGCGCTTCTTTCATCCAAAGCCGATTCCTGATAACTCACAAAGATATTGGATCGGACAAATACTTTTAGTACTTTTTTGTTTGATTCAATATATTAAATGCACATTAAATAGAACAAATATTTATCATTTGGAAGGGATTTGGAAATTATGTTTCGTGACATAAATTTTGTTTTCACCGATGCTCGGGCAGTTTACCAGGATCGTTCCGGCAGGTACGACCGGCAGGAGGTCCCGGGAACGACCCTGGAGAGACCATGTCTACCGGCTGGCCTGGGAACGCATTGGGATCCTCCGGGAAGAGCTGGGAGAATTGGCTGAGGAGAGGGAAGGCGCCTGAGCTTTCATGCTAAAGCCATTGCCCCCACAATCGGACCCCGGATAAGCGGTAGAGAGAATGGATGGATGGAAGTTTTGTATACGTTTCCAAAATGTATCGACAATTTCCTGTGACGTCACTCGCGCTTCATCCGTCACATCCGGCGCAAGCGCAAAGCACCGTTTTCTGTCTCGTGTGGGGCCTCTCTTCCTCTACCGCCATCATGGGTCGCATGCACGCTCCCGGGTAAACGCCGATTTTTCGCCTTGAAAGTTGATTTTTCCCCTTCACATCTTGTCTTTACCGATACGAGAGTGATTCTAAGCGAATGTCGAGCATCAATCGGACAAATTGGAGGCTTAAAAACGGCTCTAGAAGCTAGAAAAAAAAGCTTGAGGCAGACCCGTTTTCGGCCGTCTGTTAGCTTCGTGCTAGCTTGAATTAGCTGATGCTTACCTGGAGCTTCAGTGCTCAATTTGACATGGTTTGATTCATGGAAAACACTCATAGATATAATTGTCACATTTCCTTCTTCTTGGTGGTAGCGTAGCAAAACTTCACATGTCCCATTAGTAATTTTGTCCTTTGGGGTGGTCGTAACTACAGTGCAGCCCAACCACGATGCTAGTCGAGCTAATTTGTCTTTTTGCACTACTTTGACAACAATGTTTTCTTTTCTTCCTAACAGAAAGGGCTTGTCCCAGTCAGCTTTGCCTTACAGACGCAGTGTCCCAACTGTGAGTCTCTCACACTCTTGCAAGCTTTATAAAAATTTCGCATCACGATTAAAGGGAATTTCAAGATACTACAAAAAGTAACGCAAAAAAAAAAATCCGCATAAATGCACCCAAAATCAGTGTTGTATACAATTGTCATCCTGGGAGGAAACATTTGATTGTCACAGCATCAATATCCACAAATGTAACAAACGAACAGCTAGCTGGGTGAAAAACAAATACAAAAACAGCATTTGGGGAGGAATGAAAGGAAATTTGTTTTTTTTTGTCTTGATCATGAATTTTTTGGGGGAACAAACAAAAAATAGACTGCAGGTTATTGTTTATGGACATGGATCATAATGAAAAGGGATTTTTATGAAGGAAAGTCAGCAGTGATGTACATAAAAGTTGTGGGACTTTTTATTAAATGCAGTCGGTACAGCTGGTAATAAATTGTCTCAGAATTCACCATTTCATTGTACATTTTCTGTGTACATACTGCACTATAATACAGGTTTTGTTTTTTTTTTTTGCGAATTTGTTGCAGTGGCTTAAGCTGACATCCGATGATGTCAAAGAGCAGATTTTCAAGCTGGCCAAAAAGGGCTTGACCCCCTCTCAGATTGGTGAGTCATTTGGGTACTGTTCCTTAATTTAAATATATCGTCAGCACACAAGTCACTAAATATATGGAATTGATAGGATGTTATGTTTGCCGGTTGTGTATGATCCAAAGCATATGATTGAAACTCAAATGTCAGAAATCATGACATGGAGCAAAAGCATAATGTAGAATGTTTGAGAGCAATGCAAGTTGCGTGTGGAATTGAACAAGGTGTCATTATTTCAAACACAACTTCAAGTCACGGTCGTGCAGCATAAATCAATAAATAAAATGTCTGATAAATATGACGCATTCCAACTAGTGGCAACACAAACGCATGGCAAGGATAGTTGTCCTTGTTACTTCCTTAATTAAATTCATTGTGCCATGCAAAGCCTTCTGTGAGTGGAAAATGGAGGTTCTTTTTTTGAACCATATATTTACAGTTCACCTCCACTATTCGTGGTGAATCAGGCAGACTTACTCGGAGCACAAATCCACATTTAATTATTGCCCAAATATGAAGAGAGGGAAAGTCATTTTATTTGTTGACATTTTTTGAATTAATTGGGAATCTTTTTTTCTGCACACACTTCTTAGTCGTTAGTCTTCTTCGGCTTTGTCATTGGAGGTGGCAGCGCGTTCCCTACAACACACACAATGCCGCAATCAGTTTGCTTTCTGATTTATTATTTTTTTTTATCAAACATTTTATCGAAGGCATTTGCTGTTGATATCGAGCATGTCAGTGGTGATTCATATTTATATTGAGTTATCGCCCAGCCCTATTGTCAGTGGGGAAAAAATGATGATTCAGAACCAGTTAGCCCACACCTCAATGGGGTTATCATAAACTTCTCCCACACGAGATTTTTGTGATACTTGAGAACCATATTTTTGTTTAAATTGTACTGACTTTGTGATATACTCATGTTCAATATTAAGAATAAGAAACCCTTTTGTCATCTCATGATGGAGAAATTCCCAATTTACAGCAGCAAAGTTATGAAAGGAAGAAAGTTGAACAAAAGTGTAGGAGCTGCTGGAAAGGCAACCACTCTTGCGGTGCCATCTTGAAGTCAGAATAACATGATAATCAAATAGTCAGACTCTGTTTGTGGTTGCTAATTGCTCATATTTAGATATACTTTTTTTATATCTGTATTTTAGGTGTCATTCTGAGGGACTCCCACGGTGTGGCTCAGGTCCGCTTTGTCACGGGTAACAAAATCCTGAGGATCCTCAAGTCCAAGGGCCTGGCCCCTGACCTGCCTGAGGACCTGTACCACCTGATCAAGAAGGCTGTGGCCGTCAGGAAGCATCTGGAGAGAAACAGAAAGGTGCCAAGTTCAAAAACGTTCAGACGTTTACACTCATTCCTGAACACGGCCTGACTCTGTTGGTGTTCGTCCATGTGCAGGACAAGGATGCCAAGTTCCGCCTGATTCTCATCGAGAGCAGAATCCACAGGCTGGCCCGCTACTATAAGACCAAGAGGGTTCTGGCCCCCAACTGGAAGTAGTACGTATTCAGTCGCCTCTGTCTTATTCTCTCAAAACTAACCTCCAAGCCATGGCACAAAAACATTGTCCTTCTCTCTCATCTTGAGAGTTGTGATATTTCTGTTGTGCAAGAGCAAAACCCGGAGGTAAATTAGCAGAGCGGCTTGCCGGTGTCGCTTTTGCCAGTCCCCTTCGCACAAGATTGATTGTTTATAATCAATATATTTATTCATGTGTTATTATGACTAATTAATATTACTATATTATATTATTATATCCTTAGTATTTTCTAACTGTGTTTTTGTTTCCAATCACAGCGAGTCTTCTACAGCTTCTGCTCTGGTGGCATAAAAGCTTCAGTTTTCAAATAAATGAAAGTTCACATTTTGAAGCTCCCTTTGTCTTTTTTATTATTCATTCATTCATTCATCTTCCGAGCCGCTTGATCCTCACCAGGGTCGCAGGTGGTGCTGGAGCCTATCCCAGCTGTCTTCGGGCAGTAGGCGGGGGACACCCTGAATCGGTTGCCAGACAATCGCAAGGCACACAGAAACGAACAACCATTCGCACTCACTCCTAGGGACAATTTAGAGTGGTCAATCAGCCTGACACGCATGTTTTAGGAATGTGGGAGGAAACCGGACCACCCAGAGAAAACCCACGCAGGCCTGGGGAAAACATGCAAACTCCACACAGGGAGGCCGGAGCTGGAATCGTACCTCTGCACTGTGAAGCCGACATGCTAACTAACCACTGGACTACCGGGCCGCCCGTCTTTTTTATTATTTAATCTTAAAAGCAACAATGATAAAAATGCTTTTGCTCATCTCTGAGGGACAATTTAGTAATCAATTTTAATGGAGTGTACTAATGCAAGCATCCAATTTCATCAATTATTTTTGGAGGGGTCTTTGGGGTCATAACTGAGGTCGGGGGCCAGTTTACCACAAAAGTGGCACATACATTCACCACAAACTTATCTTAACTTGTTGAAGTCTATATTAAGTTCACTAGTCATACTGTGTATGCGATTTTTCTGATTTAGATTATATTTTATGTTAAAGACAATGTACCAGCTCTCTTTTTGGTTTCAGAGTACTACCAACAGCAGTTTATTCCTAAACATTACTGAACATATGCATTTTTATTAACGGGTACACAAATAACGGTTGGGTTTTAATTTCCCCTTTCGTCTTTCCGTTCTGAGGATTTCCTCTGTGTTCGAGAAATTACGTGACTTTCTATGCTTCACCATGACGTAAGAAAACGAGGGCGTGGGCCCTTGACAAATGACTGACATTCGTTCTGTCCAATTGGAACGCAGCATGACGCATATCGACGCAATCATCAAAAAGATGAAGGGCAAACCCCTACTTCAGACTGATTGACAGTTGGCCTGTCCAATCAGCAGGCAGTCTGACGTCATCCCATGTATTAAAGCAAGAGCGTAACGACAAAGAGTTATTCGCCACAACCAGAAGACACAAAGATATATGACAAATGAAAAAATGGAGATGCAGCAACAGGGGAACGCTTGACAAGGAAGCCCAGAGGAAAACATGGCACCAATTCGGCAGAAAATGAAGCGTCCGTACAGTGACATTAATTTCTTTTTAACGCGAAGCCAGCTGGTCTTCGACGAAGAGTATCAGAATACGTGACTGGTTTGTCTTTTTCTCCCCGCATCGTCGAAAAATGTCTCCGGAGATGACTTGTGATCGGACAGTAACAACCGCCGCGGCCATGGAGAGGTTGGGCAACCGGGGAATGGCACTTTTGCCTTGGACCAAGCAGATGCTGACAGTGCTGTGGGAGCATCTCTGGATTATGGTTCGAGTCATCTACTGCACATTCTTGTCTGGTAAGAAGAAAAACCCAAACGTTTCCACTTTGAGAGCATAATCGTTCACCATAGCACGACCGGGGTGCGTTTTGTACCCACGGAAAAACCCACTGACTTTTCCCAAGCTCTCGGTATTCTTTTTTAAAAAAATATGTTATTTACCTATTATTCTGACTCCATGATTCATCTTGCTCTTTGCCGAAATTCCATTTTATAGTATGACTCCAGAAAACCAATTGAGAAAGACTTTTAACTACACACGGTAGAGGTAATAATCAGTTAGGACCGTGGTAAGCGGCGTTGTAGTCTGTAGTTGGATGGATTTTAAAGCTGTAGTGCGTTCAAAGAAACTAGAAGAACTCTACAAAATATTCAATTAGACGTGTATTACTTAGTTAACCCGAACTCAACAACTAATATATTTTGTTTACGTTTATACTGCGTGTTTATTACTGCGTGTTATACCACGTGACACGCTTCCTGCTAGTCGAGAAGACGACGCATTCTTTTTTTTTCAGTTGAGAAAACATGATGCAACTCGTCAAGTCTGCTCTATCCAATTAAGCATAACAGTTGAATAACACCATTTATTTCTTACGTTTCAATCAAATGAAAAAAGCAACAACAATCGAACGTTATTGTTTATCGATGCTGGGCTTGTGGCTTTGTTGAGGTTAGGTGCCGTTATAGACTTGTGATTTTTCCCATTGGCATATTCTCAACTAGATCGAAATATGTTTACGCTCAGGAACTGTTTTGTAAAAACATCAAAGGAAGTATTTTACACTCAACATTACAAGGCCAAATTCGATAACATTTTAAGTTGGGCAATTCAACAAAGTGTTTTCTGTTGTTGCTAATGTGACAATTGGCTTTGCTACTTTTTCAGAGAAAAAAGAGTAGAGTTGACAGAAATAATTGTCCCTTTGATATATTTCAACCGAAAAACATGAATAAACACGGCTCATCAAATTGTTTTGGAGCAAATAAGTTTCTTGCTTTGTTGTTGTTGAGGAATGGGAGCTGTCAATTTGCTCTTGGCCCTTCCTTCATTACATGTTCTTTTATCTCTCTATAAGGTGGAAGAAGACCCAACACCACGTAGTCTTTTCTTCAGTTTATCACAACGCAACACAAATCGATTCGGGCTCCTGTGAGTCTCAGATTTCATCAGGAAGCCCCGAGCAACTTCAGTTACACGTACATATAGGCATAGTATGTTAATTATGTTAATTAGGGGCGGGCAGTCCTTCCCCTTATGTAAAAATCTGAAACAAAGAAAGTCAAGCAAAGTTCAATGTTGGCATTTTGACAAAGTGCAGACCATATCTTCTGGTTCACAAATCTTGAAACTAGGTTTACACTTCGAAGGCACTTGACAGCCTTCAGGGACTTTTACGATGTGGGGGACGCAAAAGAAGACAGCCAGGGGACTGTTAATCACTCAAGGGGCAATAGGACCCCAACTTCATCCTACACTCTTTGTTTTAACTACTTCAGATGTTCAGGAGAGAAACTAGTGTCAATAGTTCTCATAGCAAGATGAAATTCATTAACAATGTTCTACTACTACTTCTAGCGGAATTATTCCTTAACAGTTGTGCTAACCATTATTGCCATTTGACTGTTTTATCCCCCCAAAATAGAAGTTGTGGGATACATGGACACAGTGTGGGATAGGTGAGGAAATGAAGGAGAATAATTCCTAGAAGGGGCCAAAATAACCTCTCAAAATGGTAAACAAAAAAAAAACAAAAAGTGATTGTCAAGTAGGATTCTAAGCCCGCAGTCAACCTCCATTTTGTGTCACGATTTAACTGTCCACTTTTCTCTTTTTTTTTCTTCTTAGTTTTCCAGATGTTTCGCTTTGAGGTACACTTCCGGATCACAGACGAGATGGGGCAGCACATCCAGCACAGCCCAACCGAGTCGTTCCTCTTCTCCTCGCTGTTTGACAGTGACGCCGGTGTGATGGTGGGTCGACCCAACGGCCTCTCAGACCTCTGTGGCGGTGGCGACGACGACAATAGCGGCGACCGGGCCGCGGCCGAAGCGCTGCTTTCCGGCCTGGGTTCCCACGATGGCGTCTACGTGGGCTTCCACGGCGACTGGGATATATTGCCGGCTTTCCCCAAGGAGTCGCTCTTCCAGGATGATTCCGAGAAAGTCGTCAAGGGCAATGAGTTTAACAGCCAGGAAAGTCAGGCCTTACGGCAGCCCACGTGCGACAACTCTTACGACCTCTTCTCGAAGAAGCCCAAAGCTGACGCGACAGGCAAAGCGTCTGAGGAAATGTCGGGCCTGAAGATGTGGGTCAGCCGCTCTGACAGCGACACCAGCTGGTCCAGCTCCGACGTGTCCATCGCCGATCTGGAAGAGAACGAACACCTTCTTGAGTTTTTCTCCAGGCCCGACGACCCGTACGACCCCATGTGTTTCACCGCCTGCACCACCAGCAAAGCGCCGCAAGCCGCCTCGGCGGGTACCGACAGCGACAAGGGCGGCTTCACCTCTTCCTCAGAGGACGAGGATGAGCTGTGGGGGTTCCTCGACCAGACAGACGACCCTTACCACCCACTGAACTTCCAGGCCCGTCCCAGCAATCACCTGCCTCAATATGTCTCAGAGCCTCTCAAAGCTACTCCTGCTAAACACACCACACCCAAAACACTCCACAAACATAGCCAACGTGTCACGCGTTGCCCTGAGGCTGTGACACGGGTGCCATGGAAACGACCCACCCACAGATGTCAATCACCCAACAGGCGCGGCGGACCTGAAACCCGAAAAAAGGTACGAGATCACTAACACAGTGGCACACACCCACACATTTTCTAAAACTGACTATGACTTGACAAGCTATTTTTACATCGTCGCGTTGAAGGAACAGTTTGTACTGCTGCCTACGGTGACCCCAAAGTCCAAAAACAAACAAAAGAGAAAAAAAAACTAAACGAGAAAACAAAATACGAAAACTAAAAACTAAACAGCAAATCAAAACCCAAAATTGATCACAACAGCAAATCAAAAATGACAAAAACCAAAACCAAAAACCAATCACAGCAGTAAATGAAAAACAACTAAAACGATCACAACAGCAAATCAAAGCTCACAAACACCAAAAAAAGTCAGATTGTTTTTTTTTTGTATTTGTGTTGTTGAATTTGCTGTCTTGTTTTTTTCTTTTTTCAATTGCTGTTGTGTTTATCTGTTTTTACATCTCAAGCCACCGTAGCTGCTTCACTCTTGTTTGAAAGCGCAATGTCAATCAATATCTAATCTATTGATATATTTATAAAACTGTTTTCTCGTTTTTAAATATCCTCCCCACTGTTCAAACTTTTTAGTGATTTATAAGTTGTTGAGACCTTGAAGAATTCCGCCCTGCCCCCCAACTCCATCATTCTAAACATCAGTTTTACAAATGTCAAGTGTGCATTTTGGTTCAAACCTAGATTAAAATCTATATTTAACCCGACATGCCATATAGGGACGCATTTATTATTTGTTTGTTTGTTTTTGTGCCGTCCAATTTTCTAAGAGGGCTGCTAAATTGATGCGCGGTGTCTGTTGGAGGGGAAGGCGCGTGCGCGCTGACTTGTTTTGTTTCGCGTTTGTGGCGTTGTCATGCTGACCGATCACGTGACTCGATGAGTCGGCCGAGACTTGTTGCGAGCTCCCAGCTCGGGTTGCATCACAGCCACTGAATGAACACGACGGCTCACAAACACAAAACCGCTACACTTGGACGTAGTTAGCACAAAGACATTCATTCAACACACTTGAATCATGTCAATACAAAATGGCGTCCCAAAGGACGCACGTGTGTGCTGATCCTTCCTTCCTTCACTCTTTCCTTTCTTCCTTTGGTACCATCCTTGTTTCCGTCTTGCCGTCCATCCCCCCCTATTTCCATCCTTACCTCCTTCCCTTAATCCCTTCCTTCTTTTATCACTTGGTACCTGCCATCCTAAGTCCTCCTTTTCTTTTATACCAGACTTGCTTCCTTCCACTACCTCCCTCTTGGCATTCATCCTTCCTTCCATCTTTCTTTTAACCCTTCAGCCCCAAACCCTTTCCTTCATCCCTTCCTTGCTTGGATCTTTTTCCCTTTCCTTCCGACTCTTTTTTTTAAAGTATAACATTTTCTCCCCTTCCTTTCTTCTTCTTGGTCATATGTCCCATCTCCCCCAAACTCCCTTCCATACATCATACTACCTTCCTTGTTACTTATTGTCCTTCAAATCATTTGAGCCGCCTTCTCCATTTCCTTAATTCCTTCCTTTTTTGTCTCTCTCTCTCTCTCTCTCTCTCTCTCTCTCTCTCTCTCTCTCTCTCTCTCTCTCTCTCTCTCTCTCTCTCTCTCTCTCTCTCTCTCTCTCTCTCTCTCTCTCTCTCTCTCTCTCTCTCTCTCTCTCTCTCTATATATATATATTCATTCATTCATTCATCTTCTGTACGGCTTGATCCTCACTAGGGTCGCGGGGGGTGCTGGAGCCCATCCCAGCCGTCTCCGGGCAGTAGGCGGGGGACACCCTGAATCGGTTGCCAGCCAATCGCAGGGCACACATAGACGAACAACCATCCACGCTCACAATCACACCTAGGGACAATTTAGAGTGTCCAATCAGCCTGCCATGCATATTTTTGGAATGTGGGAGGAAACCGGAGCACCCGGAGAAAACCCACGCAGGCCCGGGGAGAACATGCAAACTCCACACAGGGAGGCCGGAGCTGGAATCGAACCCGGTACCTCTGCACTGTGAAGCCCACGTGCTAACCACTGGACTACCGGGCTGCCTATATATATATATATATATATATATATATATATATATATATATATATATATATATACGGTATTACAAATATAGCAAGCCCCATCTTTACCGCACGTATTGACGTGTCATTTGTTTGTGTTGTCCTTTAGCGTGAGGTCCGCTTCTCTCCGGTGGTGGAGGTTCACGTGATGTGTGCGTGGCGCTTTGCCGCCGCCGCTTCCCGCAAAGGACCCTGGGAGGAGATGGCCCGGGACCGCGTCCGCTTCCGGCGCCGCGTGGACGAGGCGGAGCGGGCAGTCGGGCACTGCTTGGAATCTGCACACCGGGCCAGGATGCGCGCATACGTGGATGCCTGCACGAATCCAGGATGATGTTTATTTCTTTTTAAAGACTCTTGGTTGCTGTGATTGTTTTATTTATGAGATTGATGTTGACATTTTGCAACTTTGTACCTCAAAAAATGTTTTTTGATAGATTTTGTGTGTGTGTGTGTTTATTGCTGCACTGACTGACACTTTGTGATGGTAACTTGAGCCTTTTTGTTTTTTGCGTTGCATTTGGACCTAGTAGGAAATTACAAAATGCTTTTTTGTATGTGATGACTGAATGTAGAGCAGCTCAACATTCAAAAAAACAGGAAGGGCTTATTTGACTTTTAAAAAAGGATTTCAGGTTTGGTGCAATTCCTCAATTATTGTCACTTGATGGATTTTAATGCCATTTTTTTTCAAACATACAATAGCAGTTTGGCACACACTGTGAATTTGGATGTCGATAATTATTAACACTGGTTGTTTTGACTAATAAGAAGAACTGACACCAATAAACCATTTCAGATCAACAACTTGGGAGTTTATTTGGACAAGAGCCTCGAATGTCACAGCACATTAACAGCAAATAGTGCCATTTTGCTTGAGAATGTCCTCACAAATAACATTTGTTACATTGTGCTACACACACCAAAACCAAAGCATACACACGCTGCCATCCTTGCTTTGAATATAGAGAATCTTCTACACACACACACACACACACACACACGGGGACCAGCCAAAATGCTCCCACCAAAAAACATGTCCACCACAATTATATTACTCTTTGTCCACACAAAGATATAAAAACATGATCATGCAGACACACTGATTGTTTCCCAGAAGGTTGAACATCTTGTCTGTTGTCAGACTCGTGTAAGACAAATGGCGCATGATGAAATGACATCCCCAGGGATGCTGCAATCAATGACCAACATACACATACATACAGCAAACCTAATTGCCGTTGCTGATGCAATTAGCTTGTCGCTATTATGTGAACATGAATCCTGTTGTCGTTGGCTTCAGTGTCGCCCGCATGTCGATGTACTGTATCGTGTAAATTGTTAATGCAAATAAAATGTCAATGACACTTCCATTTTGGCTCCTCTCTGGTTGCTAAGCAACCGGTGCCAGCGTGGAAAGGATTGCAGGTGATTGCAGCACATGTGGATGATGATGATAATGATCGTGAAGTAGAAAGTGATGATGATGATGAAGATACTGCTCTCTAGCTCAACCTCCAGGGTGGCAATTAGCTGATGATGCAACCTGCCTGCAGCACGCCTCGCTGCCTAAAACAAAAAGGTAAGACACATCAGGATAATAGTGACGGGCCTTCACAAAGTGACGCGAAATTTGGTAAACATGTCTTTCATGAGGAGACACAAAAACATTCTCAAGATTTAAAAAGCACAGGAAGTCAGCCATTTTGGTTAGAAATCGCAACCCCAATTTGGTCATTTCCAGTACTTCCGAATTTGTGGAAGATTTAAGAGCCCAAAATCAGTTTCACTATGCAACATGAAATTAAATATGTCCATCATGAAGAGACCCACAAAAAGTCTCACAATGCCAGGGCCTAAAACGCACAGGAAATCTGACATTTTGGTTTGAAATTGCCATGTTAGGGTTGTTTTGGCCATTTGCAGCACACCATAATTTGTGGAAAATGTAAGCCCCCAAAGCCACTATAGGTTGACAAGATGGAATTTGGTGTCAAAGACTAGCATGCGTAGAGCTACCAAAAACTCCCGTCCCTACAACCCACACTTGAAAAGTGGGCTTCTGAAAAAAATCAGCTCCCATATTTTGGGAAGTGAAATTCCCAATATGGAATTTTGTGTTGAGTGTCTATGGTGAGTTGACCCCACAAAAAAGTATCAGGAAGCCACGCCTGAAAGGACACAGAAAAGAAAGCTGTCTGTTTTGGCTTGAATTTAGTATTTGTGCCAGGGCCACAATTTGTAATAAAATTCAGCCTCCGAAGACAGTTTTCTTTAGCAGCCTGAGCTTTAGTGTGGATGTTTATCTTGAATTTAGCCACAAAAACGTCTGAGGCAAGTAGGCCTGTCAATATGCATGATGTCAGGCATTTTAGTTTGAACCGTTTTAGGGGTCATTTGGAGGCGTTCTTACCCCTGGGTGTTCTTTTGAAAACTCAGCCCCCAAAAACAGTTTCACTTAAGATCCCACAAAAAAACAACAACAACAACCAAACTCTAAAGAAGACATGCCCGAAACGATACAAGAAGGCTATCATTTTGATTTGAATCGACAATTTTAAAATATATTTTTTTCAACACACCATCCCTCTGTTACATGACGATTGTGCTGAGTTTCAAGCTTTCAAAAAGCACTCTGCTGCTCTCATGCGGTGAAGATATGATACTGCGTCATGTCTCGTCCACTTTGACAAATGACACCGCCACTAGAATTGTGACGAAGGAACACGGGTTGGTTTATAGTGGATTACTGTACAGTATTTAAAGCGCATATGTAACTGCAGTAAGAAAGGCCGTTTATGTCCCTTGTTGCAGTACATAAAGACCACCTATAGAGGGGGGCAAAGTCACATAAAAAGTCCTGCTTTATGCTTCACATTTACACAGATGATCTGTAAACAGTATAGTAATACAGCGGGTCATTTTTATTTTTATTTTTTTACATTATATTTATAATACCTTTTTTGACTTTGGTGTCATATTTGAACAAAATGATACTTATTGTGCTTGTAGTGTAATTTGCAGCAGTGTATACGATTCAAATCCCGATCGACGTTCCTTACATTTTGATCGATGTGGCCAAATGACACCGAGCAGTTGTAAACAAATTAAAAGTGCAATAAGCAAACAGCGTCGAGCGCTTGCCGTGTCTCGTTGTGCAGACTTAAAAGTTTGCGCTGTGCCTGTTGAAATGGAAGCCCACAGAAGGGAGCGTCAGTGAGGGCTGCGAGCAGCACTCAGCAGTCCGTTGAGGCATGGCGCTCAGCCATGCATTATTTAGCCTTCATTTGCACAAGACAAGACACAATGTGTGGCGGCGGCGCCGGCGCCGTGCCAGAGGGATGTTTTTGGTTTTGGAATAGTGTGGAAGCTTTACTCTTATATCCCTCCCCCGCCCCACCCCCCTTCTTTTTTATTTTTTTACCTTCTGCTTATTTGCGCTGCTTTGTCAAACACCCCTGGGTTTTCTTTACTTATGTATGTGTTTACCTATGTTTGTTTTTCATTAATTTGGTTTTGATGAGAGGTTTTATTCAGCATATATTTATTATATATTTCACTGATAGGTTTTATTTTTTTAATGATAGTCTTCCATGTATTCATTTTGAGATACACAGTATGTATTATTTTGTTTCCATTTGTCTTTTTAAATTGTTATATCCACGTTTTTAAAGTTCAATTTTATTTAAAATTTACACAATATTTGTGTCATTTTCAGTTATTTTTTTAATTGCAGTTTTAAAAAAATGGAGTTGCAATGGTTAATCAATTAAAAAATATTCAAATTTTTGGGATAATTGTTTAGAATCCTTTTTTTAAAAATTCAGAATTGTCCAAATCTGTAAGTTCAGCTTCTCAATAGTAACTATTGCCCAATTTCTGTAGTCCTTTTTGCAAGCATGCTGATCATCTTCGGGTGCTCCGGTTTCCTCCCACGTTCCAGAAACATGCGTAGCAGGTTAATGGAACACTCTAAATTGACGCTAAGTTTGATTTGTGAGCATCAATGGCTGTTTGTCTATGTGTGCCCTGCGATTAACTGGCGACTAGTTCAGGGTGTACCCCGCCTCCTGCCTGAAGACAGGTGGGATAGGCTCCGGCACGCCCTGCGACGCTTGTGAGGATAAAGCGGATCGTAAAAACAAACCTACAGGACTGATCTTCATTTTGGTAACTCATTTTTACAGTAACTATAACTCATCATTTTGTACATATTAACACAGCATCAGGCTATCATATAAGTGGACAATCTTGGCCCATGTCTGGTGTCACATAGAAAAAACACCTGGCTGACGGTTACGCTATGCACTCCTTTACAAGTGGTAAGCGTGATTTATAATTGCAAGTTTGGCTCACGTCTTTCGTATCTCACTTCAAACAACGTGAATATTTGGCTGACATATTGGTGCACTTTTGCCCCCTTGCTGTGTGTGTGAATAAAGGGACCCTCAGTGTTTGCTATGGGAGGAGGAGGGAGGGAGGGAGGGACTAAGGGGGGGCTTGAAATCCAACTCTTGAATCTTGCACCATGTATGTTTCCCTTGTGTGAGTCTGCTTTTCCCATCACTGTTTAATACAGTAGATGGATTTTGCTTGAATGAAAAAAAAACTGTCAGACCATGTTGCAAGAATGTAAATCTTTGTAACCTCTGACATGTGATCGCTCCACAATGTTGTGGGGCATCCACGTCTGTAACGGGGGGGATACTGGACTTACTTCTCACTTTATATTATGTGGAGATGTCACCCTTAATGATTAGTGTTGTAGTACATGCTGCTGACATGTGCTTTCATATTCACAATTATGCTTGATGTCAAACCCCCACTTTCTCTAGAAAAGTCGACAAAAATCATCAATCCTAACTAGAACACCTTTTATTTCATGTTCAGCACTTGATTTACAATACAATACAATACAATACATGCTGATTTATATAGCTCTTATCCCTCAGAGAGGATGGACCATGTAATCCATGGTTATGTGACCCGAGTATTATAATGTCACCTGTGGAGTCCCACAGGGATCAGAACTTAGCCCCCTAGTGGGTAGCATCAACAAAGCACACAAATCTGATTTTGCAACAACTAACCGGAACAAGATCTGAGGTGGGTCACCTTCCTGGATGCACTGCTAAAGAAAATTCTGCATTGACTTCATCTTATCAAATCAAGTTGTTCTCGTTAACTTTTATAGCATTACATTATATGTTCAATGTTGCCCATTCTGCATCTATTGGAGCCTGGTCATCTTGGAAGGGAGATTAAACCCCAACCCGTGGTCCCTTCTCAAGGTTCCTTTTTTTCCACATTGAGTTTTTTCAATGTTTAGATCAGGGAATGTCATTATTTGTCACCTGTGGACCTTGTGAAGTCCTTTCAGACTCTTTTGTAACTTAGCGCTCTACGAATAAATTTGACGTGACGATCTTGCCACTGACAGTTCAGTCTGGCGTGGTTGCAACCTTCTATTATGTGGCGACAGTATGACCATTATTTTTCCCTTAGACGCCCGCTTACGGTCGCTCCGCAATGTTATGTTTACGTTACGGGAATAAACCAAATTTATTGGTTTTGCCGGCAGTGCATCTGACCTTACGTTATGCGGAGATGGTGTCCTCAGCAATTATTTCTAGTTCCGCCCAAACTACCTTGGATCTGACAATACATTATCTTGAAATAGTGACTCACTTTGTGTTTTAGTTTTAGTTGTCTGTAACATGTGATCGCTCCACAATGTTGTGTGTTCCCAGTCTGCCTGGATACTTGCTGCATTTCTCCATGTTTTGATTTGAGTCAAACAACCCCCCAAGTTCTCCCTAGTCATGTTCTCATGACTGTAATAGCTTCACCAAAACAGCAGTCGAGCACATGGTGATCTCAGCACTTGGCCGCGACTGCCTTCCATTATGCTTTCTTCCTAGGGAACACTTTATCTGTCTGCACAAATTCTCTGCAAACACAAGAGAGATCCAACCTCTGCACGCCCTTTCCTCAATCTGCCTCGGCGGTAACTTTTTTTTTCCGGGCTCATGGAAAAAAAAGTGCTGCTGAGCGAAAGCTCTTGAGATAAGCGCACAAAAGACTTGGAAAATGCGTTCACCTTCGGGATGAGGCCTGGAACATGTCCAGAATGTGTTTTCAGGGAAATAACATGTTAGAATTTTTTTTTTTGGGGGGGGGGGCAAGTGTCAACAGTGAATTAGGAAATGACAGGGCATCAGTGGGTGTTGACACTAGCACGCCACCACACGTCTCCTCCAGGATGCAAAAGGAGATTCCGATGAGCTCAGCGTTCCTGACGAGTAACTCACTGCACCGTGGACATGGAAGTGCGTGTGTGTGTGTTTCATAATGAACAACTGGAGGAGAGTAGCGATGTTTGCAACATGCAGATGTCAAAACACAACAAGCAACAGACCCATACACGACCTTGTGAAGGCGGGAGTTTGAATTTTGAAATGGGATGCAACCTGCAGTGTCCAGAACTGATCCAAGGCATTGAATCAGGGTTTCGAACCACGAGCACACTGTGATTCAAATAACAAACCACTTCATCTTTCACTTCATCACAAATTGCTTACTAGAAAACGTTTTGGAATTGATGGGAGTATTTTATCCTAAATATGTACAATATTGCTATGATGATTTCTAAAATAATGCTCACTCCTGATATGCGCATCATTAATGTTTAGGTATCACATACATATTTTAACAATTTAATATTGGTGTATTAAATTCTATTTTTAATCTCTATATTTTATGAATATTGAGAAATGCATATCTTTTTATCATATATTTTTGGATTTGTACTTGATATTCTGAGTCCCAACCACCAATATCTTTGATGAATATAATATATTATCGGAATTTATTCAGCTGTCGCACAGACTGGATCTGGATGTAGGCTTATTTCCTCCAATAAATAATTTTATATTAAAAAAAATCGCACATTTACGATGAACATAATGAAGAGATGTTCCTCATCTACTCTGAGTCATCAGCGTCCTCTCCCACGAGCAGTAGTCTAATGTCCGCCTCTCGACGGCGTCCCTGAAGGCAGCGCCGGCCCATGCTGAGCGATCGCTTCTCTCCAGGGAGACTCAGCCGAGAGATGAACTAGGACAAGCGGATCATGGCTGCGTCTCTGTGCCGGGACTCCCTGCCCGAACATTGGACGTACGGCGTGTGCAGGGACGGGAGGGTCTTCTTCATCAAGTGAGTCATCTGCCTTCCGTGCCTTTTTCGCCAATTTTCGCTTTTGGCTTCGGCGTAACAGGTGTTTTTTTAACCCTCCCTCACTCCTCCTCCTGCGCACTCGCCGCCTTCCTCCACCCTTCTACTGTGCACGCGTGTATCCGGGAACAAGCGACCGTACGCGGGAGACCACCTGGTTGCACCCACGCTCCGCCGAGCCGGTCAACTCGGGACATATGATCCGGTCAGGTAAGCTAGCAAACCGACCGCTTCGCCTCCTTTAGCCCCGGTTGGCCCGGTTCCTCTCGACACGACTCGGCTTTCAACTTTCAAGTTTGTTTTTTTCCGTCTTTTCAGATCTGCCCAAGGGATGGGAGGAAGGCTTCACGGATGAAGGAGCGAGCTACTTCATCGAGTAAGTGCCGAATAAAAAGTTTAAGAAATGTTCGTGAACGCGTCACCTGCATCACAAGTTGGCACTCAGCTCTGAATAATGGCTGCCATTCGTTAACACTCAGGGACTCTTCATTAGGTACACAACAACTGTATTTGCATTTCATGTATTTTGCGAAGTCTGGCTTTAACCGCTTTGCTGGTTCTCCCTGAATGACTTTTTTTTCTTTTGCAAGGGAAAACAACTTAATTCACGACTAGTCGACGTAAGGCTCTAAACGTATATTTTGAGTAGTTAAGTCGACAAATAGACTAGCCCGCAGGTTCCCAACGTGATTTTCAATTGGCATGTGGGGTCCCTCTGGTGGTCCGTGAAGAACTTTGAAGTACCGTGTGCATTTAGTCTTTCAGAACTGTTTCAAATATTTATTTATTTAGGTACATTTTTATTTAACTTGTTTTACTGTTTATTGACGTTGAATCATTTATTTACATCGCATTTAAGTACAGCGTTTTGCGTTCAAATTTTGTATTATTTTCCAGTGACTTACATTACATACACTTAAGTAGAGATGTCTGTGAGTATTAACTCATTGTTATGAGTACATTATTAACTCTTGAGCACTCACTCATTCCAAGTATCAATACTCGTACTTATTATACATAAAATTTCAGTACCGTAATAACAGATACAGTAATTTCGAACAGAGTTCTGTCTTTCTGACCCACATGATAATTCACTGATGTTTCAAACCACTGTAGTGTAGCACTAACGACTGGCATGAAAGACTAACTCAATGTCAGATTAAAACAAAAACAAAAAACAAACAAAAAAACCCTTCTGCCTTTAGTATCAATGGACGGGCATCCTGATAATTTGAGATAAGCCCGATATCGGCCCGATATGGATACTTGGTATTGGTACTTGGCCATCCCTACTTATTGGATGAAAGCCTTTGACTCTGTTCAAATGAACACTTGGGTCAACTACATGACTGTATTTTAACTTTGGTCAGGATGATAATACTTGGAGAACAAAATATATTGATATTTTAGGTGGTTCTTGCGCAAAGTTTTAGAATGTTGGACTCGTTGACTAATGTGCACAACCACTAGTTGCTACTGTGTACCAGCAGTGTTTTGTGCCATATTTCCCTACCTTAGAGATGATATTTGGTTGCCTGAGCCCAGAAGTATCTCGATATTCAAACGATGCATGTCGCCTGCTGTGACACCAGCGACAGGCAAAACATCACCTGCGGCACATTCAATGCAAAAGGTTTTGGGTGTCTTTTTACTAAATGCATGACAAATCTCTTTTAAAGTTATTGATAGCATTTTGTCCCTATGTGGGGGATTTATATGGTATTTCTTGCATGGTTTAAACTCCCTTGCCACAACATTAGGTACACTTGCACAAGCAATGTGTGATGAATGTCATTTCTTGCGGTCAATATGACAATTATAAACATATTGTGAAGTGAATACCTTGCTGAGATTGTCAATCCAAACTGAGCATGAATTTATTTGTGTTTTATGGAACTTCATTTTCGATTCAGTTTGCGTATTTTTTTGAGACAACTTTTATATTCAATCTCTATAGTGTGTGCACGTGGATTATTATCTTTGATTTTATTTTAATTCACCAGCAGTATCATTTAGTGACATCCGATTTGTTTGATACAGTGCCCGTGTGTTGTGGTGTAACTAATGGTGAAGCCATTTTTAAAATATTTCTTTCATTGTTCATCCATTTTTGCATCCGAGCTCAATATGGGATCTCCATGATGCGTTCAGGTGTATCTAATGTTGTGACTGCTCACGCCCATTTAACTGTGACATCAATGAACTAACTCCACGGTTCTTAGCGGCATCATGGCGAGACACACTGTGTTGATAAATCCGGTGACACAATGTTTGTCTGCCTGCTGGCTATTTGCTGGCATATTTATCCCGCCGGGTGAAGTTTACTTTGCTTGGACTTGTTGAATAACTGCCCCGACTTGTGGACTCAGTGTAGTGTATTTGGACTGAATGACAACTGCAGAACACCTCCCACTACCCCTCACAAACATACTGTAGCGCCGTGTGTGTGTGTGTGCGTGTGGTTAATTATTGGTCAGGATGTTTGTCTTAGATTCCAACAGTATTACACTGCACCTACTGTTGTGACCTGTCTGTCTGTTAGCCCACTGTCACGCAGCCCCCCCCCCCTTAGTGAGGGGCTTCTGCTGCGAGAAAGGGGATTAGATGAGAGTTGGGGTTACGATGGGCGGAAAGAAACTTGATCGTATGCCAAGTGAAAGAGGGGTTTTGTCCCCGTGGCCTTCATCACGTCTCTAATCTACAATCAATGAGCTCAGTTTTCCCAGTGCAAATAATGGAAGCAGAAATAGTCACTATTGTAAGTCATGTATTAACTGCAGGCAGTGTTTTAAGCCACATTTTTCTCTCAAGCTACAAATTTTAACAGGGAATATTTTTCCACATTTTTTTTATTTTTGCAGTTAAAGCTGAAGTAAATAATACAATCAAAGACCGAAACCAGGAAATCTCAAAGTGTAGTACAGGCTCCCTCTAGTGACAGTTGACAGAATCACGGCCTAACTTCAGTTCAGTTGTATTTAACTTATTTTTTTAAATGTTACCATATTTAGGTACAGTGCTAATTTTAAACCGTGCATAAAAGTGACACTAGCTTACAATAATATGGTTGACAACAAAGCTTGTTTTTGATTAATACTACGCTATTGTATTTTAATGTTGATCATCATGAAGGTACTTGGACAGCTACTTTTTTTTGTCAAATTGGATCATTTTTTTTCCCTCAACACACTGTGTCATAGTGCTTGGGAATATATATGTATAAGTATGTGTGCGTAACTATATCGATAAAACAGTATCTTTACATTGAACATGTTGTGACTATAACACATTTTTTCCACTGTTCTATCTTTTCAAAATGAATACACCGAAGGTGAAAAACCTTGAAAGTGTTGTGACACGAAAGATCCTATCGGAAGTCCGCGACAAAGAGGCTTATCTCCAATCGGCTTACATCATGGCAGGAGTGTGAGTGGCCTAACATCTAGTGGAACACTTTTTTTAAAAGCATGCGTCTCGCATCGAGTGAAGGCCTGATAGATTTGTGTCTAGTCGTACATGCATGCTGACGTGAATGAATATCCTAAGAATAGCGCAAGCATAAAAAAGAGAGCGAGCAGAAAAGATTCATCATCGAGATGCGTTGAAGAGAAGTTTGGCAATGGAGGCTTATGAGCACAGGAAGCGCACGCACTTAAAAGCAAAGAACTACTTCTGATTTGTTCAGGTTCACAATGAATCATTCATGTAGGGAACAGATGATGGACAAATTCAGAGGCAGAGCAAGCTGTGCAAAAGTGTGGCTGTTAAATTGGATCTACTATTAGCATTTCATGACGTAAGGGGGGAAAAAAGGTGAGAGACTGGGGCCCTTTGGAGGTGGCAGAGCAGCCTGTTGTATTATATGGAAATCACTGAATGTTACTTTACAATTGCGGATATTTAAAAAAACAAAAAAAACCCCGAAATCATGGGTTACATTGCTCAAGCAGGTTAAAAACAAGCAACCCCCCCCCCCCCCAAAAAAAACGCTTGGCAGATAATTACGATCTATGTTGGACAACATTCCCCCAGGCGTAGTGTTCGACTGACAGTGATGTTCACTCATGGGTAGCGGATGCTAGCAGACGCGTCAGACGTTAGCCGAAAGTTAATGACTTGAGGCTAACCCCGATCGCCGCTGGCCTTAATCAATTCAGATCAGCGGCGGGGGACAAGAGCAGCGACGCAAAGAAAAGCGTCATGGCCAAATTATCATGATCAATAATTCGCAGACAACAACTCTTATCATTGGTTAAGAAATGCTGTGACATTATTGTCATAACGGAAACACTTATTATATATGTTTTCATTTCGGTCTTTGAAAGTCGATCTTTATATGAAAATGGCCGGTGGAAGTGAAAAGTTAGTTAGTACTGTGTTACAATTTCTACAATTTCTGTAGATTTTTGCACATTGTCATCTATAAATCAAAGACAAAACATAAAAATTGTGTGGTATGAAATATTCCAATTGATGTTTATATATATATATATATATATCCATCCACCCATCCATTTTCCAAACCGCTTAATCCTCACTAGGGTCGCGGGGGTGCTGGAGCCTATCCCAGCCGTCTTCGGGCAGTAGGCAGGGGGCACCCTGAATCGGTTGCCAGCCAATCGCAGGGCACACAGAGACGAACAACCATCCACGCTCACATTCACACCTAGGGACAATTTAGAGTGTTCAATCAGCCTGCCACGCCTATATATTTATAAACGATTAAAATATTTAATCTAATTAAAAATACAACTGTCATAATTAATTCAAATCAACTAAAAAATTAATCGTGATTACTCACACATTTTTTATCGTTTCTGAATTTCCTTTTACATTTTTTGTCCTATTTTTCCCCATTTTAATGCTCTCATCAACATGGAATCATGAATCAGTTTTCTATGTGCCAAATGCAAATATTTACTGAAATAACAATTTCGATTTTCAATTTTACATAAACATTTTTCACTTGGTGCAGTTATTCACACATAATCTGTGTGAAAATTACTGTCCATCAATAACGGTGAAAAAAATATTTTGTCACACAACAGCTGCTCTAACAGCTTTTTTATGAAATCAAAACAGAGCAATATAACATTGTGAAGTACACATCTAAGGTACACTAGTACTCAGCCTATAGTGGATTTAAACCATGGTTGCATACTTCATTTTTCTCAAGTTTGCTTTCAACACAGCAGTCTGTTTCTGTATGTTTGTTGAAGAATAACGAGACACCGGGCACCAGTGTTCATTATGTGCCGCTGTATTGGAAACTGCCGGCCGTACAAACAAGCACACGCACTTCCCCCGTGCTGCAGGGGCAAACCATTCTGAACGCGGGGGAGGGGTTCACTCCCCCTAACACAGTCAGGCTATGTTGATTGTATTGGTCCTTCTTGCGCGGAAGTCTCTCTACGGTTGTGTGTAGACCTCATTTCGAATGACTACACTTGGTTCGATGACAACACTGGAGACATTTCACTTTCGCTAGGTCGCTACCACTGTAGCGCACTGTCAGACGAACACAGAGAAGCTCCACCTGCTCTATTTACGTGGAGACAAAACACTGTAACCTCAACACAAAATAGTTCCAAACAAGTAACAATCGCGTCAGTGGCATACATCGTATACCTGTATGATACAGAGAGAGAGAGAAGAACAGATAACTTTGGTCTTGTCAGTGGAGCAATATGGCAACTTTTGAAAAGTCAACTTTCCATTCATAAACTCTTTAAGTATCAATTTTCGGTGTCTCGCGCTGCCGTGGTTGGCAAAACAGAAATGGTCGTGGACTTCTGCAGCGCGCTTGTTGTTTTTTTTCTGATGTATTTATAGAGCAACGTAACATCCGCTTGTGACGTGGGCCGCGTTAATCTCGCGAGAACAATTTTAATCCCGTTAAAATTCATTTAAATTAATGCCAATAAAAACCCACTGAACTGACAGCTCTAATATATATATATATATATATATATATATATATATATATATATATATATTTTTTTTTCGCGTCGTCCCGCACGCGGTCTGTCCTTCCGTCTGTCCCTTTTCAAAAAGTACCTACTTCACCGCGCCGCCACTGCGCCGCTCAGGCAGTGGCTCACTACGATCGCGCGGGCATCTTAGCGAAAAAATGTTGTCTACCCACAAGCATTGCAATGAAATTGTTAGTTATTTAGTAGAGCTAAACATCTCTTTATTTTCGCGATAAGCAATGAAGATGAACAAAAAGTTGAACCAAGCAACAACACTTTTGTGGGCCGAAGGCCCACCTTACCAGCCTTCCGCAGGAACTAGCTGATGAGCCGCCCGGAGGGCGGCGAACCAGCTAGTATATATATATATATATATATATATATATATATATATATATATATGAGATGAGTGGTTGCAACAAATCCCGGGAACAATATCGGACATCTCAGTCCAGAAATGTGCAGTGCTGGGAACAGCAAGGATACTGCGCAGAACCCTCAAGCTTCCTGGCCTCTGGAAGAGGACCCGAGCTGAATGAGGGACGGACACCACTCGAGGGGGGGGGGGGGGGGTGAGACGAGGATTTTTTTTTTATATTGTAGTTACGGACCAAAACATACAGCATATATATATATGTATGTTTTGGTCAGAGCACATTACCGCTTTTATTGACCATAGAGGGCAAAAAATACAAAGAAGAAAAAAAGAACTATAAGTGTATGTACAGCGTTGATGCCACTGAACATTTTGAGTAGTTGAAAGTAAAAAAAATATTCAGGAATAATACTTTTACAATTTTTGTAAAATTGTATGTTGCGTTATTTAAAATTATTTACCTCGATTGCAGCACAAGGGCATTATGATTGCATTTGTGGAATGAATATGAATGAAGCAGCACATTCCACCTGTTTTTATCCATCTAAGGGGCAGTCAAGTCAACATGACATCAGAGTTGCAAAGAGCTCAGGTAATGAGCAGATCATTTGTTTTCCGAGTGTGGTCATGTGATGTTCGCAAGAGCTGTGATTGTGCTTCTCTGGGGACATGGTGTGGACCACACGAAACATGGACCAGATGAAGCAAAGCAGAAGATTTTTGCTGACGTTTTTTTTCCATGTGTTATGAAAAAGCGGCCAGGGCCAATATTCTTTTTCGTTAAATTGTGCCGTTTTTGTGGTTCAATGAATAAAATCGTGCAGTACACTGATAGTGGCGCTCAAAATATTGTGTGCAAGAGCCAATCGTCAAGTGCGCGGGCCTGATTTGGTGTGTGGCAGGCCTGAAAGGAAGGCATCCACTTGGTCTTCAAATGAAAAGGACGCTTTGTTTTGTCCGAAAACGATTGTCTCTGTCAACAACACATCATTGCTTAGAAGGGGTGAAAGTGAAAAAGTTAAAGGAAATTCAAGGACAACATCTCACATCCACTTGTCACTGTGTTGCATTTTGAACCAGGGACTCCCTTATAGTCTTATTTGTCACACTTTGTCCTCCCGACTCATGTGGCAGACTTTGACCCGCCAGAGTAAATTAATAACCAATTGCGCCACGTCAGGATGAACCGAGTGGATCATTAATGTATTTTGAGTGAACAGTTTTGAAAAGGCTAAACTTTTTTTGGGCCTTTTTGTTTTTTTTTTTTGGTCAATGAATTACAGTGGAACTTGCGCAGAAAAGAGAGAGAACCAGCCATTCAAACTCATATTTAAACCTTTGGGACTATTTAGTTTTCAAAGTAGCTAACATGCATATTTTTTGGAACGTAACATGCAAAATGCACACAGAGATCGTCCAGCAGAGATTCAAACTCCAAACTTCTATTTGTGAGCCAGATGCGCTCACCACTGCATTACCACGCTGCTCTGCAGTGGAATTTGAGGATTCTTATTATTATTTGGTACGCTGCAACAATTTTCCCCCACAGGAAGTAATGAAAAGGCAGCATGATGTCTAAGTGTTATCAATCCTGCCTTACAGTTTAGGGGTTCTGGGTTCGAATTACAAACATTGGTATATGGTAGATTGCAGGAAAAACTGTGCTGAAAGTCTTGAAAAATAAATAATGTAAATGTCAGGGTCTGCTGAGACAAGAGAGACAGTGACTCACAGTTGACTCAATGTGTTCTCACTGAAGTCTTGAAGCAGCTAATGATTTATCGACAGGGTGCGCGCATGCCTCCCCCCCCCCCCCCCCGCGTATGCTGTAGGTACATGCACGCGTGTGTGTGCGTCAGTCACAATGCAGTCTTCTTGTCATCGACGCGTCATAATGGCGAACAAAGCCAGCCAAGTGAATAGATGCCACTTAAAGGTCTCCCCACTTACTCTGAAACTTGAAACTGAGAATAGAGCTCTTCGCGTTTCTCTTCCGAAAGGACTTGACACGCTTTCCTGACTTTCGCACACAGATCAGTCTGAATGCCGTTCCTTTCCAACGACTCAGACTTGCGACTTTGGAGGTCTTTCTACTTCTTTCGAGCTTACCACAGTCATTGGAATAATGACCGGTTTTGCTTTCTAAAGCTTATAATGCAATTATTGACCAAGAGCTGCATTTTTTAGATTCTTTTTTTTCTCCCCAAGAACATGACGAGTTTCTTGCTGTCCAAATAGAAACAAAGCAACCACCACTACTTCGTGAATCCTCTTCATACTTTTAGTGTTGTGTCAAAGCAGGGACCTGTTCTCCAAAAATTTGTCCGAAGGTCAATCAAAACTTGGAATTCTCGAATCTGCGTGGCAAACAAGATCCCAAATGACTTTGACTGACGGTCGATGCAAAAGTACTACAAAGCCATTTGTTGTGCTACATAACAAAAAAAAATCATTGTGATTTTGAACAATTTATCACACAAGATAAATCCCAAAAAGTTGAACTTGGCTTGAAAAGGGGAACAATTTGGACTTTTTCTGGACAAGTATGCATATAAGGCAAAATGTCAAAGTCAAGGCTCGGGGGCCAGATCTGGCCCGCCACATCATTTTATTTGGCCCGCAAAAGCAAAATCAAGCATGTTAAGTTTGACGATGCTTGCGCAAGTCTTAACCAACATTTCAAATTGTCATATGTCATCCACAAGAACAGTCATTATTCTTGACTTCTGATTTAAAAAGTAGTTATCCATCATCTTTTGTGCGCTATGTATGTAATATATGGAGGTGATTAAAGATTTTTTTTGGTTTCCCCAAATTCATAACGGCCAACCGTAAATACAATGTGGCCCGTAAATGAATTTGACACCCCTGGTCTAAGGCATCAAACAGAACTTGGGAGTTCTATTTGCTTTGTGCCACTGGTATCAAACCCAAGGCCCGGGGGCTATATCCGGCCGGTGGCTTCATTTTAAATTGCCAGCAAAAGGGAAATAAATGTGCCTTGCAAATTGTCTTCACGTTTAACAACACTGAGATGTGAGATGTTGCAAACATTTTTTTTGTCCACAATCCCTCCTTGAAAATAATTTGACACATACTTGAACAATTATTGACTGGCTTCTATGAATGGACACAAGAGTATACCGTGCGACAGCTAGTTTGCCCCAAAAGTGGTAAATCGTACTTTTTTTTCCTGGAAAAATAAATTTCTGACAGCAAACAACCAAACAAAACGGAATCATTTTGAATAACACCTGACGCAAGACGGATCACAAAAAGCAGCACGTTTGCATGAAAGTAGTCCAATTTTGATTTTTTTTTTCTGCAAAAAGCACCTCAAACGTGAAAACTTTAAATTGTCTGCACTGAAAATCAGCACAAGAACACAATGGCTTTTGAATCCCCAAAAATTCTGACCCAAGATGACACCTAAAAAGTCATCTCAATATGTCCCCAAAATGGTGCAACTAGCAAATTGGCAAAGTGGCCGCCATAATGATTCAGTACAATATCATCTGGCACAAGATAGACCCCAAAAAGCCGTGCAATTTCCCACCAAAATACACACACAGATTTCTGCTCGCTTCCTCCTCCTTTTTCACAGATGAAGTCGAATGAGCCTAATTGAGATGGAACCAGGTTAATTAGCAAGATTCGCAAAAAAATAGCCACGAAGCAAGCGTCTTCTCAAAACAGAGGTGTTATTTTTAGGATAGGAGTTTTTTTCCCCGGCGTTTCAGTACCCAACATCAGTGTGTTTGTGTGTGTGTCTTTGAAGTTGGCCTGGAAAGAAAACGTCCTGAATATTTCACCTGGCCCTCAGGCGGAAGGATTAATCCTCCCGATCTCGCAGAGAATCTGAATTCAATTAAGGAAGGTTGACTTAGTCGTTATCAAGTGGTACTCGGTACGTTATGATCGGTTCGACTGGTGTTGAAATGCATCCAGCCGTCATTCGAGGAAAGGCTGAGCATGGATGTGTCCAAAGACATTTGGAGAATGACCTTTGTGCCGTGTTTGGCTCGAAATAAAATGTCAGTGCTGCACATCGGTCTGCACGCTGGCATCTCTTTCATGCCCTCCAGTCAAAATGTCAACACGTTTTGTGGGCGTGATTACCGCAGAACATCTGTGTCTCCTTACCTGAAACATAAGAAAAAAAAAATAAGAAGTTGGAGCATGTGGGGTATTTCCTCTCATAATGTCTGCTATCTTTTCAGACAACATCAGAACTGAGGTTGGGGATGGAGCTCTGCTCTCCAGCCGATTCCACTTATTAATTTTCTGTTAGAAAAAACAAACAGAAAACGTGCTTTTGTTGACTGCTGCAACAGCAGCAGCAGAGTTACAGCAACCAAAAATGAAGGTGCAAAAACAGGTCACGAAACATGAACTTTTCTGTTAACGCTGAGCCAAAACACCGGGATGCCTTCTTTGTCCGGGACTGGAAATTGCGGTGGGTGTCCATCTGTGTCCAACCCGGAGCAAAGGAGGCCTCACACAATGGCGCGATTGAGGGACAAACAACAAGTCGCTTGAGACCTTGTCAAAGCCGGCTCGGTTGGAGTAGACAATTGGCTTTGTGTCAGTCGAACGAGAGCACCAAAACACGAGTCACAAGGGGTTCGGCGGCCATGCCTTGTGGAGCCCGTGAGCTTTTTGCACTCTCTAATCATCAGGCGTTGCGGTACTGACTTTGAGGAAGGATGGGGACCTGCTGCAGCCGAAAGCCAACGCATGAAACCGGGGTCAAGTTGGTTCCCGTCAAACGCCGCGTTATTTTTGCTATGGCCAACGAGGGCGCGGACAGTCTTGATCGTGGTGAACTCTCCCCAAGGAATCCATTGTGTGATTCAAGGTATGCTAAAATGTTGACGACGACAAGGTCTTTGTGTTTATTTGTTTGTTTGTTAGCTTGTTAGCTGACTTGTCCGTGCACGTTGTTGTTTAGCTTCATCGGAGTTGTGTGTGCGCTATTGTATGTTCGTACACGCCACCTTATCCCTCTAATCGTATGGCGAGCTCCGGGCCTGAAGGGATGCAACGCACCTGGATGACATAATTAAATAAAAGATAAAGATTGAAGCTGTTTTTGCCACTTTTTTTGGGGGGTGGGGGTGGGGGGGGGGCTTCAATTCATTGGACATTGTGGTGCTCCATTCGGTGTGCCCACTTTGGCCACCTGGGGTTAGCGGAATACGGACTTACGGATATTTCATGGAGATCGTTACAAGCAAGCGTCATCAACGTGGTTTTTTTGGGAAAGTATGAAGAAATATATGCCTGTAGGTCCAGTTATATCATCTGTCTACATGCATTGCTTCACTGTGTTCAACTTTCCGTTGCGTAATGTTGATGGTGTTTTGAGTTAGCATGAAGCTAGCTGACTTGAGCCTTTTTTGGTGGTTGTTGCAATACATGACAGGAAATCTTCTCTTTGTTTGATGTTAACTTTGACGGTAACCTTCAACCGGATGTGTCAAAAAAATAGCTCCATCTCGTTTTTGAAAAACTGTTCACTTTCTGCTTCTTAAGATAAGATAAGATATCCTTTATTCGTCCCACACTGGGGAAATTTACAGCCTCCAGCAGCAAGAATGTGGGTAAAAATAAGAAAGAACAAACAAACACCATTCAATTAAGTGCAATATAAATACAAAATGGATAAAGCGCAGTGCTATTTACAATTGTTTTTCACATCATTCAATTATTATTATTATTGTTGTTATTTTTATTCAGCAGCCTGACAGCAGTCAAAGCAAAAAAAACAAGTGGCCAAACGACAGCTTATATCCCAAAACTTGCAAATTGGGTCATTTGTATCCCGAGCTCCTCTAAATTGTGTCTAAATAAAGATTCTAAATAAAACAGTTCTTAAAAGTTAAATGCAAATGTACTAAATATAACTTAACTGCTTTCAGTCAGTGATTTGAGACGGTAAAACAAATAGAGAATCAATATGTGTCTGTGGTTCATTACCTCGTAGCTTCCCTCAGGATTCTCCTCGACAATTTCCTTCTTTTTTTCCCCTGTATCACACAAACATTTAGGATCAAAAAACACGGTCGCACTTCAGCCCCCCTTCAAGCTCTTGCTGTGGAAGAAAGAAAATGTGAAGCAGATGGAATGAAAAACATTTTACATTCAAACAAACACCCCTGCAGAAACAATCAGATATTGCCGGCACCTGTTTGCATCCATTTGAATGGTGCACGCTTGACAGCCGAACGACGCTCAGGCGATGCGATAATACAGACGGCAGTAATGTCGGGTGTGTCATCAAGAAGCTCAAATACATTGTCTGCAAATGAAAGTTTTCCATTGTGCAGCAAGACTTGAGAGTCATTGTAATTTGTTTTGGCAAATGGCAGTCTGTCACGTTCCACCCCACCCGTTCAAACCAGCAGAAGATTATGGATTTCATCAAAAGCTCTGTGGAGCTTTTCACTTTCTTGTATTTGTCTCGAATATGGATTTTCCTCTTGCATGGTTGCTGCTTTATTGACAAAAAGGCACCAAAATTAACTGCTCCAATTGCTGGGTAAATTTGGGATGCATGGGTACCTAATGCGGGTCCTGAGTGTTGTTTGGACCACACGCGCCATTGTTCCAAACCCACTGATGTATAATCATTTTTGTCTGGGTCTGCTGCTTGCTTTTTATTCATTTTTTTTGTTTTTATGTTTTTGTGACGATGTCAATATGACGCAAGTGGTAAAAAACAGCCCATGAGAGGAATTGGGCACTGCAACCATGAAGTTGAATAAAACCGTATGGAGCCAAATAGTTATGCTTTGACGTGTTGACGACTGCCACGTACCATACTGCCATACCAAATTTCTGCAGATAGTAGCCGAGAGCTGTGGCCTCGTTGTTGTTGTTTTTTTGCCCACTCCAGGTCGAACTTACTGTTCAACTAAGCAAAAATCAATAAACCTCCTTCAAGGACGATATATTCTTGATTCTCTGCAAAAAATGACTCGTGTGACCTTATTAAGTCATTTGTGAAACTCTTATTCATGTGTGTCTGTATGATTGCATTATTTTGACCACTGATGGCCAAGGTGCGCATGCCAGAATGAGCACAATGTATGGCTGGAACGGATGAATGACATTTCCATTCATTTCAATGGGGAGAGACGTTTTGAGCTGCAAACACAGTCATGGGAACAACTGAATCCTTATTCATTCATTCATTTTCCTATCCGCTTTATCCTCACAAGGGTCGCGTAGGGTGCTGGAGCCTATTCCAGCCGTCTTCGGGCAGTGGTGGAGGGGGCGCACACTGAACCGGTTGTCAGCCAATCGCAGGGCACGCAGACGAACAACCATGCGCATTCACACTCACATGTAGGGACAATTTGGAGCATTCAATCAGCCTGTCATGGATGTTTTTTTAATGTAGGAGGAAACCGGAGTACCCAGAGAAAACCCCCGCAGATATGGGGAAAACGATGCAAACTCTACACAGAAAGGCCGCGGAGCTGGAATTAAACCCGGTACCTCTGCACTATGAGGTTGACGCGCTAACCACTGGCCCACCAGGCCGCCCTGGCCGATGAATATGTCATCTGAATCAGCATCGACTTAAAAAAACCCCCAAAAAACTCCATATCCCAAGTTATGACACCCTGAAGGACTCCGTGTTTTCAAAGAAAGAACACGCGATGGCCTTTATCTCTTATTTTTCGGACTGAATCAACACGACGGACATGATACAGCAGTCGCGCAGATGAGACGATCTCATTACAATAAAAATGCCAGCATTGCAATTTGAGCGGCGCACTTATCTGCCGCCTCCATTTGCGTAACCCGCCGGGCCTCCGTGTACATTCCAGTCAGTCCTCTTTTTTTAATATTCAATTGCTATTTACTGCCGCTGGAGTCCAATTTGTTGACTGGAATTTTTATGAGCTTTGTTCCATCTCTGTGGAACAAGCTCGCCCCGCATATCAAGAGGGCCTCATCAAATGGTGCACATGAAGACGTGATGGGGGAGATTCACTTGCGACACAAGTGGCACTGCTGCTTTGATGTTGGACACAGGTGCGAGCGGTGCAGTGTGTGGTCAAGGGGTTGCTCTTTTCAAGCTGTGACATGTCCTAATGGCGGCCGAAGGTTGTTTTGTCAAAAGAAAACTCAAAGTACAGGTCTCCTGTGGTTTACAACAGAGTTGGTAAATGCGTAATATGGCATTGTTGTTCATTTTTTTCCATCTTCACATAGATTTTGGGAGAATTATCTCAACCAGCCAGCTGGAGTTATTTGGAACACTAACCGAGACTCATGCTAGAGATGGCTGCTTCACTTAATTTGCAGATTGGAAACATCAGACACTGTGTAGTCATTTAACACAGTGAAAAATAAGTAGGAATGCACACATTCTCAATACCAAGATTCAAGACAAATTCCAGTGAGGCATGCTCCTTTCCAAAGAAAGTTACCTCGTTCCGACTGCAGAGGGCGCCAATCTAAGCTTCAAGGTCTTCACTTTCTTTCTTTCTTTCTTACTTTGTTTCATTCAAATATTGCAACATGAATGAAAGAAGGATGATCTCAACTTCAATTATGTTTACCTTCAGTCCCACGTGTCACTGTGTGAGCTGGTTCACTTTATAAACTATCCCGCGAGTGTCAAATAACACCAACTGTGTACATATTCAAATGCGCCTAATATGCAATTCACAACAGATGCTAAACTATGCTCATAGACCAGTCCTCTAATATCCCCCATTCACTATTTCTTTATCAGATAATTAAATAACTCAAAGAGACTTGCCCTGAGGTCGGAAAATCTCATTTAGAGTCTGGTTCTTCAATGCTTGCTTAGCATGAACTGGCCCCGAACCAGCTGTACCCAATCCAAAAAAAGAAAAAGAATAAGAATTGGACTAATTGTAGTCAGATTGCAAGTAGGAGATAAAACAGTGCAATGACGCCCGAGGGCGCAAACTTGAAGGTGTATTAATAGCCTCTGTGTGTGTGTGTGTGTGTGTGTGTGTGTGTGCAGGTTCTGTTAAATCCAATTGTCTCTCTCTCTCTCTCTCTCTGTCTTGCTCGCTCGCTCTCTCTTTCTCTCTCTCACACACACGCACACTTTCAATTGAAACAGTACTTGGGCCACGACTGATGACATTTCACAAGATCGCAAGGACATAAGAATGGAAAAAAAGCGCCACATGAGATACGTCTCCATGTTGAAATCCTTCAAGTAACGCGAGGCTCAAAATTATTATTTGGGACGGAACTTATGGTGGTTTTCTCACTCTGTGGCAAATATTGCATTTGTCAATTTTTTCTGATGAATATTGATGAAAATCAGGGGGTCGCCTCTGTCATTCGTGGCATTTAGTGACTTGTAGCGATGCTTCAAAGCAAAGCGACTGTTAGGGGAAAGTGTTTGCGAAAGACAGATTACCGACTATTTATTCTTTATTAAATCGTAATTGAAGATTTTTTTTTCAGCTGGTAAATAAACCGCCATAAAGTTCCCTCAAGGAGTGAACAACAAAGCCAAAGCTTGTTCCTAAAGTGTGCTTATTAATGCGTCGCGTAGCGTTGTCTGGAACGATCTCAGGTGTGACCTTGAACACGGAGGTGTGTTGAGCGGAGGGTCTGGGATTTTGAGATGTGACGGACCTATAAAATGAGCCACCGGCTCAGTGGTACTCCTGCCGCCCTGAGGCTTCTGGGTAACAGGCGGCGTTCCCTTGTGTTTTCCAAGACAGATTAGATTCAGTCAGTTACATTTCCAGATAAATACATAGAGCAGGAGCTCCAAGGCCCGTGCGGCCTATTGTTCCTTTTCATCCTTTCCCTTATATCATCTCGCCGCTTCCTCCCAGCTGATAATTGCTTCCCGTCATCCTTTTCACTTTCTGGGTGACGGTGATGTAACCAGCCAATTACCGTACACTTGCCCATGTGGATCTCTCCCACTACCCGTTGCATATTTCCTGCTTGGTTCCGAACTGCAAATATCCTCTTTACATCTGGAGTGGGGAAACGTTTGTGGTCATTGGCCATATTTGATTTTCAAAATGAACACGTCATGGTCTTGACAGGTCATTTACACTGGAGATGTGGTTTAAAAAAAAAAAAAATGTGTATGTGAAGAGTCGACGGCCAACCTAAGAGCGGAGACAGTTTGTTCGAAAGACACAGAGGAGGCGCTGCAGAAGTGTTTCCATCTCAGCGACTGGGGTTATGTTTTAAAGAGGTATATTTTCATAATATGGTGTTTCAAATAAGTCTTTGGTTTGTTATTATTCGTGCCCCACCAATGTGTTTTTTTTTTCCCCCCAGTTCTGGATGCCTCTTGAAAAAAAAAAAAAATTGGCATCAATTGTGATTGCTTAATAATTATCTGATTCGTTAAAAAAAAAGAATAAATAAACTGGACTAGCCACTAATCAATCACTTTATCTAATCTAATTATTATATGGCCATTACACGTCCCCAAGGGCGCAACGGTTTAGGAAGCGCCAATCTAATCAAAGAGTTTTAAAAGCATTGATGGTTGGTGGAGCAGCTCTGAGGGATGTCAGGAGTCTCCTGCCAGGTGTAGGACGGTCACAACCTTGCAGCAAGGTCAAGTTAGTCCGATCCATGAGTACCGCACATTTGGATTTAGCTCATCGGCCACCTGTCGCACGCTTAAGCGGAAGGTCAGTTCACCAGCATGCTACACGTTTTCTGTTTTCACGTTTGGTGTTACCTACATTTACAAGGTTATTCTTTCTTTTCTTTTTTTTTGCATCCGAGTCACCTGATTCTGAGGATTTCCCGATACCTCGGCAATTCCATAAAGCAAGTGCAGGCGTCCTTCTCATTGCCGTTCGCCACAAGGTCCAGTCTGCTAATCAAGGGACATGCAAAATGGTGGTGGCGGATTATGAATTAAACATATATCATTGAAATTGACTTTTTAGGCACTGCTCGAAAAATGCTTTTTTGGCGGATGATGAGGAAGGTGAAGCGCACGGCTGGAGCGCTCAAAAGTCAGCTGTTGGAATTTTGGCGCGATTGGAAACATAATATTTTCTTACAGTGACATCAATTTTGTCATGAGTTTATGTGATCTCGTTACGTCTAATTCGTCATTTCATAACCCAAGCAAGGTTGTTTTTTTTCACCCCCTTGAACAATGATTTTGAAAATGTGAATATTCAGCGTAACAGTCACAATTTGCTTTTCTGTGACATTTTACTTTTTGGGTGTGCTGTCTGGTATGATTTCTTTTTTTTTCTTTTTTTCTCAAAAGTAATAACATATGTGCCTCGGTTCAAAAAAGGTTGCGAAAATGTGGCACCAGGCCACTGTGCAGTAATTTCATTCAAAATCAAATCGGGTTGTTTTTTTTTTGTGCTTGGAATCCTCAAATGGGAAGGGAAACTTTGGCTGACCAAGCATTCAAAGGTGATGATTCTGTTCTTCCAGACAGTTTGCTGAGGTTACGCAAGATCGACAAGAAAGGATGAGCTCACGTATTTGCGTTCAGGTGTCAAATGAAACCTGACTCACAGTTTTATTGGGCATGTAGACATTGCCACTTTCACATCCCTCTCTCTCTCTCTCTCTCTGGCCATCTCGTCCTTTCCGTCCCACAGCGGCATGCATCCTGTCAGTGGCACATGAGGCAGGAATTGGAAGGCTCTGTATGCCTCCCTCCCTCTCTCTCTCTCTCTCTTTCCTTTTCACTTCCCGCCTCGCCTCCGACAGGCGCTCGCTGCTCATTTTGCGAGGCGGGAAAGCCGGCCGGGTACAGAGGCAGCGGTTTGTTCTCGCTACCTCTCATCTCAAAAGACGAACAAGGCACAGATTTGGGAATGAATTTGCGACATTCCGTGAAGTTTGGCGGAGCGGGAGGGATGCGTGAGGATGGACGTCGGACGGGGGTTGACCTCAAAGACAGCTGTTCCGTCTGATTATTACTGAGAGGAAGGCGGTGGGGGGGACGTCTGACTCTCGTCGGCATCACAACGGGAGCCTGTGATGACACTCCTCACCCGGGGCACTTGTTTGGGGCTCTGCTGAATAGTTGTTTGTGGGTTTGTTCACCCCCCCCCCAAAAAAAACAGGAGCAGGGGAAAGGGAGGGACTTCCTTTCCAGGTGTGCAAACCAGTGCGTGGTTTCATCTGACTCCCGGAGCCATTCGGGGGACGGTGATTTATGTGAAACTATCGAAATAGAAACAGCACTTGTGGACTTGCAGGGAAATTGAAAGAAAGCATCATGTGGGATCAGTCGGGATACTGCAATCACATACCACAGCCTGGATATCCCTTCTACCATGCTCCTTGCAGGTATGCACCTACTTACCGACATTCCAAATCGGCTATCTGAAAGGGCGGGATTAGTTGCTGTCTTGTTAATTCCGACTAGTTTGTTTTAAAGGGTTTACAAATGGTTACCCAAACCTAGTTGGGGCAACGTAACTCGGTTGGTAGAGTGTTTTTTTCCCCACTCCATCCTGTAGACAGCTTCAATTCTCACGACCTTGTTGAAGATTTTTTGAGGGCTTTGAGTACCTTGAAGTTAGGAAAGCACAACAGTGAAACCCCCGTTCATTGGGAGGCACGCAATTCAGACCCTCCGTGATAAAGAGAAACCATATCATTTGATGTATTTCTAATGAAACCTTCAAACAAACATATTTGAACTTTCTCAACACATGTTTTTAAACACATTGTGAATTTGAAGAATTTGCAGCATAATGGAAGAACAACATAGTTTGGGATTGCTCAATAAATGAGAATATTGCAGAAAACTTCATTTCTATTTCCCTTCAGTAGTTCAAATCAAGAAGTGAAACTCAAATTATGTGGATGATTAATTGATTTTCATTTTTTAAAAATAGCTTTGATGTTTACAGCAGTGAACGAAAACCCCATATTCTCGAATATGTCGACACAAAATCAGCAAAATACAAGGTAAAAATTCACTTTTTTTCCCAGATCGGTTGCTTTATTCTTGTTTGAATTTTAAGAGGTACTTACGTGTCTGTGGTACACCTCAGTATGTGAAAAATCCCAAGAGAAAAACCCTGTCAATATGAAACCAACTTCATATTAGTAGAAAGTGGACATAATTTTCTTCAAGTGAATAGCAAGAATTTTTAAATTACCAGGCATATTGATTCATGTTCTTTTCGACACAAATAAGCCAAAGAATTGCGTTTATGTGGACAGGGGTTCGGATTCTGGATTCTTGTTTGAATTTGGAAATGACATTATTAATCTGTGGTGTACCTCAAGTGTTTGTCCTAGGGCTTCACTTTTATACTAAGTTAGCATCTTTAACAAAAAAGTAATTTATTTAACATTCCACAAATGTACGCTAGCCCGAGGAGCCGCCCCTCATTGGCTTATCTGCATATTGTGTGTAGAGAAGCTGACGCAAGTTAGCTGCAACCCAACCCAGCAGTACTCCTCAGGCATTTTTGTCGCGTTTGCATTCATAACCAATAGTTGGCAGAGAATAAGGTCGCCATTCTTTATCAATGTTGACGTCCTTTGAATAGCTCACGAACGTTATTTATGTTATTGTTAGTAGGATTACCTGTTCAAAACGTAGTTCCCACAAAATCTTTTGCATGGATGAAACTTTTACCAGGGAAGAATGTTTTGGCACAAATCATAGTTAATCGAGAGGGTTACTAGGTCATTCGGTGACTGTTGTGGTCAAACTGGTTATTCCGGACTTGTTCATTGTGCAATTGGTTCCAACTGAAATCCTAAACTGGTTTTACCTGTGACAGAAGATGACTAGAGAAGTGCCTTTATTGTTCCTCTGCGTCATGTAGTTTACTCAGCTGTGAATGCCTTTCCTGTAAAAAACAAAAAACAAAAACAAAACAAAACACCGAACATCTCGACACAATCATTATTGTAAAACACTCTAATGTTGGCTTATGACATTGGTCCTGCCATCAAGCTCTATTTCCCGAGGGGTTGTTGGCCAACAAAGAGCAGACCCCTGCCCACGTCTGCCTCTATATCAAATACTGCAGCAGCCATGGACCCCTGACGGCAACTGGAGCGCTGCACCACTGATTCATTGTAGCTATGTGTTATTCATGCAGCTCTGCAATGTCTTAAATTAGATTTTTCCAAAATGAAGCCCTAACTTAGCACTTAAGAAAGGGCCACTTTATTCTTCAATTCTCTCTTCAAAGTTCAATAAAAAATCAAACACACAAACAAAATCAAGTTGAAGATGTTAAGTAAATATTTCATTTTGTTGAGCGTTTTGTGAGTGTGAGAAAAAATGCTGCTGGCCGCAACTACCTTCGCAGTAGAAATGTTTATTGTGAAATATTGCCCACTTCTGGTCATCTTTCGTGAAGGAGAGGGCTTACATTTCATCCGAATGGTGTTAAAATAGTCTTAAATTTGGTTTCCATTAACCAGACACCCTGGGAAAATAAGATTGGTGGTCGGCCCCGTCCATTTCGGGAGGCTTTCATCAAACTTCTTTCGAAAAATAAAACGTAACAAGACTGAACCCTCACGTAATTGCACAGAAGCCATCATAAATCTGTCACAGCAAGGATATTATAGTTTAAGAAGAATTATGGAAAAAAAACCTAATGCTACAATGAGCTAAAAAAACATTTTCATCTACGAGATGAAAGTCTAATGGACCACAACGCAAAGTTGTGCAACAATAAAATCAACATTTAGAATTGGATGGCAAGTAACTGAATCAGGCAAACTGATGTTTAAATATATTCCTCAGTTTTTTAAAATCCCAGTGTTTATTTGTGAGCAGCAGTGGAGGCGGTGTTGGTCGGTTGTGATCTTTGCTTCAGGGCAGAGGGAATTAACCGCGGAATGACTCACAGCTTGGACCGCTGGGCAGGTCGCCGACCAGTCATATCGGCCAGGAAGTTTGTCCTCATCTAAATAAACCCTCTGAAACAACTCAATTGTCGCTACTCGCGCTTACTGTAGTGTCCCACAAGGACTGAGTCACCCAAGGAATTGTCAACCTGTAGAGCTTCTGAAATTTGTTGCATTTCGGGAATTTGAGGTAATTGATTGAGATGCTACTGCTGTCTCATTCATTTTTTCTCCCCCCCAAATGAGTGTCCTTCAACTGACGCTTCACTGTCACTGTGCTTCATTTAAAATTTGCTTCTCACTTCGATTGTTAATCCTTGCTGCAGATAGAAAATCCCATTGGGGAGCTTCATGTTCACCTTCAAATTATTCCAATATTAAGATAAAATATGAGCCAGATATATAAAGTCGTCACTCTGATAACAAGGTGGAAATTGCTAGTTGGAAAACAAACAAACAAACAACAACTCCTAATTGTAAAGCATACTTGTGGCCCAGTAGTGTAATTATGCTGTCAGAACATTTGAGCTAGTCCGCTAGCTTGATTGTTCGACCAATTGCTTGTTGGCTTACTTGCCTGTTACCTTGATAGACATTCAGCAGCCAGGACATTTGGACTTTCACCACATAATGTATTATGTACGGTAGCCTAGCAGTTTGCCCGATAGCGTACTAGCTAGCTTGCTCATTAACATTTGTTGGTTAGCCACAAATTCTTTTAGTAAGTCCTCTAGCTCGTTCTTTAGCCAAATGATTCGTCAGTCATACTGGCAGGACAGTTGTTGTTTGACAACAAAACCTGTAAAATGGTCTTTTACCTCGTAGATTAGCTCATTTGGTGATCTGCTCATTAGCCAGTTAGCAGGGAGTAAGACACAATAGTGCATATAAGTATGTAAGTCTCAAGTCTTAATGTTCAAGTTTTCCACCCATCCCATGTTACAGTGAAAAAAAAATGTCCCAATTAAATTTTAAAGGTTAGTTGTGAATTCAACATGGTCAACCATCTTTTGAGTAAGACACATACCGGTATATTGTTATTCATTCATTCATCTTCCGTACCGCTTGATCCTCACTAGGGTCGCGGGGGGTGCTGGAGCCCATCCCAGCCGTCTCCGGGCAGTAGGCGGGGGCCCTGAATCGGTTGCCAGCCAATCGCAGGGCACACATAGACGAAAAACCATCCACACTCACACCTAGGGACAATTTAGAGTGTTCAATCAGCCTGCCATGCATATTTTTGGAATGTGGGAGGAAACCGGAGCACCCGGAGAAAACTCACGCAGGCCCGGGGAGAACATGCAAACTTCACACAGGGAGGCCGGAGCTGGAATCAAACCCGGTACCTCTGCACTGTAAAGCCGACGTGCTAACCACTGGACTACCGGGCCGCCCACATATATTGTTACAGACAAAGAAAGAGTTTCATAAGGTCCCAAGCAATCTTCATATTGCCTATTACTTTATTATCTCCTTGAAATGAATAACCTACATATAGCTTAATGTTTGACCAGCTGTTGGTTATCGAAATCAAAACTTGTCAAGTCTATTCTTTGACAAGTTTTAGCCAAGCCGTGTCCCAAATTCTGTTGATTTACTCTCAGTCAGACTGGTCAAGTCATGTCACGCAAAATCAGGAGGTGTATCGTATTGTATAAGTCCCCCACCTCTCCCACTTATCTTGCGAGTCATTTAGCTGCCAGGTCTGACCGGTGTGTGACTTATCGATCACCTCCGCGGTTCTGAGAGCCTGTTAATCATTACCTCATCTGTCAGAGGACTCGCCTACATTTTTCGCCCGAATCCAATATGTTGGAGTGAAAGTAGTGCTTGCTGACCAGACTTTGATGCTCGCTTCACTAATCCAGAATAAACCGAGAGGGTCAGCCTAGCGCGGAGGTGAGCGTCATAAGATTTGTGCGTGTGTGCATGTGCCTGTGTCGGTCTATGTGTACAGTACCTGCCCCACTAACAAGGCTGGTATTCCATTTGCTATTGCACTCGCAGACAACAAACGATTGAACAATCATTAACATACATCTTGGAGAGTGTGTGTGCTGGTGTGTGTCTGTGTGTGTTATGGATTGTGTATTTGAGCATGATTTGTGAAACCACCAAATGTATCGAGAGAGACCCTGGGTGAAAAACTGATTGACATTCAACAATGAACTTGTGTGTTGTGCGTAACCACATCGTGTTTATTGAGATTTTGCCATTTGACTGTTCTTTCTGTTCATCTATATACTTTGTAGGTGTTGCTATCATGTTAAACAAGGCAAATTAAATTGCAGACAAACGTGCATCATCAAAGATTTAAAAAAAAAGATTAGGTTTGTAAGTAGAATTTTGAAGAAAAAAGGCTGTAGCATAAAATGAAAAGGAAGCACTGAATACTTGACAGATGTACAGCACCGGTACATTCAAAAACTCATTGTTGTGAGGAGACTACGAATGTGCTCCAACTCTTGTTTTCTCCCCGCTTGGAGGCAGTATTATATGATGTTTTTCAGCCGATGATGGATGTTTCACTTCAATATTTACAGCATGTACGTAGTGTATGTATGTGCGTGTGCGATATCCTGCTGAGTAATGCTTGTGACAGATTAAACTCTTTCCAGCGTAGAATCATTTACCACGTTCACTACCACCGCTGTCTCGGATTTCTAAAAGGACGCTGTAAGAATTAAAAAAAATAAAAAATGTGCTTAATCACTATTGTAGGCTCAAGTTACTTTAATGCGGACTCTCAGCAGTTGCTGTCTTGGAGCCACGATGAACCTTTTATGCAGAAAACAGCTAAGGCATATGGCGACACGAGATCCTGGCGTAATGTTATCAAATACTTGCCAGACAGTGACAATTTCTTGCAGTGAAAAGTTTCCACTCCTCCACGAACAACCCAGGTTAAATTTGGCTCCACTGCGACACGCTTGTCCTTCACTCAAAATGTATCATTGAGCATACTTCCTTGACACCGATTCCTCTACATTACTACTTTCCTATTTAGAGTGGCTTTGCGAAACATCCTGGATTGTTTCGTAAAGTTTGTATAAAACATCAACGTGGAGTTTTCCTGCGTCTAGCTGAACCCTCCCTCTCCCAAAAAAAACCCCAACAAAAAATGGAATTCATGAATAGCGAACTGCAAATTGGTGAGATTTTCACTCATGATTTTTGGTTTGTGCGATCAATTATGAATTTCAGCATCTCACCGATGCTATGGATGCTATCGTTAGCCGGCTCGCTATGTTTGCCCCCTTCCTTCTGGTGACTTGCACTGTGCACACCGGGCACACTATCCCAGTCGACTCCTGTCCTTCACTATGGATATTTTCTCCTTTTCTTGATATTGTGTGGTGGACACTTGACACTTTGACAAGCGGTCCTAGCGGAATGACACCCCAAAGGTCACAGTGGCAGTACACTCAGACGGAACATTCAGCATTCCTTGACACAAACTTGTTTTTTTTTTCCCCTGACAATGGCATCTGACACTGAAGCCCGGAGCTAACATCAGCTGTTTTATTGGGCAGCCCGTTTAGGCAGAAGACAAGATGGGCTGTATTAATAGCGCCCTCCACTGGTTGTTGCCAAATCCATTCCACAGCCTTTTTCTCAATGGAATTGCTGCAAGGTAATTCCAGCCTACTCGTCGTTCTTCATCTGTGTCTCTGAAGATAAACAGTTGGGCTTTCGCAGTCTCTAATCTTGGGCCCAATCCTAGACGAAACTGGGTTGTGGTCTACTCCAGACAGGAACGTATTGGAACCTAAATTGGGTCCTGGGTGTATTTGTGGATGGGGGATTTGGGATGACCGTCATTAGCTGTACACAGTATTTGTCGACGACACAAAAAAATATTAAAACATTATATATACTATCTATCTATCTATCTATCTATCTATCTATCTATCTATCTATCTATCTATCTATCTATCTATCTATCTATCTATCTATCTATCTATCTATCTATCTATCTATCTATCTATCTATCTATCTATCTATCTATCTATCTATCTATCTATCTATCTATCTATCTATCTATCTATCTATCTATCTATCTATCTATCTATCTATCTATCTATCTATCTATCTATCTATCTATCTATCTATCTATCTATCTATCTATCTATCTATCTATCTATCTATCTATCTATCTATCTATCTATCTATCTATCTATCTATCTATCTATCTATCTATCTATCTATCTATCTATCTATCTATCTATCTATCTATCTATCTATCTATCTATCTATCTATCTATCTATCTATCTATCTATCTATCTATCTAATTTATTTCTGGATTTTTAGGTGCATTTTGGTGAAACCTACCCATGCTTTACTGCTACTTACAAAAAATCTGATAGTCGCATGGGATTATAGAGCACACTGTTGGCTTTTGAGAAAATTGAATGCTTTTAGGTGCGTCTAATAGTGCGGAATATACGGTACTATATTTTCATCTTTACAAGCCGGTTTTAGGATCAAGTTGATTTTTAGACCTTGTATACAGTTTCTGCAGTCATTTTAGCAAGGCCGCTGATGACTTGTATAGTTTATTGCGAAGCACCCAGAGATGATAAAATCGAAGGCGCCAGTGTCTATCTGTGTAAATGTGTGTGTGTGCGTGTGTTACATCATAACGGAGCACTGTTGGCCAGTGAACTCGTCATTTCTCACCGATATGGGTGCTTTACGCAGTTGTAACAGCGGGCTATTCTCACTGTCAATGGTGGACAGGTCCTTGTCCAAAGCACACAACGAGGACTTTAAAAAGTGCAAATGGAGTCGGCTTGGGAAAGTATGTGTCACACTTGACGCCTAATTAGCACCCTGCAAACACTGACGCAATGTTGGGATTTGTGTAACACTGAAGCAAACTTTTATTCGAGAATTCCTGAAATTACAATGGAAAGGTTCTAATCTTTTGAGAGCCTGGAGCACTAGGTGGTAAAATCACTGTTTATTATGTTACTTCCAACTAATTAATCACCTTTTTGGGGGTTTCAACATCTCAAGAAACTGATCTATGTTTTCATTTGCGTGTCCCCTGGTGAAATTGTATTTCTTTTAACAGTGCCAAGCACTAATCAATGGCCCCTGGAATAAAAAAACAAACAAAAAAACAATTAATTAAAAAAAAACATGAAAAATAATTAGCCTGCCAGTTTCATCAATCAATATGAAAATGGCTGCATGTGTCTATCATAAAAAGTTGCAACAAAAAGTCTACAGAACCTTGGCCTGAAATTGAACAGGAAGTCGACCATTTTTATCTCTGTTATCTGTCCTGCCCCTGAGTTATGCACCTTTGAAGTACTTGTTCTGTCATGTGGTTGCACTGTTAAGACAATTAAGACCTTTATTTTGACGCGGCTTTGAAAGTTGTAGGAACTTTGCGTCTTTCCTTCTTTGAAGGAGCAAGCATGCTAGGCTGCGGCACAGCAGAAGCAGGTGGTAGACATTCAACGGAATGGAAGTAGTGACTGCATGCCAGCCACTTGCGCTGCGTGCACGTGGTCTCTTCAGAATTCAATGACTGTAAGTATTGCTTGATGCGTGCGTGTTAATTTGATATATATGAATTATATTGTGCGTGGTTTGCGAGTAAAATACAGTGCCGGTCGCACAGTCACTTCTTTTATCCGCGTTTCTGTTACAGTTTTGCTCCAAGGCATTGTCAACGTGAGAAAGTCAGTAATGGAGCAAGGACGCTCATCTTTATAAATGTTTTTGAGATTAGCTTTGAAAAAGGGAATTTGAAAAAAATAACCCTGATACCAGTTTCAATTGAGACATAAATGGGTGAACATGTTTTCCAGTACAGGATGCATTAAAAGTCTCAAAAACTCATGCCTGAAACAGGATGTCTTTAATTTTAGTGAAGCAGACATTTTTTTCACTATTTCTTTTATGTGATTTTTGGGTATGGCTAAAACAGTGACCAGTGACACACTAGGGCGTCCGGCATGAATCATCCCTCTCCCAATATATAAGAGCTTGAGCTGCCTTACTGATAATATTTTCAATCATTCAAATTTGGCAGGGCTGTGAACGGCATTCTTGTCTGTGGTGCGTCAAATTTACAAAAGACAACTTATTTTTCTTATAAAGGGCCTTTTTTTCTCCCCTCTGCAAACTCTGGCTTTGATTTAGATGTGACACACACACTCACACACAAACGTGGATGCACATTTTGTCTCCTTTCAGCACACCGTGAAATGTTTTGAATGTGAATGCGTTACCGACTTAGCTCGTCTATTAGCATGCCAGGCAGTCAGTCGCCATGCCGACTGCCTCTTTTCCTTCCCAAAAGCTCTATACACACACACACACACAGAATATTTAAAGGAGGTGTTGTTGGAAGTACTCTAATCGCCATCTGCAAGAACATCCCAGCGCTGTTTGGAAATATCTATGGCGCTGGACATGAAAGTGGAGGGGCTTATTTTAAGCTAAAGATGGTTTCATGTAGATGTTACCATGGCAACAAGATGTCCTGCATCAGTCTCCTGAGGGGCCAGGGTTGGTAAGTGGTAGAGGGGCTACTTATCATTTGTTTTACGGCATCACAATGCAAAGTAGTCGCGGCTCAGGCTGCTGTTTTCTGATTGGGCGTTGGTAACGCGGAGCACCCGACCAACTCCATCGCATCCCCACCCCAGACGCGAATAAAGACACAATCAAGAAAGCTTATCAGCGCTGAAGAATCTGCGTGGTGCTTCTCAGCGGCGCTACAATTAAGTGCCACTTTACAGCCCCCCACTCAAGGTGACGGGGGGGGGCTGAAAAACATAAAGAGCAGCGGAAGCAAGACTCAGCAAAGTGGAATTAAGAGCTTTGAAATGATCACTGAAATGGGCCCGAGGCAAGAGCACAAATTATTTTCAACAATATCTCCTGAAACAAAGTTCAGCGCCACGCATTTGTTCCTCGGTTCATGCAGAAAAAACGTATTTACTGTTGTGCACATTTTGAGCATGACGTCTCTGATCCACTGGTTAAAGGACACTTTGATTCTCTCCTCTTTCATCTCAAACTGCTTCAAACAACAAAGCGTGTGATGGAAAAGTGGTTAGAACTGCATGACTGTCCGTGTTTTATGTTATGTGTTGTGTTTATTATTTTACTTTATGTTAACTGTTTTGTAAAGCGCTTTGTTACTGCTGCCGCTGTTGTGAAAGCGCTATATAAATCAGCATGTATTGTATTGTTACACTGTAAAAATAGGTTCCGTATTTTCCGCACGATAGGGCGCACCTAAATGCTTCCAACTTTCAGTGCGCCTTATAATCCGATGCACCTTATATATGGATCAATATTCTGATTTCTCTGATGTATTATTTTAAATACTCTGTCAAGCATTTTTGGTACAGCTGCAGCAATTGTGAAAGCTCGCTATCGATAAAGCTGTATGAATTGTATTATATTGTGTTCTCTTTAGCGTAGCTCCATCTAGTGGATGCATATGGCAACCGCAGCCACACTTGTAGCTTCTCTTCCATGCGCCTTATAATGCGGTACGCCTTATATATGAAAACAGTTTCAAAATAGGCCTTTCGTTGAAGGTGCACCTTATACTCCGAAGTGCCTTATAGTGTGGAAAATATGGTATTCGTTTTAACCGTTGCAACTCTCTTCGAAGAACCATTTGCTAAACCATGCTCAGTCTGAATCCCAAATGCCAAATTTTAACCTTTTTTCCGTCTCTTCCCATCAATCAAAGTCTGACTCTCGAAAGCATAGTACCCAACGATTACGCTGCAGTGTCGCGGTGGTTAAAAATCATTTTGCATCTCCGATCTGCTCGGAAAACCGTTCAGGGTTGACAGTTGAATATGACACCACACTCAAAAAGCGTAGGCAGCACACCAATATTCAGGATTTCCTCAACCTGTATGATGCATAGTTCCTCAACAATGTCACTTAGGAAAAAAATCGGTTCAGATTACAATAAATAGGTGTTGAATAAACATGATATTACCATGACCTACTGACAACCTTTAATAATTCTTGTATTTGTTTTCATTTCTTATTCCACCAGCACTGCCGACAATGGGATTATGTTTTAGCAGTCGCTAATGCCTAATTTACATGAAAGAAGTAGAATTAAGAACATAATCCTCAGCCTCTTTTCACTCTTCATCATCCATCCCTCTCAATATGTAACTGACGTTCGTGTTCCATCCGCTAATTAACATGGCCGCTCACTCCTGTAGCTTTTATTGGAAAAGTGACTTCACTGTGGGGATTTTATTTTAATTAAATATACATATATATTTTTTGTAAACACTAATGTCACATATTCTGAGCAGCCCGGAAGGTGTGTTTCTCTTGGAGCTTCCACGTCTGAATCTTTGTGTTGTGCCCGCGGGGCTTCTCTTTCTCCACGTTTTGTCATTTGTCATCAGCCAGAGCGGTGGAGTGTGTGAAGTGCTCACGGCGTGAGACGAGCTTTAACGCCTGTCTGTGTGTTTCCCCTGTTGTCAAGTTGACTCACACATTGTTAAGTCTCCTCAGATACATAGATGACAGATAGTCGGGTAATGATGGTGTCCTGACAGCCATATCCAAGCAGAGAGTCGAAGTAGATGGTGCTTGATAAATTTGAGACTACCTGTCATTGAAATGATGAGAGCGTCAAGTGTCACGACTCTTTCAATTTCAGTCAAGTTTTTATGAATGACATTTTTTAAACGGGATTAAAACGACCTTCCTACCAACAGTACCCGTTAAGTAAGCGCTACAACTTAACTTCCTGCCATTAGTTTTCTAGACAGCTACAAATCCGATTCCAACCGTTCTCCTGTTTTACGCTTCATAACACATTTCAATAGTCTCCAGGTCTGGACTGCAGGCATGTCAGTTTACTACCTGCACTCTTTTACTACTAAGCCACGCTGTTCTATCACATGCAGAACATGGTTTGACATTGTATTGCTGAATGAAGCAGTAGGGCGTCCATGAAAAGGGCGTTATTTGGACGACAGCGTATGATGCTCCAAAACCTGCATGTACCTTTCAGCATTAATGGTGCATTCACAGATGTGTAAGTTACCCATTCCGTCATCTCCAGACTGCCGATTGTGCACCTTATAAGATGTAGTTTCTGAACTTATCTTCCGGGAGACAGTGAATTTGCATTCAGTCACTCATCTGGTTGAGTTGATTATGAAGATTAAAAGAGAATTTGCAATGCGAGCGCCGCTCATTTGAAGGATTTCTCATCACTCATTAATAATTAGAACCGCTGCATATTACATCTCGCAGTTTGGCAAACATGCTTTTCAAGATGTGCTCCATTACAGGCATCCTCCTTGGTTTGATGTAGAATATGCAATCTTAACAAGGCAATAATAAAGAGCATTAAAACTCTGATGTAATACTGTGTATCATAGATCGTAATTAGTACGACTTGAAGTTCACTCCCAATCAAATGTTTTATGTAGCCTAAAAGCTTCAGACGACTATTTTCTCAAGAGGCCGACAGGTCATGGAGAGAAGTGTTGTGCGGTTCATGGTGAACGTTTGAAAAGCCTCCTGGCTGGTCAATACGTCTGCTTTACGAATAAAATGTATATTTACCCGTAGTCGGTCATGTCTGTCGCCAATGGACTTGAGTCGGAGTTAGGAAAGCGCGGCCACGAGGAGTGCAGGGCCTTTGACTGTAAGGGAAGTCAGATTCAATGCTTGGCGAGAGAGAAGGAGAGAGAATCAATCTCAACTCGACTCTCGTGTCGTCTCAGAACACGTTTCGCCTCTCATCTGCGTAGGCCACATCAGTTCATGCAACAGGCTAATTAGGACAGCACCAGCGGTGTCCGTAGGAAACCTAACAATTTATTCTCCAGGTTAGAGATTTGCCCCTAAAACCTTAAGTGTGCATGTGCGTGTGTGTGACCATGTCTGCGTGCTATCACTCCATGTGAAACCTGATCAAGAGATGATACCAGCAGCGATGTGGAGTTGAACCAAATGTGTCAGCGCCATATGCCCGCTGGAATTCACTGACAGCGCAGGCCCGGCTTGGAACTCAGCATGTTGATTCGATGCAGTGTATGTATGTATTTGCATACAACACCGCGTCTATTTCCGAGCGTGCCGGCGTACTCGCGGCACATTTTTTTGCTCGGAGGGACAGAGAAGTGGTGAGGGCGCAGAAGTTATCATGCGGGCGGAAGGTAAACCAAGGTGCTGGCATACTGTCAGGTTTTTATTTATTAGCTGTGGTCTTGGCATGGCAAGCGTGTGTTAGCGTGGATGCTGTGTGCCCGTGACCATCTTCAGAGGATTTGTTGGGATCAGCAGATGTTCTAATTCGGAGTTCAGATTGTGGAATATTCAGCCAGGCAACGACGTTGGATGATTCACTTCTGGCTCAGTTGTGCGCTCCAGAATTTTTCAAATATGCAGTGCTTAAACCAGCTTAACTAAGCATCATGACATTTGGTCAGCGTGTCTATCATGAGGAGAGACACAAAAAAGTCTCAAGATGCCAAACCTGAATAGACACAGAAAGTCAGAAATTTTGGTTTGAGGCTGCATTTCTACGGTCCATTTGGCCTTTTCCACGGCCTGCTCAAAGCCACATTTGCCACATTTGTCAAATTGAAACAAAGACAGTCGAGCACCCTGTATTTTGCTTTTTCACTGAGCACCATTAAATTTGTTACCCATATGATACTCAGTCTGTCTCCCTCCATAGGTCATTTTTATTTTTCATATTGTGGGACCATGTTTCTCTGATCTGTCACCTTTTTTAAATATTAATTATTATCCTGACTGTACTTGCTCTCAACCAGCACACCCGCACTCACACAAAACATGCGCTTGAATGGGAATGACCTTGTCTCTCTACACGCTGCCCCGCATCGCTGCACTTCAAATGCATTTCGTCTGGAAAAACCTTTAAATAGCCCGGGCCTTTGACTCCATAACTTGTCAGCCACACATCTGGTTTGCTGTCTACAGGACAACATGACATCAGATAAGGGAAAAGGTGTTGCATCCGTTTCCCATTGATGGCCAACGATAATCTGATATATCAGTCAGAGGATATACATTCATGTCAAATATTTTCTTTCGTGATGGATGTTCCTGCGAAGTCATGTGTTCCAGCAGGTGCAGCATTGCTATGTCAGATCATGTGTTGTGCATGTGTGTTTGCATGAGATGTGGACGGGTGGGGAGGGGGGCGGGGGGTGGATGGACCACTTATGTCACACGAGTGCCGCTCACAAACTACTCCCTGTGTTTACTGAACCGCCCCCAACATATACCTTAGGAGCTTGATAAATGTCACGTGCATTTGGACGGTTAGCGAAAGGTTGAACGCGGGAACGAGATAACGGTGACAACATGGCAGCTCCTTGGTGTCGGACTTTGTCTGAGAAAGAGGTGTTTGGATCAGAACCCTGCTAAAATAAACAGCGTAAACCAGCATGGTTTTTTTGTGTTTTCATGCTGGTCTGACACCACCAAGACTAGCAGCAAAAGCAAAATAAAACAGCCAAGATTCAAACACTCAAACCTTGCTCGACCAACTGGGCCACCGCCACCTAGCAAGACTAACAAGTTGTCGTTACCCTGCTGGTAGTTGGTGACACAAGCAAGATTCCAGCTGGTCACCAGCTATCTCCAGGTCCTGGCAGGGCCCCAGCAACAGGCTGCCCGTGTTGGGCAGCTATTGCTCAGTGTATAGAGTGGGTTGCCTAGTGACCGAAGATTTGGTTGTCCGAGCCTTTGTTGTTTTGTTTTTCTTTTCCTACTGGTCTTGCTGGATACATCAGCGTGAAAACACAGCCAAACAATGCTGGTCTGTTTGTAGTGTCAAGAAGGCATGACTGAAATGAGGAGAGCATGTCTGCCATTTTGGTTAGAAGCTAACATTTTGGCGTCAATTTTAACCTTTACAGGGGTCCTTCAAAGTTGAATTTGTCCCATTGCTACTAAATTTCAATCATCAATGCTTGACAAATGTGATTCCAAGGTTTCACACCTTTTTGCTGTGTCGGTGTGGTACGGTCGAGAAATTTGATGACTTGCCATCGGTTCAGAAGTGCACCACAGCATTTTAAAGCCTCTGAAGCCAGTTTTACTTCGCAACATAACATTTGTCAGCAATGAGTAGACTCATAAAAAAGTCTCAGAAACCATCACGAAAACACACAAATCTAACCTAGCGTTACATACAATTAATGTTATCTATATGACGCAACAAGAATTCCACAGGGGGTTCTCCAATTTATTTATTTATTTTTTTCACGTTACAGGCCGACACACCGTCGATTAAAAAAAAATGTATTTCTAATCCGACAGTTTGTTTTTTCTAACATTGTTCAGTTTGGTATTCTTGAGACACACCAATCCAAAAGCACGCAGCTCAGTTAGCACATGTTAACACTACAAGCTAACTAATGCTACAACTGATAAATAATACTGGACACTTAACAATGCCTTTGTGCATCCTCATATAAGGAAGGGACTTTATAATGATGTCATGGCATTGCCCCATTGATTGCTTGATGCCACCTTCACAGCAGTAAGGTTTATTTTATTACTTACTTTGATGTATTAACTAGCGGTAATAGTGGTCGGCCATGTTGTTTATCTGTCTTTGAATACCGTAATGGCCCAGTCCTGCTCCAGCCAGTATTTTGTGCTGAGTCCACACAGGCTATACACTGTCGAGGACAGTGGGGTGAGTGGGCGTGGGTGGGCCTATTGTCATCCCAGTTGTGGTCAGTCTGTTTGATTTGTCATCGTGCTGAGATCAGGGGCGAACTTTGCCAACCTCTTCTTCCCCTGTCTTATTTTTCTTTGGTTTCAGTCATAACCAGAGGAGCACCACCTTTCGTCATCCCGTGACCGGGCAGGTTTCTCCGGAGAGCATCGATTTCTTCCTTCAAGAACAGTGAGTGATGCTTTGTTATTTCTTTTTATGCTGAGGCTGACTCCTCTTTAAATACATATTGCCGAATTTGTCCATAGCGCCCATTCTAGCTTTCTGTCTCCACATTGTAAATAATGGCCAAAGTGATTTTTTGGGGGGGCTTTCTTTTTTTGAAAGAACACCTTAAGGCTGGTGTTGAATGCATTTTTTTGACAGTTTGGTTCACTGAGAGTTAGAGGAGGAGCTCAGTGTACCCATCGGTAAAAAATTAGCAAGGTAAACAGTTTAGCATAGGTTAGCATAGTGCAATGACTAAGTCTAAAGTCTAAAATCTGCTGCCACCTCCTCTATGTGAATACAATTTTGTGCTCGAGGGTTTGAAATAAAATTTCAATCATGACAGAAAAACTATACTTTGCCCGGAAAAATATTTTTATTTTATTGAGTGGGATACATTTTAAATGACATTTTATGGCTTAATATTAGACTACACAATTTTAATTTTATTTTGTTCAATTTATATAACATTTCAGAGGCACATTTTAAATTAAAATGCATCAATTTATTATAATTCTATGAAATGTAATCGCATTTTTAATATTTGGCCTTGAAGGTTAAGGTTGAGTTCAGCCATGTGTCATATTTCGCTGTCTTGTGCGTTGACGTCAAGCGTGACTCAGGTAAACACTTGAGCTTCATGCATAAGTGTTGAATGCATTTTCAAGAACTTTAGTCAACGCCACACATTATCATTCATTTTGACCAACTTGAGGCTCGGTGATTCTGTCTTCAAATAAATGGAATGCAGGAGCAGGAAGTAGTGGCGTCTAGGCCGCTTCCAAAATAAGGGCGCACGATAAGGTGTTCTCCACATTGTTAAGTCCTGAACACTTGAGCCACTCCACGCTTTTGCGATAACCCCACTGAAAACGGCCTACGCACACGCACGCGCACATGCACGCTCGCGCAGGTGGGCTCACATCAAGCTTTCAGATGCAGTATCCACTCAGCAATGACAACCTGTGAGCTGTCAAGAGTTGACATGATACAATTGTCAACAAGTGCAGACTATGCTTGAGTAATTTGTGTGATGTGACTTACGGGATTTAATTGAGTAAGGAGCCATGAACATTGTATTTTATTTAATTTGATGTAATTTGTGTTTAGTTGTGAATTTAATTAAACTTAATTAAATGTATTTTCAACTCTGACATAATGTAATTCATCGCTTAATTAGCACTAAAAATGTTTATAATTTAATTTGATCAGCCATTAAAATGAAATTGAGTTCGATTTGATTTGAAAATATAATTTAAGTTGATTTAACATTTATGCCTGAAAAGGTCATTTGAATTCATTTATTATTTATATTTATTACCCGAGAAAGTGAAACTCTATTTAATTTAATATGCCGAAATGTATTTTATTTTATATTTATTCCTGGATGGACGGATACCTAAAAGATACTTTATATCATGATTCATCCATTTTGAACACTGCTTCAGGGTCCGTCCGGGAGGGTGGTAGGGTATAGTTTGGGCGGAGGTGGAGTTGGGGGGGGGGGGTGCTGTAGCCCGTCCCAGCTGACCTCAGGGGCAAGGCAGACTACATCCTCAATTGGTCGCCAGTCAGCCGCATGGCACATATAGACACACACACACACACGCACACAGAAAATGGCACTGTATTCACCATCGCATCACGATCACAGCGGCTTGGACCAGCCTGCTTGACGCCCACGTTGCCGCCGCTAATAAGACCGATCCATCAGCAGCCAAAGCGAGGGAACAATCTAACCTGCTGGCTGGTCACACATACGCGTGCGCGCACACACGCTCGCTCGCTCAAGAGAAGTAAGAGAGATGTTTAATGAGGAACAAGAGGGGCAGGAGAGCAACCAAGCAAGACAGTGATGGAAGCGACATGTCATGAAGCATAAACTTTATTTTCTTCCTGAGAGAAACATGTGTAGAAATAATCTTCAAATTATAGCGAATTATAGCCAAAGCAAGAACTCTGTTGCTTTTGAATGAGATTAATGTCACCATGCCGGTTTTTGACTGTGGGTGATTTCTAGTCATCGGCTACTGATGCTAATCATTACGCCGTGAATGGTGTTTTGCATTGGTTGATAGCGATAAGCTCGACCGACTTTTCACTGATGGCGAGCAATAAGAAACTCATTTCGCTGATCGCGTAGTGTTACACTCGCATTACTTGTGTGCATGCAGAGGGGAGTCGGGTCATTTCCCACTCAGGGGCGGTGTGAATGTGAACGGCTGTTCGTCTCAAATATGTGCCGTCTTGAGTGACAGTTCAGTTACCCAAACATGAAGCGTACAGTTTTAATTGCATGCTGTTAATTTTGGTTGTCCGCGATGCCGGTTATCTTGCAAAGATAAAGTATGAGAGGACCGATTACAGCAATCGTAAAAAGTACATTGCACACATACTTTGTGCATGATGTGGACTTGTTCAAGTGTCCTCCGGATGTGCACACTAACATTAACCGGGAATAACTGGCGAGAGGAGCGTATTCATTTTATGATGTTCCCTTGCTTACAGTGGACATTTTGGACTGGATTATATTGAGTACACGTGTTCAGTTCTACAAAAAAAGCTTGAGATTTTGTCTTGATTTTGCTCCACCTCCACTATTGGCTGTGATTCGACCTTATTAAGTGTGCCGTGGGTGTAGGCCTACTTTCAAATGTGCACAAAAGCACAGACAGGAAATATCACAATCCCAACAAAGGAAATGCAGCGTGAATGGCACAACCAAACAAAAAAAGCGGACACAGTATGGGGACCGATGCAGGCCCGTTGATTTTGATATTTATATATTCAACATTTCCTTGAGAAATGTAGCTTTGTCAGCTAGGAGACGTGTGAAACATTCCCAGGCAGCGATAATGTGGTTTGTCTCAGAGTTTTTTTCCCCCCCCCCCCTTGAAAATGCCACTCCGGTGAACGTGTGACGCCCGCCTGCCACTCGCTTCCCTCACAGGCCACTACAGACTTTCTTCAGTCTTGCCTCATTTCCTTCAGGGTGAATTTTCTATCTCTATTGTTTGAATAATGCCAGACTGGAGACGTGTGTGCGTTTGTGTGTGTTTTCGGACTCAGGAGTCCAATGTTCGTCTTCTAAAAATCTGAGCAATTAAATCAATATAAATTGGAATGATACAATGTAAGAACTCTGCAGTGTGTGATGAATACTGTTTGAAACACACCTCTCGAAAGCAAACCAGCAAATACACTGGAACTTTAATGGCTGGATTAGAGGTGCATAGACATAAAATATGGTGCTTTGCCATATTAGAGAGTGGTGTTTATTTTTTCAGCTCTGTGGGAGCAACGCTGATGACCGTATTTTCCACGCTAAAAGGCGCACTGAATTCAATGAATGGCCTATTTTGTAGTTTTTTTCATACATTGGGCGCACCGCATTATAAGGCGCAATCTACAATGCATCCACTAGATGGAGCTACGCTCAAGGAAACACCAACGGAACGCTCCGATGTGAGTAAAACACATTTAATAACGCAGCGACACAGTTCACTTACCCAACAGCAAGTTGTAACATTGACTCGTTAACGGTCAACTCGCTTGCCGCTGCTCTATTTCCGTGTTCAACTGCGTAACCGATCGCCTTAAGTTTGCACTCTGCGTTGTCAGCATGTCTCGAGCAAGGAGCCATTTTGAAATATTACCATAATGACCATATACAAGGCGCATCGGATTTTAAGATGCGCTGTGAGCTTTTAAGAAAATAAAAGTCTTTTAGGTGCGCCTTTTAGTACGGAAAATACTTCTTCCTCCTCTTCTGTTACGTTGCATCGCTTCCAGTAGACGTCACATTGAAGGCGCCTATGTCGACATCCGGGTATGAAAAATTGTATGTTTGTGTTTGCAGGCTGCCGGGTCCTCGCGTCATGTCCCAACCTGGCGTCGAGCAGCTCTCCAGCACCACCGTCAGCGATGTCTCCACCGTCACCACCTCCTCCGCTGTGGACACCGCCGCCAGCTCCAAGGTCAGTGCAAGGACTGATGCTTTTCAGCCAGCAGAGGGTGCCATTAATCCTGGCCTGACGCGATTGCGACCTTGATGAAGCTCATTTTCTCTGCGAACTTGTTCATAGTTCAGCCTGAAACTCGTAAAATAAACATGTACAAATCTAATTTACTTATTTTTTTCAAAGACATTCCCCGAAACTTGGTTTCAAACTTATTTTTGTCACGGGCCACTTTGGAGTTACGTCTTCCCTCGGAGGGCCGTTACGACAGTGAACCTGAATAAATGTTTAATCGTGACATCATATTATTACTTGTTCACACACACACACACACACACACACAAAATGATGGATCACCATTTTTTAAATCAGTCAAGTATTTGTTCAATTATTGTTCAAGTGAGTGTAAACCCGGTCACAAAGATTACTTGTTGCATATAACAATTTGAGATTTTTGGTACACATTGAAGCAAAGGTCAACGTTCTCACATATGATTTGCTTTTGCTGGCCACATAAAATGAGGTGGCGGGCCGGATGTGGCTCCCGGGCCTTGATTTTGACACCTGTGCTCTAAAGGCTAGCAGGGTGCTTTAAATCAATGTGGCCTTTTCAGGTTTGCTTTTTGAAAGGAGGCTGGCAAAGCTGACACAAAAATGATTTTTTTTTTTACCGTTTTGTCGAATTGTCGAACATTATTATAAGACAGACAATACCTTTGCCGAGACGGGGAGTTGGCATTGCTCATAGCGCTGCCGTGCGTCATCAGTTTTAGTTTCACATAGGACCATGCACTTCCTAACCAGATGGATGACAAAAATGCGATTTTAAAATATGGACAACATGGAATGGCATGCTCTTTATTTTCATTGCACGTTACGTCGGAACAAAATTTGACTTTGAAAATTCTTTATCCTTTAAATATATTTCATTTTTCGTAATCCATTTCTCAACGCGCATATGGAAGATCTGCTATTCACCACGCTGCCACTATTTCGTTACAGAAAATATTGGTGTAGAATGCAAAAGACGATTCCAAAACTGCTGATGTGCCTCATTTGCTTTGTGCGTGAGCCGAGTGGATCCGCGCATCCACAGGCGCGAGAAGTGATGAAAACACACAATATCGCCTGCTTGATTGTTACTCTTTTGGCTCTTTTGTCTCTTTGGCCTTGTAGCGATCGCAGCTGTTGCCAACGTGATCAAAAATGAGAAAGCGCTCTAAGACTTTCACGTCATTTCACTCGAAGAAATTAAAGGCAACTTGCTTGTTGTTCTGCACCCCTGTCAAGCATTTCCTTCTATTCGGCACTCGCTTTTCACTTTGTGACATTTCGTCAGTGTGTTCACTGCATCTTTTTTTACAGATTTCTTTCGTGCTCTCTTTTTTTTCCCCTTCTCTATCTGTTTTCGATTTGCTTTTGTGCTTTTTGCTTAGTTTGACGAATTCCACTTGTTGCTTATTATTCCTTGCCACCCTATCTGCATGTCTTCTTAAAAAGTCATCATTTCAGCCTACAAGAACTCTTTCAAGATGTCATTTTATTTCATTTTCTTGTCTCATCTTTGTGGCTGTCGTCCTTTTGCCATTTTTTTGCGACTCATTCTTTGGCTTCTCCTCTATGTGCTCTTTTATTTGTCAGTCTGTTCTCTTTTTTTGCTCACATTTGAAGTTTTGCCCCTCATACTCATTTCTTTTTGACACTATTCCTCCTGACTATACTCTCTCGTTTTCACACATCGCTGACTTTGTCCTCTGTAAATTGCTTGAATTGTTGATGACTCATGCTTGCTTTTTTTTAAAAATTAAATGCTTTTTTCCATTCTTGTCTTCACCACTTGTTTTTTTTTGGGCGGGGGGAACTGCATTTGTTCCTTATTTGTTCTTTTCACAACTCACTTTCCCCTTCTGCTATTCTTTGTATTCCCCACTTGTTGTTGTTTTTTTTGTCTGAGAATTACTGTCCTTTGCTACTTTTCTCTTTTGCTATTCATCACCACCTTTATGTCTCTTGCTTTTTCACTCTGCTGCCAATTTCTCTTCACCACATACTTTTAAGTCAACTTTTCTTGTTTGTTGCCCACTTTAATACACATCTTCCCACTTTTCTTTCCTTCACTTTCCTTTATATTCTGATCTGGTCTTTTCATTTCGTATTGCCAAAGTAGTGAGTTGGGAGGAGGTAGAAATATTTTGGGGAAATGAAGCAATGCTTTTCAATCTCTTCATTTCATGGGGTCATCAACAAAAGGTGATGTCACATCACGTTAGTTTGCATTTTCTCCCTATGCTTATGCTGGCTTGTGTTTTCTCCGTGGACTTCCTCCTTAATTGACGACTCCAAATTTGACCCTAGGTGTACATTTTAAGGAAGAAAATGCACATGCTTGCATTGCATGCATTTTGGTATGACTTCCTGCCCGATCAACAGGTGCACCAGCCCTAAAATTGAACATGTGCCACGGGTTGAGACGGCTCAGTGACGGGGCATTCATCAAGACGCCCCACCATCGTAACCGTGCCCTCTGTTTGCCCTGTCTGTCGCTTCCGCCCCAGGTCCTCTGGCTCATCACCACCCCTGCCACAGAATATCGGGGGAAATTTAGCTGTCTCATTGTGACAAGATTTTCAGAGGAAAAATGAGCGGTCCTCCTCTGTGTGGCACGCTGCCGTGGCAGAAATGAATCACATTCATTCCACATCTGACATAAACATCACAGCCAGCTCGCAGACCCGCGTCGTCGCACATTCCACCTCGAGTAATGTGTCACGATTCTGCCCCCTTGAGCTCTTATTTTCTCTGCCGTGTAATTCATGTTGTTCACGAGCTGCCAGCGTCACCTCGATGGGAAGCATCAAAGCTAGCGAGCGCCATTTAGGAATTCCTGTTGTGCACCACTTAATCCCTCTGTACCGAGTTCTGTACTTTGAAGTCATCACAGGATGATTAGACTTTATTTTAACAAACAATTGAGTTGACACTTTGAATTCTTGCACCGGTTGTGAAGAAGTCACTTAAAATAATGCACTTGGTGATTTGTGTTTGTTATGAACAAAATGGTCACTCAACCATCGATGAATCACGCATTTAATCTTGACACCAAAAAGTCTGAAAAATTCAAGATTACGACCCGATTTAACACATTTGAACAACCTGGTTTTGGCAATGTAAAATGGTGGCAAAAAAAGTTGACGCAAAATGGCTGCCTCAATTTGAAATGACTCACTTCCTGTTAAAAATAATGGGCCCTGTTATGCTAGATATTCCAACCAATTATATGTAGATTTGTGTAACTGGTATATGAACTCCAGAAAACCCAAACTCTAAAATCGGGGTTGGAATTCAGATCTGAAGCTCATGACATATGTTGTACATGACATCACAAAAACTGGTGCATTTCGGCCATGTTGAGCTTCCTCCAAAATGTGACTCCAAAGTGAGCCTGACTGACTTTCTCTAATTCCCGCTTTCAAAAAGCAGAAACTTGCTCTTTGTTATAAATGAGTAAATAGATGTAAATAAGATGTTTTTTTTCCACGGATTCCACCCACCAAAAAACATTTTCGCATCACCGTCCTTATGTTTCTTTTATGTTAGTCTAGACGGCTAAGACTTCAAAGTTTGTTGTGATGTGGCTGGCATTGCTCCATCCATCCAACCATTTTCCAAACCGCTTGATCCTCACTAGGGTCGCGGGGGTGCTGGAGCCTATCCCAGCCGTCTTCGGGCAGTAGGCGGGGGACACCCTGAATCAGTTGCCAGCCAATCGCAGGGCACACAGAGACGAACAACCATCCACGCCCACACTCACACCGAGGGACAATTTGAAGCGCCCAATCAGCCTGCCATGCATGTTTTTTGGAATGTGGGAGGAAACCGGAGCACCCGGAGAAAACCCACGCAGGCCCGGGGAGAACATGCAAACTCCACACAGGGAGGCCGGAGCTGGAATCAAACCCGGTACCTCTGCACTGTGAAGCCGACGTGCGAACCACTGGACTACCGAGCCGCCCGGCATTGCTCCATGAATGCATAAAATGGACTTGAAAAGTACACCTGAGCCTGCTGGCCTCGTCCTCCCCAATCAGGGGAAGATTTATTTATATTTTTTTGTATTTTCAATGAGCAACTTGGGGCAAAATGTTGGCGCAGCAAAGAACATTGGCAATTGAAATAAGTGGAGAGAGTCCGAGTTTTGCATCGTACTGAAGATGGTAACAAATAGCTATCTCAATTGTTTTGTATTATCTTTGTTTTAGACTCGGAAAAAAAAGAATGACATTTGGAGATCCATGCTTTTTATTGGACACTGACAGTCTATAGGAATAAGCCCCAGTTTGGACATTTCCATTTGAGCTGCAGTCTTGTTGTCAGCACTTTCGAAAACAATGGCTGGGTGTTATTTTTAGAGGACAGTGAATTTACTTTGTTATCCTAGCTGTACACTGTATTCCCAAAAGTGTCATTTATTCAGTCTCCTACCATGAACATACAGTTGTAATAGAACCATTTGTAGTTTTATCACTTCTTCCGTACACTAAAAAGTTAAATTGGATCATTATTTTTTTTAACGGAGCCTATTTCGCGGTAATTCTCACTACTTGGGGTATTTTGAGAAAAGCTCACAAGAGTTACAGAAATGTTTGGGGACTGTTTCAAAAGTGTGGGGTAAAAATGCTTAATATGTGATATTTGAAAGATTTAAGAGTATTTGGATTGATGTGTCCGCCAACCCTACTCTTTCAAAGAACGCATTCTCTGACCTGCAAGCAAGTGTGTCACAGCACATTTATTCCCAGCTGAAAATGGGACAGCAAGCACGTATCACATCGTGTTTATGCAGTGTGTGTGTGTGTGTGTATGTATGTACAGTATAATATGTGTGCTTTTGCATCATGCCTGGCCAACCAACCACCCCCAAATTAGTTACTTGTTGCTGTGGAAATCTCCCACTGCGGCTCTTGCGTGGTGTCACCCTCATTCATACAGTCTAACAAGTGTGTGTGTGTGTGTGTGTGTGTGTGTATATATGGGTACATTGAGTGCCTGAAGCTTGCTTTCTGCTGAGATATGAGACCAGAAGATTGTATAATGAGATTTGTTGAATGCGTGCACAGCGGTCAAGGCCGGTTCTTCCTGGCACACACACACACCCCCACACACACACACACACACACACACACACACACACAAGCAGTGATAAAACAAATCATGGTTTGCCGAATTGATTTGTACGCCTGGAATGGAGGATGACCTGATTGGGATTCCAGTGAATTCTTTTTTTTTTTTAGCTGTGGAAGTTTATAAATGTGTTAACCACTGCCACTTTAAAATGTAAAAAAATAAAATAAAAAATTTTGCTCAACATTGGCGCCTTGCGACGCAGACATGCCTCATCTCTTCATATTAAAACGTAGAACAGATAAAAAAAAGTCCTGAGGAATGATCACACGTGATGATCAATATACTCTTCACATTACTTCTTCTATATATATATTGCGCTTCGTCCCGCACGCGGTCTGTCCTTCCGTCTGTCCCTTTTCAAAACGTACCTACTTCACCGCGCCGCTGCGCGCCGCCACTGCGCCGCCACTGCGCCGCCACTGCGCCGCCACTGCGCCGCCACTGCGCCGCTCAGGCAGTGGCTCACTACGATCGCGCGGGCATCTTAGCGAAAAAATGTTGTCTACCCACAAGCATTGCAATGAAATTGTTAGTTATTTAGTAGAGCTAAACATCTCTTTACTTTCGCGATAAGCAATGAAGATGAACAAAAAGTTGAACCAAGCAACAACACTTTTGTGGGCCAAAGGCCCACCTTACCAGCCTTCCCCAGGAACTAGCTGATGAGCTGCGCGCAGGGCGGCGAACCAGCTAGTTCTGCATATATTTGTTTCGTCGTTTCAAAAAAACCCCCCAAAAAAGCTTAACGCATTCCATTGCCTAGTTGATCCTTTGACCTTCGCTTAAATAAAGAAAAAGATTTGCTCCAACTCCCCGAATCGTGCAACCTGGCACACATTCTGTCTTACTTGTGCTTTATTTCAGATGCGTTCTGCTTTCTACACATTGTCGTAGTGTGGCCTGCCTGCAGGTCACATTAAAGGCTCTTGTAACCTCCCACTCAGTAATAGCTGATTGAGTACTGTGGTTGCCGCTGGTCTCATGCTTCTGCGCTTATATAACGAGAACAAGGAAGGCTGGCTGAAAAAGATGACCTGGTGTGTGGGCGAAGGTCCACGCTGGAAGACAAATTACCGCTGGGACTTGTCTGTGGGCAACTATGTTCATTTGTGGTCTCATCAGTACTACTAATATTACAATAAGAAAAATGTCTTTGCCCTCATGTTGCCTCCAACACACATAACATTTCTCATACTTGAATGGTTGATGTCATGTTTTTATGTTCACCGATGCATTGAATTGGGACTCGTGACTAGAATTTCAATCTGTCATTGCCTGTCCTGTGCACATTGTGGTTGCATGTGCACTGTATAAATGTCCTTTTTGACAATTTGAGCCCAGGCGGTTTGTCTATTTAAATCACTTAATTGTGCTGTTTGGATTGTCACGAAACATCAAGTAACTTTTCTCTCATTCACAGGACAGGACAGAATGTATATCAATCATCATGTTAATTTTGTGTTAATGTGTGGAATGCATCAGTGTTCTTTTGAGTCACTTTGACCCCGGACTGTATGAAACCTACAAAAATATATGTTTAAGGACTATTGAGGTAGTCAAGAAGCAATTAATAACCTAAAACTTTCTTAACTTAATTTTTTGGTGCTTTAAATTGATCCAAAAGAACACAGACACATCTATTGGTTGTTTATTTAATAATATATATTAAATATCTCCCTAGCTGTCACAAAAATAACGGATGATGTATGATCCATTTCGGTGTGGTTTATCCACACCGATATGGATCATCTGTCCTGTACATATAACAATATGCACAGGACAAAACAGGCTGAAATACATAATTATGTAAATCTAATGTTTTTGTAGTGACAGCTGAGTAAATTGGACAGTTAATTCAATAGATTTCAGCCTGCCCCGTCCTGTGCACATTGCTGAAGTATGTATGCATCAATATGTATGGGTCAATCTGGCCCAACCAATCAACCTCCAGACAACTTGATGTTACCAACAATGTGCATACGACAGGCTGAAATATATAACAATATTACTTTATTGTTGGATATAATACAGAAATAACATACCATCATGTTGATTTATTGTTGTTTTAAATAGAACAGCAAAAACTAAAATACCAATAAATTTACATGTTTAATTTGGTCCTGTCCTGTGCACATTGTTTTTTGTTTTTTTTTACATGCAACACGTTTGGGTGTCTGTCTATTGACTACTTAAGTAGCCCTGAATGTTTTTGACAGCTTAATTTGTCTTGAGTCAAATGACCCAAAAGAACACTAATGCGTGCAGCAGCAATGTGCACAGGATAGGACAGGCTGAAGTATAGCCTTGTTATTTTACCCACCATGTTTTTGCTTATCCAATTGCCACTATAACATTTGTGAAACCTATTAAGTAAACAAGCAAAGACCAAATGATGTCAATCATTGATTTTGAGAATGGACGATTGAAGTGATCATTTTCTTTCAGGGTCCTCGCTCTGGCAGGGTGCACAGTTTTGGCAAGCGAGAGCAGGCCATCAAGAGAAACCCCAATGTGCCTGTTGTGGTCCGAGGATGGCTCTACAAACAGGTATGGACATACACACTACACGCATATGCACAGTAGACATTGTCGACTAAATGGCATTACATACTCATGTGGTCTGAAGATATGCAATATGCGATCCACCTACAGTATATTTTCTATTTATGCTATCCTGATCCATATCATACTTGAGCGCAAAAAGCATCACGAAACGTGCAATGTAATTCTAACCCAAAAAAAGAAAAGAGAAGCTGTGGTATCCACAAACACGATAATGACAAGGACATGCAGCTTGTTGTATTCCCTTTGGTTGTGTTCACCGTTATATCCCAAGAGCAGGCTGAAAAAGTCGGCCGTCTGTCCCGCTGATCCATCGAACGAGGACAAGCGATTCGTCCCACCTGCTCGTTGTCCCTGCTTGACTCTGCTTCTGCTTTCCTCTCATGTCCCCTTGCAGGATAGCTCCGGGATGCGTCTTTGGAAGAGGAAATGGTTCGTCTTGTCCGAATTCTGCCTCTTCTACTACAAAGGTGAAAAATGTCACTCACCCTTAAGTTGACATCTTGAATGATTAACTTGGATGAAAACATAAATTCGGCTCAATCTGATTTGGATCTTACAATGACAGTATGCAGACGGGCGGTTCTCCAAAAATATGGTCCAGCGGAGTATTCAAACATTGATCCACTTTGATAATCAGCATTTTTTTTCCTTTTACAATTAATCACCCCGTTTCACTGCTTAACAATAATAATGCAAGTATTCTTCAGGAATAAAATGAACAGCCTTAGTGAGATTTGTTCTGTGATAAATAGCCGTTGCGAACACTTGCTCTTCATGCCAACACGCCCATGTAATGAAGATCCCAAACGCCCCTTAAAATAGACCAAAATACCGTTCAATCCAGTCCCGCGTAGTCCATTAAAAAAAACTAAGGCAATTGACATTAAGTATGTTACCTTTTGTGTCCACAAGTTACCGCCGAAGATTTACGACTGTAATGTACTGTCTACTTCCACCTGAAGGACTTCAATTAGTTGACCCGTAAGTTCAATGGGTTGAATGAAAAACATTACGTTAATGTTTGTTTGTTCTATGATGACCGAGTCAACTACGTGCCAAGCATGGTGTCCAGTTTTATTGGCGACACATGTACAATAAAATAAATAAATTGATATCTTTTTTTTTACACACTAGTTGCATGCAGTGTTTCTTCAGTGTATTCTTAAGCGTGAGTCAGCAGGATTTGAAAGGTGCTCAGTTGAGCTGCAGACATCTTGGATTTTTGCAACGTTAACAGCTACATTCTTGTTGCTGGAGGCTGTAAATTTCCCCAGTGTGGGACGAATAAAGGATATCTTATCTTATCTTAGTAAGTTTTGGTATCCATCTGATCCTCAAATACATAACATGACAACATATTCTACAAATATTCTGTCATTTGTTTTTCAACCACGTGTTTGTATGAAGGTAGTGAAGCTGTTGAAGTGTAAAAATCATTCAATTTTTGATTTTACCTCAACTGTACTGTCTGACTGTTTCTCTCTTGAACATAAACTGTGCTTGCTCCACAATGTTGCGTATGTCCATGTGTCGTTAAAATTGTCTCCCTCCTTGACATTTTTTTGGAATGTTCATACCCAAGGTGTTGCAAAATCATCCAAGCATGCCTTTATGGGCCTTGCCGTGTGCACCGGGTACAGAAAAATATGGGAAAGCCTACTTAATTGTCTCGCTAAGATGAAGAATTACACTCGCATCCACCTCCGTCTGTTCCCCGCGACATTTTATGTCATTTCGTCTTCATCAAGTCAATCAAACACTTTCGGACACGCCTCCTCGCCTTCAGCGAGGAAATCAATTCTTCAGCTTTTTTCATCTTTTTTTTTCCTCCCTCACCCTTTTCTCTCCTCACATGTTTTTTTTCTGCACTCAACATGATGAAAGGCCTCCTCCCCATTCAATTATTTTACTTAAGAGGCTCAAGAACATTTTCGGCTGCCCTGACTCCAGTCTGGCCCATCTACTTCCTATCTTGCAACTGCGTGCGTGTTTGTGAATGTGCAGATAAAAACACCGTCCGTCAGAGCACGACATTTGGGGAATGTCACCTCCAAGGGTCCTTGTATTATTTTTAAACAATTACCTTCCCTTTTAATCCGGCTTTAATGGCCCCCTGGCCGTCAGGCGGGCACAGGTGCTGCTGCGTCTTTCTACAGTGTTACAACATTGTTCATTACTCTCTCACACGCGCACACACGCACACAACCTCAGTGGAAACAAATACTTCGTGTTATTTATAGAAACTAATTAAGATGGAAAACTCCCTCTGTTCACATATTTGAGAATTGTTGACCTTCACATTGCGGTTGAATTTTTGGCTCAGTTAAATTAATGATGCTGGAAACTCAAAGGTGGAACGTATTTTTTTTTTGTTGAAATAATTGAGATTAGCGGCCCGGTGGTCCAGTGCATCGACCTCACATTGCAGAGCTACCGGTTTCGATCCTAGCTCTGGCTTTCCTGTGTGGAGTTTGCATGTTCTCCCCGGGCCTGCGTAGGTTTTCTCCGGGTGCTCCGGTTTCCTCCCACATTCCAAAAACATGCATGGCAGGCTTATTGAACACTCTAAATTGTCCATAGATGTTAGTGTGAGTGCGGATGGTTGTTCGCCTCTGTGTGCCCTGTGATTGGCTGGCAACTGGTTGAGGGTGTCCCCCACCTATTGCCCGCAGACAGCTGGGATAGGCTCTGGCACGCCCCCTCGACCCTTGTGAGGATTAGGCAGATCAGAATATGGATGGATGGATGGATGGATAAATGAGATGAAATAATGTGTTTCAAGGTCGTACTGATGGATGGATACATGAGATTGAAATAATGTGTTTCAAGGTCGAACTGTTCTATATTCCATACACTTGTCGCTTTATACTGTACTAGCTGGTTCGCCGCCCTCCGGGCGGCTCATCAGCTAGTTCCTGCAGAAGGCCGGTAAGGTGGGCCTTCGGCCCACAAAAGTGTTGTTGCTTGGTTCTACTTTTCGTTCATCTTCATTGCTTATCGCGAAAATAAAGAGATGTTTAGCTCTACTAAATAACTAACAATTTCATTGCAATGCTTGTGGGTAGACAACATTTTTTCGCTAAGATGCCCGCGCGATCGTAGTGAGCCACTGCCTGAGCGGCGCAGTGGCGGCGCGCAGTGGCGGCGCGCAGTGGCGGCGCGCAGCGGCGCGGTGAAGTAGGTACGTTTTGAAAAGGGGCAGACGGAAGGACAGACCGCGTGCGAGACGACGCGCAATATATATATATATAGATATATTTCTTCTCTTAGCAAGCCTTGTTGAGGTTGTTCCTTTTTTTTTTGTTGTCGTCACAAAAATACCAAAGAAAAAGTGAAAGTGCTAAGACTTAAAATTTGCTGAAATTCGCAGGTGATAAGTATGAATTCTTATTTCCTCCTCACTCTTTTTCTCCCCCAACTTACCCCCATTCCCTCCCCTCACCCAACACAGACAGTAGAGAGGAGGCGGTCCTGGGCAGCATTCCTCTTCCCAGCTATGTCATTTCGCCCGTGGGACCCGAGGACCACGTCAGCCGCAAGTATGCCTTCAAGGTACGTTGGCCTCTTTTGTCATTTAGCCGTGTTACCTTCTGCGCAAACCATCAAACTTTGTTTTCCTATTCTAATTTATAAAATAAGCTTGAAAGACCTTATTATTATTATTATGTAACTATCAGCAAGAGAATTGATTGTGTTACATAAAGTGATTCGTCGGAAGTCAACTGCAGCCTGCCCGCATGGTAGGAGCACATTTTTTGCAATCTCATTTTTTGATGGGTCTATGATTTTGACATCATGATGTTTTAAAAATATTTTTGCCCAAAATATTATTCTATCGGACCATTGATGCCGTAAAACTCCAATCAACTCAAGCAGCTTGATTTTCAAGAATATAATTTTAAAAAGCAACTGCAGCTCAAACAAAGATCTGCACGTAAATAAATTCATCCATAAAACAATGATAACAAGTTGAATTATGAGCAATAACAAAGCAGTGACACACCCCAACACACATGGGCATGCTCACGCAGGAGCTGCTGTCGGCCACAGCTCACACCTAGACACTCGAATGTAAACCTTCCAATGTCACATGGCACCTCAGCAGGCCCCGCCTCTTAAAGGCACTTTTAAGTTGTTGTTGCTGCCCCGTGGAAAGGAATACATACTCAGTTTGCCACAGTAGCTGTACAAATGGTGCAAAAAGGAATCGACGTCCTGGTTTCACAGTGTATTTAAGTTTTACCCGTGAACCGTTGTACCAAACAAGACGCTTAAGTAAATACACAGGCCGCTGCGATCTTTCTTAAATATAGTCACTCAATTATGATATCGCCCTTCCATAATTGTAATGCCTTTCTGGATCAACATGGCCCATCTGTTGTTGTGAGATGTGTTTTTACTACTGTCAAGGGGCAAAGCCCTCCGGCATGATTTGTCACTGAGCACCTGCTGTCGTGAAATTTGTTACGGCTGTCAAGAAGGAAGTTTTAATACGGACACCTCTGTGGAATTGATTTCCCTTTGGCACAATTCCGTAACTGGATTCAACGCACTAGGGATGCAACGACATGAAGCGCTCACTCGTATTCTATCGTGGGGGCCTAAATTAGTTTATTTCAAAACTGACAGATGGTCAGATTTGAATTTTTTTATAACATTTTTTTCAGCATACTTTTCCAAGAACCCTGCTGTTATGTTTGTTTCGTTGTCACAGCAAAAATGTTGATGCACTTTCGAGCAATTTGATTTGCAAATAATTCCTGATTTTTATTTTCTTTTGTTTCTGTGACCACAACATTGGAAAATACAAATAACTACAATCAAACATTTTCGAATGAAGCTTGTAGCAATGCAGATGGCCGTTTTCTTCCAGTGAAACATTTTCTTTTTTTCCCCAAGTATAATTGTATTGAACTTTTTTAAGTACAATACATTTGCATTTAAGCTTAAATTACTTTGGGGAAAAAAAGTATAAAAGTATATTTGAGATACATGAATAAATACATATGGTTAAAAAAAACAAAAAACAATATTGCAAGTATTTGGACACAGTTGTTGATGCTACCCTGAAGTCATATTTGAATGTTTGAATGCGCGATTGTCGGCATGCCGTGTCAGAGCTGTTTGCGACCATGCTGGATCGCGTTTGGGATTCTACACCTCTGGCTATAAATAAAACCTATCTGGCTTATTTTGGGAAGTGGCGCTGAAGGGAAAGCATGCACACCCGCGACTGGAGGAATCCCAAACAGCCACGCTCATTTGAAGACCTTCTCATGGTGTCATTAATATTTAATGCCATAGTAATTAGAGAGTTAGAGTGGAAGTTCTGTTCAAAAGTGATTGATTGATGGAGGATGAGGGATTTATCACGCTCCCTAATTAAAACATCAAACTGTCAGCTCTCGTGATTAGTAACTTTAATACTGCAGGTGATATTCATCTTTTAACTTGTATTATAGTCTATGTGGCAGTAGGGTAATAAATTGGTCACACATCAACCCCTTTTTTCATCATCATTATTAGAAGATAACCCGAAAGTTTCAAAAATATAAGGACAAAAAAATAACTGCTTCCACTCACTTTAAACGTTTTTAACTTTTTAAAAGCCGTTTTCAATTCACTGAAAGACACCTTTTCAAGAATCCGTAACACCTTTTCTCGCTCTCTCACTGCCAATAAATCATAAATCATACAATAATGCTTTAAGCAAGCAATAACAATGTCTTGCTTACACAGTTCTCCAAATAAGATACACAGCGTGCTTGGTATTTGTCACCTCCAAATGAGGTTTATTGTTCAAAATGTTTCAAATTATTCTACTTTTTCAGGGTTGTCACGATGCTCTTAAGAGCTTAAAACAAACTCACCTGTGTCTCTTTCCCCCACTAGCCCACACCCTTATTTATTTACTTGTTTGTTTACTTATTTATGTATTTAAAAGGGCCTGTTCAACTAAATCCGATCCATCCAATGCCCAAGAAATACATTGTTACCTTGACTGACAAGCTACAGGCTATCTCTTGCTTGGTTTTGACAAAAATATTTTACTTTGAGTGCTCCCATTTTTTTATTTTTTATTTTTGAAATTGTCAGTATTATTAACCATAATTTCTAATTCTGGAGCTGCTTGTGCTTAATCAGCATGCTGTCATCATCATGGCTTTGATGTGTAGTTTATTTATTTATCTATCTATTTATTTAACAACAAAAACAAAGTTGTGCACTTGAATTGTAAAGCGAGTATGAAATGCAAAACCTAATGAAAGTAGCGTCAATATTGTGGTAGTTATAAACATTTGATATTTGAACACATTGTGCAGCAACACATATAAACAGACAATGTAACACTGTCATATTCTTTATCCTCTGGGGAAAAAAAACAAAAAAACGAAAGCAACACAACTTAGTTCCAATGGTCATCTTCATCTTACATTATCAAATCTGAATTAAATGTATGTATGATGCTGACCCCTGGTGGTCAAAACGCACACGCCAGAAAGAGCAACACACAATGTTCATTCAATGAATCGAAAACATTTTATAAACACCGTTTAATTCTTTACTTTCTATTTGTCATTACTATTTAATTCTGAGATTCAAACACTAGAATGAAAAAAAAACCGCACAAAAACACATGACAAAAATCTCCGTTAAGGTACCACTGTTTACCACCAGGTTTGTCGATCCGGGCTGAGAAATCGGTGTATGAAGAGTGTGACAATTAAAAATCCACCCTCCACCTCCTCTTCCCTCTCTTTCCATTGGTTGGCTGCCCGACCGGGACACACCTCCCACACACCCCTGCGAGTGTGTCACATTGAGAGTCCTCACATAAAATAGGTACTCTCTCCCCCTTGTCGGATGTGGAGCTACATCGTACGAGACAAAATGTCACTTGTCTCGATGCATGATGGTGATCAACTTGTCATTGTGCCACTTTGCTATTTGCTTTTTCCTTCCCTTGTACTTTTATGTTTGTGGGTCTTTGTGGGGCTTCTTGTTCAAGTCACATCTACCATCAAGGCTCGAAATAACGTTTTTCTCTGGCGAATCAATGACTTCATTTGAGAAGCAACTGTCTAAGGAGCAATTTTTCGCAGATTAACCCTTGGGGACCTGCGACCTTAGTGAGGATATATCCTCCTCCTGGCTGATGTCGGCTGTAATGGAACGTAATTCATTTCCGATTCTTTCTTGCGCTATTGAGTACAGTATATTTTTCTCTCTCGGGTACAGACATATTTATTTGCCGGCTGTTTTGCTGTTCAGAATTGGATGTGCCCCACTTGAACATGTGTCCTCGATCACCCAAGCGCTTCAATGTGGATTAAAAGCATGAGCCATGTCAACCTTAGATTAGCTTAGCAAGTAGCGTGGCTTCTCTATCTTGCCTTGTATTCCCTTCAAGAGAGCACTGGTTGACAGAAATAGGATTCATCGCCATGGAAGCGATGATTACTGACTCCAAAATTCATTTAGCCTCACTTGCCACCCAGCTGAAGTTCCTTTCTTGCAAGCTAGTCTCGACCTCTGACTGTCCCCACGTTGGTGACGTGTGTGCGCTTTGCTCCATTGTAATGTGCGTACATCCAGACCAGCGAAGCTTTTTGGGACCGTCTTTTCCGTTCTACTGTTGGAAAAACTGAATAATCTGTCATTTTTAGTTTTGCTATTCAATGTGTTTTGATGAGGCGCAAAATACACATTTCGACTTGCGAACTGTGAAACCTGTTATTTCGAGCCTTGACCTTCTGCATGCATGCACTAATGCAGTGGTCCACAACCCTATTTCGTCCTGGCACAGCTTCATGGTAATCCATATTTTTCCATTTTGGGTTGGGGTGCTGACATAGTCAGTGGAACTCCGCGATGTGCGGAAATAAATTATATTTCCCGCCCCCCCCCCCAAAAAAACACGAGTTTCCACGAAAAATGCTTGTAAGCTAAGTATTTTTATAAAAATGGTAAAATCTAAGGTAGCTCTCTCTCTCTCTCTCTTTATATAGATGTGTATGTATATGTGATTTTTTTTCTAACATAGTCCACCTTTATGGAAAAAATCCTGGAGAATGTCTTTGAAGTGTGTTATATTCCGCCTAACCTGATTTTTTTCCTCTTTATAACTAGACTATTTTATCCCATTAAAGCAGCAGACTTGAAAGAGAGTCACCCAGAGGCTATCATTGTCTCCGTTTGGATGCTGTTTTTTTCCCCCCCACGGTAAAATCAATCCCCAGTTTGAGAGAATCCACGTTTATCAGGAGTAGCTGTGCGGCGCTCGGCTTATCTTTACTAGCACAATGCTCTCTTTAAATAGCGTGAGGACACGTGAGAATGATGTGTGCGTGGAAAAGGACGGGAAGGAAGACATCAATGGTAAGTAAAGCGAGGAGAGTGAAAGTGACACGTTCTGTCCGAAGCGATAATATCGCTCCGTGCAGAACAATGAAATAAAGGTTTGGATCCCCGGAAAAACAGACAACGAAAGAATCTTGTCAAAGAAAAGAGTGTCTTTAATGACAAAAACAGAAAGAGCCCGACAGGGAAAAAACGGTAACACAAAACGCTGGTCAAATAAGGACCAGGAATAACAAAGAAGGAAACTACAACTGAAAACGCTCGCGGAAAACAAGACGACGCGAGGGGGGCCTGAATTGGCGGAAATACAATTAATACAAAATCTAGAAGCGAAACGCGAATAACAAGAGTAATCGGCCGTAAGGCAAAAAGGCAACAGGTCGAACGACAAATAGCGAAATCGAGCGCGAGAGCAATATGGCACGGCGTGGAATTCTCCGGCAGTGAGATGACTGCCGGAGTCTCTAAATAAAGGGGGGTAATCAGCCCGAAATTACGAGCAGGTGTGCCGATGGCGGAGGAGAAAACCCGCCACCTGCTGGCGGACACGCGACGTGACAGAAAGGAAGCCAGGCGGGACGGCTATTAGCTGCGTAAAGAGCGTGACATCATCCAATGGGGCGCTAAACAACATAATGGAGGCCTTTTTTTCCCCTTGTTTTTTTTTTTTGTGAAATGAAACTTTTGTTTTTGTTATTTGGTTAAGTGACTCTTAGCTGTCCTTCAATCAACACCTGGTGGTTAAAGTCTGCCATTTTGTGTTGTAAACCCAACACAGCGGTGCCAAAAAGTTGAGTCCTTCACAACTTATGATGATCTATCAACGTAAGAAAACCTTCGTGCTTGGAAAGAGTAGCGAGAGCTGGATGGCCTTTATTTTTGTTGCTAAAAAAATATAAGTTAAAAACGGAATCAAAATGCATTTCTATTCCTTTTTGAGGAGCTGCCGGTTTTCCCTCTGATGCATCATGGATGTGTGGAAAGTTCCTGCCGCATCTTCCCTGTGATTGCTCTTCGCCTTTCATGCCCACTTGGGGGGGTTGAGCAGTGAATTTGTGTGCCAGCAAGGTGGAGAGGGGCGACTGTTGGTGCAACCAGCCAATGCAGAACAGGTTGAAAGTGAGGCATACAGTTTACGGAAGGGATGCAGTCTGGCCTGAACGTGAACCCTGGTTGCTGTTTTGTGTGTCTCTCCAGCTTTGTCGAGCTCAACCATCTCCAAGGGAAAGAAAACCTGGATTTTTTTTTTCTTCAGATAAACAATCTCCCTCGCAGGCGTTCTTCTTCCGCAATAGCCACCTTTTTAATATTTATTTTTAATCCAATGGACGAGGAAACTAATAGCCACCCCGTACTTATTATTACTTTAGCGCTAACCACCCACGCAGACACTAAAAGCACTCTGGTAAGCTCTCTTTGGTGCTGTTCAGGGACACTCATTCAGGGACATTGAGGGGGGGAAAATAGCCAGTGTGGGAAAAAACAAACAAACATCCATTGATTTTTTTTTTTTTTTACGGCCTGCGTCTCAATACTTTTGTGCGAGTGATGTGTTTGTGTTGTATTAATGTGGAAAAACCTCACATTGTTCTCAGGATAACTGTTGAAAAATATATTTGAAAAGATGCAGTTAGAAAAGATGAAAGGCTCTTAGCTGGCCAAATCCAGCGTTTTAATTATGAATGAATCAGATACAGACTCCATGGAGGATAATGTTTTTTAAAATTATTATCTCAAATAGTTTTCTAACAATTTGTTTTTGTGCGAGTAGCTAGAAACATTTGTGAGGTTCCTTGTTGCGTTCCCTCCCTCTTGTCACGCACGCACGTACGCACCCAGATAGACCTGCACTTACAAAAAACAGACAGACACACAGAGACGGACACCGACACACAAGCACTAAAGTGCGGGATTTTAAACTAGGGTTAGATTTTCAAAGTAGGGTTTTAACTAGACTTAGTATTTCAAAGTAGGGTTTCAAACCAGGGTTAGGCTTTCAAAGTAGGGTTTTTACTCAGATGCAGACACACGGGCATAAACTTGTTTTGTGTTGAGAGGGAAGAAATTCCATCTGTGCTACAGCACATTTGACAATAAAGTTTATCCAATCCAATCCAAAACACAGACACATACACACAAAGATACATCGCAAGACAGACAAGTGCAAAAGCAGCCTCATGGGTCAACTTTGGGGGCGGGGAGGGACAGTTGGGGTTTTATGTTGTTGGGGTTTTATGTTGTGTTCCTTCTCTCATCGGTGGAAAGCTGCGTCTTTGATGGTCGTGACTGGCTGCCACAGTTGTCGTCTGTGTTGTCATTTCTTGGTGTGCTCGGTGTACTCGGCTCCGCCTCGTCTGCTCTCCGGTCGGTAGGACGTCGTGACACCTTTGCTGCGCTCTGTGTCTCCCCCCCGCCGCAGGCCGGCCACCCGAGCGGGCGCTCGCATTGTTACAAACGCAGCTCTATGATTGGCTCTCAGGCGGAGCACACGGGCATGCGGACGTACTACTTCAGCGCCGACACGCAGGAGGACATGAACACCTGGCTGAGGGCCATGAATCAGGCCGCCAACATGAGAGGCCCCGTCGACACGGGCGACGGCAGGTCAGGATCGCGCACTCACATACACACGTGCCGTCCCACGCACACGCACAAACGCGCACAGTATTGCAATACTTTTTTTTCTTTCTTTTTTTTCCTGAAGAGAATTTGGTTGAACTCCGAATAGTTAGATTTTTGGGTCAAACGGTAGTTCTGTTTGCGTAAGCGTTGGAGCGTTAAATTGCCAGTTAAGCGGGTCCCCAAACAGTCAGGTCGGACCAAATTAATTACAAAGTGTTCTTGGCATAAAGACAGCAGCAGTACAACGACTCGCACACCAACATACACACACAAACACGTTTACAAACACATCGGCTGCCCTCACACACTCAAATGAAATTCCCGGTAAAGCTTTCAGATGCTGCATTTCGACCTAAGGTACAAATGCCATTGAAACTTGTTCTTTCCTTGCTTGGATGTCACGTGTGTACTGCACGGATTTGTGTGTGTGTGTGTGTGTGTGTGTGTGTGTGTGTGTATGTGTGTGTGTGTGTGTGTGTGTGTGTGTGTGTGTGTGTGTGTGTGTGTGTGTAACATTAATCTGAAGTTGAAGTCAGTTTCAATCATGGGTGAGGAGGCTATAATGTCTTGCGTTCGAAACAAGGATTTGAATTTAGGTCTGACATTTAGGGTTAGGGCTTCAAATTAGGGTTAGGATTTTTAATACGGCTTCAAGGCAATTGTTAATGTTTTTCAAGGTTAGAGCTTCAGATTTGGGGTTGAGGTCATGGCTAGCGCTTCAAATTAGGGTTTCACATCAAGGTTAGGGCATCAGATTCGGGTTTGAAGCCACTGTTAGGGTTTCAAACCTAGGGTTTGATTTCAAATTATAGCTTGAGGTTAGCGCTTCAAATTAGGGTTTCTAACTTGGGTTATGATTTCAAATTAGGGTATTGAGCCAGAGTTTCCTTCCAGGATTTCAAGTCAGGGTTAGAGTTTCAAATTAGGGTTGTAAATAATGGATAGAGTTCAGAATTAGGGTTTGTACTTAGTATTAGGTTTCCAAATTACTATTTGAAGACAGGTTTAGCGCTTCTGTTTTGGGTTTGAATCCATTGTTCAGGTTTCACGCTTGGGAGGGGGTCAAATTAAGCTTTCAAGTCTAGTTTTGGATTCCAAATTAAGGTTTGAAGCTTTGGTTTTTATTTGTTTGATATCTTAGACAGGGCTTAGGGATTTCGGGTTTTCAAATTTGACTCTTGACTCTTAACAGACTATCTGAGCAGTCGGCTCACTTCCACATGATGCGTCATCAGACCGACACGCACACCAACCACGTCAACAACCACAAGGCTCCGGAACCCCAGAGACCCGCCGTCCACGAGGTTCTCCTGGAGCCCATCCATCACCAGCCGGACGACCGCCACGGCTTCCACAAAGACTCTCCCGTCGCCACGGAGATGGACACGCACACCTCCCTCCCCGCCAACCCCATGACCGCCGCCGTCCCGCCTCCAGATCACGCGTCCTCGTCGATGCCCGTGTCCAGGGTGCCGTCTCGAGCGCCCTCGCGGTCCGCCTCCACGCTGCCTACGGGCGTCGGCGCCAGGAATGGCCTGGTGGAAACGCCCAGCCCCATCTTGGAGCCTAACGGGATTGCGGCGGGGACGTATCAGAGGGTCCCGGAAGCTCCTCTGGAAATGAGGAGGAGGAGTACTCTGGGACAAGTGGAGCAGTGGGTCAAGGTGCAGAAATCCGAGCGCAAAGGGTAAGTGACAGATATGACACCGAGCTTTGTGAACATACAAAGCAAGTATTGAAGACAATGTTTTTGGCACTTGATTGTAACGTAACAAGTAGAGACTGCAAGTAAAAGTGTTAAGCAAGCTCACAACTAATTGAAGTAGATAAACTGTAGATATTGGTTCATGGTGCAAGAGGACAAAGATAATTTGGGGTGTGTGTTATATGTTACATATTTTTATCTTCCATCCAATCCATCTTTGGCCTCTTTATTTTAGTGTAAGCCTAACTTAAATACATTTTGCCAGGGCTAATAGCTCGTCCTTTGGAAATTGGCCAACTGGAACACGAGATGGCAAAACCACTTGCGCGAATATACGACTTGAAGCTTAAAACTGTTTCACTGTCGTGAAATTGACTCGACTCTTTGACTAATTGGTTTATCCCCGAGGATACCTTATACTTGGGAAAATACTTAGTGCCTCACTTTTATGACATTTCATGCTACAGCTCTATTTGAAAATTAAACACATCTTTCCTCCCTCAAAGTTTTCATAAAATACGGAAAAACTGTTGTGAATACGGAAAATGGGCGGTAGCCTGACACTTGTGCATTGTGTTACGACAGTCCTCCATCCCGAGACAGCACCCTCCCCCGAAGAACGCCGCCCTGCCAACCCAAGTTCGGCACTCTGGATTCACACCAGACCCTGCCAAAGACCCCTCGCCACAGCCCCCCGCTGGCACGCCTCGGCGAGTACAAGTATGCTCAGGACCGCATGAGCCACTTCCGCCTCACCCCCGATCTGGGCGGTCCGGGTTCCAACACGGTGCTGCAGTTGTACGAGTGGCAGCAGCGTCAGCAGTACCGCCACGGCAGCCCCACGGCGCCCCTCTATACGCCCGCTCCGGACTACCCTTTTGGCGCCCGTCCGCCGACCGCCCTTCCCCCCGCCGCCAAACACAACGGGCCGCCACGCTGTGTGTCCGTACCGCCCTCGCCCGCGGACATCCCGCCGCCGGGGCCTCCGCCGGGTACGAGCAGAGCCTTTTCGCCCGCACGCCGCCCGCACACGCCGGTCGGCCGCGTGACAGTGAGACCCTTGGCCGATGCGTCGACGGCGGACACAATGTTTGCCATTTCACCTCGCAGGACCACGTCACAGGTCTTCAAGGTAAAATCATCATCATCATCATGAATGAGGTTTTTAAACCTGTCCTACGGTTTCATGCCAGGTTTAGGGTTAAGGTTTCAAAATCGGTTTGGCAGCAAGCGTCATATAAACAAGAAATGATGTGAATTGTTGACACTTGTTTGTTGTCGGGAGTTTGTCACCTTGGATTCATTCGTTGCGCCACCATTCAGTCGCACTCATTCTTGTCAGTCATTGGGACACTGCAAAGTTTGCTCCACTGAGCGCAATCATCGTTTCAGTTCCTCGCGTGCGAGCAGTCACAGAGCCAGTAAGAGTACTCACACCTGCGTTCAGTACTTCATCTTGTACATTAGTCTAGAAATTGTACTGAAACAGGCTTTGTGTGCTGCAGGCATCCACGATGGACAGACGCTCTTTGACTCCATCCAACTACATGACACACACGGTCAGTGCGCCCAGCCTCCACGGCAAAACGGTACGTCTGACTCGGCTAAAATAAAGAAGAAGAAAATCTATATCCATTTAACAACCGATATTATAGATGCAAATATTTCCATGACTGCTGCGCTCTGTTGTTAACTGTCATGTCATACTAATCCTCTAACTGGTACTTTTATGCACGACTGGCGTAGTATTGCTCCCAAAAAAGTGTTATGGTTTCAATTTCGGGTTTTAATCCTTTGGTTTGGGTTTCAAACAAGGTTGTAGCTTTCAAGTCAGTTTTAGGGTTCAAGTGATGGTTTTAAGGCGATATTACAGTTTGAAACAAGGGTCAGGGTTTCAGAAGTGCACTTCTAGCCAGCGTTGGGGATTCAAATTAGGGTTTCAAGACAGAGATTGGGGTTTCAAATGTTGAGTTTTTTCGCACGTGAAGTCCGGGTTAGGGTTGTAAACATAGTTTTGCATTTCCACTTGGGTGTTTCAAGCCAGGGTTCCGGTTTCGAAATGGGGTTTCAAATGAGGGATAGAGTTAAAATAAGGGCTGGAATTTCAAATTGGGATTTGACGAGACAGTGTCAATGTTTCAATTTATGGCTTCGAGGCACCGTTTCAAATTACCGGTGTGTGTTTGTGTGTGTGGTCAAAATGATGCCGGCGTCAGCCCGATGAGCTCACCCTGCTGCTCATTCAGCTGCGCCGACAGCAGGCCAAAATGGCGGCCGTCCGCCAGCACACGCTGGAGCAGCTGCAGCGCCACGGCCTGTCGACCGCCGGCCCCCTCCTCAGCGTCGGCCCCGCTCCTACCCTAACCCACCTGTTGGGCGAAACGCAGGTGGGCGGCCCACCCCGCCGCCTTCATCATGGCGAGGCCTGGTAGAGGTTGCCCATAGGAAAGCAGTCTTTTCTTTCACAATGTATTTGATAAATGTGGCTTTTGTTACCATAGTGACCAGGGCTAGAACAAGGGCGTTCTGAAAAAGCATCAATTAGGGGTCCCCCCACCACCGCCACAGTGATATCATAGCCAAATATTCAATTGCCTGTTAGCAAAAGCTAATTATGGCTAAAGCAAAACTGTGCCAACATTGCAGCTCTTCAGAGTAAGGGTGTTGCGACAAAGCGAGCGTTTACTCAGTGTTGTCAATCCAATGACCTCACCATATTTAGTGACATTCGCAAACCTCAAAAATAGCGACTAGCAACAAATGTAGTGACTTGTTGGTGTTTTTAGAACTTCTGCCGGACTGCAGATGAATGGCGCTTGCTCATTACAGGGTCGGATCTATTTGAGTGGGACAGAAGGCGGAGACCACTCCAAAATCCTTACCTTTTTAACTTACCCCATCACCTTTTTCTAAAATCATACTAGACCTGTGATGTAGCAGTTTTTCAAAATTACGACAGTGGACCCTCGGGGAGGAACTGGGGCGGCCCGTGAATAGCAAAAATCGACGCGTAATTGACATCCATTGAATGCATTTGAAATTGGAAAAAAAAAACCCATTGAATATGCGTTTTTCACAAAAAGGTGATTATAGTGAAAAAAAAAAGTTTAAAAAGTATTGGAAAAATGAAAAACAAACCACCGAGCTGAGCAGATAACATAGGAGATCGATGTCAGTCAGCATTGTGTTTAGTGGCAGCCTCTACCTCAAAATCCTCATTAGTCATCTTGGCACGGGCTCACGAGTACTAAGAGGAAGCAGTGTGTTGGGCTCTTGGCTGCTTGGCTTCTGTGTGTGTGTGTGTTTTTTTTTTTTTTTTGGTAACGTATTATGTCGCTTCCTTGGCTTGTGTCCGCTTTGGCTGCTTTGCTGGCTGTGGAAATGGCGCTGGCTGGATCGTTGGCTGACGATGTTTTCATTGGTCTGTGTTGTTAGCGTTGTGGTCGTGCCAGGAACGACACTTCTGCGCAAAGATAAGATGGGCTGTAAAATTCTTGTGATCCGTGTGAATATTACTTGAATTGAGTGTGACTGCTGAGACACGCGTTTCTCTCCTAATGAATGAAGGCAATGTCGCTCAGTGGATTCCAACGTGATTGAAGGAACATGTTTTCCTACAACATGTTCCTGACTTGACTTGACTTCACTTGTTGACTTGACAAATGAGTCATTTGACTGCCAGTGGCATCAATCTTGGATTCGAGTGGGAAAAAAAGAGTTGTAGACAATAATTCCATCGCGAGATAATAGTGATTTGTAGTGACATGCCGATTTACGTTATATATTTATATGTCATAGACGCACTTGCGTTCAGCAGTGTAAACAATGTTTTTAAAAAGATTTTTAAAACCAATTTACAACCAAATTGGCTCTTAAAGCCACAATGACATCATACGCAAGAAAAAAGCAAAAAGACGTAAGGAATCAGGTCGGAGTTGGGCCATGTGTTTCATGAATCTGGATGAGTTTCTCTTTTTTAAATTAAGCTACTGAAATAAATAAGTCTATCAACCATATTGAATGGGATACTTAACCAGTCAAGATATGAAAATATCGGTGAGCTACTTTGCCATTTTGACATGGCGACATTGTCTCTCAGCATTCACGCAGAATTGAGAATTTCATAGCCATGATTGTCAATTAAAATTGTTTCTTGGGTGGCAGGTGGACGACACGTACAAGCAACTGAAGCAGGACCTGGACTATTTGGACCTCAAGGTCAGACCTTTTGATTGTCTGTTGGTTGACTTTCTTTACAACACCGACGCATGTGAACCCATGTGAGCCCAGCTTGTCACTCGCCCCCTTGCAACTTATCGATGCAACCACGCAACCTCACAAATGATCATGACAATAACATGAGTAATCGCAGTCTTTTAACCAGAGGCGGCCGCCATCACGTGACTGCAGCTCTTTTCTTGACTCGGCAGATCAGAGCTCTAGAGCCCCTGATCCTCGCAGTTCACAGTTTGCTACTGCACTGCACTGCTGGGCCTCTCAGGCCGCTATTGACCGTAAGCTCCGTGTGTGTGCGCGTGCGTGCGTGTGCGTGGGCGAGTTTCCTTCCATATACAGCGTGCTCGTGCATGTGAAGGCGACTGTTCAATTGACTCTTGAACAGCATCACGTGTCTTGCCGCCATTTGTTCCCTGCCCCTCCCACTCATTGCCACTCACACACACACACACACACGCAGACAATGTAGTGATGTAGAAAAACGCCGGCGTCACAAAGTGGGCATGGGACGGCTCGGCAGTGCATGTGTTGTGGCTGTGGCTCGCTCAGTGGTGGAAAATAAGCCAGTTGCTTCTAGCGCCATCTCTGAAACGTTGCATCTTGTGTTGTCATGGTGCAAGGCTTTCTGTTGTGGAATCAGAAGACCTGATTGATAACTGACATTGGTTGGACGGGTGTGATCAGTTTTAAGTTTATCATCCATCCATTTTACGATCCACTTTATTCGCATGAGGGGGTGTTGGAGCCTATCCCAGCCGTCATCGGGCAGTAGGTGGGGTACACCCTGAACTGGTTGCCAGCCAATCGCAGGCCACAGAGACGAACAACAATCCGCGCTCAAACTCACACCTCGGGACAATTTAGAATGTTCCATCAACCTGCAGTGCATGTTTTTGGAATGTGGGAGCAAACCGGAGAACCCGGAGAAAACCCACGCAGGCACGGGGAGAACATGCAAACTCCACACAGGGACCGGAATCGAACCCCTGCACCTCTGCACTGTGAGGTCAATGCGCTAACACTGGTCCACCGGGGCCGCCTTTAAGTTTTTTTTTGTTTTTTTGGATGAATGAAGGATTTTCTTGGTCATGCAATAGATCAAAATACAGAAGTACAAAGTTATGTGGTCGTTAACAGCAACATGCCGTGCTCATACTCTCCCATCAGGCCCAATTTATAAGCTGCCAAAACAAAGAAAGAAAAATGCTATGAAGAACTTAATCGATCTTGCAGAATTGAATTGTTTAAAAGTACACGCTCTATATGTTGCTCATTGCGGTTCGATAATCTGGGCCCCAAAAAATCAACTGCCTAAATGGGCTCCAGGCAAGCATGTTCAATTTTGGCCACTCTCATCCTTTCAGCCACAAAATACTTTTGAACCAACAAAAGGCGCTATCATTTGATTTCAAGTAGTTTTCTGTCTCAACGGGTTGCACATGATCACTAAAAGTGCATGCTGTGTTGGCTTTTTCCACCAAATTTGCTCTATTGGAATAATGGATAGATCTGCAGACTTAATTATAACCAGCACACGGTTATATTTGAACCAAGCCACCGTACCTTCGTGCCTCAACGGGTTGCAAATGATAATTGTAATTGAAACAAGTATAATTACAAGCGTTAACAAGTGTTATCTTCCAGGACCACATATTGTAACTCATACTTTTCAATTCCATAAGTTAATTTACTACCCATACGAGCCGCCATGAAAAAGTGCCCACCCCTCATTAGCTAATGGCATTAGCAAGCTATGCTAACACAGTCACTCAATTAGTTGAAAATGAAACGCTCCGTTTGAGGCATTGAGATTTCTCTGGGTGTGTCCACTTGGGCAGGGCCTCAAGTGTCCATTGTGGTCTCCATGGCAACAGCCGATGTGATACATTTTCTTTGTTGTCGTCGTCGTCATGCACGCGAGGTTGCATTGCAGCCTCCGTTCACTCTGTGTCGTTTCCGCACCATTTTATGTTACGTACTTTTGAGGAAGACATATGAAATGTGGATTGATCATTTTCAGGTGGCTGGAAGTCAAACGCTGAAGGCGTCGGGAAATCCGGTCAAGGTTGCAGAGAGTGATGTGGACGTGAGTGGAATTCACAATATTACAAGTTGATTTCAGTTCACATTCCAACAAGTTCAAGTTTAAGTTATATGGGTGCTTGTTGTCAGTAAATTCGGAAAAATCAACTACGTGACTTTAAAATCGGAACATTTTCGGGGTAAAAACGTAAACGGTGTACGTTGAAAAGCGGTTCGACTGGTTGGAATCTATTTCCTCTTGCACTAGTATGACATTAATTCACTTTATTATGAGTACAACTTTGGTCTACCGTATAAGTCGCCTTATAACTTGTCCGACTTTGATTCACAGTTTAACTAGGACGATTTCTCTTCACCGTATATGACTAATTCACAACACAAATTGAATTTGATCCTGAGGTATGTGAAGTTCTTTCTTTGTCATTAAATAGCACACACAAATTATAAGTGGGGAGCTCTCTCACTGTTAATGAAAAATGAGCCTTGCTGCGTTTGTATCTCCATATTTATGAGTAGAAAATGGATACGCGGATGACATTCAACTGCGGCACCGTGGATGACATCAAAAAAGCAGAATCAATTATTCATCTGGTGACCAATTCAAGTTCCGACACATGGGTGCAATTTTTTTTTCTCGGCCCAACAGTATGACACAAATGTTCGGGCTTGATAAAGTGAAGAAACCTTTGCTTCGGCGTAATCATACTTTTATTCATGGGACGCATTGCCTCCCTGACTGAAATTCAAGGCGTCGGCTCGACGCATCCACTTTGTGCCTCAATATGAGTCTCAGTGGTTATCCATCTTTACATTTTACGTACAATACAGCGAAGGCGGAATGTTGCCACCGCGGGGCCCCGCAGTCAGATAATTAAACGATGCCAGCCAAAACCTACTTTTCTACTTGCTGGGAGAAGTAAGATCATGTGTCAAACTAAATTTACCCATCCTGGCTGTTCGGGGCTCAGATTTTAACTCAAATAACCTTTACCGTCCTCTGCAGGTGAAGCTGAGTCGGCTATGTGAGCAAGACAAAATCCTGAAGGACTTGGAAGTGCGGATCAGCTCGTTGAAAAAGGACAAGGTGAGGAAGGCGGTTTGTCGCGCAGCTGCCATACAAACGAACGAATGTAAATGACACGGCGCAACTTTCAGGACAAGCTGGAGAGCGTGCTGGACGTGTCCCACCAGCAAATGGAGCTCTTCCACGAGCAGCCGGGCCATGCGCACAAAATTGCTTACCAGCAGAGACTTCTTCAGGAGGACCTGGTCTCCATCAGGGCCCAGATATCCCGACTATCCACGGTACAAATAAATGTTTAATGGGCTTTTGTTCTGCCATGCCAAACTCATCGAAGCGTTCTTTTTTTATGCTTTCTTGAGTAGCTACCATCGCAACCCTTTCTGACAGTTTTGACAGTCCTTTTTAAATATATTTACAAATTACTTTTACCAATTATTTTTAAATTACGTTTACGACGTTTAAATACTTTCATTTTTTTGACTTTGCATGCATTTTGTTCATTTGTTTAAATTTAAATTTATGTTTTTATTCCTTTTAAAACTTTATTTTTCACATTAACTCTTGAATGGCAGTTTACATTTTAATTTCCTTTTAAAATTCATTTTTATATATTTCGAAATTGAATTTGAAACTAGTTTTAAACTCGCATTTGTACATTTCTTCCTCCCCTAATGTACATATATTTTAAATATTTGTGTTTTTTTTACTTCTTAAGAATTTATTGTAAATAAGCGTTCTTTAAAACATGTAACATGTATGTCCTGTAAACACATTTTCAAAAGAATTTTCTTTTAAATGTATTTCTTTTTTAAAATCTTGAGGGTTTCTTTTGACTATTGCTTTTTAATTTATTTCATGTCATTTGCATAAAATTGAATCTTATTAATCATTTTAGTCGTCGTCTTCAGATTCTTTTCCAAGCCTGCCCGTCTAGACCTTGCTTTGCGGAACTCCAAGAATGACTTTTTTTCCGTCGCTATGATATGCCGCAGGAAATGACGCATGCCTGGGACGAGTACGGCTGGCTGGAGGATTCGGTGGAGCAGCTGAGGGCGGCGCTGCAGGCCCGCATGAACCACAACGCCACCCCACAGGTGAGGACCGGTACTGCATCAGGATAGGAATGAATTGACACTCGTCAACTCTGGTGTTGTGTGCGCATGTGCGACAACGCAGCAAGAAAAGGGCGAGATGAAGCGCGAGCTGTGGAGGATCGAGGATGTGATGGCGGGATTGAGTGGCAGCAAAGCCAACTACAAAGTTACCATCGCTTCTGTGCAGAACCCAGGTTGGTTCTACTATAAAATCATTTACTTATTTCTACTTTTTGTTTGACATCTTACAAACATTTAACAATTAATTTTCAATTGTGTGAATATATTTTTCATTGCTTCATTTTTATTGTTTTTGAAATCACATATTTTCTCCAAATTTACTTTGGATTTTCTTTTTTCATATTTCAAATGTAAAATAAAAATGCACATTAAAAAAATATCCGTAGAAAATTCATTTTTCAATTATTTCCATTAAAAAAAAATGACTTTCAAATTCTTTGACTGTTGTTTTATAAATGTACACGTCTGTGTAATTCCTTTGACATTCCTTGTTGACTTGCTCACAGAGAGGAAGTTAGTGCCTTCCGTGTCAGAGCCCAGCGTGCCTTCTTCGAGTGCCGACATCCATCCTCCACCTCGTAGTTCTGTTCCGAGCGTCTTTTCGCAAACTCTGCCTCCCAACTTTGTGCCAAAGTGGGTAAGTCAAGCTCTGCCTCGTCGGGTCTGAGAAGTTAGCGGCAGCCAGAGTAGGGACATTACCAAAATGTCAACAATAAAATTCCCTAGCTGTGCACCGATTAACCCATAGACAACTATTTTTTTAAGAATCGCCTAATCTCTAGGATTTTTAAAAATCGAATTCATTGATTCATCGACGGATTGATTTTTAAAAAGCATTATTTGCCGACCGAAAATTTCCAAATTGAGTGTTGTTTGACGCGTTCAATTCTGCTATTGACAGTTCTTGACTGATTTCAACTATTCTTGTTCCATTACGTGGACTCCAAGGCAGAGGATGACGCTCCGCCCCGACCGCCGCTCCCTCGCCTGTACGACTACGAGGAGACGCCGCCCGCCGTGCCACCGCTGCCCAAGGAGGCGTCGGCGGTCATCCGCCACATGTCGGTGCGTGGCCTCAAGCGGCAGTCTGACGAGAGGAAGAGGGACCGGGAGGGCGGACACAACGCTTTCAATGGCGACTGTAAGGTACGATCATAACCAATTTCCTCCATCCTTTTATGTATTTGTCATTTCCCAAATCGCCGAATGTGTGTGTGTGTGGGGGGGGGGGGTTAAATCCCAAATGTGAAAAAATGTTGGGGGGAAAAAAATCAGCAGGAGAGACTACAGTAAAAAAAAAAAAAAAAAAAATTAAAATGACAAACGTAAGTTCTTGCATTTAGGTTGGTTTCTTGCTCAGCAGTTTTGTGCCGGCCTTGAATAGTAATTTTGCCAGAGAGCCCTTCACACTGAAAAAAAAATTTGTTATTTTATAGTTTGCTTCAAATCCTTGTCTTGTTGCGTCAGCATCGTGAATCTTTTATACATGCTTTGTGAAAAGTATTATCAAAAATGAAATGTATTAGCACATACTTTTCGCATAAGCATGGATTCTTTGCATATTTAAAATGTTTGTTACACATCTAGTTGGAAAGAGTGCGGTCCGATATCGTCAGCCAGTAAAGAAATGTTTATATATTGACCACATCCTTTCACATTTCATGACCGCTTCAAACCACTCCAACTTCCAAGTTTGTGTGCTTGCAGACTGACTTGCGTTCTTTCCTGAGTGAACCCGAGCTGCTGGCCATAACTCAGCACAACAACGATGCGAATTATCAGTATCTTGACCACAAAGGTATTGTAATGTAACACTAGCTTGTGTACTGGCAACTTTGTCAATGCTGCTGTCATCTTCCATTTTTTTTTTAATCACATGCCACCGGAGCAGGTCTATCGGGCACATCATGGCAGAACCAGTCGAGTGCCATATCGTCCTTCGTCACACTGAGGAGAGGCCCGGACACCGCTGTGGACAGGGTAAGTTGTGACGTCTACTCAACTCTGCCACAGCGCTTTTGTTCTCTGGAGAACTTACTTGGATAGAAAGTACAAAAATGAAACTAAAAATGACAAAAGGGACATTGTCATCATCATGTGTGTCTCCCCGCAGGAGCGACCCAAGAGTGCCTTGGAGTGTTTGTCCTCCGAGTATCCGAGCGGCGCGCCTCCTCCCCAGCGCGTTGGCCAAATGAGCGCCGAGGAGCAACTGGAGCGCATGAAGCGCCACCAGAGGGCGCTTGTGCGCGAGCGGAAACGGAACCTCAGCCGGGGCGAGCGCTCGAGCGCCCCGCCGCCCGCCTCCGTACGTTACCTCCACTCCGCGGCGGCGACGGGCTCCACCACTGCGCTTTCCCGCAGAAGCCAGCTGCATAGTAACCTAGCAGGGATGCTAATGCGCTAAGCCGTATGAGCTAACAAGCCACCGGCTAGCTTGATTAATGCTTTAAGAACAAAAAAAAATGGGAGGGGATCAAAAGAAATGCCTTGTTGGACCCCACTGACCGGACACTGAATGTGAACCAGAGAGAAGCCAAGGCGTTTATTTATCTACTGAGGGATATTTTCAGTCTATAGCTGTACAGTATATATGAATCTATTTTGTAGAGATTTGGTATATAGATTTAGATCATCGAGAGGCCATAGGAATGTTTTCAGGTTGGACAGGAAATGCTGCTGGCTAAAGATCGAACCCCCCACCGCATTATTTTCGTCAAAATCGAAGTGCCTTTTTTCACATTATCTGGTTTTGCCTTGGTCCCGAATTATTTTATTTTTTGCTATTTTAAATATCACTTTTGTTTTATCTTTGAACATCCTCGCGTAAGTTTACGGCAGGCTGGGTTCCTTTGTCAGTTCAAAGCGAAGATACGAATGATAATGCTAACATGCGTCAAAGTGACATTTCGGTATTTACACCCGGGAGAATCTTATTGCGAAGGTGAAAAATTATTGCACTGACGTCATTGGCGACAATATTTCAGCTTCCACAAATGAAAACGACTTAGCTCATCATGGCTGGGAAACTTGTACTTTGTCATGGAACGCTCATAGATTTTAAAAAAAAGTACATCATTTTTTTAAAATCAAATTTTAATGTCTGAATGTATAATAATAAGAGAAAGACATTTAAATCGTAAGAGATTTTATATTTTACTTAACAACCTGAGAGACGATACAGTACAACATTCATGAAAAAGTCTTGATTTCAGATAACGAAAAAAAAATCGAATTTCACCCCCCCAAAAAAAAGTGTCCAATCAAATTTTCCATCTCATAAGAACATGTGTTTTGAGGCCAAGGCAGGCTGTTTTTGTGTGCTCTGTAGATGGGCATTGATACAAAACACTATGACGGATGCTTTGTTACTCGTGTTTTGAGTGAATTTTCTTTTTTTCCTGTGGAATGCTACTTATGCTAACGATGACAACACACTTACAAAATTGTACTTGTTTGTCCTTTCAGTTCATAAAAATCGCAAATAAGTCACCCAATATTTCATCACCTTCCAGGATATTGAACCTTAATTTAAATTTGTTTATTGATCTTATTTATTCCTCCAACATTTAAATACCTCCATGTTATCTTTTTGTAAAAGCAATTAAAAGAGCTCACAGTCTATTGTTGACGAGCCATGCTGGTTTGAAGAGATGCAGAAATGTGGTTATGTCGACAGAAATCCGAGAAAACAAATGATATATATTGTATATGAGAGAAGTTTTAACAAGGGAGTAGATGAGCGGCGAGAAACAAAAATGGAAACCAGGTGAAATGGACTCGAGGCTTCTTGGCCAACTGTATCCCACTGGGATAATTGAGAATTGAGAAGCCTTCTTGTGAGTTAAAAAAAGTTCATGAAATCTCAACACTGGACAAAAACGGCACTGCTGTCTTTAGTTGTGTTAAATTCACAACATTACCGCCCATCTTGAGGGGCCACACGCTTTATGATGTCTAAACTACGCATTGAGGCAGCGTCACGGCAAAGAAGTGAAAAGAAATCTTTTCACTTGTGCTACTTGTGTAAGTAGCATTTCACTTGAAATGCTACTTACAAATGAAAGTATTGTCTTCAGATATGCCAAACTTCACATTTCTGGTAATAATGCTAATGTGTAGCCGCTTAGCAGCGCGAATGTTGTGATGTTAGCAAAAGTTGAAATGTCACAATACTAAAATTGCAGTGTTGGGTTCATCAAGTTGCAATGTTTCACAACAACCTCCCGTCCCCCCAAAAAAGAAAGTAGAGTAAAGTTACTTCATGTGATAGTGACAAGAGTAGACATATTACAATAATAAAAACACTCAGGAAAAAAAGTTTACATCTGATCCATTTTAATTTGTAAGTGTAGTCATTATTATACGTGAATCAAGTCGTGATGAGAAGAAAGTTGTAATTTGATGAAATTCTATAAATAAAGTTGTGCTAGAATTAAAATATATATTCTGAGAATTTAACGTCACTCAAAGTTGAAATAAGACGTACACCCTTTGCCAATAGTGTGAAAGTTATGATGTCAAAAAACGGAACTTTACAAGAAAAAATTATCAGAAAAAAGATTAAACAATTCAAGGAAAAACATTGAAATATCATCAAGTTTCAATTGTGATTTTACTTGAAAACAGTCAAAAGAAAATTACCAGAATATATATATATATAATTCTACAAAATATATTTTTTAATAGTTACGAGGTTAAAATATTACGTAACGTCAAACAAAAAGTTTTACTATGCAAATAAATGGTAACATTCCAAGATAAATATTGTACGTGTGAGTGGAGGTAAAATATTACGATGAACATTTTCACCACAATTAAACTGATTTCTACAACAACAACAAAAAGTCAAAAGACACCTTAATGTTATGAGAACCAAATACCGATTTGAAATGGTCTCTGAAGGATTTGCAATATTATATGATTAAATACATTTGAAGAGAAAGGACAGTGCAAAATTTCCCGGGTTGCGGCCCCGGAATTGGGACGCGGCCATTTTGTTTGGCTCGACGCCCACTCCAGTTTGTCAACTATCAGTACCACTTCTATCTTCCATGAACATTTTGGAATGAAACCAATGACTTCACGCCACTCTCAGCAGTCCAACTCTCCGCCCTTCTTTGTTGTTGTTGTTTTCACCAGAGGGGAGTTGTTTAGCTCAAGGAGATACCTAACGGTTTGTCAGCAAGAAATAACTCTGCCCCACCGCGTAGACATTTGCAATCCGCAATAAAGAGCGTTTGCTTCCTGGGTACGCCGTTTTCCTCGTCTGTGGCCCTCATCGGGTCTGCATGCTTTTTCTTTTTCTCTTCTCTTTTTGTCATTCCTTCTTCCCCGAACGCAAGCAACAAGTGGCCAGCTGCTGCCGGCTGCACCCGGAAGGACGCATTGCATGGCTTTGGATGATTTCTCACATAAGTACTGCACACACGACACCACAAACGCACCCCGCTTGTCATTCCAAGATTGACTAATCGTGTGCCTGCCTAATGACACTAAAATCCCGCCGAGTTATTTGATATCAAGAGCGATGATTTGTTGGCTGCGTACAAATTGTTAGGTCCTCACCGCTTGGCTCGTGCCTCTGCCTGCATATTAATGTTGACATTTAATTGTATAAATTTATAAAATGAACTCTCGTGTCTTGCCGCATAATCAGAAAAAAATGTTGCAACGTTGCTTTGCTTATTCTTGTTGCAAGAATAATTGATTGTAATTCCACTTCGGTAGCTCACATATTATATATGTTAAAGTATAAGGAATAAGTCCAATATGACGTCGTTTATTCCAGGACTATATTATAATAATAACAAACACGAAAATAATGGCAAGAAATCGAACTAGTTTTTTATGCTTGTTATTTCCCAGTTGGTAGTCAATATTAAACACAAATGACAATGTGTATAACATACGTGCTGCCACAATAATATTAGCAATTTTGTTTGTCCAGTAATTCCGTATAAAATAAGTCCAATATTAATAGCTAAATAAATGCAATTTATTGAATTAATGAAATTATTCCGAGCACATATAAAAAAGCTAAATGTATTGTAATTATTATTTATTCAAGCCTGTAGGAATAAATGTCATCATTGTTATTGTTTTCAACAAAATGTTACTACATTTTTAATCAGGATGGAAGTAAACTTGTATCGATGATTTCATTTTTGCGCCAGTTCAGAATCCGCCCTTGTTTTACAAAAAAGACTATGGACTAAGATGATATGTAAATAGTAAAGTCTAAATACCTCAAAACTTTAATGTGCTAGGAAAAAAAGTTCACGACATTTTTAAATCTGCATCAAAAATACGTTTCGGGAGACACCGCCATCTTCGAGTAAAATATGCTGTTGACCCAGTATAATTATGAATGAATTTATTCAGAATCTTCATAAGTGTCAAACTCAAGGCCTGGAGGACCACTGTCCTGCATGTTTTACAAGTCTCCCTGTTGCAACACACCTGATTCAAATGAATAGGTTCAATGTCAGGCTTCCACAGAGCTTGCTGATGAGCTGATCCTGAAAACATGCAGGACAGCGGCCCTCCAGGACCTGAGTTTGACACCTATGATATTATCTTGTATCAAAATGAGTACCGGGAAATTACGAGAGATAAGATCTTGAAAAGTGAATTTGACTCTTAGGATTTAGGAACATGAATACAAATGGAATCCTAATATTAGAAATAACTACATGACATTCCCCCTATGGGGTCACATTTGAACGAAACATAATTTTGTTGTACAGTATTTGTAAAATTGAGCTGCATGTTCCGACCACCCGCAGGTGTTTGATTGGCGGGAGGAACGTCCCCGGGCCGAAGGTCAAAGCGACGAAGGTCACAATGAGGGAGGAGACGTGTGGCTGAAGGCCAAGGCCACGCTCGTCCGGGAAGCCGACGTGGAGCCTTTGGACTACGATTTCGACATCAGCAGAGAGGTCGGTTATGCTCGACGACGTTGACGACCACGACAACGTGAACAGACGTCCATTTTGTGTTTTGTAGCTCTCCAAACCCAAGAAGGTGTCCATCCCTGAGCGTTACGTCGAGTCGGATCCCGAGGAGCCACTTAGCCCGGAGGAAGAGGAGGAGCGACGTCTTCGTACGGAACGCATCAGGAAAATCCTCACCAAGTCCAAGTAAGCGAGCGCACTTTTGGGACATCACCATCTACGTCCGGTTTAATCCACTAACTTCACACGATTGATATTAATATTGCATATTTTTCATCAGACTTGTTCTGCGGTGCCTTGGCTTACAGTACCCCAACTTATAGTTCATCGAACATTTTGATACATGACCTAATGTCCTTTTAAATGTTCCTTTAACCTCACTATCCCTCAACAAAATACATAATTCTAATTTAAGTGGAGATAGTATACTGTTTAATATAAATAAGGGGGAGTAGCATAATTTAATATTGCGGTGTATGTATATATATATATATATAAAATTAACACAAATACAATCATTAAAAATTAATACGATGTTAATTCCATCATTCAAATGCAAGGATTACAAGGATGGATTTTTTTTGGGGGGGGGGGGGGTTCGAAGGCGAGCCCAATGAAACTGTCGTGTCAACATACTGTGTAAAAATCGAGCGTGCTTGTCTGTGTCCTCAGCGTTCAGAATTTGCAGTCGGCGTCGCTGGACCTCAGCGAGCTGGAATCGGTTCTCCAAGAGCAGGAGAAGATCATGAAGGCATCGCGAGCGCTTGCCTCACAGGCATCCAAGAAGAGCAAACTGGTGGCAGGTTTGAAACCATTGTTGCATTTGATTTCTTGTGCGGTGGCTCATAATATGAAAAACACTGCATAGGAATACGCTAAAGCCTCATCGGGGAGCCAGTTTCATTTTTTACAAATAATATTCTGTCTATGCCAGTGACAAGCGGCAAAACAACTGAATGTTCGTCCTCGAGATGGCAGAAGGTACACAAATTGCATTCAAAATAACTCTGCCTTTATTGGTATTGCAAATATTTTCATGACAAATTTAACTAGATTTACTATTGTGCACCAAGGTACACTGAGAGCTGTTCCTAATATTTTGGCCATTGTCTTGGTTCACATGGACACTTGCGTCTTGTAAAAATGACGTGAACTGGGAGATTTGACGCATGTATAGAGGTATCTTCCAATAGAGTAATTGCAAAAATGAATAATCATTACCAGATAAAGTAACAGACCATTAAATTGTATGGATAATAAATTAATAAATAGCAATTTGAGTCATTATTATAAATGTAATGTTTAGATTAAAAAAAACACGACACAAGACATTTGTTCCAATACATTTTAAATTAAAAAAATACATAATACATATTTTTAAGTACAGTCACTGTTCCAACATGGTATGTCAAACTCGACTCTTTTCTATCTGTAGATCAGTTCCATGACTGAGAAATATTTTTTCTTCCCTTTAGCCAAAGCTGCTGCTGCGAGCCCGTGACCACCACCACTGACTCTGACCGCAGTCCCAGTGAAGGACCGCTGAGTGAATTTTCAAACTAAAATGCAACAAACACTTAATCAGCACGAAGAACAACATAGTTTTATTATTTTGATGAAATTGTTTGACCGGCTTCTAGCATCACCTAGTGGTAACATAATGTATTTGCTACTAACAAGGACAACCAATTGTCCACTTTACAAAATAAATGAACAAATAAGGGGAAACCCGTTGCTTCTGATGTCTCCTTTTTAACAAAACCACTAAGTGATTCTGGGACACGTTACAAAAAAATGCACACTGTAATGGGGGGGGGGGGGGATCCTTCAATGGCTCCTATTATGATGACTTAACAAAGGACATTTTGTAAACACTTTTCCTTTCGGCAGCCCCACTTTTTTCCGGGCTTTTGTCCTTTTCTGTCACCGTCTCTGTCGGCTTAGTGTCACACGCTTTGTCCTTGGGGTCTTTGGACTCGCTGGGGGGCATTTCGGACACGGGCGGGACGTCGGTCAACTCTGGCTGCGGGGGGTCACAAAAGATGTCATTTCCAAAAGTATTCCTCAACACCCGTTGTCCCCGTGAGACATCAGGCGTTGCGCTCACCTCGCTGAAGCCGAGTCCGCGATGTCGCCGGTTGCGTCCCGACAGCTTCTCGTCCATTCCTCGCTGGTACTGCATCTCGAGGCGCTCGCTGATTTGCTCGTTCTCCGTCCCTGCGGAGCATACAGTGGTCACGGCACACGCGCTCATGCCTCACATCCGCGCACAGAGAGAGCTGCGCGGCGGACGGGCGGTTGGGAAAAAAAAAAAAAAAAAGACGTATTAGTTGCGCCGGATGCTGAGGTGGTCATCACATTTTGTGCGACTTCATCTTCTTCAGCATCAAAAGCAGCTTTTCTCTACTTGTGGTACGTGGGCTCTCTCGTGGTATGTGAACAATCAAATCACTCGGGGAGAATAACATTTTTCAATATTTTCTGACATTACTTGTTGCAATGTAAGTGAAGCAATGTTCTGTTTTTGAATAACTAAGGAATAGAAATTCAACAAATCAAATTAGATAAAAAAATTGTGATGTAATTAGTTGATCACACATGGATCAGTATCGGCATCTGTGTTAGGAGCAAAAAAAAAACTGGAGCATCTGTAATCTTAATAAATGTTTTGGTTTTTTAAAACTGTTATTTCCATGATTTGGTTTTAAAGCTAAATACTTTCCTCGTATGGTGACGTTATTTTGTTTAAAAATTTGGACGCGTTATACTTGGATTATAAGTTAATTCCTCCTTCAAATTATAAATAGTCAAAAACAAATCATTTTTTAAAATTATCTTTTTTTAAGTGTCTCACCACTGCGGAAGTGTGCCGTCGACTTGTGTTCGCCAATGACAAGACGTCCAGTGTGCTCTTTCTACAGAAGGAGAAACATGATAAAATGTTACAAGAAAGTTTTTCAGGGAATAATTATCAGCTTTAAATTATATTTAAATTACTTCATGAGGACCTCAACTCCTATTAAATTCGATCAACATTAAAAGTGTTTGAGTTTGAAATGTCCCCGCATCTGGCAACTTTATCCGGGACCCATTTCCTCGAAATCGTGGGAAGAAAAGTATAACAGGTCAATTTGCGAGGGCGGCCACCTTGGAGGCGCCCATCAACCGGAGAAACTTCTGCTTCCTCTCGTCACTTCCCAGGTCAGCGGAGGCCCACTGGGTCGACTCATCCTGCAGATGCAAACAGACACAGACTTCATTTTCATTTTGCAAAACAGTTAGACAGAATCCCATGTTATTACTGCCTTAAATGCCGGCTGTTTTACAAGCATGGTGCATTCGTTCCGTTCGAGTGAACTTTTGGACGTTAGCTGACACGCTAACGGGAAACTAACCCTCTTCTCGTACACTCCGCGGCTTCTTTCAGCCGATTTACGCCGAAATCGAAACATTTGACTCACTTCGCTCGAGGACGCCGGTCGTTTAGTGCCGTGTTTATCACCCGGAGAAGTCATGGTTTTGATTCACAGGGTAGGAAGGCTACATAAACAACGGAAAAAAGCACTCCATTAGCAATAGCGATGACTGGCAGTAGGTGTGTCGTCACTTCCGGTGGCGTCTTTGTCTACCAGAATTGCAACGCAGGAATGTAACGTCAGCTCTCTGCTGCCTCGTGTTGTCAAGTTCTGTAACTAAAACCTGGAACGCTGAGCGTTCGACAAATACTGTTACTCTACTTATGTGTGCCTGTATCGAAACAATCATGCCAAAAAAGTGTATATAATGACAACGTATACAAGTAATTGTGGAGAAATCCGAAATGTTCAGCAAAAACGGGTCAATATCACGTATGTTGCAACAATTGATCACCGAGTACAGCTAATTGTTTCGAAACAACTGTTCAAATCTGTTTCCAGCAAAAATGTACTATTCTATATTTTGTTTCATTGGTCCCCCCAAAAAAGACAGAATGTCACTCCATCACATTTTCAGTTACTTCAATTAAAAAAGATTTGTCAGGAAAACAATTAAATGAATACCAAAGTGCTGCACACTTCGTTTTCTTTTACAATGAAAAGTCAACAAAAGGTATTTCTCGTGAATTTCTGTAACTCATGCCGGAAAACAAAAGTAAATACAAAGTGAAAAGTTAGATTCTTGTACACTGTTATTATTATTATTATTATTATGATTAAACTTGAGTCAATATTTTCCAGAGCTTGTGTACAGCACGTACTGTATGGGTGTCATACCAGCAAAGTACCAATAGATGTCGCTAGAGTAAGTGTAATACGTAAAAGACGCACAGAGAACTCGTCATATCTACGTTTCCAAATTCAAGTTTGTTCTTATTTTTAACTGACATTATATGACATACATATGTCATACTAGACTTATGTTACTTTGTCTTTTTTTTTTAACCCATCTGTTTTCTTGTCTTCCTTTGCTGGTTTCTACTGAAGTTAGGATTAAAATTTGGTTAAAGTGTAACTAAAACTTTTGAACCCTTGTACATTTTTCAGTTATCTCCAATAAAAGACCAAGACCTTGACAATACAAAATACAACTATTCCTAATTTGTTACTTTTTCACGTTGAAATATATTAACGCATTGAAATATATTAATACAGTCCATCATATTTCATTGCAATAATTTTATTTCATCCATTTTATTTTATTGTTAAAAGGCTTCTCATTGAGCGAAAACATTTCTTTTATATGATCAAACATTTTAATCACATTACTACATTTTGACAATCTGATGTCCGTACAGTTATCTAATAGTGTACAGTTTGTCCAAGTGGGAATAATCTCATAATCTCTTCCCGGATTATAATAAAAATAATAATAATACAGAGAGATATATCATTTAAATATTTTTGTGGGACTAATGAGTATTATGATTTACATAAGATGTTGCTGAGAATGTAAAATGTTTGCATAATTATTTTCAATATTATCAATATTAATATTTTACTTGAAAATAAATATTTGTGGAGACTGAGAGACAAAGTGTCAACACTTTTTGCAACCAATTTTCACTTTATTTTTCAATTTATAATTTAACAAAAAAATCAATCCAATACGAATCACAGACCACTCGAAACTCGACCCTTAACCATGCTACATTTGACACCCCTCACCCCCACCGCCCCTGCAAAGATATTTAAGAAGTGAGACTTTATTACTATTTACTTTATTTCCATTTATTTATTTTTAGGAGGTGAAGGCAAACAACAGTGGCGGACGAATGCAAGACTCTCCAAAGTTCTTGAATGGGGCCCCCAAAGAGAGAGAGAGAGAGAGAGAGAAAGAGAGAGAGAGAGACGGAAGGAGGGAGGAAGGGAGGAGGGGTTAGCTTTCCTCTCGGTGTCTCTCTATCAGTCACTGGGTCACACACGCTCACTTCACGTCCACATCTCGCCGGACGGGGAAGAAAGGACTAACTTTTTCTTTTGTTTTTTTCCCCCGCCCCAAAACAACAAGAACTGCCCGACAGAATCGGGACCCAACTTCCCACTTTCCCCAACTTTCCCCACTCACTCACTCACTCACTCACTCACTCACTCACTCACTCACTCACTCACTCACTCACTCACTCTCTCTCTCTCTCTCTCTCTCTCTCTCTCTCTCTCTCTCTCTCTCTCTCTCTCTCTCTCTCTCTCTCCGGGTGTGCGAGGAGGTCTTCTTCTGCCCCCCCCCCCTCCACCTCCTACCACACACCCCCGAGCCCGACCTCCACTTCCACCCCCTCCCTCCAACCGCATCTCAAGTGCGCAATGGTGACTTTACGCGCGGGATTGGACGTCTTCGACTTCTTGTGATTTCCAAGTTGCAGCGCGAGAGTCTCATCGCAAAGCGTGCAGGTAAGAAACAAGTCACGTCACTCAGCGTTTACACGTGTAAAGTCGAGAGGGGGGGGGGGGGGCAAAGAGAGAGTGAAATTGTCATTTCGTTCAACAAGACCCTTGTCAGTTCACATCATGCAGTAGACGTCAAACGAATCATGATAACACATTTTGACCACAAACGCGACGCAAGAATGCACGCAACTTGAAGCAACGCACCAAAGTTTGCAAAATCAGCATAAGACGCTCGTGCTGGAGAAAAAAAAAGTTTAGACTATTTATAGTATATGATAAAAATATTTGTATTAACCACCCGTGGGTCTTCGTAGACTGCGTTGCAGCAAGCATCTTAGTTTTTAATGAGAAAAAAAAGAAATATGTGCAAGTTAAAGATAAATGATAAAAGTTTAATGTCACGGGCTAACTGTTTTTTTTGCAAAATATGGAAACGGTGTTGTCACACAGATCCACTACTCCAGCATTAACAAAAAAAGTGACAATGATATGACAGTCCGTATGTCACAAAGTTTCACCCAACATCATTTTAAGCAAACAAACTGGCTATTTTGTCGCTCATGTTTCACAAAAAAAATCAATGTAAACCCAGTGAAAATATATATCATAGATATAATTGCCAGTTTGTCACATTTCAGTTTTTTTCAGTAAAATGTTTGGTGGGGGGGATGTTTGAACTGGATATTTTGTCAATCATGGTAAAAAAAATGTATATTACATGTTTGACCTGAATCATGACAGCCAGTATGTCCATAGTGCTGATAAAAGTTCCCTTTTCAGTTCAAATGTTTACAAATAACAACTGATATATTGTCACAATAATCCAGCAAAAGTCTTTCAAAAGTTACGCAATTCAAAATGAAAAGCATGAATTACGACAGTTTGTCACAATACAACAAATGCCGCAATCGTCTTTTAATGTTCATTCGAAGTGACTTTAGTGATGTAACCGTAGACATAAAAATCTTTCATTTTCACTGACATGTTGGCCAAAAGTATGCGGAATGACTTTGCCGTCTCTCCTGCTGCTGCTGCTGCTGCAAAAAAAAGGGTTGAATTTCAAGGTAAACGTGCATTTTATGCTGCAGGACGAAGTCTCAATGTTTGTCCCGACGACCAGTAGACCAATTTATTCTGAAAGAAAAAAAAATTATATTTCAAGTTAGAATTTGACTACAAATGAATTCTATAATGATCACATTATTGTTACAAAAAAAAATGTTGCATTTGATTTCAAATGTAAATAAATACCACTGGTAGATTTGAAGCAAAACTTTCAACAGTGACCATAAAGTGGCCTTGTCAATGTTGCAAAAGTAAGTTAAAAAAAAAACTAATTTGATGTGCCAATGTTGCGAATTACTCCCAAAATGTTGTTTTTGAAATAACAAGAAAGACCTTCAAAAGGCCAGTGGATGTTGCAAAAATTCTGAATTCGATGTGCCGAAATGTCACTTAAGACCCACCGTTGTCTCATTCATGTCATTTTGTAGCAAATTTTGTTAATGTAGCAAAAATGTGGAAGTAAAAATGTCAATCGCGACCTCCAATAGACACATTTAAATTGTCAAAAATGTGCAAATTGTCATTGAAAATGTTGCTTGCAACGCAAACATGTTAAAGTTTGAGTAAATATGTGAATAAAACCCACCAGTTCCATGAATGCAGAAAAAAAAGACATTTGACACCAAAATGTTCATGATGACCACGAGTGGACTCATGAACGCTGCAAAAAATGTGACGGCGGGGGCTTCTTGGGAATCAAACAGGGAAAGAACACTTGCGTAAAGTGGGTGGTGGTCTTATCCTATTAACTTTCCTTCTCTTTGAGGGTGGGGGTGGGGGGGTCCAAGGGCATGAGTCACGTGTAAAAATAGATCACGACAACATCGGGTGGAAGCATGAGGATGAGACGACAAGGCCGATTGTTGTGCGTCGATATTGTGGAGTCAGCAAGTGGCGGTGCGGCCTGGCGCTGGCAGAGGGTACGGGAGGACACGGTGGCTTGGGGGGGGGGGGTGGTCTGCCGGCGGCTGATAGCGCTCTCCTCGGGGTGGTCCCCTCTCTACACATCGCAGATAACGCATGTTTGCTCTCTGCACACACACACAAACAGACATTTATTAAAAAGAAAAAAATAGTGATTTGACGCCGCCTCACGTGTGTTCCAATTCCTCTGTGGGGATTGTTTACAGGAGACAATTTAATATAGCCCGTCTGTCACTCACACACACACACACACACACACACACACACTACACACGCACTTTGTGTCCTGTGTGTAAAACAATCCGAGTGAGGGTCTTATATGTGGCGGGTGAGGTTTGGGGGTGGTGGTGGGGTGTTCTGGGTATCAGAAGTTGATCTCCTAAGGCATTCTGTGCGCAGCAGGTGCTGCGGCCCGACGTTCCCTCATAAGGTAAAGTGGCATTAGTGCGTCCAAATGGCAGACTTATATATAGGCTGCCAATTCAGCACATTGTCCCCGGGCCCGCATAGCTGTTCCGCAAAGACCCGCGACTCCCCGCCCCTCTCCTCTTCCTCCTCCTCTTCCTCACAATTATTCGAGCACAAGAGAAATCCGGATTGAATGTGAGCAAAGTTTGCATACGCGCTGCATTTAGGAGGTGATGTCACCCGGTTGATCCTAACATTTTGCTTTTTGAATAGATTTTAGATATGATTATAAAAGCGCATGCACTGCCAGCCAGGGCCGGACTGGCCATCTGGCATTCAGGGCAGATCCATGCCCGGGTGGGCCGGCGTCTTTTGGGGCTGACGTGCTGCTGTTTAATCATTATTTTCCTCCGTTTCACCCCAAGAGAGCATCCTACAAGTTATCGGGAGGAAGGCCATTAATCCATTGACTTTGTACGGTATTAACGGCAAACTGAACTAATCAACATCGGTGGCGGAGCTACGTAGGGAGCCGGTGGGGGAGGGCCGGGGGTCAGGAGTCATGTCTGAATGACACATTTTACAACAATTTATCTTTGGGTGAGGACGTTTGATGATTGCAGTTAATCTCAATTATAGTCGTTATTCTTACACAATAGCGAGAAAACAGGAGTGCATTTTATTTCATGAAACATTGATCGCGGACGGTAGTGTAAACAATGACTTCTCAGTTACAGAGGTGAGTGCGAGCATGCGCACGAGTCAAAATGCCAGGGCGGAATTTTTTTGGGTGCCAATGCAGCCTCGCTACCAGCTGTTTTCAAAGTTCCCCATATTGCCAGAGTTAGACGCTCTTCTTTTACCGTAAAAAAAGTTGGTGTGGAAAATGAGCTTTTGGGAAAAGGATAACCGTGACGCTCCTGCGAGTATCTGTTGCTTTTTTGACACCTTTGATGATAAAACAAGAAAAAAAAAACCAAGAGAAAATGCTATTGATGGGAAAATAATCATTGATGTCTCTTGTTAAGAAAGACTCCGTGAGCGACGCAACGCTCAATTTGAATTAAGTTGAATGGTCTTTCTGTATGTGGCGTTCGCCATTCACTCCCTGACCTTTCCATTCATTTCTGTGACACATCCTCTTTTTCGCACACGCTGTTCATCTTCGACGTATTACCAAAAACATACTCGGTGGCAGTAAATTCCAGTGAATGAAGATAAACGTCACATTTGAGTATTTTGAACGATCATCCAGGTTTGAAATGATATTCAATACAGCATAGTTGGACACAACTAAAATAAAGTAATCCGTAGTGTCGATAGTTGTTTCCATTCAAATGAATTATTCCATCCATCCATCCATTTTCTGAACCGCTTAATCCTCACTAGGGTCGCGGGGGGTGCTGGAGCCTATCCCAGCTATCTTCGGGCAATGGGGGGGGGGGGGGGGGGGGGACACACCCTGAATTGGTTGCCAGCCAATCGCAGGGCACACAGAGACGAACAACCATCCACGCTCACATTCACACCTAGGGACAATTTAGAGCGTCCAATCAGCCTACCACGCATGTTTTTGGAATGTGGGAGGAAACCGGAGCACCCGGAGAAAACCCACGCAGGCCCGGGGAGAACATGCAAACTCCACATAGGGAGGCCGGAGCTGGAATCGAACACGGTACCTCTGCACTGTGAAGCCGACGTGCTAACCACTGGAATACCAGGCCGCCCCAAATGAATTATTATATAACAAAATAAATGAGAACGTTAAATCCATAGAAAATATGTCAAATAGTTCACCTGATTATAAGATGGCGGCATGGTGATCGACTGGTTAGCACGTCAGCCTCACAGTGCAGAGGTGCAGGGTTCGAATGGCTCTGGCCTACCTGGGTGGAGTTTGTATGTTCTCCCCGTGCCTGCGTGGGTTTTCTCCGGGTACTCCGGTTTCCTCCCACTTTCCAAAAACATGCGTGGCGGGGTTAATGGAACATTCTACATTGTATGTGAGCGCAGATGGTTCGTCTCTGTGTGCCCTGCGAGTGAATGGCAAACCTGTTCAGGGTGTCCCCCCGCCGACTGCCTGAAGGCAGTCGGGATTGACTGCAGCACGCCCCGCGACCCTTGTGAGGATAAGCGAATCGGAAAATGGATGGATAAGCTGTATCTCTCAATTATAAGACAATTTGATACTTATTGGATTGCTTTGAAGATGGTGGACAGTGCAGAAGTGTGTGTGTGGCGATGCTCCTGCTGCTTCGGCCTTATTTTCTAACCACAGTGCTTGGTGCTATTCTCACCGAGTTATCTTGATATATTTGAAAGTGAAACGATTTAATTTGGTTCAAGTCCATGCGTTCTCTTTTAAATCCAAATTTATTTTACGTTTCAAACCGTTTTTTTTTTTTTGTTGGACCTCTACTATCGACCCATTTTGACAAAAATTGAATAAGTATGTGCATGTGAAATGTAATTTAAAATAAGTAAAGTCATAAAATTTTCTTTTTTGTAATCCTGATTCCTCATTGATTTAATTCTTTAACAATAAAAGAACAAAAACAAATGCAAAAAGTGTTTATTTCCCTAATCTTTTTAATTACCTTCAGAATATTGATTAACCAATCACTCAAAGAGACAAATTAATAAAACGGAATTAAATCATGAACAAAGACATTTTCATTTGGCAACTTTGATCAAAATAAATGGCGTAAAGTGATGACAAATACTACAGGACTCGGCTGCACACATCTGTCAGAGCAAAAGCGCATATTCAACTGCATATTAGTTCAGTGATTGACAGGAAAGTAAATATCTGAGCTGTGCGTGCGTGCGTGTGTCAGGCTCCATGAAACACAGTGTCAGGCTTTCTGTGCCTTATGTGTGTGCATGAACATGAGCTGAGATGTGGATCACGTGGAGGATGGTATGCGTTAATCAGATGTGCAAACATTTTGATACTTCAAGTGCGACTCCTGTTTTCGTTTTTGTTACCTCTGCCAAGGAGAGCATGTTTTGACAGTCAGTTAGTAAACAGGATTACGCCACCCAAAAAACCCCAACAGCATTTGTGACAGATTTGCCCCGAAACCGTTTGAACAAAGCTAACAGCTAGCATGCTAACAACAAGTGTGGACGCAAATTGTTGATTGGGGAACATCTGGTGGACAGATACAAAAATTTGGCGGAAATAAATTTAATGCTAACATGCTAACAGTTTGTATGCTAACTAGGTAACGATGGAGAAAGCACTTAATGCACATTGAATTTTGCATCTCACCTCAGCTAGTATTTCCGAAGATCAACTGGTAAAATGCTAGCATCTAACAAGATAGCAGTCTGAATAGAGAAAGCACTCAGGATTTTACATTTTGCTATGGAGTGTGATGAAGATTAATAAAATCATAACTGGTATACCAACAGCTTAGTTTGTAGAAATATCTATAAGGAATATTGATAAGGATTTTATATTTTGTCCAGTGTTCAGGAACTATTTCCAAAGAAAAGTCACAGAATGTTACCAGATGGATTGCTAACATATGGCAAACTGGGGAAAGAAAGTGCTCATGAATGTCAATAAGGATTTTGTAGGCAGCGACTATTTCAAACAGATGCTAACATGCTAACTGTTGATATGCTAATATCTGAATGCGGGAAGCAAGATCAATGCAAATTTAATGCCCTGTTGTCAAGTACTACTGTGCGAGTGCGTATATATATATATATATATATATATATATATATATGTATATATATATATATGTATATATATATGTATATATGTATATATGTATATGTGGGCGGCCCGGTAGTCCAGTGGTTAGCACGTCGGCTTCACAATGCAGAGGTACCGTGTTCGATTCCAGCTCCGGCCTCCCTGTGTGGAGTTTGCATGTTCTCCCCGGGCCTGGGTGGGTTTTCTCCGGGTGCTCCGGTTTCCTCCCACATTCCAAAAAACATGCGTGGCAGGCTGATTGAACACTCTAAATTGTCCCTAGGTGTGAGTGCGAATGGTTGTTCGTTTCTGTGTGCCCTGCGATTGGCTGGCAACCGATTCAGGGTGTCCCCCGCCTACTGCCCGAAGACAGCTGGGATAGGCTCCAGCACCCCCCGTGACCCTAGTGAGGATCAAGCGGCTCGGAAGATGAATGAATGAATGAATGATGTGGCAGTTGTTCCACTGGGTAGCTTGCTGGCCCACTAACTTGCTGGCTCACTACGTTAAATTGGTCCACACACACGACACAAAACTGAGTGAGGTGGTGGCTTGTTGGCCTGTATCAACGTAATCCAAATACTTTCATTCAGAATTTTACATTTGAAGTAGGGTGCTATTTCTGAAGAGAGCGGATGAAATGCTGACATGCCGTGTTATTTAAGTACTTCTCTTGTTTGTTTTGAAACCATTTCCTAATGATTTGCCGTGGGCTGGTACATGTGTTGTATAAGCACAAATTGTACATTTAGTCGTGAGTGCTCCAACCCTCCTGTAAGTGCACATTAGCGGCCCTTTACAGTATATACTTATCTCGGACACACCCAAATTGCAGCGTTGCTACTCGAAGAATAAAGAAAAAGATGGCTGAGGACCTGCTCATTGAAGCCTTGACACACAGGACCCCAAACTTGGCAATCACAAGGCAATGCCATATTTTTCTTAGAAATTTCAAATGTTAGAATCAATTCTTCCCGGGAAAATATTGAGAAGAAACCCATTAAAATTCAAATCACTAATCCTCATATTTTAATTGACATTTTGGGGTGTGCATTTTTCAAATTAAATAATAGATTTTGATTTGGTTATATTGAAAACTGAATCTTTAATATTTATCTTAAATAAATAAATACAATGCAATTCATTTTTACCCCAAGTGAAAAAGGATTCAAATGGTTCCTCAAAAACAAATGAATGTTGTAACCTCTGATATGAAACAAATTGAATAGAATTACTATTAAGCACACAATTATTGTAAAAATATTTGAAAATGAACTCAAACTGAATTTGACTGTAAGCAACAGCACAACAAGCACATTCATGCAAGTGCGTTGATATGATAAAAATGGGTGTCATTGGCAAAACATCCCCCAGGTTGGTCTTATCGGTGGCAGAACCAGCTGGGTGGGGTTCAATGGAAAAAAGACAATACAGTGGCATTTGGGCCGTGATAATCAAACTAAAAATACTGTACTTTGAAGACTCCTTTTAAACTCCTCGACGCACAACAGAATGAGAGCATTTGTTAGTGGGAGAGGCGGACTGTTGAGGTCACGCTGATGTTGCCGTCATGCTATTTGTTGGCATACCCATTGTTAACATATAGCTTTTTAGCTATTCCCTCAAAAAAGACTCCCGTTGCTAGCTTGCATCATTTTAGCATATGTGCTGTTGGCTTATTAGCATTGTATGCATTCATAGAGGCAAACAAACGAGGAGAAATTTAGAATATTTTTTCAGTCTGCCTTAGGGCTTTTTTTCTACTCATCTTGATATCTTGGTACATGTTAGCATAGCAACTGTTAGCATTATTTTCATCCTTACAGGAAATACTGTGCAACTACAGGAATAAATTCTACTACTTATACTATTGTCATAGTTATGTGGGTAAAATTTCAATAATCAATAGATTAACATGTAACAATGAGGCATTGTCAGAAAGATCAGTGATTTGTCACTTTCCAGAGGCAAATATGAAGAAGGTTATGACTCTTTGAAACTGGGGAAAATGCGCAACAATTTCTGGGCGAAATCTAGCCAAAGTCAATAGCAGTTAAGATTTTCGTAAAGAGGTTTAGGTTATTCTTTGACTTTTCAAATTTGAATAAACCTCTTAACCCTTATTGTATTTTCAAAATGTTCGTGACTATCGTTGGAAAGCTTGCCAAACACAGAAACAGACAACAAATAATAATGATGAAGTGATGAACCACAATAAGTATGGAAAGCCAAACAGCTTTTCCTGATGTGCATGTGGTTCAATTTGGCATTCAAACATGCATTAAAAAACATTGAGTGGAGAATGAAAAAAAAAATCTCTGCAAGTTTTTAAAATCCATACTAAGCAATAAATCTAGCAAGTTAAGAGTAAATTTGTGGTTGATAACATATATTCATGCCCGAAGACAGCTGGGATAGGCTCCAGCACCTTCCGCAACCCCAGTGAGGATCAAGCGGTTCGGAAAAGGAATGAATGAATGAACATTCATGTTAGCGTTGGAAGTGACAGAATATAAAAGCCATCATGATGAGTCAGTCGTATCACGTGACCTGGCCTTCGCAGAGTCCAAAAAGAGTCACTGTGGATCAGACAAGTTACTTCAAACTTGGTAGAAGCATAGAAAAAGCAAAAATAAAAATGGCCGTGGTCACGCGGAACATTATTTTGAGGGGTTGTCAACTATAATTCCAGGAACTGTTGGCTGAGTATAGTAATGCGTAAACTTGCTCTTTTGAGTCATTTCAAAGTCGTGTTCTACATCATCCATGTTTGTGTCATGTGAAGGTGAATAACGCGTTCGCAGTGAAGCTCGGGCAACAGTTCCCATCGCCGCTCAAAATGTGTGATCAAGAGTGTGGCTCGTTGAGTGAGCACTTCCGACAGCGAGTCGTCAACAGATACGCACGTACAATACCTACTAATCAATGTGCCTTGTTCTTTCACCAGTCAGACTGCTGCCCTGCTATATGGTAGCATACCTATTGTTAGCATGTTAGCACTGTATCAGTTCACACTGTAAATAATACAAAAAAGCAGGGAGAAAACGCTTATGAATCTGCCGTCACCCTTTCTGTACTTGGGGTGCCATCTTGCGACATGTTAACACAACAATTAGCATGTTAGCAAAAGCTTATTTTTTTTTTTAGTTCTTACACAGCGTGGATGGGTTTTGATGATCAAATGAAAACACTCGTTTTTCCATTTCATCAACTCCACCCCTGCAGCACGCCTGCGCCTTAAAACAAATTTTAAAAGAAAGCAGACTGTTAATGTTACACTGAAAGTGATGTGTAATTGTGTCGCGCATTGTTGACTCAGACTGAAGAGCCATTGTGGTGCAGCAGGTTTCTATTAGGAGGGTTTAAAAAAAAAACAAAAAAACAAAGATGAAATATTGGTGGCGCCGTCGTCACGGTGCCTCATTGTTGCTGGCACACTATGCTCACTCTGACTAATCAGTACGACGCTGGCGACAAAAACCACTTTGGACCACAAAATGTATTTATATAGTCTGCTGTCGCTCGCATTCAGATAGTGATGCACAGGCCAAAATTTTATAAACACAAAGAAAACAATGTAAATAAATTTGATTTGTTTCAGGATCTTATTGTTGTTTTTGTAAAATTTTCAAGTAAATGTCTAGGCAAGTTTTAACATTCTGAGCTGTCATACAAAAAGGAGTGCAATGTAGCTATTTCGAGAGGTATAATAATAATAATATGGAATATCGTAAAATATATTTAGCAATGTTTATCAATTATGGGTTAGATCCAGCAACAGGTGGAATATTTTTCTGAAACGTCCATTTTCCAAACCGCATGACCTCACGGGGGTCACGGCCGTCCTTGGAGCCTATCTCAGCTGTCTTCACTTGGTCAGCGGGGTACACCCTGAGTTGGTTTTCAGCCAATCAAAGGGCAGGCACAGACGAACAACAATTATTCACACTCATAATCACACTTAGGGACAATATAGAGTGCCCAATTAACCTACCGTGCATGTTTTTGGAATGTGGGAGGAAAATGGAGTACCCGGAGAAAACCCACACAGGTATGGGGAGAACATGGAAACTCTGGAAGGCCGCAGCTGCGAGGCGGACGTGCTAACCAGCTGTCCACCTTATCACCCTGAAACGTCATGCAAACGTCAAATTGCAGTACTTGGTAAAATCCGTCTTGGGCAAACTTTCTAGATCAAACTTGAAAAAAGAAAATGAAAATATCTCAAAAACTTGATGTGCTAGAAAAATTAAGACATTTTCAAAGTTGGTGTCAAAATTATATTACTCAACTCAACTGTATTTATCGAGCGCTTTCAAACAACCACCACTCTATAGAAAGTGCTGTACATGGAGCAAAAATCATTCATACAATAAAGCCTACTCTGATTAAAAGTCACAGTTGTGACCAGTGTAATATTTAAAATGCATCATAGAACATATAAAAGAAATGCAAAAAAAATCATCTATAAAATACAGAAAACATACAAAATTAATTCACACATACTGCAGACACCTCACTGAAATCGAAAGAGTCCGCACAATGTGACTCGTTTTGTCGAGTGCTGTACGTGTGATCGCCCCCCCCCCCCCCCCCCCGAAATAGCCTCTTTGACGGACAGCTCCAAAAGTCCTCCTCGTGCGCCACATTTGGCGACGAGTCATTGTGGTAAACGATGCCCGCGGCCGACATGCGTGTAATGCGCCCCGGACATAGTACTGGATTAGCACAAGCTACGCGCTATGCCGCCATATTGTTGCTGACTGCGCTCCCGCCTCGGGTTTCCACAATGCAACCCGAGCCAAGGAGAGACCACGCCGACGTTGGCCTGCCGCCACTCAAAGTAAAAGAAAAAACTATTTCATGTCAAATATATAACATAGAAACAAAAATATAGGCTCAAACAACACCTATCAGTCTATATCCAAAAGTGACTTTGTTTCCAAATCTACGGCGAGAAGGTATTTGTTCTTCACGCCGCCGAGAAGAAAACTCCAACTCAAAACAAAAAGAGCCGAGCATAATGTTGCTTACTTCGCTCCCGCTTTGGGATTCCGCCAAAGCACTCCCAGCCAAGGGAGATGACGACGACGACAATGGCGGCCATGGCGCTGGCCTGGTGACACTCCAACGCAACTGGCGCATTTGATGTGCGCTCAGGATGAGAAATAAATAAATGGAAGAAACGCTAACTCAGCAACACTTTAGTGTCACTCAACAGCAGCGGCGGCAGCAGCCGCTTTAATATGGGAAACATACGTCGGCCGTGCCTGTGATGTCACTTATTATTGCTGGAGGCCGCCTATAGGAAAAATCCCATTTGTAGTCGAAAGAAGTTTATGTCAGAAAGACTCTATTGTGGCTCGTGTGTGTGTGTGTGTGTGTGTGCGTATGTGTTTTCCTCACACTTAGGCAGCGTTAAGTTGGTTTCAGTTTACGTTTACAGTACATGACATAAATGACACCGTTTTAACCGTCTGAAAATGAGCACTTTTACACAGGGGGCCCACAAAATATGATGCAAAATTTCCCACACTTTCACCAGGATCCAAATAATTGGATGCAGTGGTATACTATATATCGATTTTTTTTTTCCCAATTGAAATGCCATTAAATTGTCCCAGCGCCCGGCAAAATGCCTTCATTTTGAATTGATACATAAAAATGACCAAAAATAGTTTGGCCTAGTCATCTTGCAACCTGATCCACGGCACGTTCGGATCTGTTGAGCATTTTGTCAAAATAAAGATACAGTACTGACTGATTTCCATCACCTTTGACTCCCTCGTTGTCCTTAGAGCGCACGCTGATTGCATATTTTTATTTTTTTTTGTTAACCAGTTCAGCATGAAAGTTAAAGTTGGGCAAATTAAAATCAGACAGTGTCATGCTGAGTGGAAGTGCGATCATAAGATCTCTCTCCTAGTGTGATTTTTATACATATGGCTGTGTGGATGATTTTATTCAAAGCTCCCAACCCTCCCCTCACTTACGCGATGAGTTAGGGGGGCGTTTTATGGCGCCGCAGATTTGTGCACTGTCGTTTAAATCACTTGGCCTCTCGCACAGACTGCTCCTTGCATTTACATTTATGCACGTGGCGATTAATTACAGGACGGCGCTGGCCTTGTAAATTAGAGTAGGGAGGTAGAAGGAGGGGGGGGGGGTCACGTACCCCCCCACCCTCATTCATATTAATTGCCCGTGACAGTTAAAGCCTTGTTCGGGTCGTGACAAGGTTGACTCCAGCCCGGGACGTTGCTCCCTTGGCGCCCCCTTCACACATCTGATCTTCATTTTCAACAAGTGGCAGCGGCGGCTGACTTCCATGATGAATGAATGACTGGCTTGTGTTGTATTTCGTCCGACTTATTTCTGCAATCGGCGGCATGCGGTCTGATGAAAAAGAGGAAGTGGAGAATTAGCGTGGTGAAAAAAAAAAAAAGTCACTATTAACAAAAATTCTAATTAACAACACACAGACAGTGACATCAGTTGATGGGACCGGACCATCTTGGAGGAGACGGGAAGCTTCCATCATGAACCACTTGGAAAAAATAAGATATTCTGTAAAATCCAGTGAGTAACATTCATTATTTTACAAAAAAAAGAAAAAAAAAGATATGGTCTCTTTTCTTTTCAAAGTGTGTGTGTGGGGGCGGGGTATTATATTATACAGGGGGTTTAATAAGAAACTGAGGTTTTTCACATTTTTGAAATAAGGCAATACCTAGAGGTTGTAAAAAAAATATGAATAATAAAAAAGAAAATAGAATAACTGATTTGACTTAAATGAATATGTTTCACAAAGTCTGATTAAAAGTAGATTTAAAAGCAGTTACAGAGTTTTAAAAACAAAGCAAAAAAATCGGCTAGCTAAAATGACGGAAAGTGGATACAGGTCGAGAACAAGACTTTTGAAAACATGATTTTAAAAAGTTCTTTGAGAAACCTTCAGCATAGATATGATAAAAGTGCATTTTTTTTACCTTGAAAAAGAAATATTAAAATATTTAAAAGCATTTACACTTGATTTTTATAGTTTATCTATCTTATAATTGAGGATACCAGCATACCGTATTATACGCAGGTACGGATAATTTTTTTCTTTTTTTCGGTAGAGTTGCGTGTTATTCATGGGATTTTCCGGTAAATTCCTCCAATAAAAATCAAGTATGTTTGTTTATTTGCCCCTTTGGGTAGTTACATGTTCATGAATGATGTCATCAGGAGGAGTGTGAATAGGAGTGTACCATTTTGGCCCCCGGGGCAAGGGTGGGTCGGAAAAGTCAAAAAGCGAAAACATTTGTCTTCTTCTTTGTCTTCGTTGTTTGCGAGGAGGCGACTTCCTGATTGGTGATGGAAAATGGCAGACGGGACTCGGCATTAATCATTGAACGGGAGCCGTCGGATTGTGACTCAAATGTTGTCATTTTACGAGCCAGCAAGCTACTTTCTGGCTCGCGGACAATGACTGACAACAGAGGACTCCAGCATTTGCGTTCAGGAGCGACCGTTTTATTCTGACTTAAATGCCGACAAAAGTGAGAAAACAATGCGGAATGTCACATTTTTGTCCGTTTTGCCCCCCGTCCTTTGCAGTCACGGGTCATCAAATGAGCGCATGTTTTGTCTGAATGGCGCCTTTCCTCGCGAGGGGCTTCCGCGGAGGTCTTCTCACGCTCTTTTCACGCAAAGACGTTCTTTTTTTTGTTTTTTCTTTCCCCTTTTCCCGACTCCTTCCCTTCTTCGCAAGGCCCTCCTTTCTTCTCAGTCACGCCAAGCAAGTGTGTTTGTGCATACCTTGGCGGCCTTGACAAAAGAGATGCTTTTGACATTCACCTCTTGTTTTTACAGTCCCCGGGAGGCGCGGCGTTTGCACAGCTTTGTCTGGGAGACGCGGGACAATGGCGAGCGCCCATAATGTAATCTCCTCGGGGCTGTTTAGGTGCGGACGTATGTGCCGGCGCTTGCCCCGGCCCCCGAGCCGCTCCTAGCCGCCTTGGCCATATTTCACGGCGAGTGACTCAGGGGAGAGAATGCGGTGTTGTCACTTAAGCCTGGCTTGCTCTTTTGTGAGCCGCGCAACACAAAAGCTTTTGCGCTCATGCAAACATCCTCGCTGTCGGTCCAGGTCATCAAAGGTGTGCTCGCGAGGACTTGCCAGCACACATGCGTTTGAACAAAAGGCTCGCATCTGCCATCCAAACATCCCGCAGACTCTTGTTAAATGAGATTCCAAGGAAATAACCCGCAACGCTCAAACCAAAAATATTCTTCCTAACCACTAACCCTAACCCCATCTGACTGAGCTTCCGGCGGAAATCCCTTCACCTAAGCCGCCCCCGCCCCCTTAAAGCTAAAGCCGAGTCTTAACCGCGAGGCCCTCACCCCGTAACCCCGCCCCTAAACTCCCAAAACAACACAGCAAAACACCAGCCGTCACTTCTAATTCCCCAGTTGTCAAACTTGGCTCTTCGAGGATCCGCGGGGGCCTGATAGCAATCCTGATCATCTGATATCGCAACCTTCGAGGACCGAAGTTTGACACCTTTGCCCTCATTAGAAGTCTGTGTTGGTGGGTTAAGCCTTACCCCAAACTCAGGCATGTGTTGGAGGGATGCGCACCCTGGAGGTGGCAAATCCGAGAAGGTGACGCTCCATTCCGGGAATTCCTTCAGCCAGCGATGTCAAAACTCTTACCGAGACCCCACGTACAGTCAAACCTCGGTTTTCGAACATCTCTGTTTTCGACCAAAAATTTCGAGTTTTTTATGCCTCGGATTACCACCGAAAATCGGTTCTCGAAAAACTGAGCGCACTTGAATGCACCACTTAACTCCTCTCGCCTTCCTTACACGAGGAAGTGACGCTTCCTCGTGTAGCGTTCCATTGTGAGCAGACGTGTTCGATAAAGATAAAAAAAAAATCAAAAAAACTTTCGGTTTTCGAACAGCCTTCTGGAACGGATTATGGTCGAAAACCGAGGTATGACTGTACCGGTCCAATTTTCCAAGTGAAACTACAAACCACCCAGATTTTCCACTCCACGACGCCTAACTAACCCAAACCCTAAACCTAACTTCCAACATCTAAATCTTAAAGCTAACCTCTCAACCCTCTCCCAGTACCCACAAAACACGACCTCGAAAACACGCCCCCTTCCCCGAACCCTTCCCGAGTGTGCTTCCATTGGATTCGTCCTCAACCCAAACCTCCAACTCCAATTGTTCCCGAGTTTGCGTCCAGCAGATCAAACCGAAAGCTAACCTGCAATCGCTCACCCCAACCCTAAACCTGAGATAGAGATCAAGCAAGGAGCGCTTCGGGCCCAACCCGAAAATGAACATTGGCACTTGGCCAACAATGTGAACAATGAGATGAGCCAGTCCCTCTTCCGCAATTAACCACCATCTGTCTTTGTCAGCCTTCAAGTGAATACATGTTCGTCATTGTCATGACACAGCCTCATGGCTTTAGTTTTATTTATTTATTTTTTTATAGTCAATCTTACGCCATAAATGAGGTTCTTTGTTTCGCCAATCGACACGAACTGAAAGTGTTTATTACTTTTCCCAACTGCACTGCGATGGTCATCCGGTTTACCAGGTGTGGGAATCGAAAGAGAAAACATGTAGGACACATCATAGGCAAAACTTGAGGAACCACACTGCTCGTTATGCTGGTCGGCTCCGTTCTTGAGAGATTAAATCTGAGATTACATCCGGTGAGTGGGATTTAAGATGAAGTACGGTGCCCTCTGACGGTCAAAAAGTGTGAATATTGGAAAGCTATGCAATGCCACGATCAAACGGGAGTTTGCTGTACCAATGCGCATCACAAAACTGATTTCAGCCTGTGGAAATGTCACTGTGATCGTACAGTATACCTCTAAAGATAACAAAAATAATAATGGGGGGCGCGGGTGGGATGCAAATGAGTTTCTTTAACTTTGTGTGCTTCTGAATGGACAATGCCACGTGACAATCAAAAGTGAAACCTGCCTTACAACAGAATAAAAGTCCGAACCTGCCCCTGGCTTTCTCTGTAATTTTAATCCAAAATGACATGTGCCGCCGACAATTGTGACTATAAAGTATGGTGGTCCTCAAGGCTCAAAAATCGATATACAATCAATGGTTTAATTCTACGTACATTTGAGTAACATGCTAACCTGTGCTAATTTCTTGGCAGTTACCTCATTTTGAAGCATGATGAGAGTTCCCTCAGAAATACGCACACTCACCACTTTAGATCAACCACAAACAGACACAGTAATACAGCAAGCGGTCCTCAGAGAGAGAGAGAGAGACAGAGAGAGATCGTTTATGGGTCAACTGCAACTCATTGTGGTTAAATTGGCCGTGTGATTAGCAGGAGCTCCGCTTGCGCTTCCTGCCGCGACGAAGCGCAAGCGGCAGCAAGCGGCCATTGTTTGTTCGCGTCGTCCGTCCGCGAAAGTGGCGCTGACAGCTGCGGCAAAGGCGGCATTTGTTTGCCCGTGTCAAGGCGTGTATTCACGGCGCAGGTGCAGGCGTTAGTTTTCAGAATACTGTCGATCTGATAGGACTGTTATGCGGACAACATCCCGATTAACTTGGATAGATACATTTAAAAACAGGGGTGGGCGTACTTTATTTCAAAGCAGGGGTTCAACATTACGTCGATCCCGATCGACCGGTAGCTCGCGGACTGGTCCCAACACGATAGCGAGAGGTTTATAGTGAAAAAAAAAAAGTTAGTAATGTATTTTTTTGTATTAATGCACACTGCACTCTAATCATTCTATCAGTCTCACTTTCATAAAAAGTATTTTTAAAAAATAATAGAATAATGCAGGTCATCTTTAACTTACGGTGGCGGATGGAGGTTTTTTGTGCTCAGCAGTCTGCAATTGAAACTTGCAATCAGACCTGTTGCGATACGGTTAAAAAAATATATATATATTGTCTGTTTATATATGTTTTACCAGTGACTAATATGTGTATAATTAACATTTTAAAAATGTAAATAAATAAATAACTCGTGAGGCAAAGACGACTTTGATAGACGTAGCCTTGTCTCTATTTTTTCCTGAAGTACAGATGTATATTCGACAGGACAAATTCCTCCTTTTTTTTTTTTTTTTAGATTCTCAACTAATGACTTGTGCCTCCAGGTTCACTGAGTTGTGCCTTGATATAGTTTTCATTTACATTTTTTCAATATTGCACTATCTGGTGAATTAATCAATTCCCACACAAACAAAACAAAACAAAGTCATGATAAGTCAAAGAAGAAATAATCCTTTGGGGCTCACTGAACTGAAGTCTCGTGTGGTGTACCGAGTTTGGTCTGCAGATATTACGCAGCATGCCAAACCAGTTCTGCAGGCGTTTTGGAACATGTTTAGACAGGTCGGCTGGCCGAAGTGAAACGAAAAAAAAAATCAAACAAACATTTTGGGCATGTAAATCTTTGTTTTCTTTTTATTTGTTTGTTTCGACTTGCTATCATCACGAGAAGAACTTGTTAGCGACCGATCGTACGTACCACATGGCGCCTCTGAGAGAGAGAATCATTTCGTTGACATGAATAAAAGATCACAGATGCGCTGATCGCTCTTTTGACTTCTTCATTGTTGTCAATTAGCTTCACATTGTAGAATCAAAGCTGGTGTACACTCTGTGTGTGTGTGTGTGTTTATTTTCACTTACACTTTATTCTCAAGGCAAGTCTTTATCTATCTATCTATCTATCTATCTATCTATCTATCTATCTATCTATCTATCTATCTATCTATCTATCTATCTATCTATCTATCTATCTATCTATCTATCTATCTATCTATCTATCTATCTATCTATCTATCTATCTATCTATCTAATCTATCTAATCTATCTAATCTATCTAATCTATCTATCTAGCTAGCTAGCTAGCTATCTCAAGAGAAAAAAGAATGATGGAGATTATTTCAGTTGAGAAGTCAAAGCAACGACGTAAAGTACAGACATAGACACACACCCATGCATGTGACTCAAGCATGCACACGCTATTAAATACTACTATTGCTACTAAATAGAGTGCAAAAATGTAAAGTTTCTTAAATCGAACATTTTTCCATTGGTGAATATTTGTAAAGACATTGTTTTGCCATCAAATTGGCATTTTACTGAAGCAAAGTATTCAGATGTTTGAGGTGTCACTAAAACAAGAAAAAAAAACATGAGCATAAAAGTCACGGTGCATAAAATATACCTTTTCAGAAAAATCTCTCTTTCTGACATTTTTTTGTGGTCCAAAATAAGAAATGTTCTACCGCTAAAACATGACAGAGTAGAGACAACTTTTTTTCTTCAAGAAAGCAGAGTCAAAGCTTTCATTTGGTTGTTTCTGTGTGTACTTAGTCATAAAACCCAATATTCTGGGAGCCTTGAAAGATCAGTCAGAATGCTCTAAATGGGCATGCACTCAGAGAGTTCTTTTTTAAAATTTTATTTTATTTTTTAAATAGCTGGCATTGAAAGACGTAAAGGCATGTGCACATACACAGACTCTACCATCTGTACATTTTTTTTTAAAGTTACGCTTTCAGGTTTTTTTTTAAACGTGTGTTTAAAACGTGTGTTTGAACAAGTTTTAACAGGCATGAAAATCTATGGGGGAAAAAAATCGTATTTGGTTTCTGAGTATATCGCAAAGGTGGATTTTTGCTCAAATTGCCGTTTGGAATGTATCACCACACTAAACGGTGTTTCTCTGGATACTGGTTTGTGCCTCCTCACAGATGCAGTTGAGTGAATCCACAAATCAAAAGTTTTCTCATGTCTTTTCAGGTGATGTTCAGGAATTTTCAAGTCGTCCGCAAGTGAGAAGAGGGCGTGTCGGAGTTGTTCAAGCCTCTTAGTTGTGTGAGTCTCTTTTTCTGATTACTTGCTTGTTTAGCAAAGCCGCCCGTGCGCACCGCGAGCGCTGCTTGCTCAATAGCAGCATTCACGCTGAGGGCGTGTGGAGAAAAACGGGGCAAGCGGGCACGGTTCCAGCAAGCTCTCACCGCGGGGACCTCTACAGTGCACCTTTTTTAATGGACCCCCCCTGCACCCACTCCCACGCTAGTAATAAAGATGATATCAGGAGTCCGCCGGTAACACAAGCTGACGTTAGCCTGGCGAATCGGTCCACAGCAAAAGTACAGATGGCAGAGGCTGGACAATGGAGTGATCCCGCCATATGGCTAATCCTCCCGTTTAAGAATATTTATGACGGCTGGCCACGGCGGCCCATGTGCGGTGTCAGCGTTGGGCCAGCAAGTGGCCGCTTTGGATTGCGGACAGACGAGTGTTGAATTTCGGGCGCTAATAATCGTCCTGCTGATGGGGAGGCAGGAATGGGGGATGCTTTGGTTTCCAAGGCTTTGATTGATAGCTGGACTCGATTGTCACATTGTAATTATTTTTTTTCCTTAAAATTTCTGAATGGGGGCGGCCCGGTAGTCCAGTGGTTAGCACGTCGGCTTCACAGTGCAGAGGTACCGGGTTCGATTCCAGCTACGGCCTCCCTGTGTGGAGTTTGCATGTTCTCCCCGGGCCTGCGTGGGTTTTCTCCGGGTGCTCCGGTTTCCTCCCACATTCCAAAAATATGCATGGCAGGCTGATTGAACACTCTAAATTGTCCCTAGGTGTGAGTGTGGGTGCGAATGGTTGTTCGTCTCTGTGTGCCCTGCGATTGGCTGGCAACCGATTCAGGGTGTCCCCCGCCTACTGCCCGGAGACAGCTGGGATAGGCTCCAGCACCCCCCGCGACCCTAGTGAGGATCAAGCGGTTAGGAAGATGAATGAATGAATGAATTTCTGAATGGATTTTGAGCAAAATTCGAGAGGCGGGCGTCTTTTGAACTTGGTTGCTAACCAAAACATCAGGACCGAGCCAAGAATGCAGACTCTCTCGGATGAGTGTGAAGTCTTACCACCGGTCTTAAATGAGTTCCCTGGCCTTCAATTATGTCAAAATGTCATCTTTAAAACCAGTTGGTATTCCTGTGGACTCTATAACAACTGCAAAATGTTGTGTGCATCCATGTTTATGTGACGATAATATTCCACCCTGTGTACCTTGGCTCTTATGCTATTTAGCGATGGCATATGTAGCGGCAAAAAGAGTTTCATTGGACTCTGACATCAGGTCGCTCCACAATGTTGTGTGTGTCAGTGTTTATCTTCTGAATGAGATTTATAAAAACAATATTATTAGTTCTGCTCAGACTGCCTCAAATGTCATATTATGAGGCGCTGGTTTCTTCTTCTTACATAATGCTAGCTCTGTAGAGCTAGCTACCAATGCGTTTCAGTCAACTTGACATCTGGTCACACCATAACGTTGTGCGCATCCAAGCTTATGTTCTGAATGAGTGACACAACTGCTTAATTCTGCTCACGGCTGCCTCGGATTTTACGTCATGTCGAGACAGCGCCGAAAGTGACGCTGAGCGTTTTAGGAGACTTTTGACATGTGGTGGCTCTACAGTGTTGTGTTGAGTCCGTGTTTGTGTTCTGGGCAACGATGTAACTAATGAGTTCCACGCTATCCGCCACGAATCCCACGTGATGTGGAGACGGCACCTTGAACCCTTTCGGGGACAACGGTTACCAGAGTGGACGGCTTCTCATGTTATCGGGTTACAGGACTGAAAGGGTTAAAAAATGATTAGCATCAGTCGACTCTGACGTGTGGCACACATCCAACACACCAATATAAAAGCATGCACAGTAATTCCGCTTCATGAACCCACGTAATTTCTCAACGTGCAAGTTACTTCTGTTTTTCTTGATTAAACAATAAAACATATCAATGGCGCCTCAATTAATTTCAACGGCGGCAAAATTAAGCGTGCGGTTTCGAGTGAAGCCTGAACAAAGATGAAATGTGTCAGACAATGTACCACTTTATTTGTAAAAGTTAACAAAAGCTACTTGCTCTTTTTCAAATTTCCTTAAAAAAACAACGTGTAAGTACATCAACGAGACCTGTCGATCCACTCCACATGTGACAGGGGGAGTGTTTTAAACGATAATGAGCACGTGGTTAAACAATCGTTTTTCAATAAGGATTAGCATGGCTGGATGATGTTTGCTCAATGACGCTTTGAGCGCGACATGTAATTAAGTACTGGCCGGATGCCGTACATCTCTTTGAAGTGGCGCTCGAAGTCTCGATTGCGGCTTGCAAAAAAGAAGCGCTCGCTCTCATTTCTTTCCCCTGCGCAAAATGTTGGAGGCCCTTAAATGGCATTATGGCTTCCTTTCAACGAGCAGATTGCAATTACGTGGCGTCGACGAGATGACAATGAATAAACGGCCTAACGAAGTCGCAGTGATGACCGACCCTGCCGTGACGGGACGCTCAGTAGCAACCGCTGCCGGCGTCGTACAAGGACCGTGTAATCGAGATGAACTGGAGAGTGCCAAGAGTGATGCCTGTAATGCTCACTGAGTAGTAGTAGTGTGCGGTCAACATTTAGGATGCTAGCGACTTGAATATGAGGTGAGGGGGCGCCATTGTCAGCTGATTTTCAAATGTTACAGATGTCTCTCAGTTGCCTGTTTTTTTTCATCAAAAGAAAAGATGGCAGGACAGCGGCCGTTCTAAAGGCACTCATTTGGCCGCCCAAGTTTAAGGAGGATGTTTGCCTGGCATTTGTCCCGAGCTAACAAGCTAACAAGGTAATGAGCGCCCTGAGGTTACCTGTTTGGTACCCTGACTGTAGTGATCTCCCTTCACCATCACTCTCCACATTAGACTGCAAATCATCTGTGCTAATGAGCAGCATGGAACGTCATTTAGAGTCACTCGAGGCGCGGCCGGACATTAGATCAGCCTTTGACTTTGTACTTAGATCAGCCTTTGACTTTGTACGGTTTTGACTGATCAGATTTGGACAGAGGTAAGGAAAGGGAATTATCTGGCGGTGTGTGTGTGTGTGTGTGGGGGGCGGGGGGTGGCTTTGCTTTTGTGTTATTCGCGTGAGCTCGGCAGTCAGGCTGAGCCACGAAAGTTGCTCAATAGTAGGATGGTGCATGTTTGCATTTCAAAAAGTCCCACAGGAAAATACTCTGAATGAATGGTCCCATCATATACTTGCTTTGCTTTAAGTATTGCAAAAAAAAAAAAGCTAAAGACACCCCTCCAGATTTTGTGTGTGTGTTTATATATATTCATTCATCTTCCGTACCGCTTGATCCTCACGAGGGTCGCGGGGGGTGCTGGAGCCTATCCCTGCCGTCTCCGGGCAGTAGGCGGGGGACACCCTGAATCGGTTGCCAGCCAATCGCAGGGCACACATAGACAAACAACCATCCACGCTCACACTCACACCTAGGGACAATTTAGAGCGTCCAATCAGCCTGCCATGCATATTTTTGGAATGTGGGAGGAAACCGGAGCACCCGGAGAAAACCCACGCAGGCCCGGGGAGAACATGAAAACTCCACACAGGGAGGCCGGAGCTGGAATCGAACCCGGTACCTCTGCACTGTGAAGCCGACGTGCTAACCACTGGACTACCGGGCCGCCCGTGTTTATATATATATATAATATATATAATTTGGTAGAGAGAGATCTACATATCTATATATAGATAGATATATAAATATGTATATATGCATATATATACATATACATGCATATATATGTATATGTACACGTATATATATATACAGTATATACTGTATATATGTGTGTGTATGTATGTATGAGCGCCTGGTGGTCGACTGGTTAGCACGTCGGCCTCGCAGTGCAGAAGTGCAGGGTTCGATTGCGGCTTCAGCATTCTTGTGTAGAATTTGCACGTCCTCCCTGTGCCTTCGTGGGTTTTCTCCAGGTACTCTGACTTCCTCCCACATTCCAAAATCATGCACGGCGGCTTGATGGAACACTCAAAAGTGTCCCCAGGTGTCATTGTGAATTGTTGTTCGTCTCTGTGTGCCTCTGTGGCTGGCAACCCATTCAGGGTTTCCGCTCACTTGCTGGGTATCAAGCCAAAGAAAAAGCAGGCTTTTGTCGCAGGTTTTCAGGGGCGTGGGTTTCCTTTAGAATGGTAAGGAATTGCGAAATGAAGCCCAGAAGCACTGCGGCCTCGTCATCGGAAAAGTATCCACGATGTAATTCCTTCTCCCTGGTTCTTCTAATGTTTTTTTATCGGTGACTATACACACCAATTAAGTTACAATACGCTAAACCTGTCTTTGAGTCAATAATACAGCAAATAGGAGGTACAAAAACGATGCTCGAGCAGAAACAGCAGCGCTGGGTCATACCCCCGTCTCCCGTCAGATTCGGAAGTCAAGCAACCCACCTCCTGAGATAATGAGTTTGAAATCAGTCAGCTCCTCGCTTGCGGGAAGAGCGGCTGCCTCTACGTGTCCCGATCTGATCGCATGATTACTTCGTGTCATCGGTGTTATCGAACAGCTGTTGTGTGTGTTTGTGTGTGTGTGTGTGTGTCCTACAATGATTTAAAAAATGGATCTGTTGAATTTACTCAATTTTATCTCATCAAGTGCCTGCGCAAAATAATATCATCTGGGCGCACATGCAGATGTGTCGTCCACTTCAAAATGGATGCAGATGATTTCATTTCATGCACCACTTGACGAAATAAGATTGAGCGGATTCAACAAAACTTTATTTTTTGGGGGGTAATGTGTGGTGAATTTTGCAGAATAAGAATATACTGTATCTTCTGGAATCTTTCCTGTCTGAGGCCCGTCTCGCTTGGCTCTCATTTGGCTCCGCATCCCCTTTTATAGTTGGAAGTAAATCATCCCCCTTGAGACGAGCGCACGAGCCCCTCGCCCCGTGGCCTCCTCCCAAACCGCCCGAGCTCTCTCTTCTCCTACCGCCCTGAAAGCGTTACCCTCTCATCCCCCCCCCACCCACCCCTCAGCTTCTCTACTGTTCTTGCGGCGAGAAGAAAGGAAGCTGTCGGGCTGACTCACTCTTTCCCCTCGCGTCTCCTCTCTCCCGAAGGAAACCGCAAGCGGCGTCTTTCCTGGAGATGAGCACTTTTGTCTGCTCCGGGCGGATCCTTCTCGGCTGAGGTCACGCACGGCCTCCGCGAGGACAGGATGGATCGATACTCTTTGGGATCCCAGCTAGTGCGTGTTCTGAGGAATTTTGCCCGAAAATTGCACCACGATTTAGCTCAGACCAAATAAGTCTGTGCGTGACTTCTGAATGAGTGTTTAAAAGCATTTACATATAAAAGCACTTCCAAACAAAAGAGCTAAAGGCGTTTAAAAGCAAAGTAAAGAAATGAAAAGGATAATTAGTAAACATACATACAGACAACTCTTTTTCTCATTTATTAATAAGCCGAAGCAGTGTATGCTAGCGCTAATAATAACCATGTAGCCTTAATGCTAGTGGGGGCAGCTATCGGTTCACAGTACGAATACAATACTGAAATAGTGATCTTGCCTTCTCTTAATTTAGTCATAAATGTATTTCAATGCACTTCAGAAGGATGTAATTATTGTTATGATTGTTCTAGCTCCATCACTCGCATTAAAAACGAACAAAAAAAAAAGAACAATGCCGATGCTATCATTTATTGATTTGCTAGAAAAAAAATACCATCTCGAAAAATGTGTTATCGTGACAAGCCTACGTGCGGCATAACGGCTAAATGCTGCTGCGCCATGTTTTCCTTAAGCCCTTCTTGGTTGAGATTTCATTCGCATTTGTATCATATACTCAGAAGCTAAAGCATTCAAAAGCAAAACGTCAGTCACGTCTTGGAGCGGATTAGCAGGGGTACCTAATGTTGTGTCCGGCGCGTGCATGCAATCCTCCTGTTGCGGGCGGACCGCAAGCCTCACTGAGATTTGCCATAAGTTTTTTTTCTTCCTCTTTAAGCGCTTTCAGAGCTGACAAGGTCAGGGTCAATGTGAGGTGTTGCGGCGGGATGCCCTTTAGCCGACGTTGTGTTGTGATGTCAATGCGGCTTTAAGAGCAAAGAAGTCAAAGAGAAGCCAAAGAGAAAGACATCGGATTTGCATCTTGCGCTTTCTCCGCAACGTGGCGGGCTGCAGCCGAGACAATGAATCGTTTATGTCGCAGACATTTTGAAATACGGTATTCGTTGTGTTTCGTCTCTGGTCTTGATATAGACGCTGACATTATTGCAAAAGGAAAGCTGCTGATCTTCCTGCTTGCTCTTCTTCCTTGATGGGATTTACGCCAGCTTTTAACAAAGCTTCTTCCTCCTTCTCCTCTTGATCCCATTTGGCTCTATTGTGGACTGTGACACTCTCTTTTACCATCAACGCAGAGCGAGGTGTCAAACAATTAGCCGATGAATTCTGACCGTAAATGACCTTCTCCGGCTTGGCACGCACTTGGGACTTCCATAAAACTAAAAGCTGTTGAAAATCCACTGACGTCTGAGAGACGTAACGTGAAAACGAACATCTTATGATCGACAAAAGTCCTCGCTCGCTGCCTCGACTTTGCTAAAGCTAACACTTGGTGTCAATCTGTTCAATACCTGCTGTGGCAAACCTGTCGATGGCGCTCAATGTTGTGCATCAGCGCGCGTGTTTACTGAGCGGCAGAATGTGAACTCTGCCCCTCCCGGATGTGCTCTGACACCCGTACGTCGTGTGAGATAGAAGAGAGTTTGTGTGATAGTAGATGTGAGTTTTTGTTAGCTTCTGTGGATTACAGTGTGTGTGTGTGTGTGTGTGTGTATGAAAGAGAGAGCGAGAGATAGTATATGCCTGTGTTAGTGTGAGAGTCTGTTTAAAAGTGTGAAAGTGTCAAGGGGTGAGAGTGGATGTGAAATTGTACGTGTTGCTTCGTGGAAGTGTGTGTGGAAGTGAACGTGTAAGTGTGTGTGAGTGTGTGAGCCCAAGAGTGTGTGTGAGAGTGCACGAGAGTGGCTGTGTGTGTGACACAATGTGTAAAAGGATGTGTGGATTTGTGTGTGGATTTGTGTGTGTGTGTGTGTGTGTGTGTGTGTGTGTGCGCATGCGTGTGCTTGTCTGTGTGCGTTTGTGTTCGTGTTCGTTTGTTTGAGGGTGTGCGTGCGTGCGTGCGTGTGTGTGTGTGTGTGTGTGTGTGTGTGTGTGTGTGTGTGTGTGTGTGTGTGTGTGTGTGTGTGCGTGTGTGTTTGTGTGTGTGTGTGTGTGTGTGTGTGTGTGAATACCATAATCCAGTCTCCATTTGTTGTGCGTCACCATCAATTAGTCCCATCCCGCAAGGAAAGTCAACTCGGGGATTGAAGTCTTTAATCACAGCTCGCTCGCAGAGCTGTCGTGGTTCGGTTTTCGTCCCCACCCCCGCTCCCCCTCGTGCCCCTCATCCCCCGTTTTTTTAAAGCTACACCTGCACACGCCGTAACGAGACCCAATGCAAACCGAAAAATTGTGCCTTGGCAGAGGTAATGCCGCGCGTGTTTGCTGGTGAGGTTGCAGCACAGCGAGGCGTATGTTGAAAGAGTCGCTACGATGGTACTATTGTCCATGTTTTCCGACCTTTCATGGCTGTGTCGGGAAAAAAAAAATGGAATTAAAAAAACTTTCTTCAGCGCATTGAAAGCAGCGGTCGCTGTCTGACAATTATCAGCAGCCACCAATGCCACTTTGTTGGACTCCTGTACAAAGGCGAGGGTGGACTCACACTGGCCCTTCTCTTACAATGGTAATGCGGAAACTTTGCAGGATTTCGATGTTTAAGAGGCTCAATAAAAAAAATAAAAAATAAAAACAATCAGAAACTGGAGTGTAGGCATTGCCAGCCTTTGCACGTCAGTCATGTTGAATAATGGACTTGAGTTGTAAATATTTGCCCCGATTTGAGGGATTAGATTTGTGTAAATAACGGGCGCTCTGATTGGCCGGATTACCGTGTGAAGCGGTTTGAAGTAAGGCCATGTGCGCTGTGAACAATGTCTATTAGCCCCCCCCCCCCCCCACACACACACCCCTAATGCACAATGGACACCCTTGTACGGGAAGAATAGAGCGGATGTGTACACTTTGCGCGTGGGTGTTTTATTCGCATTCACTTGTGCTCAAGCGGGATTCAGACCGCAATGCTTTAATTGTCTGTTACGTGTGCTAAAATGTAGCAATCCGGAGCCGCCACTGGGGGTGCTGTGGAGAGGATTATTCTAGATTGCCAAATGAGGAAGAGAAGGAAGTCTTTCATCACCACAGCGATGCCGTTTGTTCATTGCGGCTTCAATCTATTGTGGGATTTTCATTCATTCATTCATTCATTCATTCATTCATTCATTCATTCATTCATCCATTTTCCGATCCGCTTCTCCTAACAAGGGTCGCGGGGGACACACAAGGACGCCGAATCATCTGCTTTTATAACTATATTGAAGAATTTCTTTTTATTTTAAAACGGCTTACCTTAACCAGAATCCCGCGTGGGTTTGTGTGCCTTTTGGCGCAGGAAATCCTTGAAACTGAAATCTCATCTTGCCTTCATCTTCATCTTCTTCATCTTCTTCTTTATCGTCTTTGTCTTTTTCATCTTTTACATTGAAGACAAAGAAGAACTTTGGCCCACACAATAAGAATTTACAGCGCCATAATATAGTTTTTGTTTTGCATTTTAAAAGTTGAATTCATGAAACCGCATGGTGGGGACTCGTATGCACTTAATCGATGCGTCACCCCTTCAACACCCCCCCCCCCCTCCGACCCCCCCCCCCCCCCCCCCAAAAAAACTCTCTACGTCGCGGATCGTGGAGCATATCGCCTGCGAAAAGTAAGAGATCGCTGAACTCATCTTCTTTTATTAGAAAGATGAAGACCCTTCATGCTACGTCAACTGATGTCACAGTGTTTCAAACTCGCGAGTTACACGTGAAGTTAGCTTTTTAACGATTACTATTATTATTTTTTGTGACCATGCTCCAAGTTGTGTTTTTGAATCATACACTTGCGCTGGCCTTGAAAAACACTTCTACGTCAAGTGTGTACCATCTGCCCGCATTACACATTCAAAGCAAGTCAATCATTGATGTACAACTTCAGACGAGTCTGCGAGGGCGCACGGTCATGGGGAAATCCTGAAAGCGCTTTCTCGGATCAGATCAGATGGAGAAACAAAGCTCTTTGTCGGAGGGAGGGGATGAAGAAGTGCAACTGGGATTATCATGGGAGCATCTAGTGAAATGACTTGTCACTACTAATCTGGGATTAGCGGTGTTTGGCACCTCGCGGGTGCGCTAAAAGCCACCTGTTTGACTCGTAATTCTTTTGTTGCATCAAACTTTTACACGCTCGTCGGACACAATCTTTGCCTCGGGTTATTTTTAGGAACCTTTGTCACTTATTCGGCATGGAGAGACCGTGGAGCGTTTGAATAAAAAAAGCGGCGTCTTTGTTCGTGCAATCCGTGTGTTTTAGTCAGGCTATCCCTCAGTGCCGCATTGTCCTTTTTAAATCAACGTTCACTCAAACATAAATGTGGACACAAAATCAAATGTTGATTTTAAGATTCAAAAAACACCAGCTAACGACATTGTATAGTATATAATGACATTTGATGAACATTGATGTGCGTTTTTCCATGTGACATGAGAGGACATTTTTTTACCCACTTATTTTTTTTTTTTTTTAGAAATTGTTGTACTTTGTAAGATGATTTGGCATTTTTTTAAATTACCAAATTGTTATTCTGTTATACTGTATATATTTTTTAATTGACATTTCATCCCAAAATATTTTGTATCATTAGTTTTTGTATTTATTGTTATGCTTAATTTTATTTCATGGGATAATGGTGATGTTAATTATTTTCAAGACCTTATCTTATTTATTTATTTTTCCCCTCTTTGGAGTAATTTTATTTCAGGTACTTGATGTACGATTTATATGACTTGATTAATTTGTCATATGTACACTGCAGTGGAAAAAAATGATGTGTTGAATTTACTCAAAATGTTATTTCATCAAGTGGTTGTGCGAAATAAAATAATCTGGATTTGGATCAATTTTATCAGTAGACTACTACTCAATTTAATGTATGTACTTAATGGTTTTGTTTTTTTTGTGCAACCCCTTGATGAAATAAAATTGAGAAAATTCAACACATCATTTATTTTCAGTGTGCACATTGACGGTAAAATGGTTCAAAATGAAATTAAAAATAACATATCTAAATCAAATATAATAACATTTTCATACAAAAAAATGGCACAAAAAAACTAAAAAGGAAAATGTTGACATAATAAAATCTAATCCAAATTGTTCAAAATGAAAATCCTGTTAAAATACTTTGTTTACAAAATATTTACAAAAAACATCTCCAAAAATTAACAATATTTTGTAACACACAAAGGTATTATATACTCAGATTTCAGGCTATTTCTGACTGATTCATTTAAAAGTAGGCGGCGTCTTAATAACCGTGGGAAAATGGGGGTCCCCACTTGGTGAGGACGAACCCACGTATATTCTTAAAATAACGGCACTCATTCATTTTTACCTGCAAGGTGAGGTCACAGCACAGTGGCGCTTGTGTAATGCTACTATTTGTGTGCGGCGGCGTCATTATGTCCCCGAGAGAGGTCGGAGGTGAACGGCGAGATAATGAGGATTGGAGCGACTGCGCAGATGGAAGTAGGCCTGCAGCCTTTCTCTCAAATGTAGAAACAGGAGGTTTGGAGGAAGAACCACAAGGTCACTACATTAGGTACAGCTAAGACATCTTGCTGAGGATCTGGATAGAGGTGTCGATTTCGGTGTCGCTGTCGGCATCTCACTCTAAAGATAAATCGACATGATGTAGACAATATAAATAAGAGCAAATTTTACAGGCCACTCGTAGCAGGCTACTTCTGCTAACATGGGACTGTACCAGGCCCGGAGTGGTAAACTGTACGTTCTGGCGATATCCTGGTGGGTCGGGCTGCTGTATACGCTGCTCAGACCACTATTCCAGGCCAAATGATTAATTTCTTCTGGCCTGCATGTCTATTTTGAGATCAAGTACTAAAGTGATTGGTTACTCTGTGTTCATTCTTGTGTGTGTAAATACGAGTACACTTCTATCATTACACGACTCTAATATGCCTTTCAACTGTACAAAAATCTGATTTTCATCACGATAAAAAATGTTCAGCACCTGAAGCCAGTTTCACTTGGTCACACAAAATTTGGTAGGCATGACTAAACCCACAAAAAAAGTCTATTTTGGTTTGAAATTTTTGGGTCGTTTTTGGCCATGTGCAACGCAAACAAAAGTTAGAGACAGTGGTGTTTAGAAGCATGGGCTGACATTTACACCTTATCTGAAATTGTAATGTTTTTTCACTTACAACAGTCTGCTAGCCTTAAAGTCTGCTAGCTTAACACTAACACATCATGGGAAACGCCGCAGGGGCGCTAAAGAATAGCACCGGTGCCACTCTGTTCTCACTCTTAGAACGGGGGATATTTGAAAACAAACAGCACAGCAGCGTGTAGACAATGTAAGAATACTCACGGGCTTATATTCTTTATCATCTGAAAAGAATGACACGTGTTCGTGTCTGCAAGCGGCAACTGCATTGAAGCAAAGAAAATGTGGCATAAAAAAACCCCAACAACTTTCATCTTTTTACACTCCTTTCAGTCGCCATGACTGTATCGTAGTCATCAACTTCAAAACTATTCCGATTTATTGACTTATTTAGCTCCTTCAGCTGTGTGGTGCTGACAGAGTGGCCAAGCGCGCTTGCTGGTAGGTGAAACACGGCGCCCACAGAGTCCACTGTCGACATCCTTCTTCAATGGCCGCTTCCATGCTACCTTCAATGGCTCACTGTTATGCTCGAAGTAGATAAATGTATGTGGAGTGTTGTGTTTGCGCGAGCCGGGGTGTGTTGCCCTGCCAGGAAAAATAAGCGGCACACAAGGCAGGGTGTTGGTCAACACGTCCACTTCTGGACTGCGGTTAACGGTTGGCATAGTCGTGCGTGTTTACAACCACTCTACAAACATCTTATTTATCTATTAAAAAAAAAAAAAACATTCCTTCGTTTGATTGATATTTTTCGTAATAAAGGCAACAAACTCCAGTTCATGAGAGGATAAGAGACGGGCTTTATTGCACAGATGCACACTTGTATATTTGTTAAGTATATATTTTTTTCTTAGGGTGCGAGATATCAAAAGACATTTAGTTCTCGCAAACGATTGCTTAAATGATATGTGTGATACTACTTATAAAGTTGAAAGATATCCAGCAATGGATAACGTGCAATTTTAATACACGTTGTGGCACCACTGTGACACTGTGATGAAAAAGAAATATTTTTAAATCACTATCTACCTTCGTCTATTCATCTGGTGAATGTGAGTCATGTGAGAATGTGGTTGCAACCAGACAAAAATTTCGAGGACAAGTTCAGCTTTGAAGCCTTCCTGAAATCCGCGTGATTGCCCCTGAAACGGCTGTTTCAGAACAACATGGCAGACTTTTACAGCCGCGTTCTTTTGACTTTTTGAAACATGCGTCTAAAAAAATTTTATTCCCCTTCGCGAAATAGTTGAATTTTAATTAATTTTTTTTAAAAATCTTTTTTGGGGAAAAAAATAGATAAAATTATTCCGGATTATTGGGATGTGCGGACCACATTTTAAATGTTGTAGGCCAGGGGTGTCAAACTCATTTCTTGTGACAGGCCACTTCGGAGTTACGGCTTCCCTCGGAGGGCCGGTGCAAAATCTCAACGTTATTTACCTTTTACAATTTGACATTTTGACATTTCGGTACAGATTTCAGCAAGAATCATGAAAGTTGACAAACATGATTTACTCTCGCGAGCCACATATAATGAGGTTGGGGGCCAGATCTGGCCCCCGGGCCTTGACTTTGACACCTGCGTTCTTTGGCGTTCGACTCAGCATGACTTAGATTTGTTCTTGATTTTACTGTTTGGTGCTTTCTACCGCCTTTATTACCGATTTGTCTTGCTGTTTATTGTGCATGTTAAATCGCTCCATGTACAGCACTTTGTATGCAGCGATGGCTGTTTGAAAGTGCTCTATAAATACTGTTGACTTGACTTGACTTGACCTGTGTTGTAGGCTAAAGAGCTTCATAATTTCGCATCGCCTATCTGCCTTTGATAAAATACATGCTTCCAAAATTTCCCTGGTAGGAGTTCGTCAAAGTCGGGCTTTGCAATTTGCGCCAAATGGCTGCTTCAAACCTCAAAAGATGACTTCAAAGCCTTTTGTGCATGCGCCCTCGAGACTTTTTTCATGCGTCCTGTTACGACAGACGTGATACCGACTTATAATATTGCGCTGTTTAGTATAGCTGGCGTTGAATGTTGGGGGTATTTTTATTTTATGCATTTATTTATTATTTTTTAAATTTTAACCCTTTCATGCACCCTGTAACCCGATAACGTGGTAAGCCGTGCACTGTAGTAACTGCTATCCCTAAAAGGGTTAGGAGTGATTCCTCCAAATAATCATCAAACTTGTGCTCCATTAACTGGCACAGGCAAATCATAATAATAATAATAATAATAATAAATAATACAAAATAAAAATCTGAAGAATTCCACATTTCTCATCATTGTGCTTATTTTCAGTTGGGGTTTTGGCAGATTTCCTAGTAGGACCACGTCAAAGCTTGAGCCTGGGAATTTTTGTTTGCATTAAAGGTTCATGAAGGACTTCAGAGCATAATTGTTATTAGGAAGTTGAAGTCTGAGGACTTAGACAATTTTCAGTGAACACTGGCTCTGAACGATTACTCGAGTCTTAAAATGAAGATGACTCTGACATAATCGGTTCGTTGTTAATTAATTGATTCATTTTGACACCTTGCAATTGACATGTCCACCCATATATATCTATATAGATATATATCTATATAGATAGATAGATATACCCTACTGTAACGATCACAGAAACCAATGAGCTGATATACGCTTCAGCATCAGTGATCCTTGAGATGCTTGGCTATAAGAGCAACCAGGGGAGCCATGAGATACGTTACCCACCATGGAGAAGACGGTTGGAGGCTAATATGAAGGCGGCTCGGAAAGATGTGAGTCAATTGACGGAAGCCCAGAGAGGTGTGATGAAAAGGCCGATACCCGAGAGGTACATACAGATGACCATACCTGAAGCACTCGAAATTGCCAAACAAAGGCTCCAAGCCATGTCCAGCCGCCTAAAGCGGTACACGAAAGAGAATGAGGCCAGACAAATAAACAGGCTGTTCGCAACACAACCTGCGAAAGTGTACGCTCAGTGGCAGGGTCCTAACAACAGAGCTGACCCACCAAGACTGGAAACTGAAAGGTACTGGAAAGGCATATGGGAGAAGGAGGTTGCACATAACAGTAGTGCACAATGGCTGGTGACCCTGAGAGAGGAGCACAGCAACCTCCCTGAACAGAACCCAGTTACCATAACAGTGGCAGACATACAAGAAAGAGTCTCAGATATGAAGAACTGGACAGCACCAGGCCCGGACATGGTCCACACCTACTGGCTAAAGAAACTCACAGCACTCCATGAGCGCCTAGCAGCACAAATGAACCAGCTGCTGAGGGATGGGACTCACCCAGGATGGCTAACCGAAGGGCGAACAATCTTGATCATGAAGGATCCTTCAAAGGGTGCAGTCCCATCCAACTATCGGCCAATAACCTGTCTCTCCACAACATGGAAGCTCATGTCAGGCATCATAGCGGCTAAGATAAGTGGACACATTGGTAGAGATACCAGAGGAGCCAAACATCAGCTCCTGGTTGACAGAACAGTCGCACAAGACTGCAGGTCCCGACGTACCAACCTGTGCACAGCCTGGATTGATTACAAGAAAGCCTATGACTCGATGCCACATACATGGATCAGTCAATGATTGGAGTTGTATAAGGTGAACAGGACCCTAAGAGCCTTCGTTGCGAACTCGATGAGGATGTGGAAAACCACACTTGAAGCCAATGGCAAGCCATTTACCCAAGTGTCCATTAAATGCGGCATATACCAAGGTGATGCACTCTCTCCACTGCTGTTCTGCATAGGTCTAAACCCCCTAAGCCAAGTAATCACCTAGACAGGCTATGGATACCGCCTCAGAAATGGAGCTACGATCAGTCACCTCTACATGGATGACATAGAGCTGTATGCTAAGAGCAAAAGGGACATAGACTCCCTGATCCATACGACCAGGATCTACAGCAGCGACATCGGGATGTCATTCGGGCTTGAGAAATGTAGTCGAATGGTGACTAAGAGAGGAAAGGTAGTCCGCACTGAAGGGGTCTCACTCCCTGAAGGAACAATAGCAGACATTGAGGACAGCTACAAGTACCCCGATATACCACAAACCAATGGCAACCTCGAACTGGCAACAAGGAAAGCGGCTACGGCCAAATGCCCCCGGCGAGTGAGGCAAGTCCTAAGAAGCCAGCTCAATAAACACCCGGGCAATAAACAGCTATGCCCTGCCAGTGATCAGACACCCTGCAGGAATAATAAGGTGGCCAAAGGAAGAAATTCAGACCACGGACGTTAGGACCCGAAAGCTCCTAACCATGCATGGAGGGTTCCATCCCAAATCCAGCACCCTGAGACTGTACGCAAGCCGAAAGGAAGGAGGAACTAGTGAGTGTGAGAGCCACTGTCCAGGATGAAACATCCAAGCTCCATGAATACATCAAGGAGAAGGCTCCAACGGATGACGTACTCAGCGAATGTCTCAGACAATGGGGAACAGAAGATGAGGCTCTGGAAGAGGGACCATCGTGGGAGGACAAGCCCCTACACGGTATGTACCACCGAACCATAACTGAAGTGGCCAATCTCAAGAAGTCCTATCAGTGGCTAGAGAGGGCTGGCCTAAAGGACAGCACAGAGGAACTCATCCTGGCTGCTCAGGAGCAGGCCTTGAGCACCAGAGCCATCGAGGCCCAGATATACCACACCAGACAAGACCCAAGGTGTAGGCTGAGCAAAGAGGCACCTGAGACGATCCAACACATAACTGCAGGGTGTAAGATGCTGGCAGGGAAAGCCTACATGGAACGCCATAACCAGGTGGCTGGCATAGTCTACCGAAACATCTGTGCGGAGTATGGACTGGAAACCCCAAGGTCAAAATAGGAAACACCTCCGAAGGTGGTGGAGAATAACAGAGCGAAGATCCTGTGGGACTTCCAGATCCAGACTGACAAGATGGTAATGGCGAACCAACCAGATATCGTGATCATAGATAAAGGGCAGAGGAAAGCCGTTGTAGTGGATGTAGCGGTCCCAAGTGATGGAAACATCAGAAAGAAGGAACACGAGAAACCCGAGAATACCAAGGGCTCAGAGAGGAGCTGGAGAGAGCCTGGAAGGTAAAGTTCACAGTCGTGCCTGTGGTGGTCGGAGCACTCGGGGCAGTGACCCCCAAACTAGATGAGTGGTTGCAACAGATCCCGGAACAACATTGGACGTCTCAGTCCAGAAATGTGCAGTGCTGGGAACAGCAAGGATACTGCGCAGAACCCTCAAGCTTCCTGGCCTCTGGTAGAGGACCCGAGCTGAATGAGGAACGGACACCACCTGAGGGGGGTGAGATGAGGATTTTTTTTTTTTATACATACATACGCGTCTGATGAGCGCATCTGACGTGTTTCATCCCAGCACTCCTTGAACACAAACCCACTCTTTAGCGTCAAAAAGGTGTCGCAGTTGAGTGTTTCTACTTTGCGTGATAGCGGCTGGACGATGGTACTGGTTGTTGGTGGTGGTCGAGGGGCCATCCCTGGTGGGGGGGGGCAGGCATGTATGACTTGGCATTCCTAAGGCCTGACCTTTGACAGTGCCCCCTCTAACAAGGTTCCTCACAGGCTTGAGACACACATGGCCCATTCTCTCTCTCTCTCTCTCTCTCTCTCTCTCTCTCTCTCTCTCTCTCTCTCATCCCCCCGCCCCCATTTCTTTATTCCTTTACTCGAATGCTTTTTAGCGACGTCTCACCATTCGTTTGCACCTGGGAGTCGTCCCAATACAGCACGGACATTCCTGCAAAAACATATTTGAATTCAACAAAGTCCATTAAAAAACCCCAAAAAAACAAAACCAAACGGAAGCTGGATTTAAGCAACATGATCCAAGGGATTAAATTGGTTTTATTCTTAAGTGGCACGATTGTGATATCCATCATGACAGCGTCAATTAAACAAAAATCAAGCATCGAGTTTGATACCAATTGTGGATAAATATGTATCAAAGCTCTGCCAATCAAGGTTGTAATAGTTTGGAAATTTCATGATAGTTTTTTTTTAATTTTATTTCATTTTGACTCTTATTTTTTTCAATTCATGTAGTTTTAATTCGTTTTTAGAACAGGTATGTTTGCTTTTTATTTAGTTTTAGTATTAGCTTTAGATATGTAATATATGGAGTGTCATCGAGTGCAAGTTAAAAAAAAGTCGCAATCTATAACAAAGTAAACTAAAGTAAATATGGGGTAAATACTCAAATAAGATCAAATATGGAATAAATATTGAACATCGACAGTTTATATCTATTAAATATGCTGTAAATAAGCCACAGTAGTGTTGTATAGGAATGACATCTGCTATGTTAGAGGTGTTTAGACATGACATTTGCTCTAAATATCCTACAATAGAGGTGTGTCAATAGCCAATAGCAGACAGTTGAGTGATGTGGAGTAATAATGTACTGGTACATTATTTCCCTAGAGGCAATTCAAGGTAAATTGCGCTGTTTTATGAGGAGGGAGTGCTAAATTTATTTTACGCTGCTATGGCAGTTCAGAATGTTCAAACACGACTCAAATCATTGGCTGTTCAGGTAACAAAGCTGTTTGTTTCATTTCAATTTGCATGATTTGCTGTGTGGGAATTTGAGTGTGCCGCCGGCTGGAAGGCCAGCAAGTTGCCTTCTTTTGTTTTCTTCCTGCTTCTTGTCGAGACTTGGCCGAAAGGGGATAAACAATTCTATGAAAAAAGTCCTCCCGTTCCCGTTGTTTGCCTCACGAATCGTCCTCCTGGGCTCCACAAGTGGCAGGAGGGCTCAATGCCGCATTGTGTACGCTTACTTTTTTTCTGAGGGGGTGGGAGTGGGGGTTGCGCAGTGGGGTGTGAGGTGGGGTGGGGGTGTGCTCCTCTCATCTGTCGCAGGTCTCCCCTTCGTCCTGCCGCCCACAATGGACGATTGTTTGTCGCCAGGTCCCCCCGCCCCACCCCACCCACCACACCCCATCCCTTGAAGAAGATTGGACTACGCTTTGCTCCCAAATACCAGGCCTACTTTTGGCTTTCTGAATTTGGAAGTCAGTATTAGCCTTTATGGGTGCTGACTTGACTGTGAGGAAGCAAGTGTACAGGTCATTCTAGAATTCCCTGGAAAAAACAAAAGCTACACAAAGATTAATGAAAAAAAAAATCCTCAAATTTGGTCAGATTTTCTTATTTGAAGCAAAAACAAATGCCTGTTGGGTTAGCAAAACTCGCTTGGCTAAAACAGAGACTCTCAGCACTAACCAGACTCCAAATAAAGGCCACCCCTCAAAGAGACAATGCTCTCAATCTCTTCCCAGGATGATGTCTTCCATGCGAGCATCGCCTCCCTTTCACACGCCGGCCGAGCAAGAGGAGGCGCTCGGCCACAGCAACCCCAGCGCGGCCTGGCTCAATGACCACGGCCCCAAAGAGACGCCGTCGCCCTCCCCGCCCGAGCGTCCCCGCTCCGGCGAGCCGCAACCAGCCCGAGAGAAGCGAGCTGACGGCGACACTTGGGACAACGTTGCGTCGGAGGCGATGGTGAGAGAGGCAACCCGGTTCATGAAACATGCATGATATTCGCGCGAGGGGCGAGATCTCTTGCATTGTGATGTACACACGCGCACACGCACACCAACTGTGGCCGTGTGCTGCAGGCACTGCCAAAGGCTGCCCAGTGAGGGTCCTTCTCTGGAGGCTTTGACCCTTTGCTCTTTGGCTGTGTGTGTGTGTGTGTGTGTGTGTGTGTGTGTGTGTGTGTGTGTGTGTTAAGGAAATACTTTTTGTCTTAATTACAGTACTGGAGGTAATCCATGCAACAGCCAAGGTACATGTACACTAATGCAGTGACCAACGATGCTATTTTGCAAACAGGAAATAACCAAAGTAAAAATAGTTCTTATTCATAAACTAAATAGATTTATGTAAAAATGGAGACAGATGTGCCTGAAATGTCTAATTTTCAAATATTGTTAAGAGTAAAATTCTGTTTTTGACCGGGAATATTAAGTGAAACCCTTTTACCGAGAACATTTTGGTTTGGCTCAAATAAGGATTCTTGAAGAGGTTACATGAAAAAAAAATTCAAAAACATTTTTTAGCTTTTTTGTAAAATGATTTTTTTTTAATTATTTAAATGTAAAAACAATATGTTGTGACATTGTGTTCTTTTTTCAAATAAATTAATTTAAAAATAGGTAAGCAAAATTTTTGAAATACAATCATGAATTTTTAAATACATTTTCATTAGATCAGTATTTTTTGAATTAATAAATTCTATTTAATTTTTTAAAAAACTGAAACTCAGGTTTTCTTTTCATCAGAATTGTAAAAGTTAATAAATAGCCAGACTTGGTCCCCCCCCAAAAAATGACTTAAAAAAATTGTGGGGGGGATTGTTAAAAGAATATCTGACGTTTCTAGTAACATAAATCAACATTTTAATACCCAAATTAAAAATACAAAAATAAACAACCCCCCCCCCCAAAAAAAAACAAACAGACTTTCATTCATTCATTCATCTTCCGAACCGCTTCATCCTCACTAGGGTCGCGAGGGGTGCTGGAGCCTAACCCAGCAGTCTTCGGGCAGTAGGCGGGGGACACCCTGAATCGGTTGCCAGCCAATCGCAGCAGACTTTCATCAAAATCCCTAAAAGCACGAACAGTAAAACACATGACAAGAAGTGTTTTTTTTCCCCTGTCAGGACACGGAGAGCACAAATCAAGGCTCGTCCGTCGTCTACTCGTATCGAGCCAACTCTACTTCGCCGCCCAAGCCGGAGGAGTCTTCCCGGGATCGCGGCGAGCAGACGGCGATGGGGGCGGGCTTGGCCTTGGGCACGCCGGAACGCCGCAAGGGGAGCCTGGCGGACGTGGTGGACACGCTGAAGCAGAAGAAACTAGTGGAACTGACCAAGACGGAACAAGACGGTAAGAGTTCTGGGCCGAATGACGGCGAGCTGGGGATGCTTGTCTGTGATTGGTCTGAGGTGGCCACGCCTCTCTTCAACACATTTCGGATATTTGTATGTCTAGAAAGGTCAAGTAAGTTACTGTGTAGTGGGACCTTGACTTAGGGGTTGAATACATTTTTCCATATATGAAAGTGAAAAAAAAAGATAAATAAATTAACATTAAAATTGTTTCAAATATATTTAGCATTTTAAATATATATTTTTTAGATTTTTAAAAGTATTTTTTTAAATAATAAAAAATGAAAAATGTCATCATTTTTAACTAACCCAAAAATAGTACTTTTGTGAATAAAAACTGATCCTTCAAAACTAAAAATCTTAATTTCTTGAATAAAATCAAAATCTAAATCTAAAAAAATCTAAATATGTCTAAATTTAAACAAGACAGACGTGAAAATAAAGTGGAAAAATATTAAATAAAATACTTGACTTGAAAACAGACCAGTCAATCTGAAACAACATGAAAAGCAGGAAAGAAGTTTAAAAAAATTAGAGCTATAGAAAAATAAAATGATCTCTAAAAAAAAATACAAAAATAACCCTTTTTCATTAAAAAAAAACACTTATCGGCTTTCAATTTAAAAGAAGATTGATGTGTGTTTTTTTTGAAGAAACACATCAGACTTTCTCAAAATGAAAAATCTGACAATTTTTAATAAAAATGTCTCATATTTTTATGTATGGAATGTAAAATACCTATTGAAAAAGACTGTAAAAAAGACAAAATGTTGACTTAAAACGACTGTTTCGTGCACATGTGTGTGTATGTGATTTCTGGAACTCCTTTGTGTTGTCATCCAACAAGTATCCTTTTGAACTTGCCAAATTACAACAGAGCGTTAGCTCGTTAGATCCTGATATAAATCAGAGCAACCGCAACTTTCCCCCCCTTTTTTTCACCTCTCTGATGTGAGAGAGCACGGGAGAAGCGTCGGAGTCTCCCAGCATGCCCGGGCTAGCCCTCGGGTGCGCAGAACGCCATCCAGCAGCCTGTCACGGCGGCACATAGTCATCTGGAAATCACAGCACCGCTTGATGTCTCTTTGACTTTGTCGCTGATGTGCTAAACGCGACGGCCTCGGGCGTCATCCCGCGTGAATTCTTTTGACTTGAAAAATGACCGCCCGGCGTTCTTACCTGCTGCGTGGCAAGCGGTTCGAAGATTGATGTGTACGGTACTTTTACCTGTCACGTCACGAAATGTGACGTGAGTTCTCGTTTAATTTCGTCACGTGAGATCTCGTTTGATCCCAGCTTTATTTTATGTATTGAGTCACCGAAGAGTCAATTGAAACATTTGTACAAGGGTTTCAAAGTTGGTTTGACAGACATACGACCGTTTCCTTATCCTGTGATGCTGCCGATCTTGATGCCAGAACAAAAATCCGTTGCTGGACCTTTGAACCCACCTGAAGTGTCAATTTTCCATTCAAAATCTGGAAAGAAAATTCTGCAAAACAAACATATGAACAAAGTTTATTTTGAACAATCTTTCTTTTTTTTTTTTTTTTACAAATGGAATAAACGCATCAGCAAATATAAAATAATGAAAACACAAAACTAGACACCACATAAAATAAAAAAAATTACCGCCACAGCAAAATAAAAAACTAATCACAATGACAAATTTAAAAAAAACACCAAAATAAGAAAACTAATCATGTAAATCAGATAATAAAAAACAAAAAATGAATCATAACAGCAAATCCAACTTACACATACAAACTAATCACAGAAAAAAAACACAACAGCAAACCAAAATTTTCAATTTAAAAAACAAACAAAAACAATGAAAAAGAAACAACCCAATTTTGCTTTCCAAAATGCTCATTCTGCCTGAAGTGGCCTCGTTGAATGGCCTGAACATGAACACTTATGTGTCATTGATACACAATGGATCTGTATGCAATAATGATGTCAGCCCTAAAATTCACTCCTCACCTCTCAGTCGTGATCTAATGCTTGTTTTTTGACAACATTTAACACATCTTAATGATGCGTATTATTTATGAGGGGTCTGGGGGGACTGCTTTTTTTCACATCTCAGCCCGACAACACCAATGAAGCAAGCATTCTAATATTGGCACATTTTGGATTTTGTTGACGTTCAATTTCAGCTCCTGTCAGGAAAACAAAAAACATCACCTCTACAAACCTGAAAATATTTGATTGTTTCCTCATTCTTTGCCAAGTGAGCCATGGTTTGGCTAATCCTCGTGAAAATTCAAGTGTTCATGTTGTCCTGCTTGTGGACTGTCAGGTTCCTCTTCATGATTTTTTTTCTTTTGCGCCCATTAATCGATTTTCTGAGGCTTCAAGCTTCAATCAGTGCCTGCAAAGTGATGCCCACCAAGCCTCCAACCCTTCAACTGATTAGCTCATCAATGACTTAGATCGATGTCTCTTTAGTATTCTTTTGATACCAATTCCCTGGACTCAAAGTCCCTCCTGGTTAACAGGTTCTCGTCGAGATGGTGTTTTTCTTTCGCCAGATGATTGGCAGCTGAACAATGGTGTCCTCTCGCTGCCTCCTTGCTGGAAAAGGGCCCGCCCTCATTAGAGAACGCCATCAAACGCGGCGTGACCAGCGCTTCGCTTAGTGACCATCAGAGCTCGGAGGGAGAACGTGGGCAACGTCCCTATTAGCAGGCAGACTAATGAACACAAAGAGGTAGATTTTGCTCCCTAAAAGCGCCATCGAGTGCTCATTAAGACGGCACGGGCTCGCTGTATCGTATCAGAGAAGGAAAGGCGTCTTATATGAGAAGACATGTTTCTTGATCGAAAAGGTGAAGGTCAGCGCATTAGCACATTAGCTTGAGGTCCGAATTTCCGGTTTTATTTAATAGGCTTTATCAAAGGAATTTTTCAAAATTGCTTTTTTATTATGTTTTATTTTTATTATATATATATATGTAGTTTTTTTATTTTTCAAAATATCAGTTTTGTCATTTTAGGGCATTTTTTTTAAATTAATAAAAAAATTGACTTTTTTGAACATGTCAGAATTCTTTTTATACATGTTATAACAAAATTATTTAATTTTTTTGACATATTAAATGTGGTGTTTACATTTTTATAAAGTAACCGTTTATATATAAAATCTATTTACATATTAAACAGATTTAATGGGGCGGAAAAGTTAAATAAATATTCAAGCTGCAACTAAATCTATTTTATTGATTATTCTGTCTATTATTTTGTTGATTGGACAACATTACAATTCAAAAACATTCAACTTAACAATGCTCAAAACATTAATTATGATTCATTGGCTGGTTTGGTCCATAACGTCACTGTTTTCCAAAGTAAAAGAAAATGTTTCATCTTTATTCAACACAACAACACAAGGACAATGATATCAGAGAGGACAACTAAATTTGGAGAATATTTCCCATTTAGAAGCTGAAGTTCTGAGGCTTTGGTGAGATTCAAAATCCTCGATTAATCGATTGCCAAAAATAATTATCAATTAATTTCACAATCACTAAGCAGAGCTAAATCGACTTTGCTTTGGCCAATTTTCTTTTTTGTTTATGAACAGGGATGATGAAGGTCCTTCCCCATCTAGCTCCTCTGTGTTATGCATCAAACGCGACTGAATAAAATGTTCAGGCGTGACACGAGGGACGATCAGTGGCCCCAGGGTAGTCACACAGAACGGCGTGGGCCCCGCCTCCGTCACGCCAGCTCGGCCTTAGCTTAGCGTTGCGCCGATGGACAACTCGTAGGAATTTCAAGCAAAACGTCAAATGTTGTCACGCATCACGACGGACGCTCTGCTCATGTTTTTTTTCATGAGCGTCGAGCACGCACCCTGTTAACGTGCACGTCGATGCCTTGTGACACTCGCGCCCATCAACGTCAATAATCATCGGACAATTCGACCTTTGCTATTCGCGGGGGGCCTTGGGACCGAGACAGAATATAGTTTATTTGTTGTCTACTTTTGCAGCCTCAAGATGATTTTTAAAGCTGCTCCGTAGTTACATATCAGCGCTTTGAATCCGCCCCCATTTGCACCACCATCCTACCTACTCAGTCCCTCCCTCCCAGGAGTGTGCCCACGTTGACCCTTGTGCATGTGTGGGGACTTATGGATCCAACGAGCCAGGTGTAAGTCGTTGTGATGACAGCTTAACAGCCCAGTTGGGCCGGGCCCGAGAGCTAAGCTCATTGGCTAATTAACAAGGTCTTGGCTCGGGGGCACCGTGTTTGCCTTGACTCCGCCAGATTGCCACTCGGAGCTCTGCGTGTGCGTGCGTCCGTGCGCGCACGCGTGCGTGCATGCGTGCGTTGAGATTAGCATTGTGACTTAACTGTAACAGGCTCGCATATTAGTGGCAGTGTAGAGTCTGTACTTGTGTCTGTCCTGGATGCTCAGTATAATATGGCTTAAGACATGTAAGATAAGATAAGATATCCTTTATTCGTCCCACACTGGGGAAATTTACAGCCTCCAGCAGCAAGAATGTATGTAGAAAGAAGAAAGAGAAAAAAACAACAAACATCTTTCAATTAAATGCAATATGAACACAAAATGGATAAATCGCAGTACTATTTACAATTTTCCTTCACATCATTTAATTACTATTATTATTATGATTGTTATTTTTTATTCATCAGCCTGACAGCAGTCGGTAGGAACGAGCGTCGGTATCTCTCCTTCTTGCAGCGCGGGTGTAACAGTATAGAGTACAGCTGTAGGATACCGACGTATATGATGAGATCTAATATTTTTTTTTTTTTAGTAGGGCGAGGGGGGGACCAGAAATGGGAAAGTGGTGGGAAGAAGTGATAATAATAATCAACCTTATTTTCTTGGTCAAGGATTCCAGTTTGAAATGTCACCTTTTCTTTGGCTTTTTCTGGCAATGTTACCAAAAGGAAATAGACCGCCACGGCAAAATTCAAGGGAGATTGTGATAATAAGCATCGACCAAAAAAATTGAACTCATCATGATTTAGTAATACGGCGTCTTCGGCGTTTGGAGAAAACCCACGCAGGCATGGGAAGAATATGCAAACACCACACAGGAAGGTCGATTCGAACCCGCGACATCTGTACTGTGAGGCGGACGTGCCAACCGGTCATCCAGTGTATCACCCACATCTTTAACAAAACATCTGATACGATTTCAGTCGTGAGGCGCCTTTCTAGAAAACACGACAGTGACATTATGCTGCATGCTTTGAATGGGGGAAAGCAGTGCCATCTGTTGGACAAATGTAAAACTGCAGCAGAATTGTTCGGATGAATGCGGGATCCAATGTTTTACTTTGTAGCAAGCGCCAAACAGGTTTTTCTGCTTCGGAGTTTCGGCAACGTTCCCCATCTTTTCTGCTGAGGAGTACCTTGTAACCTCCACTGATGCATACCCCCTCTTTGGTAAAATTTGCCCGGGTGCCGCCTCTCCCCCCCTTTGCACCACACCCCCAACTATCGCTCCTCTGTGACCCAAATCAGAAGTTCCCCCAGAAGGCCCGGGGCCCAAAACAACGCGTGTATTGTGTCTGAAGCACAAATGTGTGTGCGTTTGTGTGTATGTGTGTGTGCGAGTGCGAGCGTGCGGTTTCATGTATCAGGACTAAAGTGGAACCAGAAGCCAGGGGTCTTGAACAGTTGAGGTTTTCGGGAGCGTGGCTCCCACAACGAGGCAATTTTGCACCACGACAATGGAAAACATTCTCATCTTAAAACTAAAATACAACTTTGATGAGACGGCGTGTGGAGATTGCTGGAATGTTTGTGTTTTTTTTCAAAGCACGTTTGCCCCGATAGGAAACAATGGGAGTTGAAATAATTCATTGCTGGGTAAGAAGTAGCTGTCGTAAAATTTTTATTTGCCGTATGGGAAATGTGCATGCTTTCTTTAAAAAAAAAAAGTCAAACAAAATTTAGCTTTCATGCTTTTTATTAAGAATAGAGTTAGGTTTCAAATGAAAGACCCTCAAAGCAATTTGTGACACTTTATACTCCCAAAACAAAAATAATTCAATGAAATGCATTAAATCTCAGGTACTGATGCCCATATATCAAATAGGGGGGTGGGGGGGGCGAAATAATTTAAATCATAGCCGCATTGTAGCAAGTTGTGGCAGTGAAATAGTATAAATTGCCGTAGAATACACATGAGGTATAATGTGTGGACGAAATTCAAATACATGTCCACAAAGTCCGTAAGTAAGTACATCACACACAGAAAATCCAAATGAATCATATTAAAATCATTCGATGGAAACGGTAAGGCAGATGGCATCTCGAGTCCAGTGGCGGCTGGTCAATCGAGACTCAACTCAGTCACTTTGAATAAAATCCAAAAGAAATACTGTACTATAACGAAAGCTGAGGAAGATCAGGTCTTTTCTGTGGAGGGAAATGTCTCGCCATCGGCCTCCTCCCCTCCTGACACTTATCCGCCACCTCGCTCGTCCTCCGCTTGATGAAGAGCCGCCGGGGAATTTTGATACCGGCCGCCTTTCAAAACAACACTTGATTCCCGACAGATAACGATCCATGTAGGGTAAGAAACTCGGCCACCCCCCTCGTACGTTGTGTTTACCACCATGAGAGGTATGAGAAATTGTACACACGAGTTTGCGTTTTCTTGCTTAAGTGCATCTATAAATTTTGGCGGCTATTTGTTATGTGTCCTGAGGAACGCTAGCCGAGCCCGTCTCATTGAAATAATATGATCCCATATGTCACCGTCTGCTGTCTAATTTGGCCAATATGGCTAGTTTTCTTCCCCGTGTACTCACAGACATTCTGCACTCGTACAACTGTTGGGTCAAAAGTCACGCAAATTAGCAAAACGGAGCAAGCCAATGCTGGGTTATTTGCACCCAGTGCAGTGAAATTAAGATTTGACCCAACATGTTGAGTCAAGATTCTGATCCAATAAGCAGTAAAATCTTCCCATACTTTTGAGTTCCAGCTAGCAAGAAATGTGTTAGCAGGTTAACAGAAGAGCTGTGCTTAATTTAAAACTCATTCATTCCCAAAGACGTTTGTAAACGTCTTTTCAGACTTGGTCTAGAATTGGGTGGTACCGAATGAGTTTTAAAAGGTTTTACAAATTTTATTTCCAATTTTTTCAACAATCTGCCTTTCATGATGGTTGACACTGTTTTGACACCGGATGCCCTTCCTCACACGACTCTCCCCACTTTCGGTTCAGACTTGATGATCTGAATGTTTCCATCTACCCTAACTGGGATTTGAACACAAATCTATGTTGCAAGTCAGCAATGTTACCGACTGACTATTAAGCCATCCCCCGATGTGTTCTAGGATACACAACCAAAACGATGACCAACCTTCGACCAAACAATCTTCAACCTGATCTGCTGGGTCAAAAATAACCCAATTTTGGTCAAAAAGTGGACCGACCCGGGACTTGGGTCAATTTAACCCAACTTTGTGGATTATTTTGTACAAAGCAACCCACTTTCTTACACAAAAGAATCCATCATGGATCAAATTGACCCATGTAGTGTGTCAGTCCTTGTTTTTATAAAAATAAAATTATTATTGTTTTTGTTGCCAAAATTATTGGGAAAAAAAAAGACCGAGGAGTGTACCCAGCAAGTGGATTATATGTGTGCACGTACGTGTGTGTATATATAATAGTCAAGTTAAGACAAAGTAGAGTAACAAAATATTGATCCTAGGTTACTTTCTCCCGCTTCTTGCCACAATCCTAATCCCAGTGTAAACCCCGGTCTTGAATGGAGGAAGCGAGCGTCTCGTGAGCGCGACAATGGGACCCATACGCTCCACATTAAGCCCACTCACAATAGACACGATGTGTGCAGCCGTCGTGAGTGCAGCCCTTGTTGCACCTTTTGTCGCCATCTGGCCGCCACCACAAACCGGCCATTGTGCCCAACGTCTCTATTCCAAATCCGGCCAGCCCTTGGGTGGTGCTGTCGACGCCGCACTTGATCCCAAGTGCACGTGTGTGTATGTTTCTTGAATGTGAGGCTTACCCGGGCGGTCTATCATGACATCACGTCTGCGTTTAGTCAATATTTTGGGTGGGTCTGATTTACTCCGATCCCAAAAAGAGGGCACTAAAATGCATGTTCACTCACTCCAACAGATAGAAAGCGCCGCTGGCGACAAGTGTGATAGTGGGGAAGATCGGCTTATTGAAAAGAAGATTTTGCGCTTTTGGTAGCTCTGATGGGAACATTGTGGCAAGCAATACAAGCACAAACCTGATGTTTGAAGTGATGGAATTGGAAGTGTTAGTGGAAGAAGCAAACAGTCGCAATCGTGACTTACAGAAAAATACATGTCTCGTTCTGATCATTTGGGGGAAGACAGCAAGTACATATTTTGTTTAATTGAACTTGGGCAATATTACGTTTAAAAACTTGGGACAGCACACCTACAAAGATGCACTGGGAGAGCAACATTTGTCATTGTGCGCTGAAATTATCTTAATACATAGAAATGCTAAATCGAATGGAGTTTTATCATTCCTGACAGAGCATGAGTCCTTCTTGTGACAACCTCCATAAAGTCAGTAAAAGCTTCATTAATCAAATTGTGCGTGCCGTGTTAAGCCATTTGCCGCTCCGTCAATGCATCAAATACACTTTTGCAATTGTGTGCATTTGGTAGACGCAGTTCCGGGGGTGCTCAGATAATTGATCATCCTTTCCTCTCTGTTTGCATGAGCAATCAAGTTTTGCACAAGCAAAGCTTTCGTTAATCGAAAGAGTGAAACTAGGGGAAAAAATGCCAAGAGAAGAAAAAAATTTTGCGGAAAGGACTCATTTGTTAACTGCCATGAACAGCTGACTTCAGCAAGGGTCACATATTTATTCTTATCATTATTACCTCGAGTGCCATGCAGGTCACGGTTCAAAACGTGTGTGGAGGTCTGACTAAATGAAAAACACTCAAGCACTGTGAGGTTTGTGCCTTTGTGAAAACCCTTTTTCTTACGCCTTCTCGTACACGCGTTCCTGTTCTGTATTCATTTGATGGCCATTCGAACTGCTTTCGATGGCCACCAGAACTCACCGCGCTGCCGCCTCCTGTCTTTTCAGAGCCGGCGTGCATGGAGAGTCTCCTCTCCAAGGACTGGAAGGAGCGCGTGGACTGCCTCGACGCCACCGAGCTGCTGGGCGACGTCAAAGGTACGTCGTCCATCTTTGTCGGTGTCCAGAGCGCTCCTCTCGGCAACCTCTGAGCGTCCCCTAAAATAATGTCTGTTATTAGGCGGTATGTAAACCAAAAGCGCATGTAAATCAAACGGCAAATAAAAGTCCAAACACGCTGTAATTCTTTTCCTTTATGTGCATACTTTGAGCGTGCTTGCGCTTCCGGATGCATTGGAGTTCACTTGAAAGTGTACACAATGTAAATGTGGCGCTGATGAAGTTGCGGCGGCATCCGTAAACATGTACCCCCCCACCCCCAATGACAAATGCTGGAAAAGTGCAGCATCACGTTGAGATTTTGCTACAAGAACCAGTGGATGCATTTGAATGCTTCACTCAACGCTCTTAAACGTCCCATGATGTATGCAGATTATTATTTTTTTGGGCCAATCAGATTTCAGGCTGTATGTCAAATTTCACTTTTTTTCTGTTCCCAGATTTGTTGGTCAATGCAATGTGACAGGCAATTTCAACCAGCAAAACACCTCTTTCACAAATCCGCCCACATGTACAGTATATATCTAATAAAATGCACTTCTGATTACTGTTAATCATGTTGTTGGATAAATATTGATTCTGCAGCACTCCAGCTTGTATATTGTGTAACTGCACGCTGTTTTTTGTTCGCTATTGATGGTTTCGATCAATAAACTGTGACCTGATGGTGGTGGAATGAAGAGGTGGTTTCAATCAAGGAGAGAAGGCCTCAGTACCAAATGCAGGGCCCGTTCACTGTTAAAACTTCATTTTTTCAACTTTTCATATTTTAGACCCACATTGTTCTTGTTGCTCTTTTGAGGCCCAACGTCTTCCAGTCAGATTGCAACAATAATAATGATGCGTATGTACACTACATGATGTATGCACAGAGGGAGTGTCTCATCTATGTTTGAACGTAATGTTAAACAAAGCCCGATGACAAACATTTGCAATGCAAACACCCTGAAAATTTACTTTTGATAGCATTACCGAGAATGTGACACTTAGTACAGTGCATCATTAATGATATTCATGCTTATTAACAGCAGAGTCAATATTGGGTCTGTACGACTTTCAGGTTTTACATGAATGAAAATGAAGAGGGAAAAAAAACACAATGCCTAATGGCTCAACATACTTGACACGCATGCACACACACACACACAGACACACACACACACACACGCACACATATTATAAAAATTAATACACCCATCCATTGATCATGAATCAGTCAATCCATGATTCTTCTATCGTCAATGCAAGTCACGCATTACATTTATCTCTACATCCATTTCTTCTTGTTCCATATCCATCCATCATCATGGCAAATCGATCCATTAACCCTCATCAGTTGATCAATCAATCGATCCATCATTTTTCCTCAAACTATCTTTCCCTTGACATGCATCTAGAGAGGAGCTCGCTTTACATCCATTGAATAATCCATCCATCATTTCCCTCCATCTTTTTAACCATCTTATCCACTTGTCAATCATCCACCCACTCCCAAATAATAATTCCACACGTATGCTATTTTACAGACTCGTCAATTCACTCAGTGACCTACAAAATATCACGGCCCGTTAGCCTCACGTGCTTGTCCACTGCAACCTGCTTCACACATAAGTAATCAGTCTCGTCACTGCACTGCTCAACATGTGGGAAAGTGGTGTTGCTCCCACATCTGTTGTGATTTTCTGAGTTGATATCAGGATTTTAGCCAATCAGAAGTCTGAAAAAATAGTTAATTGTGGAGAAGGCACAATAACAGCAATGGTGAATGGAGGAAAAAGACATTTGTGAACAAATGGTCAGTTAACTAATGGTCCACTTGAACTGGACTGGAGACTGGAGACTATGTGTGTCTGGTTTTGGACCTGATAGCAGTATTCAATATCGTGGGCCACAATTATCTGGGAATTTGTGGTAGCACTCTAGAGTGGTTTAGATCCTATTTGGCAGACAGAACTTCTCTGTGTTATCCTTGGTTACTCTGAGTCTGGTGCTGCCTCACTTTAGTATGGTGTTCCACAGGGTTCAATTTTGGGGCCCCTGTTGTTTTCATTGGATTTCCTACCCCTGGAACCGATCTGAAGAGAGCATGTTATTTCCTTTCACTCCTATGTTAGATCTATCATCCCGCTGTGCAAAGAGGACGATTTCTCTTCAAGTAAGGACACTTTTGTTCTGTCTGCAGGAAATCAAGACCTGGATGGTATTGAACTTATTCCGTTTCAATGAAAAGAAAACTGGAGTTATGGTTAAGAAAAACTGACTTTCGACGGTCGACTAGTGTCTCACTGCTGCCCTTCGTGGAACAGCACAGGACGGACTCACTTGGGATTGTTTGTCCTACAGTGTTCCGATCCTAACTTGTAGGAGCTTGGTCGGAAAGGCGATGAGAACTACGGCAGCTTGTTTGCTACCCAAAGAAAAAGAAGCAAAAGCCTGCAAAACAAAGAAACAAGAAGAGGAGAATGTTGCCTTTGATACAGGGGTGCTATGGGCTAATTCTCTTGGTGTTGTGTGTGTTTGCGTGCGTGAGTGTGTGTGTTCGTGTATGTGTGTGTTGAGGAGGCAAATTCGGCTAGGGGGGCCCCCCACAAAAGGGGACTACAATGGAGACTTTGTTAGTATGCAGGTAATGTCGGGGCCACCCTTCAGACTCCCTACATGGCCCCAGGGCAGGACCTTGTAGACAAACATACACACGCGCGCACACACACACACACACACACACACACACACACACACACACACATGCACTACAACTTATAAACATCGACACAAGTATTCCAACTCATGTTGCTGTCAAACACCTGCAACAAACTTCATTTGCAACTTTGTCTTTTCCATTTGGACATTTACGTTGGTCGATGAGAGTGGCAGTGCAAGCTGGAACCCAGAAATATTTTTATTTGTAATTTGTTTGGTTGATGTTTCACTAATCATGCACTCTGTTTGAGTCATGGTGTTGCGACAAAATGAGCCGTGTCTCAGTGTTATGAAAATGGCGTATAGGTCAAAATAAAGGATATCTTATCTTATAAAAAAAAAAAGTCACCTGCAACAAAAACTCTCACCAAAAACCCTCTCACACTCAACAAAAACTTTTGACTCTCACCAAAAACAGTGACAACGACATGTCTATCCTTTTATGATCAAATATGATGTTATCTGGACTTTTATCTGTACAAAGGGAATTTTAGTGGCAGAATACAGCTTGGTCGAAGTTTTCACACGCCTTTTTTTAAATGAAAAAATATTGCACTGACATGGCAAAGACTTGTGAATTTAAGGTCAACACAGACTTTTCTGGGAAATAAATAAATAAATTAAACACATGATAATTTTTTCCTGAGGAAAAAGAGGCTTTTAATGGCAAAATACAACCTGTTTGAAAATTTCCTGCGGTTGTCATTTGAATAATAACTTATTGACTTTTGTGTAACCTTCTCCTCTGCACTCCCAAGAATGTGAATCCTGAAGCTGACAAAAGCTTGTAAAAGCAAGTGGCTTTTATTGTTGTGGGAATGCAGACATAATGCGACAAACGCTGGCTCGGCGTGTGCGGGTATGACTTATAAAGCAGCCGGATTTTCACCAGGTGTGAAAAAGCAAGTTTTCATCGTTACAAGTTTTGCCGTGACATTGGCTGAAGGAGCTCTTTCAGTCGAAGGCACTTCAAGTTACAGAAGTGTCGTTATTTGGTGGAAATTATCACAAATGCTATTGTGTGTCAAAAAGAATGAATAATTTGAGGTGGGGCTTTTATAAATTCCTGTGCAAGGTTAAAAAGAAGAATGTGCCCTACTTGAACTAAGTGGGAAGCAAGTAGCACATTTGTGTCTCAAGATTAGAGCCAACACAGTTATTTAGCACTTTTTTTTTAACCGAAGCAAATGATATGTCTCAAGGAACAATCAAAAACCTTTAGAAATAGCCTTCAAGTGTAAAAAGAAGTTCACCTCTGTGAACCTTATTTTGCAGATGGACTGACGTTGATTTGTTTGTTTGACGGCGCAGGGACGGCGGAGTCTCTGGAGGAGAAGGAGCACCAACTGTCCACCATGATCAGCCAGCTGATCAGCCTTAGGGAGCAGCTCCTCTGCGCCCATGATGAGCAGAAAAAGATGGCCGCCTCGCAGCTGGAAAAGCAGCGGCAGCAGATGGAGCTCGCCCGGCAACAGCAGGAACAGGTACGAGGCTCAACATGAGGTTTTTTTTTTTGCTAATTTATTGTAAAGTGTCCTTGGGTGTCTTGAAAGGCGCTTATAAATAAAATGTATTATTATTATTATTATAAATAGCATTTTCCCCCCAGGTTAATTACTGGGACCCGAAAAAGTTTTTATAAAATAATAAAAATATCTCAATTTAACAAGACTGTTGAATGTAAAATCCCACTCTATAGTGGAAAAAAAAGTTGACTTTTTTTTTTTTAATTTTTACAATCAAGACATTTTATTTGTTGAATCCACACTTCTTTTTTTTTCAGCAGCAGCAAACTAATTTATTGCGTCGAAACATTTCGAGTGGGGCAATGTGAAAAAAAATTTAAACTTAAACTTAGAATTTCTTGTATCACAAACATAAGGCATTAAATACAAAAAAAGACTTCTACACCTGAGCAGCGAGCATTTTAGCACGCAACATAACATTACACGGTCGGCTATGCACTTAAATCAGCTAGCTAACGAGGAATAAGACAAATATTCAGTCGTACAATTTTGTGAGCGTGACAAGTCCGAAACTGAAGACACACTTCAAGAGGAAACAGTTGAAATGTTATATTTCAGGAAAAGACTTGAGATGATTAACTTGTTTGAAAATAATCCTCATAAAGGATTTTAATACCGTTTTAGAGCGGAGATTGACGTGATTTATCAAGATGGAGTTCATTGATCTATTTATCACCGTAGTCAGGATTTGTTTTAATACGGTAACTCAGGCAACGGCTTGATTAAAAACAAGCTGAAAATAGCTTGAAAAAAAAAAACCTTCCTTTTCACATAACCTTTGGGGTTAGACAACATTTTCAAGCACACGCACAAAACAAGTGAGAGAGCGCCGGTCACCAGAGTTTAAAAAAAATGCTTTTAAGGGGTGTGGCCTTGTGAGTGGAGTCAGGTTGGTGGGTTAGTGTGCGTGTGAGCATCCGGGTGTGAGTTGTGGCCGACAGCAGCTCTTTGCGAGTGTTTTCATTTTGTATTTGCACTTTTTACTGTTTCTCGGGTTAAATAAACTGCTGAAAGGGCATTGGTGCCTCTGGCAGTCCTAGCCCACGTGCAAGGGCAGTACAGTGCGTTTATCACTTTTTTTTTCCTCCACATGGTCTTGCGGCTGAAAGCAAAAAAATCAACTAAAATGATACTGCTGATCGTGATGCCATTTTTACCGATGACTCGCGGTTCAGAAGACTGAAGTGTTTTGTGCACCCTTGCTCATGTTGTGGGAAGCGATACAACTTAATCGTTCCACCCAGTCTGGCATTGTGCAGGTATGCCATCTTTAACAACCACTCAGAAGACTGGCATGTGGCTGCTCCACAATGTTGTGTGCTTCCATTCCAAAGAAGAAGAATGGCTTTTAGAGTACAGTGAATTGTTGTGTTTAAGAAGTTAGAGCTGCACGCCCTCAGTAGAGAGCCACGTTGCACCACCACATGCCGGTTAGTGCTGGGATGCTGCTAAAAATCTCTCCTACTCACACTGTAATCCTCAACAGTAAGTTGTAGGTTGCTATTCCGTTGCTTCCGTGGAGGAGACGGGATATGCGGCAAATGTGTTTTGTTGAACGCACGGTTCGTTCAATGCTCTGCTCAATGTTGGTTAACGCAGCATTTTGGGGTTCAAACTTTACGGTCTTACCTTGAGGCCCTTTGAAGAGCAAACAACGTTTTCTTGATCATAAAATGGAAAAGTAGCTGTTTGGGTGTCACCTTCCTGTTTGAGCAAATGAGCTTTTTTGCTGAAAGGAGTCATTAGCACATCAGGCCTAAGTGGAACGTGTTTGCAGGTGTCACACGTCATAAATAATTAGCAGGTAGCCATTAAAAACAAAGGGGTGAGGCCGCTCCTCGTTAGCACCGACGGCGTTGGCGTCTGGTCAGCGTATGACAGGCTGCGAATTTGGCCGGGCGCCCATCACAACGCATTCCAGCGCTCGGCGGCCCACAAAGAAAGGAAAGACGACGGGAGAAGAGAAGATCGACTTTTACATCCAGCAGTCATCTGGCTGTTGAGACATGATAGCCTGCAAACGCCCTGCAGACAAAACGTGCCTTTAATGAAATATGACATGCGCGCAAATGGGTTGCCGCCTTCCATTCGGCGGCCTGTAATTACGCAGCGGAATAAATATACCGAATGACCCGTCCTGGAGGCAGCGGTTTTGCTTTTTATTCCTCGTCAGGTGCTTCACCGTTGGCGATGAATCTCTTGATGTTTGATGCAAAACAAACCAGGAGAGGGGTGGCGACGGATGTGCGCTAAGGCTAAAGCCCGTCAGATCGGGTGTTCAGACATGCCGTATTGGCCGGGACACGTCCGCGTTTTTCAAACCTAAAAATTTCAAAAATCTTCACGCTGTTATTGACGCAAGAAAAAGAAATTGAAGTATTGGATGAACAAGAAACAAGATTCGATTCATTTCATTGCCCTGGATGGTCTGACCTTCAATGAATTAAAGCTCCATCTCAGAGCTCTAAAATGTTATCCTAAAGGGAATCGCGCCACCTCAAATCGATATCTCGACTTTTAACTACCCCTCGTTTTGAATATTTGCCCTTACGTGTGGACGAGGAGTGCATCCACAGTCATGGATGCACTTTTAGTTGTTTTTACACAAGTATAAAATCAAAAGGCTTGCTGCCAAAGGCCACAACCCACACGCTGATATCACTCACTAACCAGCCGGTGTCAAAGTCAAGGTCCGGGGGCCAGATCTGGCCCGCCACATCATTTTATGTGGCCTGCAAAGGCAAATCAAGCATGTCAACTTCTATGATGCTTGCTAAAGTCTGAACCAAAATTTCAAATTGTCTTATGTAATCCATAATAACATATGATTTTGCAGGCATTTTCTCATTACCAAACTCCTTATTACATGTGCGCAAGCAATGTTGAAACAAATCAATATTAAGATATCGTAGAGAAAGTTATTTTCACCGTGAGGCCCATTGTCAAATGAACATCTGTTTGAACTCTGTCGCTAACCAGAGCAGCATTTGACATCACGTGGATGCGCAGACGTGGTTGCTTGACAATGTGGCATGCATCCAGAGACCCAAATATGTGCATGCAAGCAATACAAATGTTATTATTATTATTATTTTTTTAAAAAGCAACTGTTCCTGAATCTGCGGACAATATTACTCATTCCTCTTTTCATGTGTTTGCAGATTGCCCGACAACAGCAGCAGCTTCTGCAGCAACAACACAAGATCAACATTCTCCAACAGCAGATTCAGGTGAGTTACGGGCATTTTGCAGTTCCATTAGAAAGGCGATTTTGTCGTTGAGATGATCGGTGGTTTGTTGAAAGGGGCTCTTTCCCCATGAAAAATCTTTTAAAACATGATATTTGTTACCAAAGAAAGGTTTTATTTGTCGATGGAAATGTTTTATTTTGCCATAAAAGGCTAACCCTGTTGCCAGGGTTTGGATTAGTTCAAGTGATAGATTTTTGCTGAGTTTACCATCCGAATAAAATATTTTGACATTTGGCCACTGTGTTTGCTTATAAAAGGCCAGACTACACCGCATACGGTACGTATTATATTTGGCCATCAAAGCACTACATTTGCACACAAAAAAAAGCCGGATTAGGTAATGAGGATTTTATGTATGGGATCTTTTTTTTTTTCCTTGAAGAGTCAAGTTCCCCCAAGGAAATAGATATTTTTTTAAAAAATTGCAACATATTTGTTTTACTGTATTGCACTTAAGAAATACTCCATGCGTGGATAAAAAAGAAACTACAACTAAGACTAAAATTCTCAACTCAACTGTATTTCTAGAGCACTTTCAGACAGCCATCACTGCATACAAAGCACTGTACATGGAGCAAAATTAAAAGAAAATAACACGTTTTCAAACTAATAAAAATGAACAGCTTGCTCTAAAAATAATTTGAAGTGAATTTAAAAACCAAAAGTATAAAGTATATAAATGAAAACTATGATGAAAAATCTCAAATTATAAAAAGCATGGTCCCAATACTTTTGTCCCAACAGATAAAAATGGACAAAAATGTAAAATAGAATTATGTTTACACTGGATTAGAGGTAAATCCGGCCGAAACACCCCCCCCCCCCCCCCGACCGGACCCCGCCCGCGGATATTAAAGCCCGACCCAGCCCAATCCCGACCAATTAACTTTGCAGGCCCAAGCCCAAAGCAAACCCGAAATTGCATATTTTATTTGTGAGGACTTGGGAGGAGGAGGAGGAGTGATTTATAACAAATTAAAGCCTGTCTTTTGTCACAAAATCTAAGTTAAACAAGACCATATCAACATTTACATATTTTATATTTCTTTCTGCAGAGAGTACATTAATTGACAATTTTCCATCATTGACGGATTTTTTTTTTTTTAAGAGGTGACGGGAAAAATTTAAGGCCATCCGTCATTTTGACGGGTTGAAAATTGGCCCATAAACCACAGCAGCAGTACGTCCTTAACTCATTCACTCCCAAAGACGTTTTTAAACGTCTTTCCAGACTTGGTCCAGAATTGGCTGCTACTGAATGAGTTAAGAATCTAGCGCGGCACTTTGAGAGAGAGAAGCAAAGAGACAAAGAAGAACAATAACGGGTGGAGAATAGACAGAGACAGGAAGGAGTTCTTTGAATTGTCACTGCAAGAGTTTAGTACAATACCTGTTGTGATGAGGTGACTTCTGTTTTTTTTTGCGAACCACGGTCTCTCGTTTGGTAGTTAAATAGTAATTACATTACAGCGCCTTCTCTGTTTTATCCAAATTACTTATTTTAAAACAAATATTCATTAGTATCCACACATCGTTTTAGTAAACATTTTTAGAAACATACAGTATATTTATTTTTTAAAAAGTCAGCGAGAGAGACGCCTGGCCCGACCCGAAGCAATGATTGACATTTTAGGCCCGACCCGAACCAAAATTCTGTTGGGCTCGGGCCCGGGCTCGGGCTTGGGTTTAAGATTTAGACTTCTACACCAAATACTTCCTGCATTCATATTTGGCCCTTGCACACACACACACTCTCATGTACACACCACCCTTGCCTTCTCTCATTAATTTCTCGCCCTCTGTCCTCTTTTCAAACACGTCCATTGTCCTTTCAATCGATTTACGTGTTGTTGTACGGCGGTAATAACAGGGCATGTCAAGGCCTCACCTTTTATTATCCGCGCGGAGAGGTAGGCCTCTTTCAACGCACACTCACGGGTGTGCAGTGACCTCGTAATTGCGGCGTTACGGCTGGGTCGGCCACCCTCGCATTGATCACCCCGGCAGCGATCGATGCCACCAGCCATCCTCCCACTCGTCCTCGCTCTTCTTTTCATTCCGTGTCCTTTCTTTTTTCACTTCCCAACATCCCATATTTCATTCGGCACCGATAGACAATTTTCCGCACTCTATATTTGATTTTTCCCTAAATGGGGTATTATGTGTTGTATGAGATGAAGATGTGATTTTTTTTAATTTTTAATTTTTAATTTTTTACGAGGCAAATATGATTTTTGTTCATCTGCTTTTGACTCTTCTCATCTTTGATACTTAAATAATATGAAATAATAATCATGTTAACATGTAAGGGTATTAGGAAGTGGCACGCTGTTGTTTTGTGAATAAATCTCAGATTTACGAATGTCCCTGAATGCAACATCTGGTTTATTTACTACTACTCCTAATAATAATAATAATAATAAAACAGTACGGAATCTATACTATGGATAGATGGATAGATAGATGGACGGAAGGATAGATGGACACAAAGAAAGAAGAATTTAAGGGCATTTAGAACACTGAATCAGCTGTGAGGGGAAACTACGGACGTTCCCTGAAGGCTTTATTATAACAAACTGGAGATGGATAATATTTACATGTAAGAATACAGAGGGGAAACCTATATTTCTAGACTGAACTTTGTGACACTAAAATGTCTTTGTGGTGTAAGTGGAAGCAGACCAGCCCCCATCGGCAAATGGGCCCTGGACGGTAGCCATGACGACGGAGCTCTCGGCGTCTGGCCAACACGTGCCATTGTTTCCTCATTGCAGCACACTTTGCAACACGGTGAAGCAATTCCGGTCCGGCGTGAAACAAGCGGTCCAGCTGAGAGCTCCATAAGAACACGCTGCTATCCTTTCAGGAGCGGTTTGTTGAAAGCCGCTCTGGCAGCCGTGCTTCACAGCATGGACTAGAATCCGAGTCGTTGCCCCCCCTGCGGTTCGGCGGCACTAATGAAGTCCGATGCGAGCTTTATTAGGATTCAAATGGGCGGGGTCCTCGTGGCGAAGAAGAAGTTAAAAAACACAAGAGCTCGTTAACTACATCACACCTAAAGAAGCGGGCATGAGAGATCCAAAGGCCGAGGCCCCGTAGGGGAGTTGGTCGCCCTGGAGATGACAGCGGGTCGAGATTGTCCGACGAGGCCGCCGCTTTGATGAAATAGATAGAAGCCACAAATTGAGCAGCTTTTGTTCACAGTTGGAGCTCCTTTCTCCACCAGCAATGTCTCACGGTGTTCGTTCACTCAACAGCACTCATTCCAACCATTAGTCTGTCGAATTAATGAATGTGCTGCCTTCAGGATCCTAGTTTTCCATATAACAACATAGCCTACTCTTTCATGCCCAAGTGCTATATAGTGGAACCTGGAGACAACGGACTTTGAGTTAAGGTGTCCACTCTCCTCAAATCACCCTGTGGAGTATTGTCGGTAGTTCCAAAATTCATCCATCCATCCATTTTCCACCGCTCATCCGTGGTCGGGTCAATTTGTTTGCCATCAAAATTACAGATCAATTTCGCACTTGTCTGATGTCATTTTTATTTTTTTTCAAATGTACTACTTGATACCATTGAAATGTTGTGCTCAAATATACTAGCTTGCACATAATAATGCAATCCAAACTCTATATTTGTCCATAAGGCGCTCAATGAACATCTCTTTTGCCACAAAAACGCACTGTTTGTTCAGTCGGTCTGCTTCCACTTATCAAATCCAGATGCCCCCCTCAACCAAAATTCTCAACAGAGATGACCACATGCTACTGTTTGAGCTCCATGGAGGCAGGCTTTGTGCGCAATTTGATGGCAAACAAAGCAACATTCTGGAAAAAAAAAAAAATTTAATTGCTTATGTGCGTCGAGTTGGACAGAGAGTGAGCCTGCCCACCTGTCAAAGGTGAAATTACACAACCAACCGCACCCCGCCCCCTGCCCCTCCAAAAAGTGCCGCCTACTCAGCAAGCATTTATTGCCCAAGACTTGCCAGCCAGGCTGTGCCAAGATCATCCATTTTCCAACCTCTGCTAGCCGCGCCCCCCCAACCCTGCCAAAAACCATTAGACTTTAACAAGGCTTTCAAAAGCTGCTGTCTCGTTGCTTCCTGCATAAATTCTGATTCTCTTCTTAACTTCTTCTCTTAACGCGTCTTCTGTGTGTGTTGTCAAAAGCTAAAGAAAACTCAAACAACTTCCCAAGTTGTGCGAGTTCAGAGGCATGTTTTTTTTTCCTTCCCCTCGCCATAAAATTGTGTGTCTGTGTGCTGCAGAGTTCAAAGTGACCCAGGCTTCCTGTCATGTGGTTATAAATGGTGTGGGGAGCCAGCAGGGGGGATGTCCATGGGTTAAAGAAATACTTCCGAAACCCCCTTTTCTTATAGATATGGTTTCGCGCACAGACAAACACACGCGCGCACACAGCCACTTATTTCCTATTGATCCAGGCTCGAAAGTCTGCCTATGGATGAAGGTAAGCAGAGTACAAAGCCCCCTTTTTTTTTTGACACAGCCTCACCTTTACTATACTGATAATGTCCTTGCGTCAAGTGATGACACACTTCTGAGCAACCTTCATCCGTCCTCTAAACTTTAATCAATCCTTTTAATGAATGAATCCTCTCACTTTTGTTGGCAAAATCGGTTATTTCTGCAAAATATATATTTTGGGACAGCAAAGTACCACAGATGTATAGAAACTATCCTATATATAAAAATGCTCCCCATAAAACAACATGCGATTAGATTTGAAGGTTTCCCCAAAGAAATGCAGTCAGCAATCAAAATGGTGACAAAGCAGCTATATATTTTTAAAACACGAGATCGAGTCACAAAAAGTCATATATTTTACCGACGACATGTTGCCATTTTAATGATAAAATCGTTTTACGTTGCTGATAACAGCCAGTCAAAAGGCATAAAAGCTTTCAAACACTCTAAAAATACATTTGTAGGTTTTGCGCTAGCGAGATCCATCCCGACGTTTATTGCTGTCACAACCAGCAGTTCTGCACTAAAAAAACAAACAAACAAACAAAAAATGTCTGAATTACGCTGACATTGTATTGCAGAGTCATTTAGGTCTATTTATTTGATTGCTGCTAGCCCAGCTAGCGCGACTAGCCCCGCTAGCCAAGCTAGCAGCGCACAGGTTAATAAGATATCCTTTATTCGTCCCACACTGGGGAAATTTACAATAGACATAATAATATTAATAATAAATAATAAATAATTAATTAATTAGATTAATACATAAATAAAAAAAATAAAAAATAATAATATGCATAAACGACTGCACACTTTGATGCCGACAGTCTGACACAGTTGCCATATCTACTGATCAATTTTTTAAATAAACCAGTCTCACCCAAGCGTGTCGTTTTAGCCGGCAAAACCAAGCGAAAGAAAAATATTTATATTTTTATCCGAGTGGAACCGGGACCATCATTCCGATTCTCCAGGAGTCGTTGAGATTTTAGAATTTAGAATGTCGGCGCTTAATTTCGTCTCCCAGTTAGCCGCGCGAACGAAGTACCACGCGAGCTGCTCCTTTCACACGAGCCACTTCTCTCGGTTAGCCCGTGCGCCCGCTCCCCTCCTGGTACAGCTCCAGACCCAAAGTTGGAATATCTTAAGCTTTTCACTTTTCACTTACTTTTGTGTCCCGAAACATTTCCCCCAGTACGTATGCCTGCATATTTAGCCCTTAGTTATATATACATTGTCGGTATGACAATGGCAGTAGTGTCAATATATACATCTACCTGTATATATGAATGTATATGTGTATAAGTGTGTGTTGGGGGTTAGCGAGCCCCACTTGTTGGCTGACAGGCGTGCGTCTTTGTTCAGGCCATCCTCGTAATGGCTCTCATATGTGGCCCATTTCCCTTCAGGACCCACAAAGGCACTCGGGCCCCGACCACAGCGCGCGGGCCTGAGCTAACGGGGCTAATTAATGACTGCAAAGCCACACTCCTCCTCCACCTCTTCTCGCTCCTCCTTCTGTTTTTCATTTGTAGCTCTTATGCTAGCACATACCTCCCCTTCCATCTTAAGTTTGTTGTTCATGTTTTTTTCAGTTATCACGGTCAATCCGCGCGTCATATTTTGAACGTGATGTGTTATTTGAATCGCTATAGAAACCTATAAACATCGTTTTGGGGTTACTGTTCGCGGTGACTCACAGTTAAAACGGTTCCTCCCACATGCAGAATTCCTGAAAACAAAAAAAACAAAAAAAAACATGATGCAATTGATTTGTCGGCCAAGATTTATTTTATTTATGAGAGCAATTTAATACTGCAACACACGTGTGAGATGACTTTTGAATTTTGTGTTTTAGGGCAACTCGTCAAACTTCGCCGCCGTGTTACACCCACGGAAAGTGACTTAAGCTCTAATGTTTAACAATTTAGCGTCGTCCAACTGTCTGGCATACCAAATTCAAATTTTGTAGCAATCGTAGAGAATCCATAAGAGGGTCCATTTTTGAAGGACACCCCGAGATTGCCCAAAAAACCTTAAAATGGCCCCTTTTTAAGCAACGTACTTTTGTGGGTCTACTCAGGATAGACATGGCTACCAAATTGTATGCAACAACAAACCAAGTCGCATGACTCGCTCAAAGATTCCAAGCCGCTTTATCCTATTTCGCGCCGACTCGTCGCCATTGGGACATCGCCGTCCTCGTTGCCCCCACGTACAAGACAACTAGTAATAGTGTGTCAGCATATGTACACGCGTAGGGATGTGTGTGTAGCGAGAAGAGGCCCTTGTGTTTTCTTAGGGGCCCGGCCGGGACCCCCAGCACCTTCTGGGTAAAAGGAGAACTTTGTGTGTTTGTGCTTCTCGTCAGTCCCAACGTTCCCAGAGGAGCACAATGAATGGAAGCTTTTTTATTTTGTGGTGTTTTTTTTTTTTTGGTCCCGCTCGACAACCCCCTCCCCCAGCGCCGCCCACTCACATCTTTCCCCATTTTTCCAACCATATTATATTGTTGATAATTTATTGAATTAAGACTGTATTGACATACAGTATTTTTTAAACTACATTTTCTTTCTTATGTTTATTATTAATACTATCAATAGTACTGTAACTCCTTGCATGCACCCGCTAATTTGCTAACATATTAACGCGTCCACTGTAGTAACCGCTGTCCCCGAAAGGGTTAATATATTTATAGCAGTGACAGATTTCTTTTGCTCGTATTGTATATTTATTCCAATGTGTTATTTCATAGCTTTTTTTTTTTTGGTTACTTCATTTTCATGATTCCTACATTGCGTAGCGATTTCTTAAGGCGCTTACACTAAAACCCGATGAGTCAGCTCAACTCAAATGGTTGGAGGCAATCAATTGCAACGATTAACTTTCGGTTTGATACAGTCACTCAAACAAGACAAATAACTGAGATTTAGTGCATACATTTTATTTAATCACGACTACAACTTCATTCATACGAGTGAAAGATTGTGCTGTTCCTTGGGTTGTGCTTTTCAATTTCAAGGTCCTCAAAGTGCTTCAACACTGTCTTCTGATTCATCTTTTGGTGATGTAAGATCAAGCTCCTCTCGATGCTCTGTCATCAGTACAAAGTATCATGAATGACTGAATATTAAAATGCCCCAAAATGTTAATTACTCATAACAACAGTGTTGTTACGGCAAAAAATCCTTTTTGAGTCTGCAGGTTTTCCAAATATATGCAACTTGTTTATTTTCCCAAGATGTACTGTTAGATATTACAGTGTGTTAGTGGTCCTTTTTAGCGCTGCAATATTAACTACAAAATTGCAGATGTGATTTAGTTTTTTTTTCATATAATTCACTCTTCAGGTTGTTTATTTTTCTTATTTAGATTCTGTTGTGTTCATACATTTTATTTCCGTGTCAGGACATTTTCAAGTGAAGGTGAGACCTTTCTTGAGTAGGGAATGATAATTGCCCCCCCCCCCCCCCCACACACACACACACACAAACGAAGTGAAGCGCTAGAATTCCTGCAGGCACATTTTCTTACTATTTTCTTTGATTGGCGTACTTCGCCTCACTTGGGGGGGCCCCCCGGGTTGCCCCCCCGCAATCCTCCACCCGGACTCTTTCAAGGTGACATGAAAGGCCCCTGTTGGCAAAAGACATTTGCTCATCAATTTTGCACAAAGTGTCTTACTTATTGACTTGATCTTTATTCTTTCATTTGATCTCTTTTTCTTAGCTAGTTACTGGCCACTTCATTAGGTACCGCTGCACCATCTCCTGGCGTCCAACGCAAACACTCGGCCCTCACGTTATCCCCCCACCACCCCCCAAAAAAATTTAATACAGAAGTCAAACAAAACATTTTACGTTGCTAACACTAACAAAGAACAGCAACATCATTATCCTAAAAATTTGCATTGCTACCTTAAAGTCATTCCGTTTTTATCGCCATAGCCACACCAAAAAGAAACATTATTCTTAAAAAAACAACTTCATATAAAGCTATGAAGTATTAAAGTCTAAGACTATAAAATTGAAAAAAAAACTGCACGAGCAAGAGTTTAAAAATGAAAGTAAGTAAGCTAAAATGATATAGTTAAAAAATGCTTAAAAACGAAATAATTGTGAAATAAATACATAAATCAGATGCAGCTTTGTCCAAAGCTGTCCCACACGGGTCTAAATATATTCAAGAAAATAACACAAACAAACTAAAAGCAGATACAAATTCCTAATTTGGACGCTACCAAGTCATTTAGTCAAAATTGACGAGTGTGCAAAAGTTTTCACCCAGGTCTCAACCCTCAAAAACAGTATCCATTTTTGTTTGCAAACAGTGCATCGCCACGGCAACAGCAAGCAAGAAAATAAAAAAAACCTTTCATTGACTTGTAAGACAACTGGAAAATATCACATTTTTTGCCAGGCTCAATGTGTGTGAAAAGTTTGGTGAGTTTTCATTCATGTTTAAGACTTCAAAAATTCATTATGGAAAATAATAATAATAATAATTTCTATGGAAACATCAGGGACCTCGCAGCGGTCACTACAGAGGCCCTAATTAAAAAAATAAATAAATGTTTAATGTTAACATGACGTGCATTTTATTTTCTCGCTCCCGCTCTCTCGTATTTACAATTTTATTGAGTGACCTTTTATGCGTACTTTTATTTCTCCCTCTGACTTTCTTCTTGTCTCTCTTTGTCGCTGTCCATGACCGCTGGTGTCTCTCACCCACCTCTCAGGTCCAAGGTCACATGCCTCCCCTCATGATCCCCGTGTTCCCTCACGACCAGAGATCTTTGGCGGCCGCCGCAGCCGCCGCACAGCAAGGCTTCCTCTTCCCACCGGGCATGTCGTACAAGCCAGGTATGCGCACGCACGAGCCTACACACACACACACACACACACACTCACAATGGGAACCCGGTCCACGTTAATGAGGTGTGTCAGGTGAGGAATGTTCTGCAAAAGAGCGGAGAGATTTACAAGGCACTCAACAATACATTGGACACAGCCCAGCCTGGAATGTCATGTCTCTCTTTTTTTTTTTTTTTAGTGCGTGCTGAAAGCTGCACAAAACATCTGCCGTGTGAAACATGTCACACACACACACACACACACACACACACACACACACACGTTTCCCAGGTAGGCACGAATACGCTTCACACATAACAAAAATTTTAAGCGCATAAGAAAAACACACACACACACACACACACACACACAAAGTTTGCTGATGAATGCCTTGATATTGTATTGTTGTGTGCACAGATTTAAGTTACCCAGTGCCGGGTGCATCAAAGCAGCCCCAGAAACTCTCAGTGAGACACATTTTATGCCTTGATAGTCCTGAAATTTTAGTGCAGCAATGCAGCATTGTCAAGAATCTGCCATAATTTGCTGTAGGTTTTTTTTTTCTTATTGTACACTCCAAATTGTTAGTGTACTTGGAGGAGGCTCCATTACAGTTTGGGGTTGCTTTGCTACATCAGGATCTGACCGTTTTGAGTCCGTGCATTCTACAATGCCATCTTGAGACCAATGGAGGATTTTTGAGCAAAACGTGCAGCCCCAAAGTAAGAAATAAAAATACACTTTGACACACATGCAGATACATGCACACATACACTTTGCAGTATATACACACTAATACACACTCTCATACAGTAGATGGAATAGACTTATAACATGGTGGGAAGGACAACACGCCAGCTCAATAACACACTCATCCTAATGTTATAGACTCACTTTACCAAAAAAAATACATCATCATCAGTCAATTAAATGTAGACACACACACACACACACACTCATGTACACTATCCAATTCCACACAGGCTAAATAAAAATAACACGGCTAGTCGCAAATCACCAGAAAAAAAAGCAACACAAGTTGATGAAACATATGTTGCAAACACACACAAAGGTAAACACGACTCTGTTCATACTGCAGCCTGCCAGATAACACACACATTATGGCGGAGGTTCACTACTCATAAATCAAAAGATATAATTACACATAAACAAGCTGGTGTTGCAGGTTTGTCGCACACACGCACACAGAGGTGCAGACAAAGGTACTCACGCATTTTTGGAATATTCCTCGCTTTCCTCCAGGTGTTCCACCATTTAGAAAGATTTCCTCCTACATGAGCACACTTGTCCCGAGAGAGGCAAGCATTATTATTACACTTTTTTTTTTTTTTAACGGTCAGGGGTGGTTGTTAAAAAGCCATTATTGACTCAAACAAAAGCTCTGACATGGAAAGCCTTTTAGAGTCCAATCTCGGGAGAATGGAGTGTAAGTGGGAAGCGTGTGGAACTGACCGGGATATGAATATAAACATGAAGCCACTGTGTGTTCGCTACAGGTGACAATTACCCCATGCAGTTCATTCCTTCGACAATGGCGGCAGCGGCAGCGTCCGGGCTCAGTCCACTTCAGCTGCAGGTGACACACCACACGGTCACACATTGACAGTACGCGGTGTTTAACTCGTGTATCAGGGCAGCAGAAGATCCGGGGTTACTTTAATGCTGACTCTTTCTTATAAAGTGAAATATCGACATTTTTGCTTGAACATAAAGATGAACTAGTTATAATAAGCACGAATAAAACTATTTGGGGAATCGTGCATTCTTGTATTGCCGATACTAATAATAGCTTTAGGAAAACCTTTATTCGTCTCAGAATGGAGAAATTCCCAATATACAGCAGCAAAGTTATGAAAGGAAGAAGGTAGAAGAACAAAAAGTATAGGAGCTGCTGTAGAGGCAGCCACTCTCGCGGCACCATCCTGAAGTCAGAATAACATAATAACAAAATAATACAACACAACATATAAGACACAGACAGTCATTCAATCTTAACCACTTTTCTGCACACTCTTTGTTGTTTGAATCAGTTATAGATGAAAGAGGAGTGGATGATAAGAATTAAAGCCTCCAAGAAAAGTTATGCTAATTTAAAACCTGCAAACAGTACACCTGGTGCCCAGAATGACAATACAAGCTCCTCAAACGGTAATTTATCTGTCGGAATAGTAATGAGAATTATTTTTTAAAATTATAATAATAATAATTAAAGTCTACAAAAACGAGCTCAGTTGCCAGAATGAATGTAATAACTACAGCTTTCCCTCCCCGTAAAACAGAAAATAAAATTACGGACTGGGATCGTAAGGAAAGGCCCCCAAAATGCCAATCGTTTTGCCAAAATGATTATAATAATCATAATAAATCCCCCACCCAGAAGGAGAACCCTTTTGCAAAAATAGTAAGAATTAAAGCTTTTAAGAGGATGACTTGGTTGACAGAAAAAAAATAAAGACTTCCAACTTTGTGCCCACAAATAGGTTATGAGCCGCCAGAATAATCGTAAAAATTCACGCCTCGCAAAAGGAAAATTTCCCGAAAAAAAGTCAAACTCCAAATTTATTTCTCGAAAAATAATTGAAGCTCAGGCTGCTGGAGATATGACAGTTTTGCTTGGGTGCCTTTTAATTCAAGGAACCGCTAAAATTGCTCTTTGAATACATTGGTGTTAATGTTGATGCTAATCTGTGATGGCGTGGTGAACACGCATATTCAGTTGAAAGAGGAGACAAGAAATGGTTAACTGCCTTGACCTCAACATCACATAAAGGCCGGTTTACATTTATTGAATAAGCGCTGTTCTTTACATCCTCATTGAAAGAAAGGGAATACAAAGCAAACAAAAGCAGCCTCTCAGAAAATTACAACATTCCCGTAACAGAACAAGTGTCTAAAGACGACACGTTTAAGACGCTGTTTCCATGTACGTAGATAAAGAAACATTGACCCTTGTAAACAAAACTACTTGGCACAAGCTCTGAGTCAAGAGGTGTAATAGAGTATTTCCTAAAAAAAAATAAAAAAAATAAACAACAAAAAAATAGAAAAGACTCTTATTGGGCCCGTTATCCGTTGCTTGACATAATAACTATCCAGCGTCTATCCGCTGCATGAAGAACTCAACCGAGTGCCAGGTCAAGGCTAACTGGCGTCATGTCGAGAAAAGAAAGATGGCTGAAAAAAAGTGTTTTCCGCCTCATGGCTGTTTCTGCCATCTTTTGCGTTGTCCTTTGAAGTCTGTGTTGCTCAACATTCAGTAAAGGACGGCCGTGATAAGACAGGAAGAAGAAAAACATATGGAAAGAGAAGAAGAGTAGTGCTGTCAGTGTTTGTGAGTACCGGTAATTACATGGGGGCTACTGACTGGGTTTTCAGGGAACGGGTGGTCTGCATCCAGAGGGTCCTAAATAGGTGTGGCGTTTTCGCCAGTGTCGTTTGCGAAACAAGAGTTAAATGCCAGGATTAAAATAAGAATTAAAGCTTGCCAAAAATATGTCTTGATTCAGGAATAGTAACACCAACGAATCATCAATCATCATCATTAGAAGAAGATGAATAACAAGAGGAATAGTAAAAAAGCAGTCTTGGTTGTCACGGGAATAGACATTAAAGTCCCCTGAAAGGGAGTTTAATGCGGAAAGAGAAAGATGAATTAAGTCATCAAAAGGTGGCTTGATTGTAATCCGAAACGCATCAAATAGTATTAATAATACTAATCAAAAACGTTCAAAGAGGTGAAATAATTGCCATTAAAAACATGATTTACTGCCAAAATAATATGCATTAATAAGAATTAAAGCCTCAAAAAGTTGATCTTATTAGTAGTAGTAGGAGGAGGAGGAGAAGTAATAGTCATAGTATTTGCCCAAAAACATAATAATAATAATAATAATAATCATTATCATCATCATAATAAAGCGGCACAAATAAGAGACTTGGTCGCTTGAATAAAAGGCATTAAGTCCCCCAAAAGGCAAATTAATACGGGAATAAGAAAGGTAAATTAAAGCGATGAAAAAATTAAAAATGTATCTGTGCAGTGGAACAATAAAACAAATAATCAGAGCCCCCCCAAACAGGGCCCAACAAGGTGTTTTGGTTGCAGTAATAGGAATTAAAGCCCCTCCAAAAGTCAATTTAGATGCTGGAAGAGTGTTAATCGCCTGCGAAAAGTTGATTTAGTTGCTGGAGTAATCATAAGCAATCAAACCCCCAATATGGCATTTTAGTTGCCAATAAATGAAAGCCCCCAGACGATGGCTTGGGGGCTGGCATAATAATAGTAAGAAATAATGCACCTAAAAAAGCAACTTGGTTGATAGAAGAATATCAGTAAACCTTGCCAAATTTGCTAATTATTTCCCGAAATACTAATAAGAATTAAATCCCCCGATAAGGAGACACAATTGCCTGAATGATAATGGTAAGAATTAAAGCCCCCCTTCCCCCCACACCTATGAAAAGGGTGATTTAGGTCCTCGCTGTGTTTCAAAACATAGGCTATTCTTTTGTGCGTGTGCCAGCAAGCTCAGGGAGCTACGAGTAAGACGCGAGCGACCGCTCTTTTCTCCTCCGCCCGTCAGACAAAAGCCTCTCGTTGCAATGAATCACGGCAGAAGGAATTCCGTCCCTCCCGAAAGTGGAACACCTGGACGGGCAATTCATCACGCACTTTACTGCCGCTTCACACCTGTGCGGGCAGAATAGCACTTAGAGCTAATGGTTATCGGAGCGTATATTTGCAAAAGATGGAAAATGCTTGGCATTCCGTTATATCAAAACAAAACAGGAAAAAAAACACACACACACACACGCACTTATTGCTCGACGTCGCATTGTTCTTGTGGATCAGGGCTCTCCTTAGTTGCTATTGACAGAGCACAGTCAAAGCGCCACCAGAACGAAGACGTGGCGAAGGAAACGTGAATGAGAAAGGAAGCGTTTCATCAATGGCGCAGAAGCGAGTTTGTTTACGAGGGAGCAATTATGGCAGGAATGTTTGCAAGGTGGTGAGGCCGGCAGCGCATGTTTGGACATTGTCAAAACAATAGCCATGCCAAATGTAATTATGAGTATTGTTGGAAGAACATTTTGATTGCCGTGTAAAAACAACGGCAAAAAAAAAAAACTTTGCAGGGAGTATCACAGTATTTATTAGGGGCAAGGTGTTTATTGTGGTGAAGGCCTGCATTTGTAGAAATACATTTTTGAATACATATGAAGTCCTATATTTTTGGGTTGTTTTGTCCCACAGCTATATAATATGATTTGTTCGAGCAGAGGCAATTATTTTTTAAATATCTGTAATATTTAAAGAAAAAGGAAAGAAAGCTTTGGTGTGGTGGACGGGCTAGACTCTAATAGCATTCTGTGGCGGTGATTTCATTGTGACTCAAACTTAAAAAAATATATTTAAAAAAAAGTTGGATTTGGGCGTGTTTGTTTGGGCGTCAGTCACTGGATCGAAGAGCATGACATGTTCACATACAGTAGACATGAAAAATACTTTTAAAGAAATATTTAAAGTTTGTTTATATCTTTATGTTTCAGTCACTATGAAACAATTCTTCATGCCACAGAATACAAATGGTTGTCTCTGGTCGTTTTTGGGTTTATGCTGTTTTCCATGTGCTAGAAAGTAGCCAGCCCGTTAATATATGGGTAAGCCAATCGGCATATTGGGGAAAGCAAACTGTTTAGTTTCTGGCTAATGTAGCATAGCATAAAACTTTAGCCTTCACATAGACTGCATTATTTGAAGGTTCCCCGCTTCGTGAAAAAAAAAAAAGGAATATGCTGAAGCGGCGCTGCGGTGGTCTTGATTGACAGAACCACAGCCTCGCCACCACACCATGCTCGGGTCTCACTCACGACGCGTTCGTACGGGGATTTTGGCAGCCCGCGAAGGCCTTCCAATCAAAACAAGTGGTGTGACATCACAGGCTTTGTTTCAAGCAGCGGCGAGGCTCCGTTTTCAGTTCATGATTAATATTGAAAAAGAGGACCTAACCACCAGTTTTGCAGTTTTGACTAGAGGGAAATTGGATCTGCCAATCCTGGTGGGGAGGAGTGGGGGTCTTTTCAACTGAGAGGGGGATTAGAGGATAAAGACAAGATGGAGCAGATGCTAGAGCAAGAAGAGTGAAAGCATGCAGAAGGACACCATCAGAAAGCGTCTATTAGCCATACAGTCTTGCAAGTCAGCGCGTGAAGCTAACTAGCTATACAGTCTCGCTAGTTAGCACGTGAAGCTAAACATCTTCACTCACAGTTCCTTGTCAACTTTAAATGAAACAAATGCGACTTTAATGCACAACGCAAGCTGTCTGATACTGGTTGAGAGGGACCAAGGGAGCTGAATTTGCACAGACGCTCACATTAGCTTCACTGTCTCATTGTTGCTACATTTGAATGGTGTATACTAGACAGAGGCTTATTGCAAATTTGCTGAACGTCAGTTGTTGTGGTCATGTGGGGCAAAATTTGATGATTCAGTCTTAATAGTGCACCGCAGAGTTTGATCAAATTCAGCCTCAAAGCCACTTTCCACTCAGAATCAGAATCGGTCTCCTCAATATTGACCAAATATTTTAAAAGGAATTTGTCTCTCATAGCAAGCCATTTTTGCATCATTCCAAGGGTCCCCCAAACTTGTCCAAGAGTTTTTCTCCATTTGCTACCAAATCTGCGGCGGCTATACTCAACTCTTAACAACTCTCCTCGACAAGGTCAGCTTCCTCATCACTGCTTGACCTTCAATTAGGGCCTGAATCACCGTGTTTATGTTTCTTCTGAAGAATGAATGGCCTTTTCAGGGGCCTCTACTTTTCCTTCTGGAAAAAAATGGCCCAAACAACACTTTGACTAATCATCACAATATTATCTCACTCGGGAATTAGCCCAAATGAGATCCAATGAGAAGCAACTTTCTAAGACTGTTCTTTTTTACGTATCAATGTGGGCATAGCATGGCATCAAAATTTGACCATCATTTTGAGTATTCGCCATGAAATAGAAGCCTGGACATGTCAATCATAATAGGAAGCACAAAAAAAGTCTCTTGGACCCATATCTGAATACATGAAGTCGGCCATTTTAGTTTCAAGCAGCCATTTTGATTTGGCGGGAGCAGTCCATCAAAGTTTGATGATAATGTCGAGAATTCAGCATGAAAACAGCTTTACTTTAAGTGGTTTGCACTCACAGCCGCCGTGGCAACCAAAGCTTATTTTGCACAAGCGCCACAATGTGGGTGTTCTAAAGATATAGTCCAGCAACGACTTGGTGTTTGGATGCGAATTAAAGTGACAATTCCCCCAACTGTGAGCAGGACGCTCTTGTTGAGTGACTTGTTGATGTATGATTTGGTGTGTGTGTGTGTGTGGTGCGTGCGTGTGAGTGAGTGGGTGGCGGAACGAAAGAGCAAAAAGCCACCGACCGACACTAACAATCTATACTTTTTTTTCTCGCAGCAGCTGTACGCCGCCCAGCTGGCGAGTATGCAGATCTCGCCGGGGGCCAAGATGGCGGCCGTCCCGCCAGGGGCGTCCAACGCTTCCGGTCCGCTGTCGCCCTCCGCCCTCAAGAGTGAGAAGCGAGCGTCGAGTCCCCTTGTGAAGGTCAAGGTGAGCGTGAAAATCCATTTCTTTTGTCGTTTTACTTTTACAATTACAATCAAATATCATCTCACACACACAAAATGAAAAAGTGACACTGGCGCTGGCTGCTGTTTGGCTGCAGGCCAGACCTCTTCACTGTTGAGAGAGTGCACGCCTCGTCTTTATTTGACGACCAAGCGCTATAATGTAAGCCACGTGTGTGTGTGTGTGTGTGTGTGCGTGTGTGTGGGTTAGCAGCTGCGAGTCACAATGGGCGCACGTCAGCGCTCACCACAGTGCAGCGCCGTCTGAACTCCACGCCAGGCACTCGGGACGCGCACAACCGCACACAGACACGCGCGCTCACACACACACACACACACACATATGCCACCACAGTCTAACAGAAACACAAAAAGATGCCTTGCACACCTTCAAAAGCTTTATCATTTAATCATCATTTAAAATTACAATTACATCATGAAGTGCACAAGTAAATTTTAATGCTAATAAAACTGCAGTACTCTAAATACTGTACTTTCTACTCGATTGATCGCCTTAGTCCTAATATACAAAACACAAAGCCTTTATATGCACTTGGCAACAAGTAAAATGAAAAAAAAAGTACAAAAGAATAAAGATATAGAGTGAGCAAAGAGCAAAATAATAACACACATGCACGCAGACAGACACACACACACAAATTCTAAATACAAATAAACACAATATTGAAAATATAGTCTGAGTGTAACAAATGTATACTATCAACAAAAATATACAGTCACCCCCCCCCCCCCGACCACCCACAAAAATGCGAACAAATTCTCTTCACAGAGTAACCAAACTGATAAATCAAATCAAATTTTGTGGAAGTAAAGAAAATATATAAAACAACGATGGCTCAGACATAAGCTTGCGACAAGAGAATACATATTAGAATGTATTTTTAGGGAAATGTCAACATTTAGGGTAGGTTACCACTCGTTAAGGCATACTAAAAGAATGTGAATAAAATATGTTCATGCCGCAAATGGACAATGCTCGTCAAACAAGGCGTCATTAAAAAAAAAAACAATGCCACAAAATATGTATAAAAATGAATGAACAGGTGTTTTGTACGCCGTTTATATTTGATGATTAAATAATTGTGACGTGTCATTTCCGGTCAGTTGGAAGAAGGCTCTACGCAGCCGCTCAACCTGTCAGCCCGGCCCAAGACATCGCCCGCGTCGCCGACGGCTCAAACGCTGTTCTCCGGTAACAAGAGCAGCCCCACCGGAGCCACCAAGGCCCGCATCCCCAGTCCGGTCTCCGTCATGGGCCACAATACATCCCTGGGTAAGGTGCACCCCGGAAAAGCCAATTTCAGAAATTTGATTGACATGCCTACCCGGAGTAGGCCCATGAAAAAAGCCTGAAGAATTGTTAGCCGGAAAGACGCAGGAAGTTTGTCATTTTAGTTTGAAAGAACCATTTTAGCCAAATGTTGGTCATTTCCAGGGTTTCTTCAAAGAAAAACTCCTCCAAGGTATTTTGTGTGATTGCTACCAAATTTGACCGCATACAAAAGACAAACTGGCAAGGCTAAAATGCAAATCATTTTGGTTTTGGTCGTTGTGTGTGGGCAGAGCATGGCGGCCAAGTTTGATGAGTCACCGTTGGTCACTACGACTGCCGAGAATTTGTGGAAAATTCAGCCCTCAAATCAAGTTGCACTCAAAATTTGGTCGACGTTGTCTATCATGAGGAGAGCCACCAAAACAGTCTTGAGAAACCGTACCTGTAATAACACAAGAAGTCTGAAGGATGTTTACTTGACCGATACAGATGCTAATTTGCGAAACATTTCAGTTGTTGTTATTGAATGTAGGCAGAGCATAGGAGCCAAGTTTGATTTTTTACTACAGCCCAAAAATAACCCCCATGAAATTTGGCACCATGTTTATCAGGATCAGACCCACAAAAAAGTTACAAGAACTTGTACCCCAAAGCACACAGGAAGTCATGATCATTTGAAGTCGCTAATTTAGGGTAATTTTGGGGATATTCTCCAAAGGTCCGTCTTCAAACAAACCTTTCTGAGAAATTTTGTTCAATTGCGACCACATTTTTACGAGACAGATGAGCAGCACAAAACTGTGAGACGTTTTACTTTACATTCTAGTTTTCATCAATGTGTGTGAGCAGAGCATGGCGGAAAACATCACAACGAAGCCCCGTAGTCAGTACATCTCAATTTCAGTTCAGTTTTTTTTATTTATTTGTCTTTTGTTTAATTTGTATTCATGTTCATCACTTTATTAAAAGAGCTCTATAAATACAATTCAACTGAATTTCAAAACAGGACTCTCGAATTATCAGCCGCCCAATTTTTTCAACGAGAGTTGTGCCCTCAAGAGATTCACAGTTGCCCCCATGCTGGCAGAAATGTGTCATCTATTAGCGCGTCTCCACAGCTAACAATTGCCAACATCAATGAACCTTAGCTCTGTTTTACTCTGATGTATGCATGCCAGAGTCAAAACAACAGCCAACTACCACCCCCACCAGCCAGGGTGGCACGTGCCCAGTAGACTGCAGACACCTTGGGGTGTGTTTTACTGGAGGCCAGAGCCCTGTATTTAGCCCTCCATGAAAAGGCTGCCAGCGGAAAGAGTGAAATCCACCGCACGTTAATTTGCCTTTTTTTTTGTTGAGCTTCCTCACATTATTGTCTGCCAGGACCCAGACCTTTTTATGAGCCTACCTATCTGTTATCTGTTATTAAGGCCAATCTAAAGCCTCTCATTGCAGACACATCACCCCCCACCCTACCCACCCCCGCCACCCGTGAAAACATTTTCACCAGACGGTGCTATTTTCTGCTCCGTTTTAACGGCCACCCAAGCATTTAGTGCTTCCTTACTCGTCTGCTAATTAAAACAGCAACTGCGACGGAAACTTTGGCATCCTTTTATTTACCCGCTTCCTTATTCTTTACATGTACATCTGCTTCATGAGTGGGGAAACGCGTAAACAAGGAGGCCGGAAACACTCAGGAACATCGAGTGACTGCGACAAAGATGTTGTTAAAGTTACAAGACGCAATTTAGCACAATAAACACACCAAAGGTATTTCTCGAGTGGTTTCCCGTCGGGTTCTGCATTCCTAAATTCAGAAATGCCTAAATTGAGAAAGCCATTAGTTCTCAAATTGTTATTTTAGTTTATCCTTTACTTTTTGACATTATAAAAATATATACAGTTGTACTTCGAGATATGATTGACGGCTTACTTTTGAAGAACCGCCATCGCAGCTAAAATTTACTGTCAAATAAAACATGTTGTCTTTTTAAAACTAACCTCATAGCTTTTCCCACAGCTCCATTTAGCTTAATGTTAACAAAGAAAAAACCCAACAGATGGGAGAATAAATAGCATTTACGACATGTGGCGGGTTAAAACATAACAGATATTTGAACACAAATGGTGCCTCATCACATGTTGACAGACAATACACTGACAGGCATATATTTTTCGTCATCTGTGAAAAACGACCATTTTATAGTTGAAGCGATGATATTCGGCTGGTTTTAGTCCTTCAAAAATCAACTCATCCTAGAGATTTTGTCCAAATGCCACTAAAAGTGAACCACAGCGAGTCAACGGATGAGCATCCAGAAGCCAAACTCATTATTACAGTATTCCTGTCCTTTCACACCTCCGTCTTAGACATCCTCTCCAGCCTGAACTCCACGGCTCTATTCGGGGACCAGGACTCCGTGATGAAGGCCATCCAGGAGGCCAGGAGCATGAGGGAGCAGATCCAGAGGGAGCAGCTCCACCACCCGCAGGGACCTCCTCCTCCAGCGCCTCCACCGCCACCACCTCATCATCATCACCATCATCCTGCACCACTTGGACACCAAAGTCTGGAGGCTAAACTGTCAGCGTTGAGCAGCATGAACCTCAACAATGGCAACAAGGTGAGCCATGTGGTCACATTGATTTTTTTTTTGGGGGGGGGGTGAGGGGTTCTATGGGTTCTTGTCTTTCTACGTTTGTGTGGCATAATTGTTGACATATGTTCGTGGGACACGTGTCTTTGTGGGACTGTTTTGGCTGGTCCCCACAAAATAAATGGGTGAATGATGCGCCTTTTACCCCATTCAGCCGCATATGTGACTGTGTTTGTGTGTTCTTGTGGGGCGTTTGCTTCGTTGTGGGAGTGAACAGAGCCGGCTTTTTCCCTGGCCAATAAAAGGAGCTCCTCTTCATTCCCTTTAAACTCAACAAAATCTTTGACATTGTGGAAGTAGGAAAAAAAAAGACTTGCTGGAATTAATGCTGAAAATTGAGCCCTTTATGGACAATATATTGTCACCCTACAAGCGAGGTCACGACAGTAACATAATTTATTCCCGCCTTCCAACCCCCACCCCCACTTCTCTCAAGTGATGAAGTATCGTCAACATGGACGCACTCAAAGTTGTGGACTGACCACACGTCTGAGTCTCCTGGATTACTGATAGCTGTCAGGATGCACCCATCGATTGTCTTTAAAATTGCAGACCGGGCTTCCCAAATAGATGACTTTGATCCTGGGAACATAAACACGAACACACAACATTGTGCAGCGACCAGACGTCAAATTCAACTGGAACACTAATTGTCATTAAAGACGCGGCCACTGCGTAACCGCACAGCCATCGCCGCGCTAGTGTTTGTTGTTGTATTTTGGTTACCTAACAACAGCACCTCAAACGTAGTTTGAAAAAAAAAAACACTTCTGTTCTTTTCGGCGCTCACAGGCTTGACTGTGTCCTGAACAATTCAGAGATGGAACTTTGTGGATGTGGTGCACGGCGCGTGACTCAGCGCCTCCGCCTCGCTCTCTTTACCTTGGATGTCAATACGTTTGCTTTGACAAAGTTGTGAGGGCAGTAATGTGTGTTATAGTTGTTACCCGGGCCTTCAGTTGTTGACTTACAAGACTCAGGGCTCAATTTCCTGAGAGAGGCATACAAATTGGCCCAAGGTAAGTCTACTTGATCTTTTTGGGGAATTTGGTAGACTCACTGCGTCTCGCTGGGCATTCCGACGCACCGTGGGCATTTTCCATCACACGACACTGCCGCACCTGATGAGCGGACGTTGTATCGGTCTGTCGTGGTGAAGACCGGTCGATCTACGTTTCAACCCTCATCTATGGTCACGAGCTATGGGTCGTGACCGAAAGAACGAGATCCCGGATACAAGCGGCCGAAATGAGTTTTCTCCGCAGGGTATCCGGGCTCTCCCTTAGAAATAAGGTGAGAAGCTCGGTCATCCGGGAGGAGCTCAGAGTAGAGCCGCTTCTCCTCCACATCGAGAGGAGCCAGATGAGGTGGCTTGGGCATCTGATTCGGATGCTTCCTGAGCGCCTCCCTGGTGAGGTGTTCCGGGCATGTCCCACCGGGAGGAGACCCCGAGGAAGACCCAGGACACGCTGGAGAGACTATGTCACTAAGCTGGCCTGGGAACGCCTCGGGATCCCCCGGGGAGAGCTGGAAGAAGTAGCTTGGGAGAGGGAAGTCTGGGCTTCCCTGCTAAAGCTGTTGCCCGCGCGACCCGGCCCCGGATAACCGGTAGAAGATGGATGGATGGATGGATGGATGCCTCACCTGACAATTTCGTCGCGGACAGTAGACTAGATTTTAGACCGTGTGAAACCAGGTCTAAGTTGCGGCGCCGGTGGTGTCATTTTTTTTTTTTGGACAGGTTCTGATTCAGATTCCAATTCTAACTGCGCTCGTACATGAAAACACCACCCAAAATTCGGCACTAACGTAGGGCCCTTCATTTATCAAACAATACCATCACTTTCCAACAATTCTGGAAACCGTCAATGCCATACCAAAAATGCAATAATAACACACTAGTGCCACCTTCATCATCTAGAACAGTTCACAATCAATATTTGCCTCATGTGACCAAAATATACAAAAATGTAAATACTGTACACAAAATACAGTAGGCTCTCCAGAAACACGGATTATTATTATAATTATGAATGTGCGCAAATCACCGCTGACCTGTTTTGCTCATTGAAGGTGGCTAGATACCCGAATATATTCGTATAAAAGAATCAAGGCCGCTATTTTAATCTCATTTTGTCGCCGTTTGCATTGACCTGTGCTCCTCAGTCCACCAATCACGGGGCTGCTGTGTGTGTCTCACTCTGCCTGCTTTTACCAGAACTAGCGATTTACCAACAAGTGGGCAGGCAGTTTTGACTTGGGCCAAAAGGAAAGACCACCAAAAAAAAGTAGCGGTTAGAGAAAATGTGGCTTTTGGACATGATGTTTGTGTGCTTCTGTCACAGAGCTTCAATTTGACGCGTAGACAACGTTAACTAAGAGCTGAAAGTGATCTTGTGTGTGTGTGTGTTTGTGTGTGTGTGTGTGTGTGTGTGAATGTGTGCGTGTGCGTGTGTGTGTGTCTGTGTGTGTGTGTGTGTGTGTGTGTGTGTGTGTGTGTGTGTGCGCGTGCGTGTGTTCATGTCATTCTAGCCGGTGCGCAGACGAGAGGCCTGGCCAGTTAACGGCATTGTGGAGTATTGCCTTACGCTTAAGCTGCTTCCAGCTGGCTCGCGGCAGCCAAAGACGATTGAAATAGCTCGAACGTGTGTGCGCGCTTGCGCGTGTGTCATAAAAACCTCCCCGAGTCCACTTAAGAGTCAAGCTGGCCCGTTTTGGGAGCCGCGGCTCAACTGTCCACGCTATTGTTAGCGCCGTATCGGCGAACCCATGCAGCAATAATGACTTTTTCCCCATAGTTGCTTACGAGTTGTTACAAAAGGTGAGTTTCTGAATAATACAAGCAGGTGATGATAAGTGTGTCGCTTCTCGAGTCGAGGAAGCCGTGATGGCGGCTAAATGAGCAAAGACCTGCTGCTTGCCCTTTGTTACGTTTCATTGAGAAGTCTAATTACATGGCGTTTAAATTCAATCAATTATCATTTCTCATGATTGCGACGCACGCTTCCGACTACCTACTTTTACCACCAAACATAGATCTACTTTTTGTCAGCTGCCTAAAGCGATCCGACTTCCAACATCTCGGAATCACTCTCCCTCATAACCAGCGTGATGAGATGAGATTCACTCCCTCATCTTAATCTTTTACTCAAAAGCTGTGCTGGTCTCAACGTCGCCATCTGTTAGTCATTACAGTAGTTTATAAACCTGAATTTCAGTTGACTCATGTCAACGTATATGCCAGTGGATGAGTTAATTTGCTATTAAGCAACAGATTGCTATGTTGTGGCAACAGTTCCGTATGACGAAGGTAAACAACATTGTGGAGCAAACACCGGAGGCCACTGGAATGTGAATTGTCATACAAGACAGAATCATCACATCGCTTAAAAAACAAAATTGCGCTTGCCGTCACATATACGGTACATATACGTTGCGGAGTGACCGCATATCAGCCCACCGGAACGCGAAACACCGTTAAAGACATTTCCGTTTCACGAAAAGTGTGAGGCGGATGAGGACGACAAAATGAGTTGCGTGTTCACACAACACCTGTTAGTGGAGTGGAACATGAATCACGGGGAGAAAAAACAGCATCTCCACAACAAATAAGTGGCATAGCGGCCACACAACATCGTGGAGCGCTCACGGGTTGACCCCGCAATCGTGAATTCAACCCAGTGCGCCTTTGGAAAGACGTAGCGAGTCGACGGCATTCCGAGTGCAAAGTTAACATATTTGAAGTGTGTTGTTTATGAAATTTTTAAAAGGTTCTCTGGTCCTCTGTGAGCATATTTTTTAATTAACGCGTGCTTTAATTGGCTGCCTTTGCTGCAAAACTGTCCTTCATCACATTTCATTAACGGAAGCTTTGTTTAGTCAACTCACTCAAGCCCTACTCTTTTTTTTTTTCTTGTTTGTTATTTTTTTGGGGCTCTTTTTAAAATGTATTTTTTTGCTCTTATTCATACCTGTGTTAAATAGTGTAGCGTGTGTGGGGTGGAGTCAGGGTGTTTGTCATTACTTGATTTAAAAGCCTCACAACGTTTTTCAGACCGAAACCATTCATCCATTTATTTATTTATATTTCTGTAAATGAACTTTGAATGCACTCAAAGAACATCCTGTATGTCAATGCCGAGAGATGCTGGGTGATACGTTGCGACACATCCATGCAACATCAAGATACCATGCAAATATATCAAAATGATTTCCGATCCTAAAAAAAACAAACCAAAAAAAAAACACGTTTTGCAATACTTAATAATTTGTAATCCCTCGTTTATTGCGGTTAATGGGGACCAAAACCACCCGCGATAAACGAAAATCCGCGAAGTAGCAACTTATTAACATATACATTAAAAAAAATTGCTCCACGTGGGCCTTTGCGCTTGAGCAGAGCGCACTAAAACACACACACCACACACACACACGCACGCACACACACACACACACACACCCCCACATGTACTGTATATGTTGCTTTATGTGACTCACTGTTGTTTTGCTGACTTTCACTGCTTCTCGCTGACCGTTTGCGGATCCCCCCCATCCCCCCCGTGGATGTTTGAAAAAATCCACGATGCACCGAAGCCGCGATAAACGAACCGCGAAATAGCGAGGGATCACTGTATATCTTTTTATGAATTTTGTTGTTGTTTTTTTGACTGCCAGCTATTTTCAGAACCTCCTTTACTCTACCATGGGAAAAACAAAACAAAAGCGACATTAAAATACGTACAGTACATGGGATAATAGTTATATAATCTAGATTTATATATATTATGAATAAAAGAATGATTAACTCATTCCCTCCCAAAGACGTTTTTAAACGTCTTTTCAGACTTGGTCTAGAATTTAGTGGTACTGAATGAGTTAATATTGCTATTATATTATTATTAAATCTACACATACAATTAACTCAAACATATAAGACAAACTTACATACTGTTATAATAATAATCGTTACTATGATTATTGTTATTATCATATATATATATATATATATAACACCCATACTCTACAAATAAAAACGATCACAAATAAGACTATTATAATAATAATATATATTATTATATAATAATATATGATTATATAATAATAATAATAATAATGTACTGAAAAAAAGGCAAAATACAGGCAAGGAGTCACATGACAAAATGATTTAAAATATTTTTTGCATTATCGGGGCAGAGTGCCACCCGCCCAACACATTATATAGTCAAATGACCGTTCACTCCCCTGCTTTACTGTGTGCGGTGTTGACTGTATGGATATACTTCGGCGCCATTGGATGGGGCGTCATTCAAATCATCTCGTTTGCGAATCCATCTTCTTCGCTATCCGCTTATCCACACTGAAGCACTTTCCATTCCTCCGTCTTCTCGTTCGACTTGTGTGCTGCCTTTGTTAGGCGCTGGCTTCTTTGCGGTGAGCGCGGCACTGCCCGGGCACATGTTCTGCGGCCGCCCTGATTACAGCCCCGTCGTGGTGCTGACATTGGCCCTCAAACACACACACTTAAACACACACTTCTATACGCCGTGGCCCACAAGTTCCAGCCGCTCTGCCAGCATGACTTCACCCGGCAACCATCTCTTGCGTCAAACAAAATGCCTCTGTCACCAGAGAAAGGAGGAGGAGGGACGGTCGGAGGAAGCGTGTCCATGTTTCCCACCGCACTTTTGTCATTTTAGCTGCCTCTTGGTTTTTCGTGGTGCATGATGGGAACTTCATATTAGATCCTAAGAAAGACCACGGCGGCGTATGAACACGAGCCAAATCAACCCGGCAATTAGTTTTATCGTCGTTACCATCAAAGACGGTGAAATTAGAAGAGTCCAAGCACTATAAAAATACAGAGCGGGGAAGAAAGTTAAGAGATGTTTCCGCGAAGATCTTAGGAGGATTTTGGACAATAATTCAAATGAATGAATGAATCAAATCGATGGAATGTCAATGTTAGTAAAAATGTAAAACGTCATGAAGGGATGTAAATATCAATATCAAGGGGTGGGGAAAGCCCACTTTAAAAAAGTTCAAAAATAGAACAGGTTAGTGATTCACGAAGCCAAATAAAATGAAATAATTAAAAAGACAAAAAAATCAAAGTTAAAATAAGGCATCATTACAAAGAGAAATCTATACAATAATAATAAATCAAGTAGAATTTTTTTAAAACGACTGTCTTGTCAGTTTTATTTAAAAATGCAATACAGTACATCTTTATTTGTGTAGCGCTTGCACAACCACATTACTCCTTTTACTGCCCCTTAGTGTTCAGATTGAGACACCACATAACTGACGTAGATTGTGTTGCAGGCTACAGTTGAGGCAAACGTGCGGCAAGACTGTGAGCAGTTGGATGAGTTGAGTCAGACTCATGTCACATTAAAAAAAATTTTGTGTTTTTGAACAATATTTCATGAAAATAAATGTGTGTGTGTGTCTGTGTGTCTGTGTGTGTGTGTGTGTGCATGTGTGCGTGTGTGTGTTTTGACTGACATTGGACAAAGCGATCACATTTTTTGACTCATGTTAAAAACATCTTGGAGTAAGTTCTTGGCGGTTTTTGTTTTCTGGCTTCTCCACAGGAGCGTCTGCACTACGAAACGCTGAGTCACCACCTGGGCAAGCTTGGTGAGGATGCTGGGAAGATGGTGCACCGAGTCATCGACCTGACCAGACCGGAGGATCTGGACGGTAAGCCATCGCCTACTTCATGTTGTTGTGCGGCATCAAAACTTGCAAACAGACTCTCTATTCCTTACTTTTTCCCCAACCACTATATATGACAACAGGATGGAAAAAAACTGATCAAATCAAACACCTTCCAGATTTTGATTAATCGAGATCTTGGGGTCTTAAAGGGAGCAACGTGGATGGACGTAAACCAGGGAGCGTCATCGAATATAACAAAATATAAGAAATGCGAGGAAGCAAAATAAGGGTTAAAAGTGAGCTCATGCTCGCTTACTCTTAGTTTAGAAAAAATGTTTGTTTTTTTCGAAATGGTCAGTGTCTATACCACTGGTGTAAAACATAAGGTCCGGGGGCCAGATCTGGTCCGCCACCTCATTTTGTGTGGCCCACGAAAGCAAATCAAACATGTCAACTTCCATGATTGATGCTTGCTAAAATATTGCAAAATTTAAAATTCTCATACATAATAAATAACATATTGTGAGCATTTTCTTGTGACCAGCCCTCATCAGAGTCACTTCAACAGTCGTTAAATAAACCATTATTCTTGACTTCTTCATATGGTTTTGACGAGGGAAACCGTGACTCCAATGTGGCCCGCAACAAAAATGAGTTTGACCACCCTGGTCTATCCAGTAAGTGACAGTTAAAAAAACATTTTTACATACTGTATGTGCATTTTACTCTTTACTTTTTAATTACAAAATGAGTCCAAGCAGTATTTCTAGTTTAAACCGTTTTTCCCCTTCACTTTTTCTAACTCTGGTACTGGTGGACAGTTCAGAGGGCTCAATCATAATCTATCAATGAATGACCATTTGTGATCACACTTCAGAATATGAGAAACATTTAATCCATTTTACAATAGAGTCATTGCTCTGTATTCAATATAAATAGTATAAAATACAGCCACTAATTGGAGTAGTAACTCATGGGTGCTTTCAACCAAAAAAGGTCACGGTATGTTCCGATGCTGAAAAAAATGTCAATGTGGAGCCTTATAAGGTTGGTAGGCCATTGTAGCTGAAAAGCTACCGAGAGCGTGACTTGAGTCTCATTCAGGTATTCGACCAGTGCAAATATTTATTGTCAAGCTCAGCAAAGCAGAACTAAACAAAACTTTTCAATGTCAACAAGTTAACCTCTTGAACGTTTTGTTTTCATTATTCCGGCAAAGCCGAATTCTAATCTTGCAGTCGCAAAAGCTTGCTAGCTTGCAGGCAAGGCCTTTTTTTTTTTTTTTTTTTTTTGGTGGATCCGCTCATGATAGATATGCCTACCAAATTTCATATTGGGAAGGGAAACTGGCTTTTGGGTGCTGAATGTTCTCAATATTCTGGGCTAGATATTTATGTAGCCCTTAATCATAATTTATCGTCTAGAATACGTGCTTACAATTTGGGGGGAAATCACACACAATCTCCTGGAGCAGTTTGTCATTGGAAGTCAATGACAAATGGCCAACTTCACCCTCCAAACTTAAATCACTGACTTTTTTTTTGGCCTAGCTTTTTGGTGGGTCTTCCCGTAATAGACATTCCTACCTAATTTAATGTTGCTAAGTGAAACTTTGTAGGAGCTGCCTTTTACAAAAATTCTTGAGTTCACTACTGAACCAATGGCCAAATGTCAAACATGTCCACCATGCTTTGTCCACACAAATTGACAAAAACTCAAATGTTTCACAATTTGGCCCGCCCAGTGACGATGTGGATGCGGGTGTGTATGGTTGTTCTATGTTCCCTGTAACTGACTGCCGACCAGTTCGCGGGTTTATCCGCCGTTCGCCCAAAGTCAGCTGGAATACAATACAATACAATACATGCTGATTTATATAGAATAGGCTCCAGCAACCCCGGTTGACCCACTTCAGGATAAGTGGTGTTGAAAATGGATGGATGGATGGATGAATACATGCTGCATTTCTTCTTCCCAGGAAGCAACATCGCGGAGGCTCGCGTGTTCCGAGAGGCGCGCGGAAGGAGTAACAATGAGCCCCACATCAAGAGACCCATGAACGCGTTCATGGTTTGGGCCAAGGACGAGCGCAGAAAGATCTTACAGACCTTCCCGGACATGCACAACTCCAACATCAGCAAGATCCTCGGTGAGCTTGTGCTATTGTAATTGACCCTCCCATAATGTATATTGTAAAACTAAAATAAAGCATAAACTACTTTGAAGATAAGTTGGGATGGGAAAGCGGTATCGTCCTCCGAGGCATGTTATAGATTTTGCTGAAATTCATTTGCACAGAATTGAGGGAAAATGTAGACCATGAGAATGATGAACTTTTAAAATACTCGCAGTCCTCTAATATTTTGAGAAATGCTCAAATCAGCATGAACAATGAGGATTTTACATCTTGGCCTTTTTTTCTAATGAGAAGTGCTTCAATGCTAACAGCGGATGTTAGCATAACTGTAAAATAGTAACCTGAGAATGGAAGGCAAATGTCCTAAATGAAATGAACACTGGAATGTTTTAAACTGATCGAGAAATTTGGAAAGAATAAGTCAATTTGTAAAATATCTCCATGAGTTTGAGGATTTGGTAACAGCCATTTCCCCCTAAATTTAGCTTAATGTCCGTCTCCACGAGTTTGTCATTCAGACTTGTACACTCGCCCTTTTTTCATTGGTTGGTTATGTTTGAGCCTGGTGAATTCTGCCTAGCAACAAGGGACAAGTGCATTTCTTTTGCTCTGTGTTGTTGTTAGCCAAAAGCTACCACTTTTGTGGCGTTACTCCCTCTGAAGTCTCGAATCCAGACTTACAAGCAGCTCTTGTATTGGTTCCCACAAGATGGCTCAGGTGTGAGAGTCTTTCCCAGTTTCCTTGTGACAACTCATTGTGAGAAACAGAAATTCACAATTCTTTCCAGTTCTGCCCTTGGATCGCTTCCCTGGGACAATTGGCCACCTGACATATAATGCAGACCGCACCGTAGAAAAAGTGTCCGACAAGTTCACACAGTTTTGCTTCGACACACCGTGGAAGCTTTGACACTGTGACAGTTATTCACCCAAGACGAGTCTCAACAAAATTTCAAGCAATTTGAGTCAAATCATTACTTGGGTTAAGCAAGACGTGAGTGATGACATACATTCTTGCTTCGTCTCATATATTTTCACATGAACCACTTTAACCTCAGTGCCCGCACTTGTGTCGGTTCGCTGCATTAACACGTTCGTCATTTTTAATGGTTCCGAAACCAGTTTCCATATTGTTTAAACCGGCTATCGCTTAGCTAAACTGTGACGCCATCATAGCTTACCTCTCTTTCTTTGCCAAGTGAATTCCGGGGTCCAATAAGTGGCCACTTTAGTTCCGTAAACAACCGCCACTATATATACACATGCATATGCCTGATTTTAATTTTTGTAAAAAATGCTTCTGTCGTTGTTTCATAATCCTGTGAACCAAATGACTCCTTGGGGGAGGTCCTCACTGGAGCCGAAGTTTGTTTAGAGCCGCAATATACGCTGTTTGTATGTGTACAATGAACGTCCTCCTGACATCATAACACAGCTGGGCTCATCTCAAGTTTTTTTTTTATTTTGTTTTTTAACCGAAAGTGTGAGGTCGCTTGATGATAAACATTGATAAACGTTTGTCCTTTGGATTGTCCGGTACAGGACTCTTTTTTTCTTTTTTTAACAGCTTACAGTAGTAACATGAACACAAGGTTTTAAAATTACACACAAAAGATGACATCAACATTTTTAACAAAAAGCAATAATGTGACTCGACAATGTTAAAATGACAAAAAAAAGATAACATGTCTCTTAGTTTGGTTCACCAAATGTAGTACCGTGACTATCCCGCAAACAAGACTAGAGTCACACGTAGCTTTGTTTGTATACAAAAAGCAGTCTTGAGACTAAACTGCTTTAGAATTCCACACAAAACTTGACTGATCCTATCCGGCTTTGTTTCGTTTACAAAAAGCAGCACAATGAGCGCACTGATTCAGAATTCAATTCATTCAATAACATTCACATTTAGCGCAGTTTATTTTACCAAATTGTACTTTGGCCACCTATCTTTCAAGTTACACGCCACAGACAAGAATCACACGAAGCCTTATTTTGTTGACAAAAAACAGCACTGTGCCTATTGTTTTAGAAAAAAAAAAAGACAACAGGAACACTTAAGCTTAGTTTCACTTCACAAAAAGCGGCACGGTGACCACACGGCTTTGGAACTCAAAACGCAAACGATGTGAAGAATCACACGCGGCTGTTTTGTTTACAAACAGTGATATAAAAAGCCATACAAGCTCAAATCTGAGCAACTAATAAACGCTGAGGTCCTCTTTCCGTCTGTGTGGGTTTTGTTTTGTTTTTCCAGGTTCCCGCTGGAAGGCGATGACCAACCAGGAGAAGCAGCCGTACTACGAGGAGCAGGCTCGCCTCAGCAAGATCCACCTGGAGAAGTACCCCAACTACAAGTACAAGCCGCGGCCCAAGAGGACCTGCATTATTGACGGCAAGAAGCTACGCATCGGAGAGTACAAACAGATGATGCGCTCGCGCCGTCAGGAGATGCGGCAGTTCTTTGTCGGGTGAGTCCAGAAAGTAGGGCTGGCTCCACAATGTTGTATGCCAACTTCTTTCTGTTCCGGGTAGCTAGGCAAAATATTTCTTAAGTCTTCAGTATTGAAGATGATCATACGTTATGCAGTGGCCGTGTCTTCAGAACGCATTGTTATTCCGGTAGATCGACAGTTGTCTCAACAAACCAGGTTCAAATCCGGGTCACTGCACCAATTGAAAGGTTCTTGGTTGTTTATCTTCAATGTCACTTCAAGATGGTGCCTTAGGTGGCAGCCATCTGGTTTTTTGTTGTTGTTGTTGTTTTTATCTTTTGTTTTGTCACATGTTGTGGGGCCGTTGTGGACTGCGTTTTGGCTCCCACATTCGAATCTGTGCTCGTTTGCGTTAGTGCGGTTGGATGGGTGGCTGGTGGAGCCGAGAATGAGGAGCTTGTAATGCCGCTTGGAATTGAAGTTGATCTAAAATTGACAGGAGAAGTGAACCAATTTATCGTCAATGGACGCTACAGCTTCTTATTTACTTGCAAATTTAGTTTGTAGCTGATGTGTGGGATGGCATGCGCAAGATTTTGATTCTCTCGTCTTTCATTTCGAATCGCTCCAAACAACATCCATGTATTTATTCCATTTTTTTTCCATTCAGTTTGCCGTTACGCTTTCTTTATCAACATTCTGCGTTCCATCAGACGGACTCGCGGATTCTCCACAAGTTTGTGTTCATCCATGTCATAGTTCCGTGTATTTATTTCGTCTGGTCTGAATGATCGTACACTCTGTGGATTTTTTTCGTGTTTTTTTTTTTTTATGTAGACTCTGATGTGTGGTTGTGTATATCATAACATGCACATATAAAATCATCAATGCCTGCAGAAATGGGACCGAAATGTCACAATGCGCCGTTTTCCTGGCTCGTAGCATCTGGCAATAAAAGAAATATTCACAATTGCGCAAAATAACATTTTCTCTGTATTCTCGGAGCTCCTTCATTTCCTCCCGTTAAGAGCCCAACGCGTGTGCCACAAAAGGAGAGAACGGTGCCATCGGTCCTAATGGAATCCAGGCCCGCGGGACACATTTAAAGTCGTCGTCGTCTCGCGGATGGATTTACCAGAAGGCTTCCAACGGGAGCCATTTTTAATAGTGTGTCATTTATTAAAACGAGGACAATGCCGGCGAGCTTGCGGCCACTGGAATTGGATGCAGACAGACGCTGTGGAATATGAAATATAAACAGATGTTTGAATGCTACGTTGACTGCAACGTGCGTGCGTGTGCGCGTGTGTGTGTGTGGTCAAGCTAATGCAAAGAGAAGCCTGTCATTGAAGAAGGCCTGTGCTTTCACTCAGTGCTGCCCCAACCCACCAACCAACCAAGCGCCTTCTTCAACAAGACTGCTGCTGTTGTTGGGTTTTTGTGTGTGTGTGTGTGTGTGGTTTTTTTTGGGGGGGGTGCATGTTTCACATAGAAAATGTCAGTGTGAATGGCACAAATTGACAATACAGAAGAGAGAAAATTGCCAAGCTCAACGCCTCTCTTCGTCGCACAGATCACTTCATCATCCAGCGGTGGCTGGTTGAGTTTTCTCTCGAAAGCGGACGCTTTATTTTTTGGTGCAGTGCTCTAGCCAAAACAATAAATCCCATTGTTATTTTCCATTCAACAGGCCTCAGGCTCCCCTTCCCCTGGGCAATAACGCGGGCGGCATGGACGTTTACCCGGGCGCCATCGCCATGTCGACGGGCGCCACCTCCTCACCCCACCTGACCTCGGACTGCTCCAGCAACTCGGCAAGCCCCGAGCCGACCGCACCCGTCATCCAGAGCCCGTACGCCGTTGTCAAGGCCGAGTCCGCCCTGGACGTGCCCGGCCACCCCGCCAACGGCGACGACGACACGGACATGTACGATGACTACGAGGACGAGCCCAAGTCGGACTACAGCAGCGAGCACGAGACGCGGCAGGATATCAGTGCCAACTGAGTGCGCTCGCAAAAAAAAAAATGCTCAAATGACTATTGGGAGGACAACTTTTAACGACAAAGGGCCGGAACCTGCAACAATCCCGGCATTACATTTTTTATTTTATTTTATTTTTTGGGCACCCAGCATGCATGGATTCTTCAGCAGCTATTTGGTCTTAAGTGTTTTAAAAGGAGTGAGCTTGTTTCATTTTTATTTTTTTGATTACCTTGATGTTTTTATGACTTTTTTTTTCTGATTAGATTTTCGCTGGACTGGCGACTCGCTCACTGCCTGTACAAAAACTCTGGACTGGCACAACTTGAAATTTGAGTTTTAATGTTAAAAAAATAATAATAATCCTAGCTCTTATAATCTTATAGTCTTACATTCATATCTCAAACAAACACAGCACATCAAATGAATTATTATTATTATTATTATTATTAATATAATTAGTATGCTTTCACAACATTATTATATCTATAACCCAGCTCAGGTATGATGTTCCAGCTTGTGAATGTGTTTTGTTTCGTACGATGAGAGCGGGAGCAAATCCCGTCCGACGCGATATTAGTTCTTCTTGATCTTGCTACAGATTTTTCACAAAATGTGCCAAATCTACATTCACATTCACTCGGTATGCTGTAGTCTTAACTTTCACAAACGCTGAAGAAAAAAAGTCTTAACACGTTTAAGCTTCTCAGCACCAATCTCGTGAACCACATTGCCCCGGAATTCCTTGAGGCCAAACGCCATTTTGTCAACACTTACAATTCATTCAGCTCGATGGCGCTACTGTAGGATGAGAAAGTTTCTCATCACTGTATTTTCTTTAAAGTGTTTTTTTTTTTGTGGGTGGAAAAAAATGTATTATTTTGGCTGGTGGACATCTGAAATGTTTCAGCCTAGGGTAGTTGAAAAAAAATTGTACTCCGTTCTCGCCTGTTTATTTTATTATTTTCTTTAATGGTACTTTTTCTACCTGGCATGTACATTTGGAAGTAATTTATTAAGGTAAGCAATTGAGGGAAAGCAGTTGCTCAGTTTCTGTTTTAAGGCCATGACCATATTGATGTTCATTTTCTGCTGAACTTTTGGGAGAAAAAAAAAATCAAGCCCTGTAAGGCCATGTCAACCAATCAGAAGCTTGAAGAAAGTCATTACAGGGAAAGGCGCAATAACAACAAAGATGCTGATTTTTAACAAAACAAAAAGAAACATCTGTAGTGTCTCCCCCCCAAAAACTATTCACATTAAGACCATTTTAAATAAAATCTAATAATACCTCTTTCCAAAAGATTTAAAGGTTTACGTCCTAACTGTTATGCCCATTTTAGCCAATCAGAAGCCCGGGAGAAAAGTCATTTGTAGAAAAGCACATTAACAACAATGGCAGTGATAGTCGAAGGCGGCTTATGGTTTTTTTTCCCCCCTGTCATTTGTAAAATGACAATACGGGTGGAAATTTTACAATACAAAAGGACAAAATATTAATTAAAATTAATATGAATATAAACGTGGGTGGCACAGTGGTCGACTGGTTATCACTTTCGCCTCACAGAGCAGAGGTTGTAGGTCCGATTCCCGCTTCGGCCCTCCTGTGTGGCGTTTGCATGTTCTCCCGGGGCCTTTGTGGGTTTTCTCCGGGTACTCCGGTTTCCTCCCACATACCAATAACATGCACGGCAGGCTAATGGAACACTCTAAATTGTCCTTAGGTGTGATTGTGAGCGCGGATGGTTTTTCGTCTATGTTTGCTCTGCAATCGGCTGGCAACCGGTTCAGGGTGTCCCCCGCCTACTGCCCGGTAGAGGGCTGGGATAGGCTCCCACCGCGACCCTCGTGAGCATAAGCGGATTAGAAAATGAATGGATTCATCAACATTTTAAACGCAGCAGCATTAGATCAGGGCATGTTCTGAGTAAAGCACCAAATTTGAGCACTATTGTTTTTTTTCCGCCCCAATTGCGGCGTCTCGTTCATTAGATTTTTTTTTTCCTGACATTTTTGAACAACTTTCCACTTTCTACACTCATTACCTCTGTTGGTTTTTTTTGTTTTGTTTTTGGGGGAGGGGCGATTTTTATTGTTATAATTTTTACGAGCTTCACAAGCTGAGCCTGACCATCACTCGCATGGCAGGGAAACTCCTGCTAGCCTCACACATCCTAAGCACTGGATCCAGCTTTGTACGATTTACGACTTTCTTTTTATCTTCAAATTATTGACTGAGGTGATGTTGTTGTTTTTAGTCCCACTTCGTAGTCTTTTTGTTTTCTTCCAATGTGGCCTCTGTTAAACCTCGTTACACGTACACACACTTTTTTTTTTTTCTGTGATGACTTTTTTTCTGTGTTTCAAATTGTGGGTTTTAACATTTCATTGTATTTATTAGCCAGATATGGCTCTAAAAAAGTGTCAGTATACGTCATACTGGTGAGAAAGACAATCAAAGGAAAGAAAAAAAAAGAAATAAATGAGAAATAAAAACTGCCGTCTTGGGAGATTTTCATTCACTCTTTTTTCTCACTCAGCGTGACGATATGCGAAGATTTCAACAAGTGTTTCAGTAAGTCACAGGTCCATAAAACTGAGGTGGATTTAATTTGAAAACTGTATGGACTATTGTTACAATGTCAAAAGTTTACATATTTTTGTAGGGTTTCATGCAAAAAAAAAGGTGTAATTCGTAAGACGGCGATATTTTCGGGTGTGAGGGATTACAAAGGGTTGTCACAAATTCAATTTACAAAGCATAGCATCATCACTATTTTTGTAATTGCTGGAAAATAGCCTGATTATTCAAATAATTTGTACATACAGTACAATTTTCTAATAATTGTCTTTGAGAAGTCATGATTCTAAACTGTGTCAGTGCATGTCAGAAAATATCACAAAAAAAGAAACAGGAAATAACAGTTCTGCAGCAATTCCGTTTTGTTTCTGAAAAGTTTCAGAAATCAATGCAGTATAAAACCCCCCACAAATAAACTGTCTTTCTGGCTTTTCGTTCACCAGACTCCAACGGCATTTTGAACATTTCTCGTCTTTGGGGAGTTTTGGTGTGAGTTGCAGGTGCCGCTGCTGGAGCTTTTGCTTCCATGACTCCATCGGCTAGTGCGCCAATGTCTTTTCGTGCTTCTAATTATTTCCAACACATGGATTTCTTTTTCCAAACTTGAGCTTTTTTTCCACATCTTCTTTATATTTTGGTGGCCAGTTACAGTAAATGTGGCCTATTGTTCCAGTGTGTGTGTGAGATGAGCCCACGCGTGCGTACGTGTGCGTGTGTGAGGTCACGCCACATATCCTGACTGCTCGGCAAGCGGCAGCCGATCCCGCCATCTTCTCTGCCGCCACATCGTAAATCCTAATTGTAATTCCCAAAAGGACTTCAGCGCCATCCTGTGAGGGGCACCACCCCTTTTGTCACACACTTGCCTTTTGTGTGTGCACCGAAATGTCGGTGTGTGTTTTATTTTTATGTGTGTGCCGAGGTTTCACCAGCTACATCGTAGACATAATGCCAGAATGGAGCCAGAAAATATACTTGGATTTGATACAAAAACATGCATGGTAGGTTCATGGAACACTCTTCATTGTCCCTTGCCATGATTGTGAGCGTAGATGGTGGTTTTGTGCCCTGTGATTGGCTGGCAACCAATTCAGGGTGTACCTTGCCTACTGTCCGAAGACTGCTGGTATCGACTCCAGCATGCCCATGACCCTCATGAACATAAGTGGCTCGGGAGTCCCCAGGGGTCAATCTTGAGACCCTTCTTGTTCCATCTGTCCGTGCTTCCATTAGGCCACGTAATATGCAAAGAAAGTCTTACCACAGCTATGCAGAATGACACTTAGATCGACGTGTCATTGCAAGGCCAGTAGATTCACTGTCCCTGCATTGAACACTGTGTGTGGATGCAAAATAATTTAATCAGCTAAATTCAGATTCTCTCTTGAAAACTTCGATCAAGTTAGAAACCGCATGCGTATAAGAGTCAGACTTCAATTCTAACAGCCACATGAAACCAATAATGGGCAGCTTTATATTCCTGATAACATCACAAAAACAAAAAGATTAGTGTTGAAACCTGACGTAGACACAAAAATTTGCCTTCCCTTTCTTGACTGAATTTGCAGACAACATTATACATATACTGGGTTTATATTCAATTAGCATTTCCTTAATGTATTCACAACCAGTCACAGAATCTTAAAATCTTTTCTACAGCTGACTAGGAACCAGGGTAAAGCCTTAAAAAAAAACTAAAGCCGTTTAAAAAACACCCAGTCAGCAAAATTGGTCTGGCCCAGCTCTGGGGCAGACAAGGCACGTACACTCGGCCCACATACCTTAATGAATGACGGTCCTGCAGTGGCCCACGTCTGGGATCCACAATGTGGGCCGCATTCGGCTCAGATCTGAGCCGCATTGTAAAACCATATCTGGCCCTACTCCGGCCCGACGCTCGGCCAGAACAGGTTCCTGATATCGGCCTGAATTAAACCTCAACTAAGCCACATATTTCATGAGCCATATTTGACCCACATTTTTTTTAAAAAGTCTCAAAAATGACTGTTATAAAAATGTTTGTCATAATTCGTGAACCTCACATATAACTCCATATAACCTTTCTTTTTATATAACCGTTTTTAGCCGAAATTTCATCCAATTTCATCCAAAAACGCCTTACTATACATGGTCCTTTTTTTCGACTAAAATTGCCTTACTAAACATGGTCGGGTTTTTTTCGGCTAAAAATTTCGTCCAAAACGCCTTACTATACATTGTCGTGTTTTTCGGCTAAAAACCCCTTAATATACATGGTCGTTTTTTTCGGCTAAAAACCACTTACTATCTATCCATTGTTGTTTTTTTTTTCAGCTAAAAAGGCCTTACTATACATGGTCGTGTTTTTTTCGGCTAAAAACGCCTTACTACGCATGGTCGTTTTTTTCGGCTAAAAACGCCTTACTATACATGGTTGTTTTTTTCGGTCAAAAACGCCTGACTATACATGGTCGTTTTTTCCGGCTAAAAACGCCTGACTATACATTACTGGTGTCAAACTCATTTCACATGGTGGGCCACATACGGCCTCGGTAGACGTCAAGTGGGCCGGACCATTAAAATGATACCATACTTTGCTACAAACAACTAAAACAATATGTCTTTCCTTTGTTTTGGTATAAAGAAGCACAAGGACATTTGGAAAATGTTGAAATTTAATGAATGTACAGTATCTTTCCCAAAACATTTCATGAAGCACCTTACATTTCCTTCAACAAATGTGCAATTTACTTTTATAATTCACATACAGTATATGCATTGCAACTGATCCCATTGATACAAACTTTAACAAGTAATTGGTATTGAAAAATATAGTAATGCACTTTATGATTAAACCAGATTTATAAAGAAAGGAAGCTTTAAACCATTTACACGTGCATATAAAATCTAAATGTAATTCCTGCCTACACCTTACAAACTAAGGAGAGTTAGATAGCGTCTGCTGTCATGGGTCTGTCTCAGTGACGGACTGAGGCTGTTGTCTTCTTCTCTGGTCAAAACAGGGTCCCCTAGCGGATACTAAATGAATTGCACCTTATTACAAATATTGTATATATGTATATGTATATATGTATTTTTTTCATTTTTAAATTATCATGCAGGCCTGATTGAACCTCACGCGCGCGTGTGTGTGTGTGTGTGTGTGTGTGTGCATGATGAATGGAATTCCGCATCGGTGTGCAATTGTAAAACAAGGCCGTTTGTTGAAAAAATAAATCTGAAACTGCATTTAAGGGTGGCTCAATACTGGCTGGCCATATACGGGCCGGAGTTGTAAATTGATTTCTGGCCCAAATACTTCACTCCACAACTGGCCCTCATCTGATTTGCCAGAGTGAAGCCAGTGCCTCCTTTGCCACTCCTGGGCCGTGTTCGGCCCACATGCATTATGCCAGTGCCGACTCAAGGCCAGCTGTGCCAGCTTCATGCCGAATCCGGGCCAGATACTTTTGCTGACTGGGTATTGTCGTTATTAATTGAATATGGATAATTATTGTAAAGCTAGGTAGGCCTGAGCCAAAATTTATACTGTCCATGTATGGAAAATAGACTTCACACCCATTTGATTGATTGGATGGAGATCAGTCGATATTTTGCATTTCATGAAAAATCGATAATTGACTGTAATGTCATTAATTGGATCATGCGAATTAAGATTCTGTGCTGCCATCGTGCATATGTGAGCCTGAAAGCTAATCTATTTTTAGCCTTGACGAGTGTCATGTGAGCAGACACATCCGCCTCCGCGACCTCAACCAAAGTAATAGTGGTTACAAAGTTGTTTGTTTTGTGGACAGCTTATCATGTAATCAGGTTACAGGGTGCATGAAATGGTTAAATATATTGCTACATCTTCTGATTGAATCAGTGATTGTTTTGGGGTTTAGACTCATTGATCGCTGGTTGACACCCACGCTTCCCCCCCTCCACAAAAAAAACCCTGATCGTGTAACTGTAAATTAGCTGTAAATAAGGCTTAAAAGGGTGTGCGCGTTTTCAAAATATCGACTGCTTTATTGTTGCTGAACTGTTAAAAGGAAAGTTGTTCACGCTTTAAAAAAAAAAGTTAAAACAAGTGAGAATTTGAAATCCCGCCGTGCGTGACAAAGATGCAAGGACTCCAAAGAAAAACATGAAAAACAAGTTACGCGTACATTAGCTAGCGTTCTGCGATGAAAAGTGAAGGCGTGTCTGTGTGTCTACTGAAATGGTGGGGGGGGGGGGGGGGGGGGTTGGCAGAACAGCGGGGGTCAGCAGCCTTGGCAAGCCTTTGACAATAACACCCATTTAAATGCAATACCCACATAAAAGAATATTTTATTAAATATTTAAAAAAAGAAATCCGCTGAAAGCTTGAGCTGTGCGCGTTTTGAAAGGCGGCATAAAGGCCTATACTTCTCTTTTAATGCAGTTAGAGGAAATACAGCAAATTTTTTTCCCCTGCAAAATGACGATGGACAAAAGGCCAATTCTTTCGTCTTTCAGGCAAAGTCCTTGGGTCCTTTTAAGTGTCTACTAATTAAATATTATACGTATGAGACGAGGGGGGGGGGCGGGAGGAGGGGGAATGCCACTTTAAAAGTAGCGCTGATTGTTTGAATCAAAGACACAGCTGCAGCCTTGGTGAGTGCGGCGATGTTACGACCGCGGGCACGCGCAAAGAATGCAATTGTGGCGGATTGTCGCGGACACAATAAACGCAACTTTCAGCACGAGTAGACAGTCAACCCTTTGCTATTCGTCCCAAAGCGAAAAAGTAACCATTTGCTCCTGCACCCCAGAAAGTTTCGAATTTTCCAAAATTGATGGGGAACAAAACCCAAGACGTCAAAATGTTATATTCTAAATGTATCGTGCAGTAAACACCCCTCCATCGTGCGGTTGATATCTCAGACCACCCCGTGTAATAAGGGAAATCCAGAAATGCACTTTGACAAGAGTTCCAAGGAATGTTTTTTTATAATGTTAACCCTTTGAGGGACAGCGGTCACTACAGTGGTCAGCTTATTATGTAATCAGGTTATAGGGTGCATGAAAGGGTTAATGTCACTTTTTCTTTTTTTTTTTTTGGAAAGGTGTTGAAACAGACTTTTTTGAAAAATACAAACATGTTTATAAACATATAACATAGCGAGAGACAGCAACAGCAAAAGATTACACATTACACAAAAAGCCTTTCATTGACCTGAGCTATTGTGTTTTCACAATACCCGTTTGTTTGTTTGTTTGTTTTTTCCAAACCAACAAACTTATCGTCTCACAATACACAACCATGCCCAAAGACGCACATTATAAACTTAATCGACATCTGTCGCTTTCTGTAGAAGTAAAAAGCAGGATTCCAAAGGATTTCATGGTGAATAGCGTGCAGCACAAAATGGGCTGATCGTGAAATATGAGACAAACCTACTTCCTGCTTGCGGTCTTCTTCTTTCGTTTTTTTTGTGTAAAATAATGTGCTGCCATCTCGTGGCCAACAGTGGAATACACCCAAAAGTAACAACAAAATAGTATGCTTTCCAAACATAAGATTTAAGTTTAGAAAGCATACTATTTTCTTGTTACTTGAACCTGGCGGAACGTCCATCTTCTTATCAGCTACTATTTACGTAACTCGACATTGAATTTTTTTCTACAAAAATACATCTAAAACACAACATACATCGTATTCACCAGAGATTCTGATGATTACATCGATCAGTCTGTACAGATCACGACAGACAGATGTGTTTTGATTGTCAAGTTTTGCTCTGACCAACCAATTAGAGGACAGAAAAATTGACCAGTTTGAAGTGAGGATTAATTTCACATCTGACAGGTTGCTATTCACATCAGGGCATGGTCCAGAACCCCTGTGAGTGGCAAGGGTTCACTATTTGGTTGTTTCGTCCCGACAATTAACACCTTGACATTTGAAGCTAACGTTGAATGTCATGTGACGTGTTTCGAAGCAGCAGAAAAGTTTCAAAACCTTTGTTGTCGCGTTTCGCTTTGAGGGTTGGTGTAGAGTGTGTGTGGGTGTGGGTGTGTGTGTGTAGTGAAAGTGAGTCAAGTAAAGTGTGATTAAGAGCTTTGTAATGATGTTTAGGCCAACGCGGGCACGGCGGCATTGGAAACAATGTGCTCATGGAAAGAAAGCATTTCATGCATGTAGGCCAACGCCGACTGTTAAACTGGAGAAGCGTTGCGGTTCTTTTTATTTTTTGTTTTTCGGGGAGGGGTGCATAGTCTGCGTTGACAAAACGGTTGGACCGACTAAGCAGACATCATCACGGCGACACTCGTTAATGAACGTCGTTAAATGACGATTAGTTGTGTGTTTAATTTGGAATGGATCCTGTTGGCCTCTTTGGCATCATCTTTCCATTTATCAATTTTCAGTTGAGGCGTTGACTGTCTGCTTCAACGAATCTAATTTGGAACCGTGACGTAAAAATGATGCTCACTTTGATGCGTTTGTCTTTTCTTTTTTCATTTTTTTAACTGGATGTTTTATATTGATGGCCAAAGAGTGTAAACTTATCCAAGTATTTAATGTCATTCCGTCTTTCTTTACATTTCCAGGTTACAACGGTTACATCACCGTCCTGCTCTCTTTTTAATTCATTTCATTAAAAAATATTCTTCTTTCTTCTCAAAGTAGCGGTTGAGTCGCGCCATGGCATACCTATAAAAAAAAAGTGGAAAAAAACAAGCATGACATTAGGAGATTTAATATATTACTTTAAATGGGATTGAAAAAGCTTACTGATATTTATTCATTTTCCGTATCCTCACGAGGGTCACGGGGGGGTGCCGGAGCCTATCCCAGCTATCTTTGGGCAGTCGGCGGGGGACACCCTGAACCGGTTGCGAGCCAATCGCAGGGCACACAGAAAAGAACGACCATTCACGCTCGCACTCACACCTAAGGACAATTTAGAGTGTTCATTCAGCCTGCCACGCATGTGTTTGGAATGTGGGAGGAAACCGGAGTACCCGGAGAAAACCCACGCAGGCAAGGGGAGAACATGCAAATTCCACACAGGAAGGCCAGAGTTGGAATTGAACCCGGCACCTCTGCACTGTGAAGTCAACGTGCTCACCACTCACCTACCGGGCCGCCTCTCCCTGATATTGAAGATAAATAAATTTCTCGAGAATACCCGCTTACAACAAACGGAGCTCTTGTAGGTCATTTCCCATACTCTGATTTTGGTACAGAAGAAGCTCTGGTTTTGCCCTAAAATAGCTTTTCAGTGTGGATTGGTGAAACAGATTTTTTTGTCTTTTTCCAAACTGTCACTGCACCGCCGGACGAGTTTCGGGTCTACTCAACATGATGGTGGAGTTCAAAACTGTACACACCAGACGGTAAGTTCTCAACAGTGTGTGCTCAAGGGAGCGCAAATATTTAGCAAATGGCCTCCTGTGTCCTTGTTGAACAAGGGACGGACACCGTTTCAATGTCCTCCTGAGGTATAAACGTTGAAATGCAAAATATTGTCCTAAGATATGGCGACAACGTGTGTCACGTCCAACTCTGTGGCTTTTTAGTTTCACCTGGGAATCAACTTAAAAGGCGCTGAAAGGAGTACAAAGCGTGAGCTTTTGCCCTCTTTTTGTCTGACGCCGAGCGGAGAATACAATGTGAAAGATTGAAATCGAAAGCGGAAAGAAAGCTGCGAAGAAGCCAGCAATCGGTTGTACTTTTTCCCGCTTTTTTTTTTCATCCGGTATGTATGACAGTCTATCGTTTCCTAGCCTTTCAAAATTCTACAAAGAATGTCAACAAGAAAACAAAAATATTTATTTGTTCACAGGATATTAATGATACGTGTTTTTATTGTTGACTTCACGAGCCACCCAACCTGTGGAGGAAAAAAAAAAAAAAAAAGAACTCCAAAGGCCCATTTTACAGTGATTTCATGAGCACTTTAACTCAAGCTGACACCTCAAAAGTGGCGTACTTAAAGTTTATCGTGATCGCGGATCAAACCGAGACCCTCCCCCTTTTTTCTTTTTGCCAGAGGAAAAATGAAAAGCAGGTAGTCACAATGTCCTTTTGTGCAAAAATGGACTTGAGCGGCATGCAGTGGTGGACCTCCTCCTTGTTCATTTCCTCATAATAATGTCTTTGTCAAAATAACAGGGCTGTCTAGCCAGCGCCACCGCACATCTAAACCGCACGCGCACTCACCCCCCCCCCCCCTCACACACACACACACACACAAGTGAGCAAAGTAAATATGGAGTCAAGACGTTCCTATTGTCACAATGCACTGCATCTGGCTCGGATTAGAGCACAAGGCCGCACAGACGCCTGTCACTCGTCGGGAAGTCGGTGGAGATTTGGCTCAGGGGGTGAACAGTGGGAGGAAATGGGCACACACACACACATGCACGGACACACGCACGCGCGCGTCTCCATGACTTCAGACAACATTTACTTGCACTGGTTTCATGGATACTTACCTCTGACGCTAAAAGTCTGACTAAAGGCTTCTTACAGCACTTTGGAGTACTACAGTTTGCTCATAGGTTAAATGTGCCACACAGACACAATATTGTGGAATGGTCCCCCCCCCCAACAGCAGACTGAAACTTCCATTGTTGTCCGAGACGCTTTATCCACAGAATGTAAGATCCAAGGTCGTACTGGAAGGAAACCGATCGACGCAGAACATTGCGGCGCAACCACGAGTCCAAGTCTACTGGAATGTTTATCTCTGTTAAACATGCTCTCTTTTCAATTCGCTTCACTCTTAAAATCTTAAACATCTATATATATATTGCGCGTCGTCCCGCATGCGGTCTGTCCTTCCGTCTGTCCCTTTTCAAAACGTACCTACTTCACCGCGCCGCTGCGCGCCGCCACTGCGCGCCGCCACTGCGCCGCTCAGGCAGTGGCTCACTACGATCGCGCGGGCATCTTAGCGAAAAAATGTTGTCTACCCACAAGCATTGCAATGAAATTGTTAGTTATTTAGTAGAGCTAAACATCTCTTTATTTTCGCGATAAGCAATGAAGATGAACAAAAAGTTGAACCAAGCAACAACACTTTTGTGGGCCGAAGGAACTAGCTGATGAGCCGCCCGGAGGGCGGCGAACCAGCTAGTAGAACATAAGAGTCGAGGCCAATTGGATGGAAAAAAAAATAAGTCGGATAGCTCGCCAGAACATCAACGCACAACATTGCGGGGCTGATCATATGACTGAGTCACAAATACGCAGATCGTTCTGGAGTAAGTGCATGTCAAAGTCAGTGATGCACACAACCTTGTGGAGAGACCCGATGTCGGAGTAGTGAGCGCACACGACGTTAGGGAGCGAGCGCACGTCAAAGTCATGGACCCACGCAATGTTGTGGAGCGACCACAGGTCAGAGTTCTAAACCCACACAACAATGTGGAGTGACCACGTCAACTTCATTCATTCATTCATTCATCTTCCGAGCCGCTTGATCCTCACTAGGGTCGCGGGGGGTGCTGGAGCCTATCCCAGCTGTCTTCGGGCAGTAGGCGGGGGACACCCTGAATCGGTTGCCAGCCAATCGCAGGGCACACATAGACAAACAACCATCCACGCTCACACTCACGCCTAGGGACAATTTGGAGTGTTCAATCAGCCTGCCATGCATATTTTTGGAATGTGGGAGGAAACCGGAGCACCCGGAGAAAACCCACGCAGGCCCGGGGAGAACATGCAAACTCCACACAGGGAGGCCGGAGCTGGAATCGAACCCGGTACCTCTGCACTGTGAAGCCGACGTGCTAACCACTGGACTACCAGGCCGCCCTCAACTTCATATATTAGCAAATAAAGGTCAAGCAAATGGATGCGCACAACGGTGGACTGACTACACGGCAGATTTAGACATTCTTGAAATGCTACGGCGCCACGGCTATGCCCGACTCACTTAGAGCACACAGCATTGCGGAGTGATTCGAAACTTGTATATTTGGGCACTCGTAAGTCGGGGTCACACTGTAGGTGTATTTGGATTGGGAGGTGTGGGGGTGGTGGACGCAGAGGTTAGCAGGCTCACCGTTCCGTCCGTCCATTTCCCACCGGGCTTGGCAACAAGTTCGGCCTTAAACGAAGGTAACCCGACCCGTCCGCGCATTGACTCGGGGGCGACCCGGGAGCAGACGGCGTTGGTGGTAGCGGCGCTGGGGTTCAAGGGATACATACTCAAATGCGGGAACAATAGCGGCTCTGTGCCTGAGCGCCCCTCTGGATCACATTTCCTCACGGGCTCCGCATCCAAATGAGGCGAGGGTGCTGCCGTTGATCTCGCAGGAGGTTACGAGAGGTGGGGGGTAGGAGCGGGTGGCGGCTGCCCGGTGTCAATAGTGATTTGGATCAACGAGATGGTGCGGGCCAGATGCAAAGAATGATAAACGGCGGCGCGGGAGCTTTTCAAAGCCTTCACACATTGCGATTGGAATATTCAGCATTTATTTGTCTTTCGCAATCTCGAGATGTTTCTCTTGTTTATTTTTATTTCAAAAGTCTGACGTAACAGCCAGTCTGTAGGCCGGGGCTTCACGCCGGGGTGGTCGTACTAAAGAGTCTCATCGTCGCACCGTGGTAAAGCCCCGTGACAATAAAGGTGGGATATAATCCGGCAACGGTAAATACAGTCGCGACAGCTCTCGTTTTGGATGTGCTAACCTGCGTGTGCCAAATAAAAATGAAGGAAGCACAAACCTGTGGAAGTCAAAATCAATCGAGGAGTAGTGAGACTGGAGAATTGCCCACAAACCCCAGAAGAAGTTGGATGCCTGGTTGAAGTAAAAAGTACAAAAAGTCACTCATCAAATAGCTTGACAGGTTGGTGAGTTTTAAGTGCACTCCAAGGGAGACCTTTTAAGGACCTCATGGAAACGTTGGGTTGGCAAGAACATGTATCGTTGAGAAAAGCCATAGTTATCTATATTAGGGTGGTGGTCTCCAACCACTGGACCAGCACAGATAATTTGAAGTAGAAAACAAAAAACACCACCCCGATGAAAAGTTGCTGGGTCACAAATGCAAAAAAGTTTGGCAAAACTTGTCGAGCATTAAAGGACGCATGATAAATCTCAATGCTCATGCTCTGACTTGAGCAGGACGTCGGACATTTTGTTTCAAAGGCAGCCATTTTGGGTGAATTCCAAGGCTCGGGTTTTGACAAACTCCGAATCGGAGCTCCAATTGGAAGTGGGCCTCCTTGACAGACGGGTGATGCGGAATTGTCAACTTTTTTTGCATACGCTATTTAAAGTGGGCGGAGCCTGGTGTCAAACTCAAACATTTCCAGGGATTTGGCATAAAATAGGGAACTCCTCACAAACCATCCCCGGCCCCCAGTTTCATAGATGGATATAAAATTGAATGAACATGCCGATCATAACAGGACAGAGGAAATGTCTCAAGGACCCACGGCGTGGAGTTGAGAGAAACATTTTTTGGGGGGCAAGTTGAAATCCAGTGCTTGTGAACTCCAATCAGAAAACACCATCAATTTGAACCCATTCCTCCCTAGTTTGTCACAGAACAATTTCCATTTTTGCGCCTGCTTTATTCCCTCTCTTTTCATTGTTAGACTACAAGAGCGCGTTTAAGGCTGATAGTCCAGTAAGTATGACAATTACGTTCCAAAAGTCTATTCGGTCTCTCATTTTTCCTTGTGTCACTTTCCAATCAACTCACAGCGCCTCCGTCGCGTTCGGAGCCATTCTCGGTCACATTTTCAGACAGGCAAACGATTTTAGTCTTAAAAACGGGAAGTTCGGTTGTGAGTCAAGCCTTCGCTCACCAATGAGAACTTGCAGACTTGCACGTAGAGTCGTGTCACCTCATCCCGGGTCACGCTGACGTCTTGCCCCGTGCAGTGTTTGTAGGTCAACAAGTAGGCCACCAGCCAGTCGCTCTGCAGGCGGCGGCTCGGCCAACGGCTGTAGTCGATGTCCTGGACACCTTCCAGAGCACCCCAAAAAACAATCATAAAAATCCCACGAGTCATATTTTGCCAGGTAAGACTACCCGAGTATAACGCTGATTTTTATTCAACATAGCTAAAGTCCCTACCAGTTGGACATCTCTGAAGGATGATCCCATGGACTGACGATCGTAAGAGTTAAACATGGAACACGCATACCGATCATCAGGTCCAAATGGACAATTTTACCCCTTTCCGATCAAAATCACCAAAGGCCTGATGAGCAGATGTCTTGGAAAGAGCATCATAAGCGATTTTCATGGGAAGTTTTAAGAGTGGCTGTTATGAAATTGACAATCGTAAATGCTAAACCTGTTCAATATTTAAGTTAGTGTACACACATATCGATAATCAGGCTAAATGCATACCTGTCAACTCATACGGTTTAGCCATAGTTCATACGGATTTTGTGGTGAATCTTACGTATATGGCTGTATCGCACAAATCATACGGATTCTGAAAATGTCTTTTTTTTTTCACCAACTCCAAATCATTTGGAAAAAAGTAACGCAGGAATACAACTCTGAACACAGTAATGCCACTAAGTAGAATGATGATTAGACATTAACCAGACATTGTATTATGGAGGGCCCGGTAGTCCAGTGGTTAGCACGTCAGCTTCACAGTGCAGAGGTACCAGCTGGTTCGATTCCAGCTCCGGCCTCCCTGTGTGGAGTTTGCATGTTCTCCCCGGGCTTGCGTGGGTTTTCTCCGGGTGCTCCGGTTTCCTCCCACATTCCAAAAACATGCATGGCAGGCTGATTGAACACTCGAAATTGTCCCTAGGTGTGAGTGTGAGTGCGAATGGTTGTTCGTTTCTGTGTGCCCTGCGATTGGCTGGCAACCGATTCTGGGTGTCCCCCGCCTACTGCCTGAAGACAGCTGGGATAGGCTCCAGCACCCCCCGCGACCCCAGTGAGGATCAAGCGGCTCGGAAGATGAATGAATGAATGTATTATGGAGATCTACAATAAATATTGAACATTTCGTGGGTTTTTTTCTGCCGTTACTTTGACATATAAAATGCTTTGGTATGTTATAAGGATTTTATGCTCTTTTTAAGGATTTTTGGGTAGTTTATACAGGTTGGCGCTCCGAAAGGTTGACAGATATGTAAATGTCGTTTTTTTTCCTTCCCTTTTCCAAAGGCCCAATTACTGGATGTCAATGGAATAAGATCTGGAGTGATTTTCCTGCGGTGTGATCAGCCCAATCTGCTTGGAAAGTGGCCGACAATCAAAAATGCAAAACCTGTTCAATATTCACAGGGGTCAGGGTTAGGTTTGACAAATGTGTGTGGGCTCGGGTTGGATCCAGGGTTAGGGTGTGCTCAAACAGTGTGGACTGTCTCCATCTTCCTGCAATGAGCGGGGGTTTGAAGAAATGCTGGTTTTGATCCTTTTGTAGACGGTTTTAGTCACATTTTTTTTCTTGTGGTAATTTGACTTGATCCTCAACGCGTAGCGTTTCTCTTGTAAAAATAAGCTAGCTGTTGGACGTTTAGCTGACTCTTTGCGGTAGTATTCAAGCGCAATAAAGGCGGTAGTGATTTACGCCGTATGGCCTCATCACTTGGCGTCATGACAACGGCTGCGGGTCGTCAGCCAACGTTAACGCACTGCTGCGGTTACCAATGATCAGATTTGGCAAAAGAGCTCACACTCACACCGTACTTAAAGACAAGAACAGATCCTTGGAGGAAAAAGAAGACTTGAAGAAGCACAATGACTGGCTCTACTTCAGTCAAATTAAAATGTACAGACTCCCCAAAAAATAAAAGAAACACTCAAGTACAGATACTTGAAAAAAAATCTATTGAAGTACAACAACATGAGTACCGGAGAACCAAACCTACCAGCAAATTCATTGAAGTGATTGCCAATATCGAAGGCCTGGTAGTTGTACTCGGCATACTCGTAGTCGATGAAGCTCACTCTTCCTGAAAGGAGGTGGCAGGGGGGGGGGGGGGGGGGGTATTGGCGTAAGAAATGGGACAGAACAGCTGTTATTTTATCGTTATCCCTACATTGAACTTTAAAAGCACACAATTTGAAATAAATATTCAAAAATATGAGACAAACACAGTCGGCTATTTATGTCGTTCTTGTTTAGTCTGTAAACCCCCATTGAAGCGTCACTTGGTATACCGTTTTTTTGTTTTTTTTAAATAACTGTGATGAATTTCACGGTTTTCTGAACTTTAAATTGAACACATCACAAAGTAAAAGCAACTACTGCAGCTTTCCTAAGTGATTGCTTCACCACTTTTTTTTTTCATATAAACCTACCAGTCTTTTTATTATTGTCAGCAGTATTCATGCAGGTTAATCACAAGCGAAGGCTGGCGCCCTGCGACATGGCCACATGTGAAAATAATTCATAAGACGTCCCCAAAAGCGCAGTCCCCCCCCCCCCCCCCCCCCGCTGGCTCACCCTGCTCACGGTCGTGGATGATGTTTTTGGTCAGGAGGTCGTTGTGACACAACACGATGGGCGAGCCCAACGGCGAGAGGTGGCGCTCCAGTGACTCCGCCTCCGCCGACAACATCGCCAAACTGGGCAACTGCGGGCCGGACGACGAACTGCAGGACGCCACAAACCGCAGAGAAGGGAGGAAAAAAAAATGTTTAGTTTTAAATGCGAGTTTGCGCAATTTGGACGAATGTTTCGCAGTGCTCAGAGCATGTTTAATTTAGATGTGTTGGCAGCATCGCGTGTTCAGTGGTAACAGCTGTGCTCACAACAACTTGAAAATGAGGTTTTAGGGCCCAACCGAGCGCAGCGGTAACAAGAGGGGTGTGAATCATTTAAAAATTAATAACCCCAAGAGTCAGTTTCACTTAGAGACTTGAAATTTGGTTTGGAATGTCTACCATGAGTAGACCCACAAAAAAGTCTCAAGCGGCTGCGGTCGAAAAATTACAGGGAGCCTTCCATTTTATATATAAAGCTCATTTTTTTTGTATCCAATCCAGGTCGACAATATAAAACGTGCCACAGTTTGTCTTTATTCACTGGTGTTTCTGCTCATCCGGCAGGTAAACAAGCTCTAGAGTCGAAGTATCTTTGGCTAAAGACTGTGGCAGGATTTACTTTTCTGGACATGGATTTTACAACTCCGTCAGACAGGAGAACATTTATTTTGGCCGTTGAAAAATACCTTTCACCAAAAGCACTTATTTTAGTCGTAGTAGAACAATCTAGAGAATCATAAGGTATGATTCCATCGACTTTCAGTGAACAAGAAAAAAAAAGACTGAACAAGAATCTTTCTGATTTCAAAGGGCTTTGAACACACAGAAATTTGGTAGCCTTCGACTTCCTGTTTGACTTTGAGCCGGCCTCAAATGTAGCGTTTAAAGCCATGCAGTCGTTCGCTTAATTGCAGTCTATCACCTGCGTTAACCGCGGCCCGACATGATAAACACGCTTGATTCCCTTTCAGCTCAAGTGCGTCGATTAGGCGAAGCTTTTGAAGCCGTCGCCATCTTTTTTGGGCGGCGTGCGTGCGTCCGCCTCCTGCTCATCAGCGGGAATTTCCTCCATTTATCAATGCGGCTTATTTAAATATGACTCCGATGCCACGAGAGCGTACAAGAGTGCCTTTTCTTTGCACTCTTGTACGCTCGCGCCAGTGCATGCCGGCGACCCAGCGGGATGCCTTTTTCACATGCACTATTGGCCTCGGTGCGTGTGTGCGCGCGTCCCGTGCGTGTGCTGCAGCTGCGCGCCGCCTATCTATGCGCAGCGGGTGGCGCCCAGGCTGAAGACCTCCCCTGCAGGTGCACCATCTTCCTGCTCTTTCTTTGGACGTTTCCTCTGAAGATCACATTCACGCTCAAGAGTACAAAAGTGCCTCTGATGCCTCTCCATGCAAAGACTAATGAATACACACATACACGGGCTCACACACACGCTGGTACTCAGAATTGTTGGTAATCATGGCTCACAGCGCAGCACCATCTATTGGGTCTCCACAAGAAGTGCAGCCTGCGTGGACAAGGCATCCACTCCCGTTGTTGCTCCCACAAGGATTGCATTGTTAAATGCCCGGTCATTGACGAACAAGACGTATATCCTGAGGGAGTTTTTCCTTTCCAATGACCTGGATTTTCTCTGTCAGACGGAGACTTGAACAGGTCAGTATAATGCTTTAATTGAACTGTTGCCACCTGACTGCGCCTTCTTGGACTCCACGAAGATTTTTGGCCATGGTGGAGAAACCGTGAGTATTTTTTAAAACAATTTTAAATGTAAACTTTGTATATTCACTACATCCTTGAGTGATTTAGGTCCTATTGAGATGACAAAACCTTTTGTGTTAGCCTTGGTAGCTCTGAGTCACAAACTGCCCCACTGTGGTGTGGTGTTCCACAGGACTCAATTCTGGGGCCTCTGCTGTTCTCGCTGTATCTGCTCCCATTGGGTTCCATCTTAAGGAAACATGGTATGTCTTTCTGCTGCTATGATCTATGAGAGGGGGTTGTACATCTTGAAGTTGTCGGTCAAAATAGCGATTTAAAACATTAGCAGAAAACCAGACTTTTTTCACTGTAAAAAAACAATGACTTTGAACAAATATCCCTTTTCACACTTATTTTTCAAACATTTATAGTCAAAATGCCACGATGTAAAGGCGATATTGTAAAATGGGTTAAGTGCTGTCATGGCAGTAACTGAGCATGATTTGTTATTCATAAAGATCCCTCGGTGATGCTAACGTTGACCTAATGTTAATATATATGTTTTTCTCATCCAAGTATGAAACTATAGCATGAGTGTGTCAGGAAGTGTTGTCTGCTCTTTGTTTTGCACCTACTTCTGACCCAGCGAGCCCTCCCTGTCAAAGATAACATAAGTAATTGTATATACGTTATAAGTCATTATAATACATTTCGAAGTCACCTAATGGAGCGGAGCATGGCAGGGAGAGGAAGATCATGACAAGAGAATGCTGCTGGCTTCCATCACAGCGCTCACAAAATTCACCTTTCACCTCGCAGCTCACAACTACCACCAGCGAGATGGCAGGAAGTCGTCCAATTTAATGCATACATGCTAATTGACAGACTAATGTGGACCTAAATGGACATGTGACAAATTTCTTGATCCTGTCCTAATCTTGACAGAACTGAGTTTAACACAGAATATCAGACTTCCTTTTGTTACCTCAACATGTCAAGCGTCATGCATTTAAAAGTTGTTCCATCGAATGGTCCTTTTCCTCAGGTTTGCCCCGCCTCATAAATAAACTGGCTGCAACTATCCACCTGTACGAGCAAGAGAATCCGGATTTGTAGTCTATAGTTTGTCTATACATTCGCTGTCAATGGCCAGTGAGTATTTGTTTGTTGTTGTTGTTTTTTTGTTGTTGTTAATCTGTGCATTGTAACTGGCTTGTAACCAGCCCAGCATGTACATTTTCTCTTGTCCAAAGTCAATTGGAATTCACGAGGGCTGCAGAAAATGAATGTGTTGATGTTGGGGAGAAGAGTTTTTAAAATGTCACCAATTAGGATATACATACTCTGATGTTGTCCAATGAAAAGCATTAATGAACAAATTTTGTGAGATTTTTTTAACTCAATTTGTTTCTTAACCACCTTGGTTATTTTTGTTATTGTAGAGATTAAAACACACTCGAGGACGGTTTATTACCTTGGCCCGCTGAGTTTGCCACTGTCCTCTAAGAGCGTGAGAAAATGAGACATCTTGGTCCACAGCAGACGCTCGCGGGGATGAGCGTTCGGTGGACAGATGGAATGGATTCTCGCCATCTCAGCTGCGATCAATCTGAGGGGGGAGGAGGATACTTTATTTTTCCTTATCGCCCTTTCTCGGGTGATGTTTTCTGTTCTAAGTCAACAGTGCTAGAAATGACACCACATGAATACATGCAGTATTATTGTTACGAATTCGCATTGCAGCTATACCAGATATAAAAAGTTGAATATTAAGTTTCAAGTTTTGACGTCGTAAGTTTCACGTCATTTATTACATTAAAATGTCAATGGGTTGACTTCCGTATTGGGCAGGGCAGGGTTAAAAAAAAAAGAAGGATTTTTTTCCGGTTCTGGTCATTGAAGAGCCTATTGTGCGTCTTCTTTTGAAATCTTTTTTTTTTCCAAATACTTGGCCTTATTTTTTTTATTTGATTTTATTTTTTATAGTACTATAGAACAGCGTTGCATTTACGTAGCTAGCAACTTTGATTTTTTTTATTTTTTTATTTTTACAAAAAAAGACGCTACCAATGACGTGCCATGATAGTTAGTCAATAAAATATCATGTTTTAGATGAGAAATTTACGTTAAAACTACTGCGTTTTGAGCTGAACATTATTACGCTGGGATGTAGAAATGTCTTGTTAAAATGTGAAACTGACCACATTATAAAGTGGTAGCTGATCTCCTTGCATTAAGTGTTTTTTTATTTGAAAAGTGTGAAGTGTTTAGTATATTCCCACCTTCCACGAATGCAGCATTTGTCAGGCCAAAAACACCCCAGAAGTCATAAAAATTTGAAAATATCTTAATTCAGCGACCATCAGACGTTTCGTTTTTTGCAAGACATATACAAAAAGATCACAATGGACGCGCTTGCGTAAGACGACAATGTGTCACCTCACGCTTTTGAAACCTCCTTGTCAATACGTCTACTGTTTTACACTTGCATGACAGTGAACACGCAACTGACTGGAATTGTTCTGACTTGTATATGGAGGGCTGGCAGAGCAGCCTGTCCTCCAGCACGTCTCCGGGGACAAACTGGTAGCAGATGCCGTTGCGGAAGCTGCAGTAGATCTGCGGGCCGCGGCCGTGAGAGTGGAGGAGGCGGAACATTTCCACCTCCCGCTGGCGGTCCACAAAGAGCTCGGTCTGTTGGCCGTAGACTCGTACCAGCACGCAGTCGGACTCGTCCACGGAGCAGCCCAGCAGCCGGTTGGTGATGCCCTCGGTGAACGTCTGCCGCCAGAGGACCGTGAAAGAATATTTGAGTTGACGAAGATGGGTCAATCATACAAAGAAACAATTGTTTGAGTCAATAGCTGTTGAAATCAATCGAGTTCTCGCCTTGATGTACAAATATTTGACATTGAAATGGGTCCATAAAAATGGTTCTTTTTTTTCTCCATCTGGAATCATTTCATGGTAAAGTGGCGTAAACCAAAGGAAATATCTATCTATCGTCATTAATTTAGCTTTGCTTCTGATATTTTTTTTAATTAATAAAAGGGTCTTGTCCTAACATACGAAAACAATCTTTGGCAAGGTTGACTGAAATTAGGTGAAAATCGCGAGCACTCGACATGAGCACGTCTGACATCGTTCAAAATGAAGTGGGTTCTCGCTCAGATACTCGGAGCTCCCCGTTGAAGTGTCTGCTGACACGACACATGACACAGTGTACACACCGCTGACACTTTCTCATTCTCAGACTCGGTCCCAGTGCAGGTGTCGCTCATACGTGATCAAAACCCTCCCCCAAATAAATACAAGCACAATACGCGAATTAAGTGGAGCATGCGGTCTGTGTGTGTGCTTTAGTAGACCTGCCGCAGATGGAGAGGTCACCCGGCCCATGTGATGTCACCTAACAAACATAAACTCTCTTTCAGACTCTGATTGAGCCAACATGGCGACACAATGAGTTTCTTATGGCTACACTAACACACCTCCACCCGCAAGACCTTGTCGTTTTGTTTTCATTCATTCATTCATCTTCCGTACCGCTTGATCCTCACTAGGGTCGCGGGGGGTGCTGGAGCCCATCCCAGCCGTCTCCGGGCAGTAGGCGGGGGACACCCTGAATCAGTTGCCAGCCAATCGCAGGGCACACAGAGACGAACAACCATCCACGCCCACACTCACACCTAGGGACAATTTAGAGTGTTCAATCAGCCTGCCATGCATATTTTTGGAATGTGGGAGGAAACCGGAGCACCCGGAGAAAACCCACGCAGGCCCGGGGAGAACATGCAAACTCCACACAGGGAGGCCGGAGCTGGAATTGAACCCGGTAACTCTGCACTGTGAAGCCGACGTGCTAACCACTGGACTACCGGGCCGCCGTCGTTTTGTTTTACCTATTACTATTTTGTGGTTGTGTATGGACAATAAATATGAGAAAATATCATGCATTTCCAGTGAATTAAGGGAAACTAGACATAGTACTGGAAACATGGAGGTAAACTACATGACCATCCTCAACTTTATTAAAGACACTATTTCCAGATAATAAAACATTGAAAGACAGAATGGAGGGAATGTATAAGTTGTGTAGCCCACAGAACATAAAAAATGAATGCGCACAACATTGTGGAGCGACTACATCAGTCTAGCCAAATGCTAATTATTGTTGAAAAATCGTCAACACATAGCATTAAGATATGAAGTAGATTGGGTGTAACATACGAGAGGAACATGTAAGCGTCTTCCTTGTCACGTCGCGTGCTCGCCAGCAGGTGGCGGGTTCTCCCGCCACCTGTTCGGCACACCTGCCCGTTATTTCGGGCTGATTACGTGCCTTTATTAGGCGACTCCGGCAGTCATCTCACTGCCGGAGAATTCCTTACCGTGCCATTGTTCGCTATTTGCTATTCTCGTCGTTCGACCATTTCTCGCTGCCCTATTGCCTTACGGCCCCAATTCTTCGCGTACTTCATATTGTCATCTAATTGTTTTCTCGGTAGTTCCTCGCCCTTTATCGTTTCGCGAGCGTTTTCGGTTATCTTCCATATTCTTTCCTGGTTCTTATTTGACCAGCGCTTTCTGTTACCGTTTTCCCTGTTCGGGCTCCTTTTGTTATTTATTAAAATCCCTTTGTTCACACAAGATCTTTTCGTTGTCTGCTTCTCCGGGGATCCACCTCGTCTTTTTTTTTCTGTTGTGCACGAGGCGATTTCTCATCGCCTCGGGCTCAACGTGACAGAATTCTCCGGCCACCATGGATCCCGCAGACGCCGAAAAGATCTTGTCCGCTCTTGCTCGACAAGAGCGGCAAGTGAGTCAGCACCGCCAAGCCCTTACGGAACTCAACGGCGCGGTCTCCATGCTGGCTCATCGGTTCGATGATCTCGAACCTCGCCTTATTCGGGTGGAGGAACGAAGACCACCTTCCGGGCTTCGTCCTACCACCCCGGAGGCTCCCTCCTCGTACCCTCCTATGTCGAGGGAGCCCTCGCTTCCACACCCCCCTCGCTACGGGGGTGAACACGGGCAGTGTGGACACTTCCTACACAATTGCTCGCTAATATTTGACCAACAGCCGTCCGCCTACGCTACTGACGCCGCCAAGGTGGCCTATATCATGAGTCTCTTGACAGGTCCGGCGGCATCGTGGGCAATCGCGACCAGCGACGCAAAGCCGAATCTCCGCACCTCCTATCCGGATTTCGTGGCAGCCTTCCGTCGGGTGTTCCACCATCCCGTGCGGGGCAGAGAGGCGGAGGGGCGGCTGCTCGACCTGCAGCAGGGAAGGCGTTCGGTCGCTGACTACTCCATCGAGTTCCGGATCCTGGCCGCGCAGAGCGGTTACGACGATCGGGCCCTGTGTGGACTGTTTCGCCGTGGCCTGAACTCATTACTCAAGGACGAGCTGGCGACCCGCGACCACAGCACCGATTTGGAGGAGCTGATCGACCTCGCCCTCCTTATGGACAATCGCCTGAGGGAGCGAGGCCGGGAGCGTGGAGGTGATCGGTATCCGTCCCGCCGCACCACGTACCGTGAGGAACATCGTGGGTTCGGTGATCACCCCCGGGACGAGCCGATGCAGCTGGGCGGCAAGGACGGTGGTGCGGAGGAAGAAAGGCGCCGTCATCGCGACCGTGCTACAACTAGCGGCGACCAACCATCCCCCCGCGCCGCAACCAGCCATCCGGGATCGTCCTTCCACGCTCCTCCCGAGTACTGTGAGTCACGGCCCCGCGCGTCGCCCCCCGAGTCTAGGCGAGTCGATAAGCGACCAGGACATCCTAATAGACTCGAGCTCGAGGCGGAGGTATTCGGCGAGTCCCGGTCAAGACGGGTTCGGGCCCTGGTGGATTCGGGAGCCGATGATTGTTTAATGGACACTAATCTCGCGTCCGAACTGGGGTGCTTTTTAGAGGAGTTGGTTGTGGCGAAGCGGGTGCGTGATCTGGATGGGCGCCTCCTGGCGGTGGTAACGCATCGAACGGAGCCGTTAAAGCTTTCATTATCCGGGAATCATATTGAGCATCGTCGTTTTTATGTTATGCGGTCCCGGAACGCCCCGATCATCCTCGGTTTACCCTGGCTCCAGACGCATAACCCGGTGATCTCATGGGCGCGCCCCGCTATCGATAGCTGGAGCCCTTATTGTTACCAGCACTGCCTGCGGTCAGCCGTCGGGAGGCACGAACGCGTCACGCCCCCCGAGGAGATCTGCCTTGACGGAGTGCCGGAGTGCTATCGGGATCTTGGGGAGGTCTTTAGCGAGGATCGCGCGCGCTCCTTGCCCCCACACCGCCCCTACGATTGCGCGATAGACCTGCAGGCGGGCGCTCCGTTGCCAACCTCGCGTCTGTATCAGGTATCCCATCCCGAGCGTGAGGCGTTAACGGAGTATATTAACAGCTCGCTCGCTGCAGGTCTCATCAGACCATCACGCTCACCGTTAGGGGCGGGTTTCTTCTTCGTAGGGAAGAAGGATAAGTCCCTACGACCCTGCGTAGACTATCGTGGACTAAATGAAATTACAATTAAAAATAGATACCCGCTACCCTTGTTGGACTCCGCCTTCGCCCCATTGCAATCAGCCACCATCTTCTCAAAATTAGACTTACGCAGCGCGTACCACTTGGTTCGCATCCGAGAGGGCGACGAGTGGAAAACCGCGTTTAAGACCCCCCTGGGCCATTTCGAATATCTCGTCATGCCTTTTGGCCTCACAAACGCACCTGCCGTCTTCCAGAACCTCATTAATGACGTGCTCCGGGACATGATCAACATCTTCTGTTTTGTTTATCTTGACGACATTTTAATTTTTTCTCGTTCTCTGCATGAGCACCAGCAACATGTTCGGCTGGTGCTACAACGTTTGCTCGAGAACCGGCTCTTCGTCAAGGCAGAAAAGTGTGAGTTCCATGTTCCCGTCATCTCCTTCCTGGGGTTCATTATAGAACAGGGCAAGCTACGGGCGGACCCCATTAAGACGCGTGCGGTCACTGAATGGCCGGTCCCGTCCAACCGTAAGGAGCTGCAGCGCTTCTTGGGGTTCGCCAACTTCTATAGGCGTTTCATCCGTGGTTACAGCCAGATGGCGCTTCCCCTAACCCGCCTTACCTCGGTCAAAATCCCTTTTAAGTGGGACCCTGCCGCGGATGCGGCGTTCGCGCGTCTTAAGGCGGCGTTCACTAGTCCCCCGGTGTTGCAACATCCTGACCCTGACCGCCCTTTCGTCGTAGAGGTGGACGCCTCGGATTCAGGGGTGGGTGCGGTGCTGTCCCAACGCTCCCCAGTCGACCAGAAGCTGCACCCCTGCGCCTTCTTCTCCCGTCGACTCAGTGCCGCCGAGTCGAACTACGACGTGGGCAACCGGGAACTGTTGGCTGTGGTCACCGCATTACAGGAGTGGCGGCACTGGCTCGAGGGGGCTAAGGAACCGTTTACCGTATACACGGACCATAAGAACCTCGCCTACCTCCGCTCCGCGAAGAGACTTAACGCCCGTCAGGCCCGGTGGGCCCTCTTCCTCACCAGGTTCGACTTCGTTCTCACCTACTCCCCCGGTTCCAAGAACACTAAGCCTGACGCCCTTTCCCGGCTCCACGAACCTGCGGGGAGGGACCGTTCCCCGGAGACCATCCTCCCGACCCAGTGCATAGTGGGGGCCGTCCAGTGGGAGATTGAGCAGCGGATCCTGTCCGCCCTGGTGGGGGTGCAGGTGCCGGCGGGGTGCCCAGCAGGGAAGCTGTTCGTGCCTCCTGCCCTCCGTTCGGAGGTCCTGCAGTGGGGACACGCATCCAAGGTGGCGTGTCATCCCGGGGTGAACCGGACTGTGCAGCTCGTCGCCCAGCGTTTCTGGTGGCCGGAGCTCCGCCGCGACACGACGGAGTTCGTCAAGGCCTGCACCTCCTGCGCCTGCGGCAAGTCGTCGCATCAGCCCCCGGCGGGACTGCTCCAACCGCTGCCCATTCCTCCTCGCCCGTGGTCTCACATCGCGGTGGACTTCGTCACGGGCCTACCGCCTTCCCGGGGCCGGACGGTCGTGCTCACGATCGTGGACCGCTTCTCCAAGGCCGCTCACTTTGTGCCCTTGTCCAGGTTGCCGTCGGCGCTGGAGACCGCCAACCTCCTCATCCAGCACGTCTTCCGTCTCCACGGCATTCCGGCGGACATCGTATCGGATCGGGGGCCCCAGTTTGTGTCCCGCGTCTGGAAGCGGTTCTGCCGGTCCCTCGGAGCTACGGCCAGCCTGACCTCGGGATACCACCCTCAGTCCAATGGGCAGGCTGAGCGCGCCAACCAGGATCTGGGGGCGGCCCTCCGCTGTGTCTGTCTCCACCGTCCGGCATCCTGGGCCGACCACCTGCCCTGGGTGGAATACGCCCACAACACTCTCGTCTCCTCCGCTACAGGCAGGTCGCCGTTCATGACGGCCTACGGCTACCAGCCACCGCTGTTCCCGTCCCAGGAGGGGCTGGTGGAGGTCCCTTCCGTGCAGCGCCACCTTAAGCGGGCCCATCAAGCCTGTGTCTTCCAGCGCCTTGGCGCCCCCTCCCGCTCCGCCGCCGCCCCCGCGGGTGGTCGACGGGGACCCGGTGTACACGGTTCGTGCCATCCTGGACTCTCGGCGCAGGGGCAAGGGCTTCCAGTACCTGGTCGACTGGGAGGGCTACGGGCCGGAGGAGCGGCAATGGGTGCCTCGCTCCTGGATCCTTGACCCGTCCCTTCTGCGCGACTTCCACGCTGCTCATCCGTCCAAACCGGGTAGTCCGCCGGGAGGCGTCCGTTGAGGGGGGGGTACTGTCACGTCGCGTGCTCGCCAGCAGGTGGCGGGTTCTCCCGCCACCTGTTCGGCACACCTGCCCGTTATTTCGGGCTGATTACGTGCCTTTATTAGGCGACTCCGGCAGTCATCTCACTGCCGGAGAATTCCTTACCGTGCCATTGTTCGCTATTTGCTATTCTCGTCGTTCGACCATTTCTCGCTGCCCTATTGCCTTACGGCCCCAATTCTTCGCGTACTTCATATTGTCATCTAATTGTTTTCTCGGTAGTTCCTCGCCCTTTATCGTTTCGCGAGCGTTTTCGGTTATCTTCCATATTCTTTCCTGGTTCTTATTTGACCAGCGCTTTCTGTTACCGTTTTCCCTGTTCGGGCTCCTTTTGTTATTTATTAAAATCCCTTTGTTCACACAAGATCTTTTCGTTGTCTGCTTCTCCGGGGATCCACCTCGTCTTTTTTTTTCTGTTGTGCACGAGGCGATTTCTCATCGCCTCGGGCTCAACGTGACATTCCTGGCATGTAACCATGGAGGCACACAACGTTACGGAGTGATCAGTTTACTGTAATGCCAACCATTGTACCAGACTTTTTTTTTCAGATATTTGTAGGTACCTGTAAGAAGTCAGTCTGGATGGAATAAGCAAGTGGCTTTAGGCCCAGGCATGCAAACATGGATTCACACAACACTGTGGAGTGACCACATCAGTGTACTGGAACGTTAATCATGGTAAAATACGGACTACATAACATAAGATATTCCACAAAGTGGATGGAACAAAGAAATATGGCAGGACCAGTGACTGGCCTTCATGCGGATGTCTTGTGGCATCCAGTGAGGTCTCAGCATTCTCAGGAGGTCCAGGACGGAGGTGCGCGCTTCACTTTCATCCACGTGGACGTCAATGTGGAGAAGTTCATCGCACGTCTTCATTTTCAACCCTAATCTCATCAATGGAAACCTTCACCAAGTCCACTAATGCGTCCGCAGTGCATCCATGTCTGGTGAACCAACAATCTCGTCACTGTGCTGATTCAGAGGCCAATGGTCCCCTGAACAACTTGGCGGGACGAACAGTTTACTGATTAACCAACTGTCGCCGAACCACAGCACGGATACTTTCATATGTGATTATGTGATGAGCATTTGGTAAGTTGGTAGGTAGGTATTGTAGGTAGCTAGCTAGCGCTAGCTAGCTATCTAACTAGATAGATAGATAGATAGATAGATAGATAGATAGATAGATAGATAGATAGATAGATAGATAGATAGATAGATAGATAGATAGATAGATAGATAGATAGATAGATAGATAGATAGATAGATAGATAGATAGATAGATAGATAGATAGATAGATAGATAGATAGATAGATAGATAGATAGATAGACAGACAGACAGATAGACAGACAGACAGACAGACAGACAGACAGACAGACAGACAGACAGACAGACAGACAGACAGACAGACAGACAGACAGACAGACAGACAGACAGACAGACAGACAGACAGATAGATAGATAGATAGATAGATAGATAGATAGAACCAAAAAAAACGCTTTCGTTGCGCCGATTTATGCTAGACATGACTGACAAATGTCATGTTTCTAAGTGAAACTGGTTGGTGAGATTACTTTTTTTTCTCCACAGCATGTTACTCAGGTATTTTTGAGGATCAGCTTAGCTACCTAAAAGCAAATCTATTTATTCAATTTGAATTAGTGACCAGAAATCCTTCATTTGTTTAAAAAAACAAAACACACACATTTGATTCGGCTAAACCTCTACTATTTAAACGTGTATTTCATGGGCGTGTTCAGGGGTGGGGGCTTCTTTTTAAATGATTTAGTAATGATGTTTACTCCTTTTCACGCTTAACAGTAATTACTCCAAATACTTAACCAGCTTCTTGATGACAGCTTGCCATCAAAGAGTGTCTTCAGCATCAAAGAACACTTCTATTAAAAATGCACGCTGAACCAGACATACGGTTTTATTTTTATTTTTATTTTATTTTGAATGCCAGCTGCTGCATATGCGTCCTGTCGCATGCTTGCTGTCATCGTTGTTATAGGATGATAGACAAGTGAACTTTTCAAGGTCTTTGATCCTCTGGAATGAATCATTGATGACAGAATCAACAAAGAGGCAACAAAAAGGTTACTGAAGTTTCTCTGTTTGCCTTTTGAAGCAAAACCGCTGGGATTCACAGTCCGTTTACTCGGGAATATGTCGGATTTCATATGCCAGCGGCTGAGGAGGATGTAAAGCAATAGAGGTCTTCCACCGGTGTAGAACAAAAAAAGACAAAAACATCAGGAGTTTGGAATTTTTAAAACTGAAAATCTTCCCCTTTTTAAACATTTAATTTATTTTTAAAAACGTTCAAACAGATTTTTTCAACCTCATTTCGTTTTACAATTGGTCAAGCCTGTTGATTTGCTTTTCAAAATTAATGACATTTTTTAAATTGCTCACTTGAAATTTTGCAATTGATAATTTGAAATGTAATAATTTACATTTTGACTTTTCTTTGACATATTAGAAACATTTTTGTTGATTTCTTTAAAATAATGACATTTTTAAATTATAATTCTTTTAACTTTAAGAGCGAAAATGTGCAAACATTGACATCATTTTTTTATTTATTATTTTTCAACTTTAATTAATCTTTTATATTGTATTTATTAAGCATGCAATCTAATGAACGATTCAGGGACATTGGTTTTAAAAAAAAAACAACAACAAATCTGTGGTTATTTTTCTGTGCATATGTGTATTTTATATATACTGCACCAATTCAACAAACAGGCGAATGGGTCTTTTAGCAAGACACAAAGGCCCTTTTCTCTTGGACGACTTGTGTGAAACAAGAACATTCCTTGGATGACAAGGCAGACAGTTGTCGCAAATTAACCTTTTTGATGGGGTCTCGCACTAGCCACACTATCAAGGCCTTTCATTTGTCAAGAAAAAAAGTCATTTCAGACATCCATACAGATTATTTATATTTCCTCTCCAATAAAATATATTGACTTGAAAGCCTTTATTGCCATTGGAAGGTGCAGATACAACGAAATTGAAATATGTACGCCCTTCGTCTCCCGTGAAGAACCTAGCCAATCCCCACTGTCATTTCCACCAACACTTTTGTGTGCAAACGCACTAATGGACAAATTTAGCACATCAAAAGAGGATTCAATTTTCTTTTCAATCACGCCGCTTCGGAAGAATAGCACATCAACAATCAGGGGGCCATTAATGGGGCGGAGCCATTCGGGCCGGAGCGTGTTTGCCACCGGAGCCCGACGGAGATGGCGCTTAGCTGACAATTTGATGGTCGGGGAGATGTGTCAAAGAGCAAATGCACGCACAGTAGAGAGCTAAGTTTGGTTGTTAGCCAAAACAGCAGGACCAAGAGAGAGAGAGACAGTCTGTCAGGTGGTGTAAAATGCAGAGTTATTAAATACAGTTTTGTGCACGGTAATAAACATTATGTGGAGATGCCGCTTAAAATTCTAGCTGAGTTTATTAGTTTCACACAGTTGACCTCTAATTAATGTTAAGTGGAGAAGACATCTTATAAAAATGATTAGCATTCGATTAGACCGTCGTGTTGATTGCACCACTACGATGTTTATGTTCTGGCCACTTATGAATAATTTGCATCGTTTCTTTCTCCAAAATAAGTCTTTTTAATCTTGTAACTCCGTTTTCACATATAGAACAGTAAAATTGTTTCACGCTTTCAGGGACAGCGGTTACTGCAGTGGACAGATGACCCATGTTGTCAGGTTACAGGGGACGCGGAAGGGTTAATGTTTTTAGAAAAATGCCTTTGTAGAAATAAAAGGCTTCCCCTCTAATCCATGAGCAGCGGATTCAAGTAAATACTGTACGGTAAATGTGGTCATAGCTGAAGTTGACAGGGCAAGAGCTGTGTTCATGAAGCATCCAGACCTGTGGTTCTTAACCTGGGTTCGATTGAACCCCAAGGGTTCGGTGAATCGGTCTCAGGGTTTCCACGGAGCCTCTGTCATGGAGGGGAAGACACACCTGACTCAACATATATTAGTGATGACACGCCCGCCTGGCCATCACTGGCTGCAGATGATCACGTGACATTGCTTGTCCAATCAGTGCTGTGGGAAATTTAGTTCGCTTTAGTGGTCAACATGTGACTGTCATGATCGTACGTTGTACAATCTTCTTTTTAAATAAAAGAGTATACTTATCTTTTTTTTTTTTTTTTTCTGTTTTTAATAAATGTGTTTTTTTTAATATCTTGAAGTTTTAATAATAATAATAATAATAATACATTTTATTTATAAGCGCCTTTTTCAAAACACTCAAGGACACTTTACAATAACAAAAAACACAAAACAATACGGGTATATATATATATATATATATATATATATATATATATATATATATATATATATATATATACTGTATATGTACAGTATATACTTTTTCTTCTACTAATGAAGCGTGCAGTGAATGTGCATTCAGTACCAGCCAATTCTGGACCAAGTCTGAAAAGATGTTTAAAAACGTCTTTGGGAGTGAATGAGTTAACTGGTTGGGTTCTGTAGCTCTAAGAAGGTTAAGAACCACTGATGCAGGCACATAGTAGTTCTTTACTTATTAAATATGTATCGACGGGTCTGTGACCTCGGCTCGGTCTTCATTTCAAGTTGGAAAAAAAAAAAACGAGAATGCCTGCAGTTACCTACTCTTAATTACATATTCACTTTGAACACACTGCCAGTGCTTGCCCTCCACTGCACTTGTGTTAAAATAATAATTTAAAAAAAAAAAACATCATCTGTCAAGTGGCGTGTGCGCTTAGTATCCACTTGTCCTCACAGGAGCCGTATGCTTACTGCTCTTAGTCCTTCCTTTCAGTGCAAAAAAATAAAGTTATTGAATTCTTGGCGGCATCGCTGACATCACCATTGTGTACGCGCATGTAAATGCACAAGCAACGGTGAGGAATAAGGGTCATCTGGCACACACATTCATGCAAACACACACACACACACACACACACACACATACCTGAGGTGTCTTTCGGTGGGCTGAATAAAAAAAAAGTTATTATTCATTTTATATGGTTGACAAGTGTCTCACTTTCACAGGCAGATTATGCGAGCTGACTTGAATATCACCGCGTCGTTCGAATCTAGATTAATCTTTTGAAAATTCAACCCCAAAAGAATACTTCACTTTGCGACATTATATTTTGGGAAGCATACCTGCCACGAGTAGATTCACGTTAACGTCTGAAACAGACATGACCGGTTTGAAGAGGCCATTTTAAGGTAGATGGGCAACTTTTGAAACATTTGAGATTTTGGCGTTGAATTTGAGAGAATGACGGTGAAATTTAATGAATCGCCATTGTTTCAGTAGTACACTCCGGAAGATTTGAAAAAGTGAGCCCTCGATAGGAGTTTCACTTAGCATTATAGCATTTAGTCGAAAGATCTATTTTGGGTAGACCCACAAAAAACATCGCAAGAAGCCATACCTGAAAATACACAGGAAGGGTTTAGGGCCTTATGAGGCCAATTGCAGGGGTCTTCCAAAGAAGAACTTGACAGCTTTTTTTTCCAATTGCTAACAAATTTGAAGCACATAAAATATATATTAAACAGATGATTGTTAGAAAATTTTAATACATTTAAATTCACATCATTTCGTGTGACTGGAACATAGATGAAAAGTTGAAAGAAATTTCTGTCAGCATATTTATTATGAGTCGAAAACATGGGGGGTGGGGGGGGATCAAGGTTCAAATAAACACAGGCCAGCGAATTTGCTTTGAAGCAAATATTTTACGCTCTAGTTGACCATTTTCAGGTGTCCTTAAAAAGCTGACTTGTCGTAGAGATTTCAAAGAATTTTTGGAACAATTTCAGTTTTTGTCATTGCTTGTTTGTGCTGCCAGGAAACAAATATTGACCAATTGACACTGGTTCGAGTAGTACACTAAATGGTTAGAAAATTGAGCTCTCAAAGCCAATTTCACATTGCAATATAAATATGCATATCATTAGTAGACCCACAAAAAAAGTCTCAAAAAAGACACGGGGAGTCTTGCGTTTTGATTAACTCATTCACTCCCAAAGACGTTTTTAAACGTCTTTTCAGACTTGGTCCAGAATTGGCTGGTACTGAATGAGTTAAGGATGTTGTTTCGGGAGTTTGAACATTTCCATTTACTCCATATATGGCTATTTATCCCTTTCAAGGACAGCGGTTACTAGAGTGGACCGCTAATCATATTACGAGGTTACAGGGTGTATGAAAGAATTAATATAACAAATGCACACCTATGTAATGTGGCTTGTTTCAAGCTAACAATTCACATTATGTCACAGAAATACAGAAAAACGAATAAAATCCTACACCCTAGTTGTCTACAGGCAAAATAATCTTTTCACAAGTCCTCAGAGATGTCCGCAATTCGGTGTGTTTGTGCGTGCGTGTGCGCACACAAGGCCTAAATGGAGAAGGCGTGCTGTAGCGGCACGTTAATGGTTAGCGGGCCCCAGTGGACCAGAGGCGCGTGCGCGTACCCGCATGCATGTGTCTGGGTCACATTAAAATTAAAGAAATGTCGCTTAAATGAACGCCGCTGTTTTGATATGATGGCTTCGGAAAAAAAAGAGACAGTGAAGGAAGAAAGTTCAATTGAAGTCAGTTTAAACGCGCGTGTTTCACCAGTTATCGTGTAGAATACAAAACGTAGATTTGTTGGCCGTCAGACAGAATCTCTGGAATGAGTTTGTGTTTGAAGAATCCTTGGATATTTCTCAAAGGACTCTTATATGGAAGCTTCGATCCAAAATTGATGGCTTTCTGTGTTTTAATGCATGGTTGCTTGTGACTTTTTTGTGATTCTACTCATGAAAGACACGACTACCAAAACACACTTTGCTAAGTAAAATGAGGGGCTAAATTTTCCCCAAAAGCTGGAATGCCTCACTGAACCATGTTCCTCATCGCTTCATGTTCCATCCCTGTGCAATTTTGAACACTCAAAAATATTTTGCTCTTTTTTTCCCCCCCACTTGTAAGTCTAGTAGAAGTTCAAAGTTGGAAACAATCTGACAAATCGTGTTGGATTAATGTCTTTTTCAATTATACCCAAAAAGTGTCCTCAAATAGTCACTTCAAAGCTATACAGCAGACATCCCATGTCATGGCTTCTTGACAGTTTTTTTGACTATGGTAACTCATGATAGATATAGTCATAAAATTTTAGGTTGTAAAGTGAAACTAGCTTCGGTGGCTCATATTTCCTAAAAAAATCTATGAAGGTTTGTGGCGACGCCACTCTACTGAAGCGCGCCTCAGGAGTCGATAGTCCGCTGCTCTCTGCAGTGCGTGCGTAAGCGCGGACATGTACGCACGCGCGCGTCTTTTGGTTTCAACCAATCAGTGCCGATGCAACTGACGTCACAGATGAAAGAAGCTTTGAACGACAACAGCTAAGTTAGCCTAGCCGACACGACGCTCGAAGTCAGACAGATAATCTGGTCCTTTTTTGCCAAATTTTTTTTTTTTTTACTACAATAACTGTCTTGTCCGCGGGCCTTTTTTCATTCCACTGGGGTTTAGCAAGTGTGTTTATAAAGAAACGAAAATCTCGAGGTTCACCACTGAACCAATGGCTTTCACCATCTCGCTCAGCTCACATGCACTGACAAAAACTCAATATTTTACCATTCATCATGCAAAATTTGCCACCTGTCTCGTATACCTGATTCAAATTTGATAACAATGGGACAAAATATCTTAGACAAAGTTGTATTTGAAGGAACCCTGATTATGGCCAAAACCTAGCAAGTCAAATCAAACCAAAATGGGTCTTTTTGGGCATGATTGCTTGAGATTTTTATTTTTTATTTTTTTTTTGGGTGGGTTTAGCCATGATAGACACATCTTATGCACTTATACTCGTTATAGATGTAAATATCGTCATACATAACAGTGTGCAGTGCATTCAAGGTACACACACACACACACTTTTTAAAAAATGGGCTTAATAAAAAGCGCCTTTGAAAGCAAAAGGACTGTGGCTGCTCAAATTTTAATCACTGCATTTGATTAATTCATTCCTTTTCCCACAAGCACACTCGTTCCAAAAGCGGCACGAACGAGCGCGGAGTTACTTCACACTCCAAATGTTTTTTGCAATGTTTACCTTGTTTTTCTTATTTTTTTCCATTTACAGCCCACAAAATAAGTAAATAAAAACTAATCAACGCAAGCTCGTGAAAGAGTTTTGGCTCAAGGACGTTATAAGATTAAAAACAACCTGGCGCATTCAAGCTGCAAGGCAATTGGATGTAAGTCCATAGAGAGTTAATTTTTATTTTGGTCCACGTTGTTCATGCAAACATTTAAAAACGTTTCTTTTACCAGTAGGGTGGGGGACAAAAAAGTGCTGAGCCTTTTGAACAAACAAACAGTAGCACCTAGCAAGATGTTTGAAGTCTCGCTCTTTCGTTTAGGGTGTCATGGGAAACACACGGATGCTATTGCCAATTTTCAACAATCTTACAATACACACAACAAACATAAGACATTATGCTTTGCCGTTTTGGCAATAGATCCAGCTAGATTGCTGGATACCAATTCGACAAATGTGAGGAACTCTAACTCAATCTCAAAATACTCGGTTGACTCTTCCGTGACATTGCAAAGAAAAGTTTCAGTGCAAAATGGTCTTGAGGGTGTTACGTTCAAATCCACTTTATCCAATCCAATTTACGACAACTGAAACACGATTACTTCGACCTTTGCAGCAAATTAAACTAATATGAGGAGCTATATCAACACCATACCAGACGAATTTGATGAAAACATTCCAGTTCAGTTTGATCTTATAAGACACTTAAAAAAATGCATGTATTGAAAACGCTAACGGGTATAAGATGTTGAATGAAAAAAAAAAAAAATCACAATTGCTAAGGCTAATTCGTCAGAGAAAGTTAGCAGCAAATAAAACAAATGGAATAAATCCCACACGAATGACATTATCACAAAGTTTTGTGAAGACAGGTTTTAAGGATTACACGGTAAAATCCAATGCCTTTTTTTTTTTTAATTTCTGATTAAAAGCGGGCAGCCCGGTAGTCGAGTGGTTAGCACGTGGACATCACAGTGCAGAGGTACCGGGTTCAAATCCAGCTCCGCCCTTCCTGTGTGGAGTTTGCATGTTCTCCCCGTGCTTGTGTGGGTTTTCTCCGGGTCCTCCGGTTTCCTCCCACGTTCCAAAAACATGCATGGCAGGCTGATTCTGAACACTCAAAATGGTCCCTAGATGTGAGCATGAGAGCAGTTGTTCGTCTCTGTGTGCCCTGCGATTGGCTGGCAACCGATTCAGGGTGTCCAAGCCCTCAGACAGCTGGGATAGGCTCAAGCACACCCCGCAACCCTTCTGAGGATCAAGCGGATCAGAAAATGGATGGATGGTAAAACGTGTTCCCGTCACTAGCGTGCTGGTATTTTTATTGAACGCGATTCAGCCTGTTATTTTGTTCCTATTTGTGCCGTGAACATGGATCAAGACGGACGACAATGGAGGCGGTGGGTGCGCGCCAGGAAATCCAAAGTTGGCGAGCTGAGCGAGCAAGCGAGAAATAGGGGAGAAAAAATGCTTTTGATCAACTTGCTCTCATGGTCACGGTCAAAGACAGCGGCGTCATGAAAAGAAGAAAAAAAAAGAAAAGAACCTGTTTGGTGGTGCACCACCAATACATTCTGCTCAAAAGACATATTTGATCACAAAGAGCAGACACACACACACACATTCACATTGTGTAAGCATGAGGGGCAAAAGACAAAGCCACGGACAACAAAAAGGACAGAGAAGAAGAATAAGAAGAAGATTGTGTCTCCAAGGAAAACAACGCTAGTGGCAAAAATGTAGTTTTGTTTCCCTGCCAGTTGCCGCCACAAAAGGACAAGTTTCGCACTGGAGCACTCACAATTCTGTTTGGGTCGCTTCTTCAAAACTTCCTTTCAAAGCCACGCTGTGCCACCGCAGTATAATTATGCTGTCTGGAAATAATAAATGGACATGAAACGACACCAAAAAAAGAGGAAGAGAAAATAGACAGAGAAAAATACTGCAAAAAAAAAAAAACATTCTAAAAAATATAAATAATAGGAAAAATACCCAAAATTTGGGGGTGTCACGTTGCGAGGTGATGGTGGTGGTGGACCGCAAAAAAGCAGGCAGGAGGGAGGAGCGGGGTGAACTTGAAGGAGTGTATTGATAAAACACAGAAAACTAAATCCTAAACAAAGTCCTGAAAACAAAATGAATCCGAAGTATCAAACAAAACCATGAATGAAGCAAAAAAAACTACCAACTAACCGAAACAAGACCAGAACAAACATGACAGCAGTAAATGGCAATAATGACCCAACAATGAGTGGTCAGGCCGGGAGTCCTTTTAAAGCACTAATTACATAATGACCAACAGGTGTGCAGCTGCAGAAAGAACCCTACAGTGCCACCTGTTGGTCACAGACAGAATCATGACAGGGTGGAAACAAATATAGCCAGATAATACAAGAAAACAAAATATTCAGAAAATATCCCCAAATATTTTATACCTGAAATGCACAAATACTTGAAAAATACAAGATTAGACTGTATTACTGAAATGTTCACCAAAAATAGCACTGGAAAAAAACCCCTGCTCTTCACATATGCTGCTTTCCATCATTTTTGGTTGCAGCCTTGAATAACAGCACTGATAATGATGCTTACTTGCCATAGCGAGAAGTGAAGCTCCTAGCAGCCATCTTGAGTTGCCGCTCGCTAATCATGCCAAAATCTACAGGATTTTCGCTTTTTTTTTCCTCAACACTTTTCATGAAAATGGCTAATGTGAGGTAACCGACCTAGAACATTTCCCCCCAAAAACAAAACAAAAAAAACCCTCAGAAGAAAAAAAATTAAAGCGGGACAAGGTGTTAGGTGAGTACACTGAAGCATCACACACATTGCAAGAGCGACACGGGTCACCCAAACACTTTTTGTTTTATTCATGTTTGCTGCAGGGTAGAAAACCGGAATATCTCTTCATTTTATCAGACACATGCTATCATGCAAGATTGAGAGCTACTTGTTTTTATTACATGTGTTGCATACAATTGTCCCTTTTAAATAATAATGAGAATAAGAAGGCAATTTAACAAATGCCAGTAGCACATATGATCATGACACATATGAATGGAAATCCACATGAAGAACACAAAATCTCCATGACTTGCGAAACACAAGCGATGGCAATAATTCATGCACGCAGTATTCATTAAAAAAAAAAAACTTTGCTGCCCATGGAAGCGATATCTTGAATTGTAAAGACGTAGTTAGTATATTGTTATGGAAATACGGTGGTTTGTATGACTGTAACATTACAACTTTGTAAATTTCATAACAATGTAAACTCTGAAATACATTAAGTAACATTCTGACTTTATTTTTTTATCGGAAAGCACAAACTTCATCCATATAAAATTAAAACGATATCATTGGTATACTGTGATTTTAATCTCGTAATAATTTGACATTTTATGTATACTCACGATTATCTAACCTTCCACCAATCCGTCCATTTCTGGATTTAACAGACTTAAATAGTTGCAATCGACTGGACACTACTTTCTGTCCATTGAATCCAAGGTCCACTGGATCTGGGTCCGTTAAATTGAGCTTCCACTGCATAAACAATATAAATAAATAGGATGAGTGATATGGACTCGCAGAATTGTGTCCTGATTTGAGTTGTCGAGCCAAGCCATCATCTTATGTCGTATGTTTTCTTTCAACACACACGCACACACACACACACACACACACAAACACACACACACACATACACACACACGCACATAAATGTCTCTACATCCATTCGCATACTTTTGTCTGATGGTCCAGTCAAGGAATGTTTTCCACTTCTTGAGCGGTCAGTGTTGGATGCGTATTATGAGCATGTTAGCGTCACACAAAGCTCTCTTCCATGTTGGAGCACAGGAGGAAGGAGTCCACCAAGCGCGGTTTAATCAATTGCTGATGATCTGCCGCTTCGATGCTGTCCGGGCACACTGAAGCCAGCCTCCTCAAAGCTGCCTGCACACAAAGATCCCAAAATATTTGGTATACGTGTACAATACAAACCTATGGACTTTTCAAAGGTAACATGGCGGCTTCAAACCAAAATGAATTCTCTTTTCAATTTCATCCATTGGGTTTCCTTTAGACCATGCATGTCCAAGATTTGGCCCGCGGTCGAATTTCATCTCGGCCCCTGTCATAAAGTCAGTGCCGTCTGGCCCGCAGGTTGGGCGCAATGGAACACGTGTTGCATTGACTGAGGTCTCGTAGACTGGTGAGTGATGTTTCATAGAGTACTGCTTCCTCCCTCTAGTGGCTAAATGAGTAATAGCATTCACTAAATGAGTAATAGCATTTAGACACTAGAGGGCATCACTCACGAGTTAACAAGACATCACTCCGTGTTTATATTGACTGATATGTCATATTTCAAATGATCCTTGCAGTTGTGGATATGTGTATTGCTTGTTCATTTCCCTGTTGTTCGAGTCAAAGGTTTTGTGACTATTGAAAAGTCATGGTGATACATTTTATGTTTCAAATCAATCAATTTGCACTCAGGAGACTTCTGTTTAAGAAAAAGTCAAGTGAATAAGCAGTTGCATGTGATATACCTGTTTCAAATGAACCAAAAGAAATTCTTAAGATTGTTGAAATTAAAATAAAAATGGAAATGTGAAACAGACTGGCTTACTAAAATTTGTTGAACAATATTGTTGTTCAATGTAAAGAATGTCAGCCAAGGTCGGCCCCCCGACATTTTACCACATAAAATCTGGCCCCCTTGGCAAAATGGTTGGACACCCCTGCTTTAGACAAATTCGTAATATGCCGCTACAGGTATTTTTTTTGGACAAATTTCCTTGTCAGAGTTTGTCAAGTGTCCAAGCGCTGGAATTTCTGCAAAATGGCTCCTTCCAACCAAAATGGGTGCCTTTCTGTCCAATATCTTCCATGTTTTCTATGCGAGTTTTTCATTCTTCTTGAATGCTCCCATAAAATTAAAGAAAGAACGAATCTGTAGGTTGGACAGCGCAACTTGCCACAAAGTGTGAGGTTGAGGGCAAGCCCAATGAACTTGCTGGCCATCGCAACACCCTCCTCGTGATAATCATAAGTGTATATCCATAACGTGCATATTTTAACAAGTGAACTACTTCCTGGAAAGGAATAATTAAAAAAGAAAAAAATAATTAATACAATAAAGGGGAAAACAATTGAATACTATTTTGAATGAAGGCGGTGCACTGAAAAAAGAAATTGGAGCTCACACACAAACACACACACACACACACACTGCTATTACTTACCAGGCAAGCGACCAAGACCGAGTCACTGTTATTTCTCTCCGTGGGAGATCGGCACAGCTCGATGAGACGAGGAACGGCTGAAGGCAGCAGAGGGAAAGTTCACAGACATTGTTATCGTCGTCATAGTCATCACAGGTTCGGGGAGACCGGGGCTAATTGTCACGTGGCTGAGTTGCCACATAGTATTTATGTTCTCCACCAGAGGGCGCAACTAAAAAACGTGAGAGTAGTTTTCTTCCTTGATATGGTCAGGAACCGTGCCCGTCTGAGAAAGGGAATAATAGCACATTGCGAGCTGAGATGAGGGCCAATTTACCATTTTACGCGACTCGAGAATAAGAAATATAAACTTTTTATTCATTTTGAATCATGCATATTCAAGATAAAAATCCTCACGGGATTTCTTAAAGGAGATGTCATCATATATCATACATCAGTCATTGTCCATCCATCCATCCATCCATCCATCCATCCAAACTAAACTGCAGCTAATTTGGGGTGAAGTAGCTTATTGATTTGGGTGTTAGTTGTCACGTGACATATGGTAAGAATTGGCCAATCAAAATGACCTCCTGGCAAATCGCTTTATGTATGTTAGAACTGCCATTCGGCTGAACAGTCTTGACTAAGGAGGACATTTGTCAAGTTTTATTTCAGTCTTTAACTCATTCACTCCCAAATACGTTTTAAACGTCTTTTCAGACTTAGTCTAGACTTGGCTGCTACTGAATGAGTTAAAAATGGAGTTGTTTGTTAAAGGAAAGTAAAACAGGCATTTGAGACCGAGAACCACAGCCTTCATGCCTAAGGACTTCAATCCAATACAGGTTGTATTATATTTTCTGTTAAATTTAGTTCAACGACTATGTTCAATTAAGTTAGAAAAAAAGCAAGAATTTTGTCCCGCTTCAAAAGAAAACAAATCAGCCACGGCACCTTTGAGCTGGATGGCAGCCTGAGCGACATCGGAGTCCCGGCTGAGACGCGCCAGCGTGACAGCGGCTTTCTGCTGCACGCGCTCGCAGGCGGCGCCCTCGGACGGGCTGGAGGAGGACGGCCTCTCGCCCAGTAGCAGCAGCAGCCTCTCCACACCTGACGAGAGATGGGGGGGGGGGGGGGGGGGGACAAGGTCAGGCATCACCATCCAGCACGTCCCCTATGTAGCAAAAAGTTTAGCGTGTGTTTGGTATTTCAAGCATAACTGTCCAGTTTTATTGACAGGCCTGTGCTCAGTTATGACCATATTTGGCACAATGCTGCCATCTTGAGGAGCGTGTATGCTCGATGGTGAACATCAGTGTCTTTCTGGACAAATGGACTCGTCACCAGATGATCTCAGAGCACATACAGGGAAACGAGCATTCACCCCAATTGTATAATTTTTAGATTCTTGATTTTGAAATGTGGGAGGAAAAAATCTAGACAACCACAAGCTGAACATTCCAACTAGCCTCATAACTATAAGACAAATGTGCTAACCACTAGTGCACAACAAATTAAAAATGAATCAAATTATGAGACGGAATAATGAACGAATCACCTTGCTCCTGCAGGACTTCACTCGCACACTGCTCCAAAACAGAGAGGTTGGCTAAGATAGTCACCACCTAATAATGTAAACGTTTGAAGTCAGCAGTCAATTTGTAGGCGATTTTATTTTTAGATTATTGCTACAACCCATTAACAATGGTGACACGGCACCTGGTCTTTGGAGTAGGGGGTGTCCACCCGATGGCGGTCCTTGCACGCCCGCAGCAGGATGTGGATGGCGTTGAGCTGCAACAGGATCTCGCAGGCCATGCTGTCGAAGAAGGTGATGTTGGCAAGGGCCGCCGACGCCAGAAGGAAGACCTCGCCGCAGGAGGCGCTCTCGCACAAATCTTGACAGACATTGTCAAATCCAGAGTTCACATCAGTCATCCTCAAAGTGTTAAATAATGTACCACATCTTCTAGAGGTCAACTTAATTTTTTTAAATCCTCAACAGTATAGTGCCGCTGGGCTGTATTGAACTTTTGCCCATTTTAATTTGCATTGAAAAAAAATCATATTCCGTTTTTTTTTGCGCAGAAATTTGAACTGAAGCACAGGTGTTTGTCAAAGCAAGATTGGTACAGTATTCTGTCCGTCAGCATTGTAAAACAGGTGGATCACTCACTGATGAGCGCCGTGACGATGTCGTGCATGCTCTCCAGGAAGCTGGCCAGGTGTTGCGTGGACGTGTGATGCGGCGACGTGATCTGCGCCACCACCGCCGCTGCCTCAGCCCGCGCCGCCTCCGCGCTGCCGTCGTCCGTCAGGATGTCCGCCAAGCACAGGATGCCGTCCACCTGGTTGGGGCCAAGCATCATCAACACCACTTAAATTGTAACTTTTCTGCATATTATGATCAGAACATGTGCTAAAAATCCTATATTAACAACATAGGGATTTTGGTGTCAATTTAATAACATTTAAACTGTTAAATGTAATGATGTTCATGTAAATATTAATCTTACATTTTAGTTCAATGTTTTAGATGCAATTCAATATATGTCCACAGAGAGGCAGTGTTGTACATCACATATGCTTTCAGCGTCTTTTTGCACTTGGCATGATTTTTTTTCACGTTATTGCCTGACCGCGTAATGAAAAAAGGGGAAATAGATTTTGTTTTTTGACACGTAAAAAGGATGAATAGTTGGTGAGTCAATACTAAATATAATCCACCGTCACTTCGGGGAAACAAAAGTTGGGAGACGAACATGCAGACCGACTCTCATCAATCCACACCTGTCACTCTCATCCGCTGATGAGCATCAACGCGCCCACGTTCACAGGACACTTCCCAGTTTGAGCCTCTGTGGACGTCAGCAGCAGTGACGTGAAACACCCCCGTTAGGATGCCTGCACATCATTACTTTGCTTACTTAACAACAAATAAAGTACAGTAGAGGGTCAAGTAAATAAGAATTATTATTATTAAAAGATATATTTTATGATCAATGATTTAATTCACTCTATCAACGCATTTATCCAATTGTATAACAATGGAGCTGATCAATTTTTATTATTTAACGATATGTATACATATATATTTTTTTAATCCTTAATATTACGGCACTCACAAATGAACAACAGTTTATAATTATTCATCAATAATATATATTAGGCTTTGTACGATCAGGATTTTGGAGCCAATCACCGATCAACAAGTGTTAAAAAACAAAACTAAACGATAACCAATCACAAATGGACCATCTATCCAGTCTATTTTAACAACTTTATTTATGACAGTGGACCCCCGCTATTCGCAGGGGATTGGGACTCGACCGGCTCATCCCAAAAAAATAATAGTAGAAAAATATTGGATTTTCTGATGGATAATCTGCTGCAAAAATTTTAGCAGGAGAGAATGTCCCTGGAGTCAACAAAATTGTATTTACTGTAAAGATGTATTTTTCGGATTGAACAATGATGTCATTGATCAATTGGCAAATTATTATATTAAAACCAATCATTTATTAAAATATCTGCCGAATGATCAGATCTGCGTAGTCTAAATAGTGTCCCTTGTAAATTATATTTTTAAGTTTCTTATTTTCTGTTAAGATTTTTATCGCTGTCAAATGAAAAAAAAGATGTATTGCCAACAATAGAAAAATATTTTTGCTTTGTAAGTTAAAAAGAAATGAGACTTTTAATTGGATAGCTACAGAAGACTATTATTATTACTGTAGATTAATATTATAATAACAATAATAATACAGTGAACCCCAACATACTCGAGGTTTGAAGCCTGTGAATTTAGAATTCAAAAACATTTTTTTTTTACTATTTTGTCTTTTTTGGCAGGTTGGAACCCCAGTTTTTTTAGACACAGATTTTTGCGATTCAGGGTCCAATGTAATCCCAAATCAATGGTCAAAGCTCAGCGACACCAGAGATTCGACAATCTGTCAATCATCCGGTCTGCTCCCAAATTTTGTTAACCATCATCCTCCATGTTGTGATTACATCAAGTCCCATTAGGGGATGAAAGCAAGCAGTGTATCGGATGATAAACAGCACCTGCACAGCACGGCCACCCTCCACAGCGACAGTTGTGTTTGTCGAGGCTGAGCGGACGCGGCTGACGGACGCTCCCCCGAGGACACCAACGCCTCACTCATCGGGAGCGGACTTTGCTCAGATGTTTCATGCTTGAAAGCTTCCCCCCGCCGTACCCCTCCCCCCCTCCTCAGTCTCACACTTTTACAAATATAAGATGCTCATCATTTACAGCTTTGTGAGATCACCATTTTTAAAGTTGACTTCAAAAAAAATAATACTCTAATTGCAATAAGGAAAGGAACGTTTTCAAATACCAGGAGGTATTAACTGTGTTTTACTATCGGGCTCCCCCTGACGACTCTCAAGTCTTGGAAGAAACACTAACTCAGGCTTGTTGAGTAATCGTGGTTGATTTTAAATCAGAGTTCAACTAAAGTTGAATGATATTCTTTGGCCTGAAGACTGCAGATCAATATGGATGGATGCGTGGGTACCTTGTCTAGCTGCTTGATGCCCTCCTCCACGCAGCAAATGGAGGCCACGGTCCTCAGAGCGTGAGCGTAGAGGCCTTTGAAGCGATCCTGCCGGCAGATCTTGAACAGCGACACCACCGCGCCTTCCTGCCAGAGATTCATAGATGCTGGGTTAAAGGTTCGGATCGTATAACTTTGTCAGACCACTAAACCATTTCAATTCCACTGTACTTAATTAAAGAGAAGTGGGTTCATCGACTTTAAATGACTTGTCTTTCGGCCAAATTTGAATAGGAATTAAATCAAGTTAAAAAATATCTTTGTAATGGTTGTTCGCGACCGCGCTAGTCTGAACACAGCTTACTGATTAAGATTGTGTTTGCGGAATATGATTTATGCGGAGAAATCTGACCGTTTTTATCCATTTTAGGGGGGCTGACATTTTACCTTAGACTGCCACTTCAACTGAAAATGACATCACAGTGCCTAAAGGGCACGACTGTCACAGAGCACCTTTTTTCTGGGTTTGGTCATATGACATTGGCAAATTTAGGACTGTGCCAGTTGCGATATCAAAGGATTCCAGATGAATGTACAAAAAACAAACAAAGATGGCCGATCGTGATCAATTGTTTTTTGTTTTGTTCCTCAAAACACATTTAGCAAACCTGAATTTGTCATTTGCTTTATTTATAGATAGCAAGTAATAGCACAGCACATATTTTTGCAAATAAATATTAGAATTGACTACCCCTTCAAATGAAAACTGATTCCTCACCCAATATCCCAAAGTCGGGCATGTGGATGTCCATACAAAGTGGAAAACAATCCATTCCAAATTACAAGTTGCTTCAAGACAATGTAGAATTTCAATCGTAGGAAATCTTCCCCTCGGTCTTGTCACGTCGCGTGTCCGCCAGCAGGTGGCGGGTTTTCTCCCCCGCCATCCGCGCACCTGTCCGTAATTTCGGGCTGATTACCCTCTTTTATTAAGAGACTCCGACAGTCATCTCGCTGCCGGAGAATTCCTCACCGTGCCATTGATCTCTCGTGCTAATTCCTCTATTTGTAGATTACTCGTTGCCTTCTTGCCTTGCGGCCTTTACTCTTGCCATTAGCGTTAGTCACTAAATTGAATACTTCGATATTGCCTAATCAGTAGTTCCTCGCACTTTGTTTTTCAGCGAGCGTTTTCAGTTGTTTCCTTATTTCTTCCCTGGTCCTTATTTGACCAGCGTTTTGTGTTTCCGTTTTTTCCCTGTCGGGCTCTTTCTGTTTTTGTCATTAAAGACACTCTTTGCTTTGAGAAAATCCTTTCGTTGTCTGTTTTCCGGGGATCCAATTCTTTATTTTCCTCGTTCTGCACGGAGCGATCATTATCGCTTCGGGCAGATCGTGACAGAATTCTCCGGCCACCATGGATCCCGCAGACATCGAAAGAATTTTGTCCGCTCTTTCCCGACAAGAGCAACAGATGAGTCAGCAGGGCCAAGCCATTAGGGAACTCCGTGGCGCGGTCTCCATGCTGGCTCATCGGTCCGATGATTAAGAACCTCGCCTACCTTCGCTCCGCCAAAAGACTGAACGCCCGTCAGGCCCGGTGGGCCCTCTTCCTCACCAGGTTCGACTTCATCCTCACCTACTCTCCCGGGTCTAAGAACACCAAGCCCGACGCCCTCTCCCGTCTCCACGAGCCTGCGGGGAGGGATCGATCCCCGGAGACCATCCTCCCGACCCGGTGCGTCGTGGGGGCCGTCCAGTGGGAGGTTGAGCAGCGGATCCAGGCAGCCCTGGAGGGGGTTCAGGTGCCGACGGAGTGCCCAGCAGGGAGGCTATTCGTACCTCCCTCCTTACGATCTGAAGTTCTGCAGTGGGGACATGGGTCCAAGGTGGCGTGTCATCCCGGGGTGAACCGGACTGTGCAACTCGTCGCCCAGCGTTTCTGGTGGCCGGAGCTCCGCAACGACGTGACGGAGTTCATCAAGGCCTGCACCTCCTGCGCCTGCGGCAAGTCGTCCCATCAGCCGCCGGCGGGACTGCTCCAGCCGTTGCCCATTCCTCCTCGCCCGTGGTCCCACATCGCCCTGGACTTCGTCACGGGTCTCCCGCCTTCCCGGGGTCGAACTGTCGTACTCACGATCGTGGACCGCTTCTCCAAGGCGGCTCATTTTGTTCCTTTGTCCAGGTTGCCGTCGGCGCTGGAGACCGCCGACCTCCTTGTCGAACACGTCTTCCGTCTCCACGGCATTCCACTGGACATTGTCTCGGACCGGGGGCCCCAGTTCGTATCCCGCGTCTGGAAGCAGTTCTGCCGGTCCCTCGGGGCCACTGCCAGTCTGACCTCGGGGTACCACCCCCAGTCCAATGGACAAGCCGAGCGTGCCAACCAGGATCTGGGGGCGGCCCTCCGCTGTGTGTGCCTTCACCGTCCCTCGTCCTGGGTCGACCACTTACCCTGGGTGGAGTACGCGCACAACACCCTCGTCTCTTCTGCCACCGGTAGGTCCCCCTTCATGGCCGCCTACGGGTACCAGCCGCCGCTGTTCCCGTCCCAGGAGGGGCAGGTGGAGGTCCCCTCTGTGCAGCACCACCTCAAGCGGGCCCATCGCGTGTGGAAGGAGGCCCGGGCTGCGTTGTCCCGCACGGCGGCCAGGAACCAGCGGATCGCGGATCGTCGCCGGCGCCCGGCTCCTTCATACGTGGTAGGACAGAAGGTGTGGTTGGCAACGAGGGATCTTCGGCTGGCCGGCACGTCTGCGAAACTGGGACCCCGATTTACTGGACCGTTCGAGGTCGAGGCCGTCATCAGTCCAGCTGCAGTCAGGCTCCGGCTACCGCCCACCATGAAGGTTCACCCCGTCTTCCACGTCTCCCTTCTCAAACCCGTGTCTCCCAGTGACTTGGCTCCTCCTCCCACGCCGCCGCCACCTCCGCGGGTCGTCGACGGTGACCCGGTGTACACGGTTCGTGCCATCCTGGACTCTCGGCGCAGGGGAAAGGGGTTCCAGTATCTGGTCGACTGGGAGGGCTACGGGCCTGAGGAGCGGCAGTGGGTGCCTCGCTCCTGGATCCTTGATCCGTCCCTTTTGCGCGACTTCCACGCTGCACATCCATCCAAGCCGGGTAGTCCGCCGGGAGGCGTCCATTGAGGGGGGGGTACTGTCACGTCGCGTGTCCGCCAGCAGGTGGCGGGTTTTCTCCCCCGCCATCCGCGCACCTGTCCGTAATTTCGGGCTGATTACCCTCTTTTATTAAGAGACTCCGACAGTCATCTCGCTGCCGGAGAATTCCTCACCGTGCCATTGATCTCTCGTGCTAATTCCTCTATTTGTAGATTACTCGTTGCCTTCTTGCCTTGCGGCCTTTACTCTTGCCATTAGCGTTAGTCACTAAATTGAATACTTCGATATTGCCTAATCAGTAGTTCCTCGCACTTTGTTTTTCAGCGAGCGTTTTCAGTTGTTTCCTTATTTCTTCCCTGGTCCTTATTTGACCAGCGTTTTGTGTTTCCGTTTTTTCCCTGTCGGGCTCTTTCTGTTTTTGTCATTAAAGACACTCTTTGCTTTGAGAAAATCCTTTCGTTGTCTGTTTTCCGGGGATCCAATTCTTTATTTTCCTCGTTCTGCACGGAGCGATCATTATCGCTTCGGGCAGATCGTGACAGGTCTTAATGGTACCTTTGTACCTCTCCTTAGCATTACACATCACGCACACACAAAAAGCCAACAAAACAGCAAAAAAAAAAAAAAAACACTTCCCAAAAGTTCCATGACAGTGCGGACGACCTCAACTTCGTCAAAAGGTGAGATGCAACGTGCTGCCTTCGCATCTTGCATCATCCAAAATTGGTAGCATTTTCTCAGATTGAACAAACATTCTAACTTTCCTAGAACCCAGGCTGTCCAATCATCCAAACAGGAAAATGCGCTCAGGGCATGGAGGGCAGGGTGGTTGGCCACTCCACCACGTCAAGAACATGCCACTCTAATGGCCTTATTTGGATAATAGCTGTCCTTCCACCAGGTAATTCCATCTATTTGCACAAAGATGACTACCTGGAACTGTGTTTGCATGGACATGTACCTGATACATTTTTTTTCCAGCTTTTCATCATCTTCTGAGTGTTTTCAGCTCATGAAATATGTAATATTTATCCATTGCGATGAATTCCAATGTTTTGTTGTCCCTGATGGGTCATTCCAGGACCTTCTGTAGATTTAGAAGCGCAATGAGCTCCTGGCCCTCCCAAAATAATGCTTCCCTCAATGTTTATGTTTCTGTAGGCCTTCATTATTTATTCAATTAAGATACAATTGGCTGTCTGTCCATTTCAGTATGTTTGCACCATGGGACCAGGTCTGGCTCAGCTGAAAACAAAACACGTGGCTCGGAAATTTGACCTCACTCCTTTATTTAGGGGCCAGCCTTGAAAGTGTACATAACCAATACAGTATATGTTGCATTTTACAATACTGTACTACTGAAATGTATTCTGGATTTTATATGCGCCTGTGCCTAAAAAGCAAAGCATAAAGAGTCTCTGTCACTGAAACGCATGGATGCAGTCAGTGAATGAGGCAACCTTAAAATATTCACAATCTCTTTATTTTTGCTCTTTTTCTATTCTTCGTGGCCATTTGCTTCTTTGTTGACAATTGTGATATGTATTTGTAAAGAACCATAGTGTACAGTATATTTTATGTGATGCCCCATCCCTCGATACATAGTCGCAATTTTTCCATTGCAGCGTTTTAGTAGATGTGTGATTATTTTGGCGAAATAGTGCGCCTTGGTTTGTAATGGGCTTTACATGCATGTATTGGAATGTGTGAATATGGCGGTGTAGCCCCGGAGAAACCTCAGGCAAGAACATGAAAACACCACAGAGAGATGCCATAGCCCAGATTTGAACCCAGGACCTCTCGAGTGTGAGGCAGATATGCCAGCCCAATCTGAACGCCACTCACCCTGAATATCAGTTGCGATAAACACCAAAGATTCAGCAACCATGGACTAGTTAAGTGCTAATTAAATGGATGGATGGATTCAAGATGGTCTTGGTAGATTTTTTTTTAGTCCGCACTAATTCCAGATAGGCTGTTAAGAAAAGGCTTGATTCTTGAATCCTGCTGAGAAACACCAAGTAATGCGATGAATTTGTCGTTTGTTTCAGGCTGCACGGCCGCTTTGCTCTTTCACATGTCATTGAGCAATCGTTTCCACGTACCAACCAGGCATCATCACGCACAAGGCTAAAAATGCTTCTCCGTCGTGGCGCATTTGCACGAACAGACCAATGCGGCGTGTAATTCTGTCATTTGCACTCCGTTGTGCACGAAGCATCCGATCAACACTTATTTACACACAGAAACATTTTCTATAGTGGGTTCACCCCTGATAGACATCACATGAGCGATGTGAGGGCCATTCCCTGAAAAGGCCAAAGTTTTTTTCCAGTATACAATAATACAGAGTCTTCTGTCTCTCATAAGGCAATTTTGCGCTGTACTCATCAATTTATGTCACACTGTGACTACTTTCTATATATATATACTGTGTGTTACCACAGAGAAAATATCAGATCTCCTTCCCAGCATTTAAAAATCTAATCGCATTTAACAGGAGAAAGGGGGGGAAAAAACGAAGATAAGTACGCACTCTGCGGAAAATGATAATGAGGATTGGAGAAGCTTGGAGATTTGCCAGAAATTCTGCACTTAGTTTTGGGGTGTGTGTGTGTGTGGGTGTGTGTGTGGTTTTTTTTAATGGCAGCCAATCATTTGTGGCTGCTGGAAGGCAGCCTCCCACTCTCCGCCCTTCAGTAAGGTGGGGCGGATTGATAGGTAGTCGAGACTAATCCACGTGATCAACGTTCTCTTCTAATGGGAACTGACAGTATTGATTTTACAATCTGCGTATGTGTGTGTGTCCTGGAAGCGGCCAGCGAACTAATGGCCCAATTGAGACTTACTGTCCGATCTGCTTGCCTGATCTTGCAGTTAAACGGCCTCTTACACTTAAAAGGCAAGGTGCACACGTAGATTGTGAAAGACACCCAACACAACAATAAATTCAATGTCAAGAACAAACTCTCACTTAATCCTCTGTCCACCGGCAATTAAGAGTCTTGTCACTGCAGCCAAATTACAAGTAACTGGATGCCATACCTGGACTGACCTGTGAGAGGCAGCGGTGTGGTATTAAGTTAAGCAAACTGCCGGAAAGACAAAGAAGAAGCAGCTAGGTTTGCTGTAGCCTGTTTCTAGTAAATTCACGACATTTATGTTAAAAAACAAGATTTCACTTCATCTTCTTTGTAGTTTTAGCTGCTGTAGGCGTGGTTGTGTATGCAAGGAACCGGTTGATTTGGAATGATTGATACAAGATGTGCAAGAGAGCCTGATTTACTGGTCTCAGATTTCAACTGAACTTCAACTGGTCGGTATGAACCGAGTCAATGTCAGGTTAATACGGCCACTCCGGACTTTAGTTGAAGGGCATCCCCTCCTCGGTACCTTGGCGATGATGCTGCAGAGCTGCGGTCCATCCTGGGTGAGAGACAGCAGGTTGCTGATGGCGCTGCTGATGGTATGGACATTGTCTGAAGATTCAATCTGCTTGATCAGAACCTGCGAGAGAGATCATAGATCTGACATGAGAACATCAAGCCCAAAAGTAATTTGTCTGTAAAGCACAAAAGCGCATATGGTACCAACCTGGATCTCATTGGCTAATGCCATGTCAATCATGTTGCTGAATGAATCACTGACATCCGTCAGGATCTCGTGGATGGCGTCTCTCATGGACTTCAGGAAGAACTCGTCCTCGGTGTGAATGCACCTGCAGAGAAAAGTAGCAATAAATCGATACGTGCTAGCCAAAACGTTAATGCACACATTGCATCGTCAGAGTCTACTGGAACGCTAACTGGCTACTACGCTATCGGTGACATGACGTCGTACCTTTCTGTGATATTCGTCAGCTCCATGCACTTCTCCAGAAGAGATGTCTCAAACTGGAACAAAAGTTGAACGGCACGGATGAGTGACCTGACATCACCGGTTGAGAGTTCAAAAAGCCCAACATCCAGATCACCTTCTGCATCTCTGGCGGCGTGCTGCGTGCTGCGCTGTACTCATGCACCAGGGAGCGCACGTGACAATTTGCTCGCACCGCTGTACTGTGGACCCTCTGCCAGCGTCCCTTCTCCAGCCGCTGGAACATCTTACCCAGCTCGGTGCTGACGACGAGGGCCCGGCGAAGCAGTGTCTGCAAGTTATTGCGGGCCACGTGGTCCCCCACTGCCGCCTCTCCCGTCACCGCCCCGCCGGACACGATCAGCTCGGCCTGCTGGGCATCGTCCTCGACCTCGATGGGTTTGGCCTGGAGCACGCACATGCACTCCACCTCCGTCATGTGACGCAGGTCCTCCATCCAGCGCTGGACCGAGTCCACCTGCAGGCATTGTATGCGACTACTGCTGGACGGGCAACCACAGGGAGAAACAAGTGGCCTGCATTTAGTCAAAAGTAAAAGTCAAACCACTCAAATCTCATTTTCCAAAATGTCACGGCAGACACGCAGGACCGTGAAATAAAGGCTCGCGGGTGTGCCTTACAGGTCTTGGGTTCAAATCTCTGATCCGGCCTTATGTGTGTCTTTAATGCAGCGCAGTGGACTCTCTTTACAAACTCTCCAAACTTTGAAGTCATCAGACAGAGGCTGTTTTCATGTCTTGGCAGGGCGCTGCTTGACAGAGCTAAAATAAGCCCAGCAGTTAATTTTGTCTTCCTGGCAGCAGGATGCCGCTTGGTACACTAATGCTGAATGCTAAATGATGAATATTAGTTAGTAGGCTTGATTGATTGTTTCCCTTTTTCTAATCGAAAGCCCACCCCAAAGTTTTTTCCACACCTTTTTTCCTTCATCCAAACTTTTTGCTGTGGTGAAACCTTTCCTGCGTCTGTTTTGGGCCACTTGACTCTCTTACGTTTCTTAATCAGTTTGCCCCGCCTCTCTCCAATTGACCAATCATCTCTTGTTTACTCACGGCTTTCTTGATTGATTGGAGTGTCCACAAAGTATGTTGCATTTGTCCCACTGGAATGGGGAGTACCCATACCTGTTCCTGTGTTACTCGCCTCCCGTTGTTTACTATTTGAAAAAAGCTGCTGCTTGCAAGAGTCCATGGAGTAGTGCTGGGTGTCTGAACTGGCCAAAAAGTTGGTCGCATCAGGCAAACGCATCACTACCTGCCTAATGAACTGAAGCTTAAAAGGGCAATTTTGAGTCAAGGTACCTGGGGAGTCCTCGAAGTGACCGACCGGCTCAATGCCGACAACATCTCTAACTTCCCTCCTCGGGCACCACGTTGTAGTAGGCCGCACTGAAGGCGGACATAGAGGATTGTGGCGGTGTGTGCTCACCAAACACACGTTTCCCATTGGCAAGCTGTCTGGATGCATGACGTTTGCGCCGCCAGGTATTGGGTTTCAGCTACACAGGGCGAAATCATTAAAAAGGCCGCAGCTCCATTTCTGTCTAAACCACTAACAAACCCAGCAGCAGCTAGCGGGTTATGAAGCCAAATCAATGTCGGCTTTTCTTCGGGTCACGCAAAGGTCTCATTCAGCGCGGAAAAGCGGCCAACGCCACCAAACGGCCACGGCAACGAGGTTGGTCTCCGAGCCAATCAGAGCACAGGAAACACAGGAAACTTTCATATCTTCAGTGGAACCCCAGAGGTTGAAGAATCTGTAAATCAACCATTTTTTTTGCCAAAATAAACGCCTGTAAAATCACGGTTGTAAGAGCTGAACGAGTCCAAAAATCAGTTGAAGATATGTCAGCGTAGCCATCGAGTAGCTGGCTGTCGGATCAGTCTTTTTCCAGGCTTGCTGCCCTGTGTATATAAGGTACAGATGTACAACCGATGGTGTTGTTCCTCACCTTCAAATTTACCGCTTTCTGATGTCGTATCCAGGAGTGGGGGGGGCAAATGTCACTTTCCCAGATGCTCAGCCATCTACAGTTACTCTTTGCCAGCAAGGCAGTATGAAATAGGGCTACAGAGGCTACCAAAAAACCGATAGAATTGCTGCAAGGACACCTTTAATGGATTGTTTTAGAGGAGGATCTGGTAAAAATTGAGACTTGGAAAATTTTAAAAAATGTCAAAAGTATACAAATGTTGCACCATTCAATGCATTTTAATTGTGACATTAAAGCTGTAACTTTATATTGAGAATAGATGCATAATTCAGAAAAGCAAATAAATGAATTTCTTCAGAGTTCCTCCGCTGAGAAGAGACTGACAATTTTGGAACATGTCAGCAAACCTCTCGATGAACGCGACGACGAGTGAGTCACACTCAGACAGCTTGATGAGCACTCGTTGTTGTGGCAGACGAGGGGGAAAGCCGCCGCACATTCGCTCTCACTTTGGCATCATTTCATACGATTAACCACTTCGCCTCACCAAAAGCAAGCTGGTCCGGGCACCAATGGAGTCATTTCCAAACCATTTTTCCACACATCACCCCATAAGAATGAGCCGGGCTGGATTTACTCGCCTCGCCGGCCGCAAATCGTCGATGATGAGGATAATAATAGGTCTGTTTTCCAAAGGAGAGGAAGCGGTGCATTTCACTTAGACAAACACGACAAATATTTTCTTGCCGGGCCCGGATAGGGGTCCCGGCAGCTACGTCATCCTGCATTAACACTGGTCAGCCACTCGCTACCTTGAGCATCAGTCAAGGCCAGCAGCCTTTTTTCAAACTTTGGTGTGACTTAAAATAACCATTAATAGACAGTGGCAATTTCTCTCAACCCGACAGAGCAGGAGAAGCGGGTCTCAGGTCTGAAAAGACGGCATGATGAAATACTCTCACACACGGATGCCTTCTTGAGAAGATGCTCCGCTACCATAATGAATCAATGAAGAGTCGAACTAAGACCTAAAGTTCTTCTTGTTGACCTGAACAAGACATTATGGATAATAGAATACGTCTACGTTTCTAGCAAAGACTAAATTCTGTGTGCACTTTCTGTTCGAGAGAAAACAAAAACTTAGAAGTGATTCATTTTTGAAGCATTTGCGCTCCTGGTTTTGTTCCTGATGATGAATCATTGCTCGGTCTCACGATCTTTCCCTCTCCAGCAATCTGATGCATGAGAGTGAGCGCTAAATCGATTATAGACGCTTTGGTGAGAGAGCGTCGAGTAACTACTTCTGTGTGTTGCAACACATTCAGTCCGGTCTTCCATTTTCTATACTGCTTAATCATGTTCACTCCATTACTAGGATCAATCCCAGCTGATTTGGGTGGTCCGAAACTGTGGAATGGTCACCGATCTAGGCAGGTCATCTCAAAGTTCCTGCCTTGGTCTTTGCACTTTGCAAAGCCCGACTTGAAGAGGAGGAGTCTCTTGGGAAATCATCACTCAGAAACTAGAGGGCAATTTGTGTGACACGTGTCCTCGCATTGTATGAGTGAGTGCATTTGTGGCTAAAACAGCAAAGTTTGAATGAAAACACGCCACCACCATCCGTCTCAGAGCCAGACGTTCCGTCGGCCGACGTGGCGGAGTTAGCCTGCGGCATATGGGCAGGTGTGCAGCAGAGCAGATGTTGTCGCTCAAGTATGGCGATTCAAGCGCAGCTGGAACTAATTTGCGACTGAGGGAGGGGTGTGGTCGACCGAAGCATTCGTACTTGAAATTTACTCAAAGGCCTCAGATGATTTGAGTTTAAGGAGAACGCTCCAGAGATCACAAGTGCGAGTTGAGCGACTTTGGCTTTAGATCTTCTGGAGGATGGACACTGCACAGTCTCTATGCGCAGCCCGACTCCCTGCTGTTGTTCTCACCGATGCTCCAAATTGAAGAGAATTTGCATTATAGTAGTTATGTCAAACTTGTTTTCAACGCAGCCATATCATAATTATGGTCTCCCTGGGGGAGGGGGGGGGGGGGGCTACCATTTGCTAAGTGCACGTCTACGTAGTAACTGCTGACTGTGTCCTCTGACTGATCCTTTTTGGTCCTCATGGCGAGCCACGACAGACATGTGACTGCCAGATGTTGTAGGCCAACCTTTCAAGTGAAGCCAGGAAACTGCATCATAGTGCATACAGAAAATTTCGCCGGCTTTCACGCCTGGGCCGTTGTGAACGCGATCAACTCTGTAATTTCTCCTGTTCTTATTCGGGGTCCGCACGTCAACCGTCTCACTGCATGTCTGCGCTCATGTTCTGTACAAAACATCCCATCCCCGGTGGTGATTCAGTAAATCCCCGGCTGATAGTTCATGCAAAAAAACAGGAACTTTTCAAGCCACAAATGTCCATGTTTTGGTTTCCCATGTGCACACAGATGTTTTGAGGTCGCAAGTGTATTTGCACGTGTGGCTGAAGTCTCCACCCCGGTACATGATCATTGTGTGATTCATTCTTTCCGTTTTCAATGGACTATACACTCGCAGCGCTTTTGACAGTTGTCATAAGGTGGTGTGTTAACTTCTGATGGCGCGTAAATGCAGGTTCACAATTTAGTAAATGTGTTAAAAGGTCAAATCGACTTGATGCTGATAATAGCGGGATACCACCGTTTTGGCTCCACGTTTTTGAAAAATAAAAAAACTTAGATGCCCCTGGAAGATCGGAAATTACTAGCACAGAACAGCCGAGGTTATTTTTCAGTCAGATGGCGTTCCATTAGTTTGAAACTTTTATGCCCTCTGACTTGTCCACCGAAAAACGTTAACGCGGTCCCATGTCTAAGGTCAATTGTGCATTGTGATCTTTTTTTTTTTTCATCTAACACAACAAAGCCCAGAACAATTGGTCTTCTATATATTTTCGTGGCTCTAATCTATCATACGAAATGAAAAACGGGGCCTGATAAATAGGACTGAATTTGAGTTTAATATTTTATTCATCACATGATGATTTGTGTGTACACAAGACCCGCAGAGACACGCTGCCCAAAAGTTCCATCCCCACTTATTGGGATTCGTCGAACTCCAAGTTGCTCTAAAGAGTATTAGTACCATTCATCCTCTCGCAGTGACGCACAAGCCACTCACCTCATCTGTACTACGTCCAAAGAGGACCGAGTACTTGTGACCCGATGCTATTTTAGATTACGGCACCTGTTAGTTTTCTTGTCACTGTCGTGTTTGTTTGTGACGACTGTCTACTGACTGTATCGTGTCTGAAGACACTGATAGAGACATTTGAAGAAATATACACTGGGGGCCCTTGTTTTACGATGGATTACGTTTTACGATAGAGTTCTGTGAATGTGGTCTTGTAAATGCATTGCTAGTGTCTTTGTGTGTCCTGTTTGGTGAAAACAGGGCTTCATATTGCATCAGCAATGTAGTGAGTGACATGTAGCCGCTGGATTTTTCACTAGCGGGGCCTTTATTGTGAAAAATATGAAGTCGCCAAAAGCACTGTTGGGACTGTTGTGGTTCTGATGCGTTCACTGCATCGTACTTGTGCGAACCATTTCGGAACTTTTTTTTCCTGTTTGGTGGAAACAGGACTTTGATTTGTATCAGCCACTCTTATGAGAGATATGGCTACTGGATTGTTTTACGGTTAATTGTCTGCGCGGGCAAGCTCCGCTGCGACTATTATGTGGTGATGAGGCTTCATTCATGCTGGCGCTTGATTCATTCGTTTCCATTTCGGAACTGTATGGTGGAAATGGGGCTTCATATTGCATCAGCCACTCTTGTGATAGCTATGGTCACTAGATTTTTTGTATTTTTTAATTTTTTACAATAAAGATCCGCTGCCAAACCCCATTGCGTCCTTTAAGGCCTCCCTGTCGCCCTTCTACTTGCCTGCTGGGAGAAGAAGATAGTGAGCTGCTCTGCCTGGAGCTGCACTGCGGCGTTGCCATTCTTTCGTCCACCTTCCCGCTTCAGTTTCTCACCTGCAAGTCGAAGCAAACATATTTAATTCGTCTTGCGTGGAACAGGAACGACAGGCTCATCTACTTGAATGTCTCCATATTGATCCGCCACCGGGTGTCCCATTCTTGTCTTGCTTTTCTTTTGCTGCAACCAATTCAATTATGAATGAAACTCTCTGCGAGGAGTCGCTGCGAGGCTGCTGTGGTGCGCCAGGAGAATCATATTTCTTATCGTCTAATTTATTGGCTGGCTGCCAGCCAGGGCTGCACACTCTCACTCTCTCTCACTCTCTCGCTCTCTCTCATCACTACTTTGAGCCATAAGTGCCGCAACTTTGTTCCACCCGTTTTTATTGATGAATCCCATTTGGATTAGTCAATTTTCAAGCGGGAGATGCCACCGAGGCACCCTGCCCAACTCCTCCTTGCCGCCGCCGCCGTCTTCTGGTGTATCGTCTCTAATCCTTTTTAGTTAATGATATCCTGCAGGGCTGCTACTCATTTTGTGTTTACTGTAGATTTTAATTACCAACCGATAGTTGGCAAGAAGTGACAATGTATGTCACTCACGCACGACAACGCCTGCTGTGTACGTCAGACTTTGTGGGAACTGTTTGGGGCTCTTTGCTTCTCTGCACCCAGTGAATCAAAGTCTATAGCGGAACTATTGTGTGGAAAGAAAAAAAATTGAGACTTTGCGAGCGAGATTGAGACTGGTTGAAGAGGCAACTTACGAAACTTAACAGACAAGTGCAAAATAAAACGAACAAAATGCAGGGTTGAAAAGTAACGTACAAAGTGTAACGTATGTGAGGTAGTTGACAAAGGGAAACATGCGATAGGTATCGTGTGGCGCCAACGTACAAATGATCCACCCATCCATCTATTCTCTTCCGTTTTTCTGAATTTGAGTCACGGGTGCAGCTGCTGTCGTGGGGAAGCCCAGACTTCCTTTTCCCCAGCCACTTCGGCCAGTGTTTCCGGACGGATCCGAAGGCGTTCCCAGGCCAGCTGGAAGACCTGGTCTATCCAGCCTGTCCTGTCTTATCCCCATGGCCTCCTCCCAGTGAGACATGCTCAGAACATCTCACCAAAGTACAAATTATTATATATGAAAGCTAAAGTACAGAATGGATGATATGGTTCATAGCCCACGTGTGTCAAAGTCTAGGCCCGCGGGCCAGATCCGGCCACCTACGTCATTTAATGTAGCCCGCGGGAGCAAATCATGTGCGTCAACCATCATGATTCTTTCGCATATCTGTACCGAAATGTCAAATTGTCATGGGTAATACATACCGCTGAGATTTTGCACCGGCCACCTGAGGGAAACCGTAACTCCGAAGTGGCCCGCGACAAATAATAAGTTTGACCCCCAGCTGTAGCCCATCGAAAATAAAAGCTGACCACCAAAACTGGTCATTATTTGAGCTCACCCCTAAAACCGGCTTTTTTGTTTCTTGAGAAGCTGCTCCGATACCATCATTTGGCAGCCACATGTATCCCAACATACAAAGATGCAAATTTCCAACAGACAGTTGAACCCAGATCTCCTGATCTACAGATGTGCTAAACCTAATGCCGGTGTGCAGATTAATTTGATTGGCCCTAGCAAGGATCATAGCCACAGAGAGACATGCGGCAGCAGATTCTATTACAAGCTCTCGTGAGGATGACTACAGAAACAGAGACCGAGTCCAATCGTGCAATTTCCTGCAATTTTGGAGAGTGTCACTAAAAGAACTGAAAGATACTCAGCAAAAAGTTGCCAGTGCTTTAGGTTCACGCGCTACAATGCCAATAATTGAGTGACTTTCAGGGCCATTTCCCAGCAGTCTAGCCCAAAGCCAAGTTGAACCATGCGAATGGGTGTAATTTTCATAAGTTTTTTTTCCATAGACAGGTGCAGTTAGAAACGTTTTTTTTTTTTTTGTCGTGGGAGTGAACACAACCGACTTGCCTCCCGGCCAATGATGTGCCAGTTGCATGTAAAATAAAAAAAGGCCCGGGGTCCGTTGAAACGCCCAGCATGGCGCAGTACAGTCTGCCAAAGTCCCATACACGGTACATTTAAACTCGGCCCAGTAAGAATAGCAAGAAACGCAAGTTTTTATGGCGAGCGCATGTGCACTCTCTATGAAAAAGAACCCCGAATGTTTTCTTTAAATAGAGCATGGCACGTAACTGCCAAAAGGCAAAGCCGGTGGAGCATCGCAGCTTGTCACCGAAGCCGCAAAAGTTATACAACTCTGGATTTTTTTTCAGAGATGATAGAGCTTCGACGACCACCGGCTAATTTCCATACTATGTTAGATGTTTTTTTTTTTAATGTCCGGCATTGAAACGCGACCCGCCCTTGCCTGCGGATTTCCCCCCGCCGGTGGGCTGCGGTGTCGGCGGTAAGGTGGACCAAACAAAGGACACCTCTGTTTTGGCTTCATGTCGCATGGCGGCTAAAGCAATAAGCTCTCGTTGCATGAGTATGGAAAAAAAAAAAACATTCCAGAATCACTGCTGCACTTCCACACATTTTTTTAGGAATCATTGTAAAAGCTGGGTAATTGTGTTCTGGCTCTAAATTGTCCCTAGGTGTGAGTGTGGGCGTGGATGGTTGTTTGTCTCTGTGTGCCCTGCGATTGGCTGGCAACTGATTCAGGGTGTCCCCCGCCGACTGCCCGGAGACGGCTGGGATAGGCTCCAGCACCCCCTCGCGACCCTAGTGAGGATCAAGCGGTTCGGAAAATGGATGGATGGAAATGAATGAAACGTACTGAATGGAAGAGCAAGCTATGGTGTCTAAAGCCAGTCATCAGTGGGCACCAACACAGCGACAGCAATACTGAGTCATTCTAAACTGCTGTACTCCAGAAAACTCTGGAGTCATTTTGAACTGTGTGTTTTACCTTGCTACAAAAAAAGGGGAGATGCTTCAGGCTTTCACCCTCTTGTCTACAATAATCCAACCAAGTCGGGTGGGAAAGAAAGCTAAAAAAAACAGACAAACTAGCATTTATGTTGTAGAGTGAGCTCAATGTCTCTCTTATTAAGCAGTCACTGTATAAAAATAAATGCTCGGTTGCTTTGATGTCACTCTGCGGTGAGCTTGAACGACTCTTCGCAGACTCTGTGACAAACCGCGGACATGAAGATTTAAACCAAATCACAGCCTCGGCTCAAATGAAGCATCCGCCTGGGCCTCGAAAGAAGAACAGGGTGGAGGCCATCTTGAATATTAACCTTCTTTAATTAAGGCCGGGTTATGCTTTGCTTCGTGCTTTTAAGGCCTTTTGGGCACCAACAAACTGGATGGCTGCAGCTGTTGTGAAAGCGTGGTATAAATAAAGATTATACCACGGAGAGCTATTTTGCACGTACTCGTTACAACGCACGTGGTCCTTTATCTCCAGTGCGTCTCTAAATACTCTGCGTTCCGCTGATTACATTGACACGGAGCTCCCTATCTGATGAACCACTTTGGCACTGCCTGTAAAAGTTGACTTGGATGTGGTCGTCGTTGTGTATAAATGGCACCAACAATGAAAAGTGGGAGAAGTGAAGTCCTCCCGAGAGCAGTGAGCACTTGTTACTGTATGTCGCGCTTTCGCAAGAGCTGTAGCGGTAACAGAACATTTTACATGAAATAACAAAAATTAATATAATGTTAAAAATGTGTGTGTGTGTGTATATATATTGCCGCTGTACGCTTCCACCGTGATATACACCAGGATTCCCCGCTAATCACCAAGTTTGGCGCGGAAGCCGTCCTTTCACTTTGAGCGACGCCGTGACATAAATCTTGCCATTAACCACACGCTCCGCCACGTCTTGCAACCTAACGATGGGAAATCAGCGGCGAGTAGCTGACACACGTCTCACGCCGGCGTGACAGGGGAAGCCTCGAAACGAGGAGGATGCTGACAATCACATTTCTTATTTACAGCATTACAGAGGGGTTAGCATTGAGGCTAACGTGTTAGCATTTCATCAGTTCTCTTTTGTAGTCGTATTTAAGACGGGGTAATATGTGAAGTCTTATGTCTATCTGCCTCAGTGCTTTCTCGACTGCCATCTGCCTGGACCGCAGTCATTCATGGTGTCAAGGAAGACCTCAGAGTACCTAAAATGAGCTCAATGCACATGATTAAACTGTGCCTTTCGCTTTCATTGTGGCTTTTTTTGTGAGACATAATCTGAAAGAAGAGAGAGCAGGGGAAAAAAAATAAGTGTTAATCGAAGTTTACAGACTTTTGTTGTGTTTCTGACTATTACAAAAACTGTATTTTAAACTCAGAGGTGGACGCCAGAGTAAATTTTGCCGGTCACTCATCCGTCATCAGTCGGTCATTTTTTCATGCCTCCCCAGTCCGTCAGTCATCAGTCCGTCTTTCATTTTACCCATTCTTCAGCCATGGCTAAATTACAATTCGTCACCGCTATTTTGGGACCGTCAATAAAAAACTGTTTACAAGGGTAACCGCGTGACTCTTGTTATCAGTCACAATTAGTGTTTCAAAGTTTTCGTCATTTTTCCTTTGCCAGCAAGTCGGGAGTCCATCAGTGATGGACTGACGGGCCTTCCGTCAGTACTGACGAAATGTTTAAACTTCCACTGGAAGGCACTAATTAATTTGGGTCATAAAAATTGGGCAGCACAGTGAGTGTCGCGCTAGTTAACGTGTGTTTCACAGCTCTGAGTTTTGGGGTTTCGAATCTCAGGTCGGGCCTTTTCGTGGAGTGTTTGCACGCTCTAGCATTGCCTGTGTGTGTTTTCCCCTGATACACTTGCTTCTTTCCACATTTCAAAAACATTGAATTCAGCGTTAGTTAAGATTTAACTGCTTATAAATGAGCGTTTGAAAGATTGTGCTCTCTGATTGGCTGTCGACCAGTTCAAGATGATTCCCGCTTGATGTCAACTGGGATATGCCCCAGCACAAGGGCACTACACATTCAGACAGAGGTGGCTCAACTGGAAGAGTATTTTTTTTCGCCATGGGAGTGCGTTTATCCCTCTAAATAGACGACATAAGCACAGTTCTTTTTTTCCACCCCACCCTGACATGTCATCAGATTGTACAGAAGCTATTCTCAGCACTACACGGTCTGCTTTTGCTCTTGTTTTGCTTCTGTCCAATGCACTTTTATTGGTCTCTGAGACGGGAACCTTCTCACATGCAAGCTGGAGACACAATCAAACACACGGCCTTGTAAGGCCCTCACCATTCTATTCCCGTCTCACCGCATTCTTTCCTTTGGCATCATTGTAATGCTAATATGGAGGGGAAAAATTTTTGACCATAATGGAAAAACGTGGCCACATAGCAAGTAACAAAAGCATGAATGGCAAACATAAATGTGGACGCGCAAAACATTGCGGAGCAATCGTCACAGTCAAATAGAACCTTAATCATCGATACCTCCACGTGATTTTCTTTTTCCAATATACTGGAACACTCATCATTAAAGAATCCTTTACCGTAAGTCTAAGATTTTGAGGTAAAATTGAAGCAACACATAAAGGAGTTCGCTACTGGAAAATAAATGTGGCTACTGCGGACACACAACATTGTGGAGTGTACACTAATACTTGTTAAAGACATCTTCTCCACAAAGCTTAACTTTTGAGACAGCTTGGGAGAAATGACTAAATTGCCAGAATACACGGATGCACGCAACACTGCGGCACAGCCCCATCAATTGCTAATTGTCATTAAAGACCCCTTCTCCATTTAAACATACTTTGACGCTTCACGTGGGAGTCATTGACAACAAAATTTACAACAGACAACAGGGCAACATATTAAAACTTACCTGAAAAACTGAGTACACATGGGCTCAAGACGTTCCTGCTATAAAGTCTAAAATGGGAGGTGTCTATTGTGACTGCCACTGTTTGAGGACATAGAAATACCATCCATCCATTTTTATATGGCAGCTGTCCTTTTTGAAGTATCAGATCACCTGGCGCCTATCTAAGCCGACTTGGGGCACGAGTCTCAGAGCACCTTGGAAAGGTTGCCAGCCAATCGCAATGCACAAACAGATAATCATTCGTATTCACTCCTATGGACAAGTTAGTCTTCACTGAATATTGTGCATGTTTATAGAATGCAGGAGTAACCCACAGAACTCACCAACTGCACACACAACTGCTTGCCAAGTCTTTTCAGTGCTTCAAATACAATAATCCTCATAAAACAAAGCAGAATCATACCTCCTGAGTCATGAGCAGTGAAATATCCAAATACATTTTAGCTGCTCCGCTAACAAAACGTTCAAATAGACGCATAAAGAAAAGAAAGTGACGAGACGGTCAAGACTTTCTAGTCGGACTGAGAGACTTCTGGGAACTGGATTGGGTGTGGGGAAGGGGATCACTGATGGGTACATGACACCGGAGAAGCGACTGCCAGCGAGCCATTGGGAGCTGCTTAATAATGAATGAGGCCTTGCAGATGCGGCGTTGCAAATGGCTTTTAGGTGAGAGTCATCCGGACGAAATTGGACGCAAGCAAACAGCCCGGCCGCCTAAATGCAGCAGTTGTAATCAGCCTTAGCGAGTGGTCGCACATGTTGCTAACAGCCCTTGTCATCGCCCCGTGGCACTTTACACACAGCAGGCTGCAAACGTGTTGACACGCACACAGTTTTCTTGTAAAAAATGTCCTTGATGCAACGCCCACACGAGAAGTAGACCAGTCTGCTTCAGTTTGGTGTTTTTCCATTGTCAAAGTTGTGAACGGCAGCAGAAAAATAAATCCGGAACCAATTTTTTGCACCCTTTCTCGGGATACCAAGCGCGGTGGAACCCCATTTACTAGGGGTGTGTCGTATTTTACCAAGTTCCCACACAGACTATATTAGGTAAGCGACAGGAAGTGAAACCTTGCGTTATCAAGAGACGGCTACACCATAAACAAACACAGTGTAGCTCAACCTCTGGTTAACAATCGTTGTGGCAACCAGTATGCTGTTGGCAATTAGTCAAAATTTGCGTTGAAAGAAAAATAATGAATCTGATTATGTTTTCCAGGAGATTTTTTTATTTTATTTAACTGTATGATTGACCAGGTGGCCCGGTGGGCGAGTGGTTAGCGCGTCGACCTAACAGTGCAGAGGTCGTGGGTTTGAACCCGGACTTCCTGTGTCGAGTTTGCATGTTCTCCCTATGCCAGCGTGGGTTTTCTCCGGGTACTCCGGTTTCCTCCCACATTCCAAAAACATGCATGGCAGGCTGAAAGAACACTCAAAATGGTCCCTAGGTGTGAGTGTCAGCTCGGATGGTTGTTCGTCTCTGTGTGCCCTGTGATTGGCTTTCAACCGATTCAGGGTGTCCCCCACCTACTGCCTGAAGACAGCTGGGATCGGCTCCAGCATGCCCCGCACCCTTGTGAGGATTAAGCAGATCGGAAAATGAATGAATGAATGTTTACTGGTCGTCATTGGCTGTTTTTAAGTTTCATTTTAAGTCTGACTAAATCAGTTCCGGTTTACCCTCCAAAAATGCATTTTCTTTACTATTCTACCGAATGTGAACCAAACCGTGACTTTCAAACTAAACTGCTTACAGAACTGCGATTTCGAGATGCACCGTTACACTGGTACAATTCACCCTCCCCAACTTGGTGAAAACAAGAGTTAAACGTGGCAACACACTGAAAGTAGACTTGGTGTTTCTCCCCTGAAACATCTGTTGAGAATCTCAACACTGAGGTTAGAGGAGATATAAACATATCTGTGATGCATTTTGGGTTGAAAGACTGGATGCCTGTCAAAACCAAAAAGATGACCTCAGTTTTTGCTGAGCAACCAGCAATCTAAAAACGGCAGCGGCGCATTAGACACACCTCACACAGTTGCCCTCCAGCTAAGCTTTTTTTGCAGCAGTTTCACGCTGCTTTTACTGCCAGGATTCAGGCCTTCGCGACGACTCCAAAGTCAGAGCGTTCTTGTAAATATGAGATAAATGTAGCTTAAGAAAGCTATTTGTTGAAGATTGAGCCATCACTGAGCTCTTTACCAGAACCAGAACTTTGCGGTTTCACTTACAAAAACAGAAATTTAACACTTGGGACAGCCAATCAAAATACCTTCCAGCACCCCTCATTTCTTTTTGGACAATAGAGGCTTTGTTGTGACTTTAACAGTGTCTCGTTAAACTGCTAACCATGTTGACTTTCAACCATGTGCTGTAATAGCAGTAGCTGAATTCAAACATCTCATGGGTATTGTCTCCCTTGTTGATCTGGATTGATTTTAGAAGTTCAGATCCAAAATGGTCACACCTTGTCATTGTCACCGAGTCACCGAGACACTGGCTGAGAATTATGGTCCAAGTTTAGGTTCTTAGGTACATGGTGATAATTTGAGGTCAAAAATGAGATTTTGTTCATGGTACTTAGATCTCTGTAGCGGCTTTGCCAATCCGAGCCAAGGTATCGATCGTTTTTTGAGAGTTTTTGGTTCGTCAACATTTGGTCAATCTTCAAACTTTCACGGTCAAAGGAAGATATCAATAGTTTTGGATGTTTTGACCGGAGACACTTTTTGTGAATTTCAGGTTAGAGATCACATTTCCTCAGGGTCTTATCAATGCTCTACTGCTCAGTTACAAGAAGACATCATCTTCTTCGAGGCATAATTTGGACATGGTTCATCCAACTTTCGAAAAGACTGTCATCACCCAACTGATCTCCAAATTTTCCAAAGCAGAGTTTCTTTTTGAGATGCTTGTTAAAAAGGTATGGTCGATGCTCTAAACACGAATAGTAAAATTCTGGACGATCTGTCCACACAACGAATATCAAAGTAAGGTAAGGTTCCTTTTCAATGCAGCTTTCAACATGACTTTTTATTTCTTTTCTTCTTTTTTCCTTTTTTTTAACGTATTATTGTTCACTGTGTCTTCGGTACTGAGGCGCAAAGATTCTGCGGTCCAAACTGTGACTTGATGAGTTTTAAGAATGTGAAAGTTGTTTGTTTTTTTTTGTCTGCACCTATTTTTTTTTCACCTTTGTTTCTGCACTGGGAAAATACTGGCAGTTCCAGTACATACAGTGAGAGGCTACAGCAATAAAATATGTCATGTAAAAACAATATTAATGCTGCTCCATGCTCGTCTTTTAAACCTTGCCAGAGGCTTTTCAGTCGTAAACTCTGGAGAAACCCATCTGGAGCCTCCCAAGTTCAACGTGGAGCACGTGAAGCCTGTTGAGCAGGCCTAGAGGATAAAAGCACACATTTCACTTTTTCCCCTTTTCAAGCATTTTTTTGGTTGTAATATTCTTCTTTATGATCTTTATTGTTCTGAAGAAGCCACAATCATCCACCCAAACCTAAATGACTGCAGTGGATTGCTGCGTTTTACTGTAAAACCCCTTGGGAGTCTTCTAATTTCATGATTCGACTTTCCCAGATGGACTGTGGTTTGTTCTCTTTGGCAAAGATCATGGATGTGAGTGGACGTCAAGGCTTTGAAATATGCTTTCGGCAGTACAGGGGGGGGGGGGGGGCGGTGTTTGGTTTCCAATAGAGTTCTGTTCCTAAGGCGGCAATGGAGTTGTGTTCCCAAGGTGGCAAAGTAACCCAAATTTGTCATTCAGTCATAACGTAGTCTATTGCTCTCGCTAACTTCCTGTTTAGTAAACTTGAAATTACACAAAAAACCTGTACGAATAACACTTCTCTGAGATAACTCTGAAGCACTTACATACAGTGATAACTGAGTATGGCCATGGATTCTTACACTAAACGCACCTTATGTCAAGAAACCATCACAATTCAATTTATTTTGCGACCCATTCAGCCAGGAAACACATCAGGCAGAATTTTATAACCATGGTAAAGACCGATCGTGGTTTCTGGCACACCGTTGCGTCCTAAATTGCAGTCCATTTTTGGTCGTCAACATCTTTTATCTGCCGTACTGAGCTTTTGTCTTAGATGGTCAAATTGGTACCAAAGTGTCCAACAGGCTTTTGTGGCACTGTCCATTATCCTCATCTTTCTCGCCTCTCAATCAAGCGGCCAATGACCTCTCTCGCATTTATGTCGTACAGATACCTCAAGCCAGATGGAGTGGCTCACAAATGGCATCAGCCACAGAGTTACATGTCAGGAGGACCCAGCGACTAGAAGTACCATTTCATACGTGTGAGTTATAGTCGCCTGAGCATGCGTCAAGACCCACGGCACACAGATTCAAGGATGTACTGTACGTGAAATCCGGGTGCATACGTGCCAATTGTTAAAATGAGACAGACCCCACATTTCACAACTGGGGATGCACAAAAGTATGGACGTAGCCCGCTTTAATAATCATAAAGTGGCAAACACAGCTGCTTGAGATTAGGAGGCGGCGGTGAAATAGGTTGGCCGATCCCTTGGGTGGGACAGTTTAGGCGAGACAGCTAAAACAGGGACGTATGGGCAGGAGGATCCACTGGGCGAGATCTAAGCCCAGCAACAAAACACACACACACACACACACACACACAACTTCAAGGAGCTTTCATTTGGGGCGTTTCCCGGCAGCATCTCCAGCAAACGCCAAATGGGAACCACATGGGGGTCAACAGGAGTAAATAATAAAAAGACTACGCAGATGTCCAATGTTGCAGATGCATGCTACTTTAAAAAAGTCACATGAGCACTTTGTTCTTAGCACATGTGAGAATGTAATCGTTTATGTCGACAAAATGCTCTGTCCTGACTCATTTGAGCTGCTTAAATGTATGTACAGTATTTTTTAAATCGCTTCAATTAATGTACAGCCATTTCAGTGGAAAAATAACCCCTGTTATAGAGTAAAATGTAAAAACAAAACCTGTCCTCACTGACTCTTGAAAAACTATTGAAATTATTATATTACAAAGACAATTATAATTACAAAGAAATAATATTAAATTGAATTGGAGACAATTAAATAATGTTAGATGAAATTAAGCAATAAATCATAAAATGTAACATTACAGTTGAAGAGAATTGAATAAATAAGAAAATTCAATTAAATTGAAATAAGAGAAAATAAGATTACAATATATTAAATGTTGGCTAAAATATAAGAATACCAGACACAAAGTAATTCAAATATAATATTGAAATAATTGTCATAAAATTGGAAAATATAATTTAGACCAATGTCATTTAATATTATTCAACCAAACTGCTGTATCCAAAATTAGATAAGAGCAAATTAAATAATTTTCAATAAAATGAATTGATATTAAATAAAATAGAATACTGTTAAGTATATATTTATTCATTCATTCATCTTCCGAGCCGCTTGATCCTCACTAGGGTCGCGGGGGGTGCTGGAGCCTATCCCAGCTGTCTTCGGGCAGTATGCGGGGGACACCCTGAATTGGTTGCCAGCCAATCACAGGGCACACAGAGACGAACAACCATCCACGCTCACACTCACACCTTGGGACAATTTAGAGCATCCAATCAGCCTGCCATGCATGTTTTTGGAATGTGGGAGGAAACCGGAGCACCCGGAGAAAACCCACGCAGGCCCGGGGAGAACATGCAAACTCCACACAGGGAGGCCGCAGCTGGAATCGAACCCGGTACCTCTGCACTGTGAAGCCGACGTGCTAACCACTGGTCTACCGGGCCGCCTAGTATATATTTATATTAAAATTAATCAAATTAACTATTTAAACTGAAATATTAGATCAATTAAAAACATACAACTAAATCACAAATACAATTGCATAATATTCAATAAAAACAAAATAGTAACAATTAAATTGCATACTATGATCTTAAAATGTTGTTTCAAAAAATAAGACATAGCAGTCATTTGTCACTAAAATTCAGTTTTGAGTGAATCAAAAAGTTAGTCAACCTTAAAATGGTGGTTTGTACCGTAATCAATTTGACATTTATTCATTATGATTCATCTCAGTCAAAAGGGAAAGTAGTCATGAAGCATCCTTTGGCTTCTCTCTCACGACAAGCGCCAGCCCAGTAGATTTCAGTCCAATTAACATATGGACAGATGAAAAAGTGGGGTTAAGATGTAGAGCTAAAAAACCCCCCCGAAAGAAACAGGTCACGATATGGGGAAGCTCAGAGCCGTCGTTCATATTCAAGCGGTCTGGTATTGATTTGCTCCATGGCCTTGGAGAGCCGCGCCGGCTGCCATATTGTACCCACCTACGCAAAAATTTATACCCGCACTCTCCTAATTGAGTCCACCACTGAGTCTGCCGCCGACCTCTCCCACGGTAAAGCGCCGCTTTGTGACGTACGCGCCAAGTGCACAAACATCCAGATTTTGTGCTGGCGGATGAAATCATGTCATGACTCTACACCGTCTACATTTAGGCTTTATTCAGACTGCAGCAAAGTGTTTAATTGCAAATGAATGCCTATAGAGAGCCTAATTAGCCAAAAGGTGCCACCCCCTTCTCTTCTGTGTTGTTCAGCGCCCTTATTAGAGGTTGTAAGCGGGTCTCATGTGCTGAGCTATCATTTGGGTGTGAGCAGTGAGAGAAGAAATCAATCATACACGCTCAACTTAAGATGTGGTGATGTCATGAAGGGGCCAGACGAATTGAAATTGGCATTTTAAAAAAAACTAACTGCCTTTGACTTTAAGTTTTTCCAGTGCTTAGTTTCAAAAGCATTGGTGCTTCAGAATTTAAAAAAAAATAGTACACGAAAAGTTGACAAAAACGTTTCGTCAGCATATCAACAAACTATATCAAAGTGTGAGCTCTGACCATCTGCTTTTCTATTTGTTTGTCTCTGACCACAAAAAGTTGGACTCAGATTCATCAGGCTGGTCAGACAAGATCCAAATTAAAGTCTAAAAAAGTTGGATTCAAAGAGCCTTCAGAAGCAAATCATTGTGTCTTTTTTCATTGTCTTTTCCTTTCACCCAAAAATTGGATTCAAATACACACCAGTCACTGAAGGTCCAAATGAAAGTCATTTATTCTCCAAATTTTCCTCAATACTCGCCTCGTCCTTGAGTCCTATTAAGCCAACAGGTAGAGGAACAAAAAAAACATTCCCAATTGTCTTTGGAAAAGCTTTCTTACATTTTGGGCACGAAGTATACATCAAGGAGAAAGAATTAAGGCGCACTTAACTTCCACTTGTCACGCAGCACTTGAAATCATTCCGTTTTGGAGGGGTGGTTCGGTCTCAAACGAATGCTAAGCAGAGCTTTCGTTACCATGACAACCCAGCCCAGCTAAGGCGTTGCGACAAAGCAAGGTCGACTTAGTGTTGACAACTTAATGACTTCGTTACTGGACTTTGCAACTTTTCCAACCCCTCTAGCAACTAGTTTAAAAAAAACTAGCCACAAATGTCCCGTCGTTTTGTGGTTTTATCAGAGTCACATGATAGTCACTCCTTGCCAGAAGCCCCAGCTGATAATTTAACTGTGCAATATCTCCAGCTAATTTTAAAAAACTGCGTCACCACAATTTGGCAAAATTCACAAGGGCTCACACACACACACACACGTTTTCAGACATTGGCAGATAAGTCCAGGGTTTTTTTTTTTTGTTTCACACAAGAGGTGCAAAATTATCCAGTTTCACTTAATTGGACCATAAATTATATAAGATGTCAATTTTCTTTCACACATTTCGTACTCTGAGGAGTAAAATGACACAAGATCGTGATTATTTCAGAATCCATACTTTTTTTTCCCTGACATTTTTGCTCGATTGTGCCATTAGATTTTTCAAATGTAAATTATGTACCTTGGTTCAATAAAGTTTGGGAAACACTGCATAATGCAATTTACAGGCGATGTTTTAAGTACAAAAATAAATAACATGCTTGGTTATACAAGTCATTGGTAAAAAAGTAAAAACAACAGTTTTAACATAAATGAGTGTAAAATTGGATCAAAAGAAAAAAGTTTCAAAACATCTGAATTTCCTCCAAGTTCCAGACAGGAATGAGACATATGAGCTAACATCCGTATTATGTTTACAATCTGCAGAAGTCACCGCTTCCAGACATACTTGAATGAACTTTTCATTGAACTCACCCCCGCTCTGTGGCCTAAAAAGGTTAAGTGTTCCCGCCGGGATTCATAGCAACACCACTTAGTTCTTCTTCTGTCTCCTTCAGTTTTTTCCGTCCCGCAGCCGCGTTATGTAGCCCTGCCGGAGTAAAGAACTGCACAGACTGGCTTGGCTGGAGAAAGCCAACATCCTACTGACAGTCAAGCGGCGGAGCATAGTTTGTGCCGGGCCACGGTCCAAACAGACATGAAGCTATTTCGGTCTACTGCCATGTGAGCACGGCCACTGCTGCAGATTGAAGGGGGCGGGAGAAAGTCTCAGCATAATTGCATACTGAGATGTAATTGCATGACAAGGTAAAGAACTTTTTTCTTTCTTTCAAAATTCTGGAGAAAGAAGGGGAAAAAAAACAAATAAATGAGGAGCTGGCTTCCAGATGTGTGGGCAAAGGGGAGGAGAAGTATGCAAGGGAGGGGCTGCAAAAGATGGAAAGAAAGTGCTGCAGCAGCAGAATGAAAGCTCATTTCGGACCAAGCGAAAAGCTTGTTTGCCTTCTTGGGGAAGAATCGCACACAGACGAGTGGGGGTTGTGGGGAAGGTGAGAGGACGTTGGGTTAGGCCCTTTGTTGTTTCTGGACCCATACCGCCTTGACTTGTCCCACTGGTGTCTGCTTTCACGCTTGGAAGTGACACCCGTGTGGAAAAAAGCGGGGCTGGGGTGCTTTTTAAGACGGCGAAGGAAAGTTCAAGTGTAAACGGCAGTCAGCTGGTTTGCATTAGCTTACATCGTGACTGAACAATTTCATGGCCACATACTCACACCTACTGTCGAGTCTATAAATATTAGCGCAAATGCCAACGTAAACAACTAATTTCCACTCAAGTTTTACCTAATTTCCTGTTGAATTGACATACTACCAAATTCCAATTCTATGCCAAAATACAAAACCGATCTGGCAACACATATCTATGGAGGATTCGCAGAGGAATGATTATCGCTGAATGTACACTATGGACCCCAATTTGGTTTCCGATCCTGCGCTCCGTTGATATGTGTGGTGGATGTTATCATATTTCATTCCTATGACATTAGTGTGCATCAGACCCTCTTAATCATTGTTAAAAAACATCATTGAATGCATTCTTATGATCATCTTATTGTATTTTAATACATATATTCTAATATCGATGGCGGCAAAACTAGTGTGTGTGTGTGTGTGTCACATACAGATGCCCGATCGGCGGGTGCAAGGCCTTGCAGAGGCCCCCTCCACATCTGTGTGTGCGTGTGTGTGTGTGTGCCTCGATGGGATCACCACCTTATCGTGGTGAGGCACTTTGCGCGTCTCCATGACCCCTAGAGCTATGTCGGCAGGAGTCCCGCACTCCTGGCAGGGTCACCCAAGCCGAACAGGTCGAAGGGTAGAGGCCAGACAAAGAGTGATCCCAAACCGGCACCTGGGGGCAGGCATAGGCGGAGTCCAACAGACCCGACTACCGGCAGCCCCCTGCAACTCTTGCCAGGAGAAGGTCGTCATGGGTACCCTCATGCCACCGGAAACCACCAGACAGGAGTGAAGATGGTGGGAGTGAGGACTGTGCACCCACACCCTCACCTTAATCCGAACCTTTGCGCAAGCTTCTTGCCCCAACCCCACACCCAATCCCCCACCCTGCATCCCCCTAATCCCCCAAAGTCCTGTGGCGATGTGGAATGGCGGTGGGCACAGGCCAAGGATGTGGCTGGGAGTGCCTAGCCAAACCATGCACACAGGCGGCAATGGAGTGATGGTCGTTGAGTGTCATCATCAGACATGATGGACAGCTAATAAGTGTGTGTGTGTGTGTGTGTCACATACAGATGCCCGATCGGCGGGTGCAAGGCCTTGCAGAGGCCACCCCCACATCATCCGCAAATGGAGATCTTGCAGTTCCTCATGAATGTACTTGGTTTGTGGCGATCTCCTGTGCTCGGTTCAGCGAGTTCATTTTGCTTCCACCATGCGTCTCCTGTACTGAATTTAAGGGGAACGAGAGCTCCGGATGTCCTGTGTCGAAGGGGATAGTGGCGGAAGAAGAGACACTGGATTTAGTCACTTGTGAGAGAGAACTCATCAAAGCGGGACAGACCATTCACTCTGCCTTTGCAGCTTGGTGAATGGAGATAATTAGATGCATGGCAAGGTAAGCATCTGGGACAATGACAGACGGGTAGGTTGGAAACATAAATTTAACCCTCATGTCGGTACCTTATCTACAGTGGTTACAGTAGGTGGCCATGTGGGAATGAGTACTTTGTTTGGTAATTAACTGGCCTTTTTTTGTTTGTTTGTTGCTAGGCACTGCTATGGGGTCACCTCATCTAAATTTAGCTAATGGAGCTCGTCCCATTTTGCTCATACACAAGCCTCATCTTTGTTTACTGATCCAAAAGGTACAATGGTGAATCGAACTGAAGTCTACAACTTGATGCAAACATGTCACAGTGTTAATCCTTCATCCCAAAGCATACTGCCTTCCCTGCAAATTGGCGTCACGGCATTTCATCGCCTATCCCTCTCAGACAGAACTCGATGGATTGCGCGCACACACCGCGTTTTGCGGCTTGCCGCATCAAGATAATTAGCTGCGTGTAGTGCGCGAGTAACTATCGCTTTCAACACAAAGGGGCATGTGGCTCAGTTCAAGAAGCTGGGTGAGGACGCAACCAAGACATGGGTTGACTTATACCGCAACGTATAAAGTCGCAGTCCATGAAAACGTGTCCTGCTGTCACCCCTTCAACCTATTGTTGCCTATTGCAATTTGTGTCTTGTGTGTTTGTATTTTAACACAGAAGTCAATTAGTAGTCAATTATGGCTTGGTTCGGGGACACATGAAGTGAATTTCCAGAAGCAGTAGAAAAGCAGGCATCTTCCCAAGCGCTTTGGTTTGGAAATGGCTTCTGTGGTGTTGGATTCTGGGAATGAGACTGGGATCGGCAGTTTTGGATTCAATTCCGTGCGGGGCGGGGGGCAGGGGGGTTGCTTTCTACTCCACAAACCGTCTCATTTCCATGTGGAGGGGCCCCTTGCAGTGCATCTGTGTGCCATTAGCAGCGCCATTGTAGCCTTGTTACATCACTACTGGGAGACACAAGCTCCAAACCCGAAAGAATGACCCACCAAGCTGCCTTCCAGATGCCCCCCCCATCCCCCGCTCATCCCCACAAAGTACCCAAACGCAGAGATCATATGTACATATTTTTCCTCTGCCTGTGTCGTCCAGGAAAAGTTTCCGTGCAGATCCCAGTGGTTGTGGCTTTTTTCCATCTGAACACTGAAACTGGGAGAAGGGGGTCTGACGCGCACCCCAGTCTGATATACGGCAATAGCTTCGCTCCACATATTAATCATGCATATCATTTCAATTAGTGAGCATTACCTCCACAAGGGCGTTATTAAACATGTTCCTCACGTTACAAAATAACATCCTCACGCTCTGGTTTCGGAAGAGATGGCGACAAATTCCCTGCCCTCACTCGGGCGCACACTCACCACTCATCCGTGCTCCCAAATAGGATCAACTATATCATGCTTTGCCGTTTCACCCTTAATGAATGGGCTCGTTATGATGCTCAGTGCGCAAACACTGTTGACAACAACCCCTCAATTTGTCCGCCTCGGTTACCGCTGAGCCGTTTTTCATCAGAAACAATTTGCATAGTTGAATTTATTGTCCTTTTTGGCACATTTTTAGATACCAAAATTAGCATAGAACACTTTTTTTTAATCCAAAATTTGAGAGACCCCTGCATGAAGAGGAAAGAATGGTTGTATAAGTTTGTTCATCATGGAGGAAATAATATTGCTAATACACCCCACACCACAGGATTATCACTCAGAATAATCTTTTAGAAGCATCCAATAATCATGTTTTTGCTGAATTTGATTGGAATGTGTTGACCAATGCTCAATTTAGATTACAGTTTAAAGTGCAATTGTAGGAATTAATGACAAAAGCTCTTGCTGATATTTTGTCATTTTTAGTTGAGTTTTTTCTTCATAGTTCATAGTTCATTACAATGCGGTGCAATAAACAACACATGACCTTCAAACAAGGTGATTTGATGTGCCCGTTTTTATCACCCACCTGGAGAGGAGACTAGCGAAGTCGCTCAGCACCAACATAGCTTTTTACACAGCTCAAGAAGATCATCCCCATGAGGTGGCTGATGCAAAAACAATTGACACAATAATGGAGCGAGCTGCCACTTAGCTTGGAAATTGTTTTGTCAAAAACATCTTCATAAACTACGCTGACGTTGGTCAAAACAACTACATTAAAAGATTGGATCGGACATGCTAAATTGTTGCTTAAAAGATATGTTAGTTAAAATTGATGGGGAAATCAAGTCAGAAATGTTACAATATAACGTTAAAATATGTTCTATTTGGTCCCTTCAGTCGAAACAGTATTCTGATTCATATTGTTTGATTATTAATTAAGCAGCAAAATTCACCTGTTTTTAGTCGGCCATTTTGCCACTTGCCCGTCGATTGAAAGTGACTTCACAATGCCAGATGCCATTTGGCAAATGGCTCTCATTTGGTATTGTTAGAAAACAGGTGCGATGTGATTGCTCGTTACCTGAGCCCTGATCACCTGTGATGTCATTTTCAGTTGAGAGCTAGTGTCAAAATGGCCGCCCCCTGAGATGGATACAAATAGGGTACATTTTGCTGTTTAATTAATATCTCATAAATGCAATAGTAATGAAAATGTCGTGTCTAAGATAGTGGGGGTTGATAGATAGGATGGATAATAGGATTAATCGGATAATATGTACTTTAAAACATATCTATTTTGAAAATTTTGTCTAAAAATATAGGCCAATACATTACTACGCTGAAACATTCCTTAACACTTGTAATAAAATAAATAATAAAAATCAAATGCTTGTAAAAATTATTCACGAAACCTACGACAACTACAATAAAATGTGCCCCGATCTATATTGAAGACTGTCTGTCCTCAGAAGCGCCAAAAAGAACCAGTCTGATTGCAGGTTGCACTGCCTTTTTTATTCAGCAATTACCCATGCATTTGTTGTTTGCCCATATTTTGCAAAACATATCCCACCTGTGTGTGTGTTTGTGTGTGTGTTACAAATCACACACATATACAGACACACACATAATCATCGCTCTCTTCCGGTGGTGTTCTAATCCTATTGTTTGATTATTTCTAGTTGATTGACAGTGTTTCGAACATGTCCAAATATAATCATGTGCTCAGTGGCCCCCTTTAAAAAGAACAACACAACTACCCCAAATCCGAGTGTATCTAAAATACATTTTAATCTTGCTCAAATCTTGTCTCCCCCCCAACAATGTTATTGACAACAATCATCATCATCATCATCATCACCATCATCATCATTATCATCATCATCATCATCACCATACTTCACAGAACTGTACAATCATGTAAATTGTTCTACATCAAGGCACAAGACAACAGCCCACTTAGGGTTAGGGAGGATGTTTTTTTTGGGTGGAGGGGTGATGGGAGGTTCATTGGTAGGCTGATGGGGGTCCCGCTGGCTGGATGATGCTACACGGTAGGAGGAAAAGGAGGACTTGGTTAACACTTTTTCCCCCAATGTAGAAAAAATGGCAAGTGAACACAAACTAAAGTTCTTTTATTTACAGGCCAAAATCAAGATGGAAACTTGATGGGGGGGGGGGGGGGGTATGTGAGTGTATGCAAAGGGACAGTTCACTGTCGATTTTCTGCTCCATTGTCGATGTTTTTTGTCCTCCAGGGTTTTTTTAATCTCCTGACGTTTTATCGCCATGTGTCAACCTGTGTAAAACACAAAAAGAAGGAAATTAACATTTTACTAATGGAACTGCATACAACTGCAGAGCCCTTACCTATGACCATTTTTTACTTTTCTTTTCTTTTCCAAATGACATATTTTAGATTTTTATTGACCCTGGAGCACTAGTTTAAAAAACACCTAATACTACTCAGAAATGGTGGTTAAAACCTGTTTAAAAAGGTATGCAAAAAACTTAAGCACCATCAAATATTTGTTTAAAATGATTTTGTTCAAATTGCACAATGTTATTTATAATTGAATTGTATTCAAATGTTATGACAGAAAGTATGTTTCCATTGTTACTTGTTTAAAAATGAATTAAAACATACTGCAGCAGTTCAATTGTTAATTGTAATGTTGCAATAAATATAATTAAATATACAGTAACAATGCTAATTGTTTGGTTAAAAAATAAAAGCTACTGTTTGCTAAAACGTTGATCAGAAATAGTTAAAACAACTATATTAGCATGTATACATTTTGTTCTTTATGACATAATTTGACTAGAATATTGGTCTTTAAAACATAGCTAGGTTAAACGTTAGTTATAATCTGCTAAATTTGTCCCACCCCTTCTGACTTGTCCATTTACCGTTTGATAATGTGCCCGTTATCCAAATTGATATACAATGTCTCCGTTTACCGTTTTTGCGTCCAGGTGCTCACATGACAATGCTTCTCCTCCGCCGGCCGAAGGCTTTGGCGCCGACGTTGGTGGGCACAAAGTTGCTGTTGCCCATCCCCCCCGACCGGCTGAGGAAGTCGGCCAGGCGGTGGGTGACGCAGGTGGCTGTATTGCAGGCTCGCTTCTGTGCTGTAACGCTGCTTCAGGGTAAGCGGAGCAGGTGGTTATGATGATGTATGTGAAAATTCACTGTAAAGTTGAACATCCATCAATATTTTCGTCATTTTTTTCTCTGCGTTTTGGCCTTTTGTGTTGATGCAAAGCCTCTCTCTTGTTTTTTTAGCGCTACGCTAACAATGCTCAAATGCTACTTCGTTAGTTATAATTCAAACGTTTGTTTAAAAATGTATTGCTAAAACATAACTATGCTAAGATGTTGATTTATAGAATGTTGAGTAAAACATGACTGCACCCAAATGTTGTAGTTATACTGTACAACCACGCTAAAATGTTTGTCAAAAATGTTACAACATCCTACAACTATGCTGAATTTCAACTAATAGGTTAAAAAAACATTAGTTCCAACATAGCTATGCTCAAATGTTCGTTTAAAAAATAACTTGAACTCTTGCTAAAATGTACTATAAAAAGAGTTCTGTGTGTGTATTTATGGTTGCATTGGTATATATATTTTAGTTCTGATGTTCATAGCTGATGGGATGCCATCATTTCCTTTATGTCTTTCTTTTTTACACTTTCTTTCAATCTGTCTTTATTTCTTTCCTTCCTTCTTTTGGTCCTTCCTTCTTTTTTACTTTCCTGCGTCCTTTGGCTTTCCTGAAAAGCTTATCGTCCTGGGCACACTGTACGCACTGAATGAAAGTCAGCTAAGGCTTTCGGGTAGAAAAATATGTTTATTGAACAAGCAACATGGCGGCGCTTGCTGATTAACGTTACATGCGAAGAAGTAGGCGTGTGTGTGCGTGCGCGTGTGTGTGTGTGTGTGTGTGTGAGCGCGCGCAAGTGCGTGTGCGCGTGTGTCTGGCAGTGTACAGCAAAGAACGTGATTGTCTGACCTAGGGCTGGGTGACATGGCCTCAAAATAAAATCTCTTTTTTAGAATCCGATTTTCAATTGAACATGTTTTCCCCTCTTTACTTTTAGGAACATTTCTATCAATTTGTCAGTTTTTCCCCTCCCTTTCAGAATTGCATTAATTCTTCTCATACTGAAGGAGATTAGAAACAGTTTCGCCCCAGCGTTAAATTGCATTAACTTCCAGAAAATAATAGAAATAAATGCTTTTCTTTCCCCTCAAATATACAATAATGTGAAAATACTTATTTCTTTTGGGAAGAAAAAAATCCATTCTGTTTAAATGTATGTCACACAATCCACAATAATTTTTTTAATGTACGGAAAACTAGTTGTCGAATTATGGCTCGGCTGCTCCATATGTAAGAATAACGTGACACTCTTAAAATGAGGACATGAATTAACATTAATTTGTTTACTTAACCAATTTTAGGAAAATGTGGACCAGGTTAAAGAACAAATTGGGCTGTACATGTCCCGCGGGCCATACTTTGTTCACCACTTCGATATAGGGTGCTCAAAGTTCATAAAAAAAAGTCTTGAATGGGATTTGTACTCAAAGTGAACCCCAGCTATTTGTGGTTGACTGTGTTCTGTAATTGCGCAAAGATGCGCATTAGAGAACTAGGTTAAAGAAATAGGTTAAAAAAAAAGTCAGTGAATGATGCGAATAGGCAGGGTTCACCGTATTAGCTATAGTCCTGTTTCTTTCACCGACTAGAGTTCATATTTGTCCTCAGAGAGCCAGCAAGCAGGCCCACACTAACATCAGTGTTTTCTGATTACATTAATAATCGGTATACCTGGTGAGCGTGATGTATTACATTGAAATGTTTTATGTTATTGCCTCGCGATGAGGTAAATGAATTTTGAAATACTCCAAAGGACGTACTTGGTACAGATGCCCGCAGTTCTGTTGCATTTCTGGATAATGTTAATGATCCAGCTTCCAAATGCACTGCTCGACATTGTTAAAATGTTAGTCGGAAAACTATTAACTGCGAGAAAATAATCATGATTAACTTTCTTTACAAACTAAACCAAATTCAAATTACTCAATGAAATTGATTCGTCGCCCAGCCCTAGTCTGAGACCAAAGATGGCCGCCTGTTTCTTTTCACTTCACGTCAGTCAGGCAAGTTACGCCAACATGCGCTGGCCAATGAGGACGACTGGGAGGTCATGACATAGCAAGGGTGCGGAAGGGGGGCAGGGGGGCAGAGGAGGATGGCGTAAAAGGGGGAGTGGTTAGACGGCGTCAAACGTCTCGCCGTAGCTGGCGTAGCGCTCGCCATCGGGAGCGCCGCGCTTCTTGCCGGGCGTTCCCGCTCCCACGTTGGTGCGAGGGAACGTCTGCAACTTGTGCAGCTCCTGAGAGAGTTTGCCCAGTACGCAGGTGCTGAGGTTGGAGCAGCGCTTGGTTAGCGCCCGGGCCATGCTGTCAGAATCGGGGTACACAATACATACAGATCACATGCACAGGGGCGGGATCAGGCGGGAGAAAAGAAAACAATGACATGCAGGAAGATTTCATTGGATCCCACCAGAGTTCTTGGGAGCTTTGGGACACTATGAGAGATCATCGGGCCTGCCGCAGGAAAATTCACCAAATTGATGTGAAAATTATTTCGTTACTACAAGTAATGCTTTGTTCATCTATCTATGCCAGCGACATACAGTGACTGACAGGTTCATGAAATGCTACTCATACGGTAAGTGTGAGTAAATACGGCATGTTCATATATTAGAAAGAAAACATTGCTAAAACATAATTATGCTCAAGTATTTTTATAACTCATTTACGCGAAAATACTTTTTGAAACTACGTTTTGATTTGCTCAAACATGTTTTTCAAAAATTTCAAATATTTGATAGAATAGTTTGCTAATTTTCACTAACATATGATGTTTATTGAAACATAACTACGCCTAAATCTTATCTATCAAAAAATGACTAGAATAGATTCGTTGAAAAAAAACATTGGTGTTCAGAGTTCGGATTTTTTAAAAAAGTATTTAACATTTTAAAACGTAACTAGGTTAACATTGTAGCTTAAAAATGTTTGTTGAGACCAACATACTGCATTGCTTGAGCAAGTCCAAAGATCTCCGGTGGGATACATTGCGGTTGTCTCCAACTATGCATTTTCTACACAGTCCAGACAGTATTTTTTTCCATTTCACCCCCACCCCCAACCTCCACCCATCTTCATTCCAATCACACGTTCATTGCAGGCATGCCAATCTGTCTCATGCCAGCAAACCACTTAAGACCAGAACGTCCCTTCCTTGCATCATGCTCACTACATGACCATCCATCTTTTCATGCAAATGTAATGCACCCCTACACACCGACTATACACCCACCTTGCCCCCCCCCACCCTTTTTAAAAAACGTTTTTTAATACATAACAGTCGAACGAACAGTTGCTCCCCATTCTCATGCGAACCACTATCATGCACACTTCATTCAAAGTAGCTCGACTAATTCGGAGCAAGTCGTTCATGCGGGAGTGCCTTCGTGACTGCTGTGGCACGTGTGCGTCGAACCACTCGCAAGAATAATGATAACTCGAGGATGCAATTTCTTTTCAAAGTACCGGCTTGATGCTGAAGATGTGACATTGCACTGAAAGGCTGTGGAATACAATTCTTTGAATGTTTAAAAATATGATATGTAAAACTTGAAGCAGGAATGCGGTTGAATCGGTCAAGTGAAAGGAGGAGGTTCGTTGGTCAATATGTGAACTGTATTAATTTAGGAACTTTAATGTCAATGATGCGGGACCTTTCATACTGTAGCTCTGCGTATGTTCTGAACGAGCTCAAACGTTTGATATTGAAATGGTTTGAATCAGTTGAGAAACGTGGAAGTAGAAGGTCAAATATCGCTTAATTTGGAATTTTGAAAATAGGCGAATTTGGGGAATGTTATGCTCCTGAATGAGCCATTCAGATTAAATTTGGAATAGTCAAGGATAGAATCTGTCTAGAACTGTTGGAAGAGGCAAACATGTCAAGTGTGTTAATTTATTAGTTTGGGAATGTTAATGTGAAAGCATTCGGGGAATGTGATCAATACTTCCATCTACTGTACAGTATGTCCTGATTGAGTTTAACTGTTTTGAATTGGCATGGTTCAGATCAGTCAAGAAATGTGGAAGGAGGAGATCAATTGGTCATTGTCAAATATTTCTTGATTTGGATATTTTATGGTGAAAATGTGACAATTTGAATACGTGATTAATAGTTCCGTAGAAGTCTTGAATGTGCTGAACATTTTGAACATTTAAATGTCTCATTCAGTCAAAAAGGGTTGTGTGAGTGTCTGTGCGCGTGTATGTGTGTGCGTTTGTGTGGAATTGAGGGGAAAAAGTGGAAATTTGTGAAATGTCGAAATGTAGTTCCTAATGTCCTGAGTTTTAAATTTTACATCATTTCAATCGGTTGACAAATACAGAAGGGGTCGGTCATTGAGAAGTTCCCGCAATATGTTAATGATCATAAAAATATGAGCCGAAAGACGTACCTGTTGCCCTCAGCCGCCTGCTGCTGCTGCTGCTCCAGCTCCTCGGCCGTCATCTGCACAAACTCCTTGACGATGGCGTTGAGTAGCCGCCGCGCCTCGTAATCCGTCAGCGTGACCCTCTCCGACATGGATTCCAATGCCGGTCTGCAGGTGGCAAAGAACGGCCAAACCAAACGTTTACAAGCGTAACAAATGTGTTGATTTGTTAACGAGAATATCAATATGTTGGAATGTTTGGTAAAATTTGTTGATTAAAACGAGACTACACTAATATGTACATTAAAAATGTCCAGCACTGCTTTTCATCGGATCGTTTAAACCTATTTACACTAAAATTCGGTCTTAGGAGGTTAAATATAACCATTCTGAAAATGTTTGTTAAAGTATGACCATGAAAATAACGACTAAAGCAAGGTTTGCAGAAAAATTTAGACTAACGTTTTCGTTACAAATTGTTAATTGAAACAAGATGATTAGAATGTGTCACGTCCCGTGTTTGCCAGCAGGGGGCAGGCCCTGTTGCCACCTACACACCTGTCACCCATTGGGGACTAATTACACGGGCTTTATTTGTGCGCTCTGGCAGTTGACTTACTGCCGGAGTATTCCACGCCGTGCCATTTCTCTCGCCGAGTCCTTCTCGAGAAAACTACAATCTTTATATCGATTGACTTGCGTGCAGTCTTATCCGCTCGTGTTAAATTCTAGAGTTGCCTAATTCATTTTCCTTACTGTTTTTCCGCAAGCGTTTTCTGTTATTTCCTTATTCTTTCCTGGTCCTTATTTTGACCAGCGTTTTCTGTTTGTTTCACCTAGACGGGTATTTTGTGTTTATATTAAATCTCATTTTTTGTCTTTCTGTGTCTGCTATTTCGGGGATCCACTTCCTTATTTTGTTGTGCACGAAGCAATAATTCCATCGCTTCGGGCATAACGTGACAGAATGTTCATTGAGTATTTGTTTAAACATAATGTCAAGCAAATTTCTTTTTTTAAATACAACAACTTAAAATGTTACTTTAAACATGTTTTAAAAAGCGTAACCACGCTAAATAGCTAAGTAGCTAAAAAGCTAAGTAGCTAAAAAAAAGTCCAATAAAAACTAAGGTCACTAAAATGTTGCATGGTCAATGTTTGTTGAAACATGGCTAAGCTAACATTGTAGCTAAAATATTTTGGGTTAAACAATTTTGCTAAAATGGTCTTGATAAGTCGAGGTTCGAGATTTTTTTTTTCATGAAACAATAGCACTAATATTTTTAGAACAAATTTGATCAATGTTTAAAAAAAAAGTTCATTCAAACTACTCTGAAATGTTCAAATGTTTGTTCAAACATAACTACAGGAATGTGATAGCTAAGAAATGTTAGTTGAACCATAAGTAAAATATTTGTGGAAAATATTGAACATACATAACTACCCTCAAATATTGAGTTAAAAATGTGTGAGAGTTAAAAATGTGTGAGATTGATTGGTAAAAAATTATTACGACACGTTCGAGGAAGGGTTAAGTGGTCCCTGGCCAAATGGGCATGGTTGGATGTTGGATGCGTGTGTGGGCGGGGTCAAGGTGGCTCGTGTGATGTCACCGGCTGGGAAGAGATGATGTCGGTGCTGGAGGGCTGCCCGCCAACGCAGCAAAACAATCTGCACTAAGTGCCTCGACGTCTTAATGTGTATCTGCCTTTAGATATATACTGACGCTTCTGCCAGGACTTTTGTAAATATAGAAGTGCATATGTTTAGACATGACAGTGGCTCTACCCGCACAATTCCAAGTACCCCAAAAAGTGTGCTTCCACAAAAGTTGACTTTGGATGGACGACTGACGCTGTCAACTCGGCTGAACGTTATTTGTATCGCACTTTATCATACAAGATGTGCTATACAGTTGGAAAACAATTTTGCCGTTTAAAATCAATCAATAAAAACTGACAACAAAGTATTACTATTATAAACTATTTTTAAGTGGCAAATAAATACAATTTTGCATAATGTAATTGTCGTGTTTGGTTTATGATGATAATAATAATAATACAAAATAACAATTAAAAAAATCCAATATTTTTTCAACTAGAACCTTAACATAGCTTTTATTCGTTTGAAAAAAAGAATTCTAAGAATAAAATGGGAGTAATAATATTTTTTTTCCAAATCGTAACTTAACTGAATATTATTTTAATGGCAATTCTGACTAAAAATCAAAAAGAAAAATCAAACAATTATTGAGCATCACGAAAAAAAATTTAAAGCCAGATTTTTTTTAATGCAGCTTTTGCAATTATCAGGTGTACCTACAGTAATTGTTTTGTTCTATTACTGTAAACGGGTGTTAGTGGAGCTTCTTGACCACAACAGTTTCCAAATGACCGTGTAGACTTGCATTAAACACTCTTTCCTTGTTTTTATTACATTATCGTAATCTGCCTGGAAGTGACATTACTGTAATGGGATGCAACAACTTTTTAAATAGATTAGCTTTATCAGCAATGTGACATCTCCTTCAACTCGCCCCGTTATCACCCACAATGTACGCATGTTGTTGGTTCTTGTTCTCGTCCCATTTCAACAAACAGCGAGTGTCGGCTGACGCCATATTCTTACCTGGCGGGGGCAGCTTGCGAGCAGTACATCTGGCAGATGACCAGGGCATATGTGATGAGGAACGCCGAGATCTTCAGCATGACCATAGTACACTCCCTGCATGACACACACACGCATACTTGTAAGCACACCCCCCAAAAGTGCTATTTCCTGACAATCCTTAATATCCCTGAAAGCATCCCACTAGGATGGAAATACTGCCAGTTCTGGCGGGTGGGACATGGTTGCAGAAGTGTACGTGCGTGCGTGCGTGCGTGCGTGCGTGCGTGCGTGCGTGCGTGCGTGCGTGTGTGTGTGTGTGTGTGTTGAGTCGGTGTTTGGGGGTGGGGACATCGATATGTTTATGAGAAGGATGAAGAGTTGGCAGGGTTGACAGCGAGGAGGATCTCGAGGAGGTGGTGACTCCATCAAAATTCATGAAACATACCCCCGGCTATGTTAAAATGTTCATTAAAACAATTCTAGTTGAAATAGAATTTGATGGGGCGGCATGGTGGTCGACGGTTTGGCACGTCCACCTCACAGTGCAGAGGTGCAGGGTTTGATTCCGGCGCCGAGGTTCCTGTGTGGGTTTTCTCCGGGTACTTTCATTTCCTCCCACATTCAAAAAACATGTATGGGAGGTTGAGTGGAGGCACTACATTGTCCCTAGGTGTGATTGTGAATGCAAATGGTTGTTGTTTGTCTATGCGCTGCAATTGGCTGGCAACCAGTTGTGTTTTGTTTAAATGTTCGTGACTATCATAATTGCTATAACTGTCGGAAAGAAATATTTGTGAAAGAAAAACGACACTAAAATGTTCGTTAAAGATTGCACAAAAATGCGTGTTAGAAACTCAGGAAGCAACACTGCTACAAATTTAAAATGTTAGTTAAAACCATAACTGCGCTAAATTAGTGTAGGTAAAAATTCTTTGTCAAAACTACGAAAAAGCTTTCTTCATTTTTCTTCCTTCGCTTAAACTTAAACTAATAAAACTTCATTAGTATATACAGTCCAACATAGCTACGGTAAAATGTCATTAAAATATTGTGAACCATAATCATGATAAAATATTTGGCCATACCTATCCCTGTCTAAAAGACACAAAATAATTGTTAAAAATATTGATTAACATTTTTACATTACAATATTGGTTAAAAAAATACAAAAATCTTAAAATGTTTGTGAAAACATAATTATGCAAAAATGTTTTTACTGTCATTAAGATGTTAGTTCAAAAATGCCCCTTGAAAATTACAAAACAAAAAGACTAATGACAAGAAAAAATGTTCGTAGCAATGCTAAAATATTAACACCCACTGACACTAAATAATGGTCTGGTCAAACATAACTAGGCTATAAATGTTTGTTAAAACTGTTAGCTCAAACAGAACCATGCGAAAATCTTTGTTTCAAATGGCATTTAAAAGACAACCATAAAATATAAGCAGAGGGAGAAGGAGGAGAAAAAAAGCATGAAGGGTGGATAGGATGACAGAAAAGAGGAAGAGGTGGCGACTCCATCCAAGCTTCCCTGAGGAACCAGTGCATTAGTGTAATGAGCTGCCATTCCCTCACACACACACACACACACACAGACACAAACACACACACACATACACAAACACAAAACCTGCCTATCCCGTAGAGTTTTTTCCATTTTTAACCCACTTTTTGGCCACGGTTGCAATCATGATAACCACATATCATATCATCACAAAGCAAAAACTCACCTTTGGCAGAGAAGCACCAAAAATAAATAAATCTCAAATATGTGGGCTTTTTTTCTCTTTTTCTTTTTGTTTTTTTTAGGGAGTTCCGGAACAGGAGCTGCGAGCTGTGTTTTTGCGTGTAGCGGTGAGGCAGTGGCCCCCTATATATCCCGCCACCCGGGTTTGTGGAGGTGGTTAATTATTACGCAGCCCAGCCAATGGGGCGATGAGCTGGGTTCGACGGCAGCCAATGGGATGGCGGCGAGACACGCGGACGTCATCCGCAGAGCCACTCCATTCACAAAAATCCGCCTCATTTGCATTGATGTCATTCATTAAATGGGCAGCAGGGGCAAAGTTACGCCGCTTAAATCGATAGGGCAACCCCCCCTCCACCACCATCACCACCACCACACTTTTTTCACCGGGCAGGGGCGGGGCCATCTACTGGTGAGGGAGCACACTACACATTGAGGCACTCATTCATAAGCTTCTGCAATGTGACTCACCGCTCAGACTTTGGCATAGCAATTTTTGGCATCCCACGACGTGTTTGCACCAAGGCGAGCTGCGTAATAAGAGCGGGAAATCCACATCAATTGAGCGAATGGAAGCTAAGACAACGTTGAACAGAACTCGAAAAAAATATAACAAGCATCCTTAGAAATTAACTATCTTTTAACATTGCATTTGTCTACTATGAACATCATTAAAATAGAGCATTTGTTAAAACATAGCTTCACAAACTTATTCGAAGGGGAAGTCAAGTCTTTATAACGTTCTGTGCCACAGCTGCTATATTGTTAGCCTGATTATCTGCGACATTGTTAGCCTGATTTATTCATAATAGAGTGTGATTAAAACACAAAATGTATTTGGTTGAAAATTTGTTTGTTTTTTTTATATCCAATCAATTAAATATCAAAAAGATGCGACGACCATACTTGTCGAGTAGAAATGTCGCTAATTCTGCCTTGCTTCAGTCCTCTCAGGTACCTGTGGTCATGTTGCTTTGCTTCTGTTTGCTGATATTATTCCCTGTAGTTAGGAAACAAGGGAAACATTGACATGTTATTTACACACACACACACACACGCATTTAGAAATGTTCGCTAAAAATGTTTGTTAAACAATGACTAAATGCTAGGTGTTTGTTAAAACTGCACTTAAAAAGGCGTACCAACAATAAAATACTGATTATTTTTTTTTCATGAAAGCATTGTCCTATTTTAATTATTTATTTATTTCATTGGGACTTTGCACATTCATCCACACAAAAATAAATGCGCCGGACTTAGCATTAATGCTAATTTTCAGCCGCAGTCCCAAGACGGGTTTCTAAAATAGTCCTGAAATATTAGTTACAAATTGTTTGTTAAAACACCTCTACACTAAAATGTTTGTGAAACCAATGTTCCTTTGGAATATTACTTCAAAACCACTGCGCTGGTTTGTTCAAACTTAACTTTGTTCAAATAGTTTGTTAAAACACTACCGCTTTCCTTCATAAGCTTATGCAATGACGTGACTCACCACTTATACACTGATGCTTAGCGTGTTTTGGTGGTCTCACGCCATCTCCGCTCCCAACATGAGCATGGCGCGTAATGACGAGCGAATCATCAAAGTCTATTGAGCTAATGGAGTGATTGGAGCCACAAACGACAGGGAGGGGGGTGTCAGGGGCTTTGGGGGCACGGGGCTGCTGCTGCCCACGCGCTGAGCAAACGAGTTGTCCGTCCTCGGATCGATGGCTGCTGTTTCTCCAAAGCAATTACACAACTCTTTGTCATGCACTGTCGTCTCAGTTCCTTTTCATTAGCCACCACACACACACACGCACACAATCTCGAATTTTTGACCAGCTATGCAAGGGCTTCTTCGAATTCTTTTGACTTTTATTTATCAAGTGCACTAAAATTAGTCAACCAAGCAATTTGCATATTGTTTATATAGTCCAGTTGTTTTACTGCTACCTGAACAACTTTCTTACCCAAAATACTTTCGCATTTTGCAAGATTTTTTTAGATGTGTAACATACCAGAAAATATTTGCCTCTGCACAGAAACAACGGCCGTATCCCATCTCTTCATTGAGAACCAAAACAGGAGCAATCGCAATTTGTCATAAAATGACCATTTGGGAATCACCCATGTGATATTTTCACAATTTGGACGTTGACACAGAGCAGAAAGTGGAGAAAACCATTTTTTGCTTGTAAAAAAGAATTTATGAATTTATTTATTTGCGAGTGAATTTGTACACCGCGGCGTTACAAAGAGAAAAGTTGTGATTATTTTAGTGAGTCGTTAATTCAAATGCGGGCGTGTGCCCATCCTACTGTCAAGCCAATGAATGTCTCAGAGGAGCAGACAAGAAACAGGCTTGTGCGTCATTGAGGAGCCCCATTAGACAGGATGGGCCTTTTAGTGCTATTGAGCTTAGCGGGTTCACCCGTGTCAGGTGCTAAATCACCTCCGGACAGCTTGGATCTGCTTCCAACCCTCCGTGGACTTTCTCTTCGCAAACTTCTGAACCCGCTTCTTCAAGTTGGTTACCTTTTTTAAAGGGTCTAAAAACGTTCCCACACCCATCACCATCCAGAGCATTTTGTTTGGGGGGTGTGGGTGGGGGGCTATGCTACCTTTTTTAGATGTTCAGCTCATCAGCAAGCTCTGCAGAAGCCTGATAATAATCCCGATCATTTGATTACACATCGATATGTGTTGAAGAAACATATCAAGCATGGAGAATTGTTGCCCAACCCTGTACAAGTAGGTCCAGTTGTCTTTTAGTCAACACCATAGAGATAAGTGACATCATCATGTTATAATCCAATATGTCAAAGGCCGTCAGTTGAGCGGAGAGATAATTGTGTTATGTGTTTGTCATTTTTCCGGCGTGGGTGTCGTCTTTTCAGTTACCCACTCTGCCCCGAGGGAAGCCCACGTGGGTTATCCTGGCTCCTTGGAAGTTTCCCTTCCGTTCTTGAAAATACATTTAGAAAAAAAACAAAAAACTTTGCGACCACAGTCAATACAGTAACCTTTGAAAACCGCAGCACCCGCTTGTGCCTATCGACACACTCACCCTAGTCCACCCTGTGAGGTCCGAATTTTTTTAGACGTCCTACCACTCACAATTATCAATCATCTTTCACGGATGATTGATTAAAAGAAAGTGGTGGGATGGAACTTGACATCTCACATATAAGGTGAAGGTCTTTAAAATAATCGTTTTTTTCAAAATACATTGACACCCATATGATTTTTTTGTGAATTGAGAGCAAAAAATTTCAGTTTACTCACTTTTTTACTTTATTATTATTAATTATAATTTTAGACACTTTCATGTATCACACTGCGTTCGCTCTTTTTCAGGTTTTTGTGTTGCGTTCAGATGTCAGTATGTTTTAATATTTCACATTTGTGTAGCACACTGTTGTTACCTTCTATCCCACTCTCATTCTGTTTTCTTTCTTTTTTGGGGGGCGGGGTGAAAAATATATGTAGAATACTGCCATCCGTCAGTGAGCCTCAAAGGACTCCCTGTTGTGCTTGTTCTTTGGCTTTTCTTTTTCTTTTTGCGTATTCAATCCTCATGAACTTCATGAAGGGAGGGAGGCAATTTCCTTTTGTGTGCCTTTCTCGTTAGCGTTAAGACAGATATTTTAAGAAAGATGTGTATTTTTTTTAATTATCAATGTGTAACTTAGTTTGATGCTCTTTTTTTGACAGCAAAGGTTTATTTTATGATTGCGGATTCGATTATGTCCAGCGGGGACCGATTATCTTCTTTGGAGATTTCCCGGTAGATAGACGGATTGACATGGCCGCCTCCACGCCGCAAATGAGCGGAAGCTTATTTGTGTTGGAATATCGGCAGAGAGCAGACTAACGAATGTGCCTTTCACTCTCGTCAAAGGGAAAAACAATTTCAAGCGGGCGGCCCACGGAGAAACAAAAAGGCGTCAATGCGTTAGTGCTGCGGGGGGTGACGAAGAACCCCGCCAGAGAAGAAGATTCGTTGACTAGTACGATCACGTCACGCGTGTAGAGAAGCCAGCCGTCGATCGGGCCACGGCGCACGTGGTGATTGATGAACGCTGGGCCCGCAACTGGCGACTCCAGCTCCCGGTCGGTCCGAGCCGTGGCGCTCTGGATAAATCACTTCCCAAGGAGAACCGGCGCTTAAGTCGTTACCCACTTAATGGCTTTCCATCTTCAAATCTAATCAGACGTTTGCCACCAGTGAGGAGGCTCGCACCTGATTAAATGGCAGTTGGAGCTCAGCTTCTGCGCTCATGCTTTCGTGTAGCCCGCCGCTCTCTTGAGCTTTTGCGCTATTAATATTTCGTCTTGATAAAGTGAGACAAATTCTGCCGGGATTAAATTGTCTTCGATTTACTTGCTTGCTTTACTTGCTTCGCTCACAAAACAGCACAAATTGGACCATCGGGCAGGGATGACATCGCCGTGAACAAATAAAAGCAAATCGATTACACAGGCACTAAGGAGCAGATTCTCCCGTGTGAAATAGTCAGAAAAGGCGCCTCATGTTATATTTGGTAAGTCCAGCGAGGTGCTGAACTTGAAGGCGTAACATCATATTGCACATTTTGATTACATTAACTGCATCGGCGCTTTGCTGCGATGGCTTTGCAGCTGCCGACTGCTGCATCTGCAGATGGCGAAATCCATAGAAGTGAGGCGCCCCTGTGTGTGGCAAAACGGTTTGCTTGGCAACGATTAAACAACGCTTTTCTCCTGATGAAACGGCTCCAAACATGCATTGGGTCATGAGTGTGGTCCTCTGATCAAATAACTTGTCCGATATTTGTGAGATACAAATTCACATGCTTGAAAGTAGCCTGTCCGATTAGTCGCGAACACGTCACTGGTGACCATCGATATAATTTACGGCTCCGCTACGCCAGATCATTTCACGTTTGAAGTGTGACGTGTTTTCCCATCGGATTTCTATGGAATTCAGATCTTTGAAATTTGCGCCACTTCCACCAACTTTTGAGTAGCGCGCTGCGATCACTCTGCAGTGGGGAGGGGGGGGGGGTGTTTCTGGCCTTTGCAAACCTGGCTTTCACTCTTTGCTTTTTGTCCGGCTTTTCGGCAGTACCCTGATGTGACACTTTAATCTGCGCTGCTTCTGTTTGCTGGATCTCTGTGTAAAATTGCCTTGCAACGCTTCAATTTTATATTTAGGAATCTACGAACCATTCTGGCGTTCCTGCCGTGGATGATGTTGGCCCTCTCCTTAGAGCTGCTGTGTGTGAAGTACACTCAACGGTGAGTGTCGTGACGTGCACGTCCGCCATACAGCCAGCAGGGTTAGGCTTTTCTTGGCGGAACGTACCATGATGAAATGGGTGACGGATCCTTCTAAGATTTTATGCAGTTGACTCGGCAAGCACAATGGTGGCCACTTCATTCCTTCTTTGTGTCATCGTGATGAATGGAGCTTCTAAGGGACACAAGCTCTCCGCTGTGTTCCTGTACTTCATCCGTTAGTGTCTTAAGTATCGATTAGCCCGAGGCACGTCGCTTCTTTTAATTTACTTATTTTCTTAATCAGCCTTTCCCGAGCTGGCCACACTGGGGGATGCTTTGAGCTTTAAAAAAAAAAAAAAAAAGACCTGGTGTCCTTAACACAGTGGTCACCAACATGGTGCCCGCGGGCACCAGGTAGCCTGTGAAGACCACTTGAGTAGCCCGCCAGTGCCTGGACATTGTGATTTGCTAGTAGAAATTATGATTTAAAAATGCAAACATTGGCAGTACTGTGAGACATTTCGAAACACGATCAAAGTCTGACAATTTAAATCATCAAGTATTAAAAATAACCCATCCTCATATTATTGAAGGTATTTTGGACAAATATGTTATTTCAGACGTGTATCAATTTGGTAGCCCTTCACACAATCGGTACACATGAAGTTGCTCTCACCCTCAAAAATGTTGGTGACACCTGCCTTAACACAACAGACTGAAAAAGAAGCACCGACCAAGCGCGTACCTAAGCTTGACTGATGTGTGCTACACTTTTTCCCACTTTCCACCTGCCCTTGCTTCGTGCTCCTTTTTCAGGCTTTTGTGTATTCTGTGGGTTTCCAACAAACTTGGACAAATCCTTTTAAGATGCGGGTCCTGCATGAAAGCGCCTGTGCGTCAGACTGTGTCAGAGCAAGCGGCTCCACCCCAAGCATCTTAAGGGAAACTTGGCCCACGGTGGCATGAGGAGTCATTTGGCTTTCAATCACGCCTGATCAACTTGGCGCGCGTCTTGCAGTATTTATAGAAAGTTAACGTGATGGGCTTATGACGACTGGCCGCCGCCCAACAATATGCTTTCATTTCTCTGCCTCTGCGGCAAAAGCTCCCGCTTACTGCTTACAGATTTTTTTTCTGTTTCCACCGCTTGGATCACTAAAATGCCGTCCCACTTAAAATGTCTTTGCAACCTTCCGTTGTGGTGCAAATCTGTATAAAAGTGCAGATATGCTGGGGATCGGCTCAGAGCTTTTATACAAATTGATAAAAATGCAACTGAGGCCTTAACTAAAAATAGTTTAAACTGTAAATCTAACACAATCTGTGAACTCAAAGCATTTAGATTTCAATTTCAAGATCATCTTGCTCAGTCAAAATGTAACATTTCAACTTTGTTGACACCAATTCCTATTTACATTTGACAGAGCTTTGGCTGCATTAGAGCATTTCCGGAAAAAAATAATAATAATGAATTGTTGAGTTTTTCAGCCAATAACAGAGCATTAAAGAAACAAAAAATCCGGAAAGAGCTAAACTCACTTCGATGAGAAAAGTAGTGCTTTGGCCCCATCTTGTGGCTGCTTTGTGAACTATGTGGACATTAGGGGAGGAGCTTCTTTTAGCGGTCCAGTAGACTCTACTGATCTTCCGCAGACTTAATTACTGACGGATTTATTGACTGTATGCTGATCGTACTCATAATAATCTTAGTTCAGTTCTACTGTTAACGCTGCACGGACATGTAAAAATTAGCCGCTAAAGTCCCTGTGAACTTTTGTTTCTTCACAATGCTGTGTGCAACCATGTTCCGTTCCCGGGTTGACGTTGATTGTAATGTACCGATCAGATTGTTTTACGATTATGCCCAAAATCAATTGAACAACGACGGGCGTCCCCAGTAATAACCATAAATCCAAACATCAAGTTGAGCTCAACTAGCGTCGTGCTTCCTCTGCACTATTCTTTTGTGACTATCGATCGTCCGACCTTTCGGTCCTAACTCGCTCCAATGCTGCTTCGTCTCCGGCCATGATGTTATAAAATTCCACCGCGTAGCAGACAAGCTGTGTCAACAAGGTAATGACATGAAATGATTTTAGCCTCCCCTGTATGCCTCATGAGACTTCGTTGTAGTGAGCATGAATGGGAAAAGTCTTGAGAAAAATCGCAATTTTACAGTTTTGTTTAATTTAAGAGAAGTAAGCGGAAAGAAAACGCCAGTTATCCAATCACCTATTTTCAAGCCGACTACCGCCTCGTTTCTTTTCTGCGTATTTGACATATTTGGCAAATTTATGACTCATTCAAATTTGGCTGTGTTCACACCCTACACTGTAGTGTATCAAATTTACAAGACATATTTATGCTTCCTTTACAGTTATATGTCTGCCTGGCTATTAAAGGTTTTATGGAAGCCACAATTTCACATTGGGAAAAGATACGATCAATATACACTACTATTTTAAAGTGCTCCATTTTTTTCAAAGATTTCCTTTGGGAAAATTGACCATTTGGATTGAATTTAACAGCAATCTTAACTTGATTTTTGTTGTTGTTCATCTTCTTTCTTTGCACTTGTTGCAAGTCTGGCTGGTGTACAGCGTGTTTGACTGCGTGACGTCCAGGCATGTGCACACGTGAGTTTGGAGCTGGCTGCTCATCAGGCAAACTCTAAAATTTGCTTTTTGCAGACAAAACTTCTATTACATTTTAATTAAAACATTTATTTCAGATTCTTTTCCATAGAGTTTTTACTGTTCATCAACTGTTTGGCGTCTTCTTGGCCTCACATCAAGTTCACCTTGAAAGGTCAAAGTGCATTTTAGGTTAGGCCTATAATTTCACCCCAGAAAACCTAAATTCCCAAATTTTAGTGGTGCATTTATGTTAAGCTTGGTAATTCCTCCTCATACATCACAGTTTAGTTGCATTTTCTGTTCTTTGGTTATTATCACGTTTCCTCTTTGCCACCTCTTTGTTGACGTCACGCCTCCCTCTTGTCCCCCCCCCCCAAAAAAAAGTCAATGAAAAAGCCAAACGCACTTGTAGAGTTAATCCTCTAGAAGCCCTCTTCGATCCTGTTAGACCAAAGCACAGCCGCAGCATTTCTGCAGCAAATGGATGATTTGTTTTTATTGCAAAATACATTGAAAGTCACTTAATAACATCCAAGGATACATTACAGAGAGAGAGAGAGAGAGAGATCAAGAGGTTTTGAAAAAGAGAAATAGCATCCTGGGGCATTGTATTTTATAGAATGATACAGTAATATATTGAAATCCAAGGTAAAGACTGAAACAGTGACATCACAGCTGTGCAGTAAGCTACAGTAACATTAGTCTTGTGTGAGCACTAAAATCGCCTTTGTTTAGTTTGACCCTGGACTTGGCAACTGACAGCGATGATAAACAGCGTGACGTTTGAGTTGAGTTCCTTGGCACCATGCACTCCCAAGTGTTTGATTGTTCAAAAATTACTCAAAATCATGAATAAATCGATCAGTCAAGATGACAGCTGAGCATGACCCAGACATAAACAAATCCACTTCATATTGTTTCCAATGAGGAAAGCAGAGCCATATTTGTTCATACTCAATACCGTTTTTTTTAACATGCTGCCCCGCAAAATCAGATGCCACTTTATGAAAAAAAAAAGTCAAGACCAAAAAAAAGTTGCTAAAGTCTAGAACAGATGACTTCATGAATGGTCCTACAACCAGTGAGCGTCAGTGGGGTGGGTCTCCCCCCCCATCCCCACCCGCTCTCCTCCGGGTAGAGTGTGCCAGCTGAGACGCACGGCGTGGCCGGGCAGTGCGCACCGTGACTCAGGCTGCTCTCCATTTGAAAAATTAAAATAAAGGGAGGGGCAGAAAGGGCGGGGGCGACGTTTGGCAGATTTAAATGAGGCCTCCAGGATGAAACATGCTGATCTCAGCACAGCGCGTACAATCTCAATCATAAAGGAGGAAAGGAAGGAGAGGCTGGCACGCTGATGTAATGGCCTCACGCCGACGCCATCGGCTTGGCACAGGGGAGGACTCGTCAGCATCCCTCCCCAACCCCCCCAAAAAAACCTTTGTGTTCCCAAAAATCTCCAAGTTCCACCTCCCCAAAGCCATTCTGATTCATACTTGTAAACTTCAGTGAGTTTTTTTTCCCAACTTGTTGCCCACAAATCTGCTGTATTTATTTGATACATATCCACTTTTTGCGATGAAGAAAATAGGTACATAGTCGGTAACATACATGCTTGAGTCTCATATACAATAACAAATGAGATCATGAGAACTACGCAGTTTAGATCTGTCATTTTTATTTGATTTGAATTTTTGCCTTTAGTTTTATTTTCAATTCACAATTTAAAAAAATAATGAATTTAAAAAACATTATCCTTCATTACGTGATTTTATTTCAATTAAAGGTTACATTGAAATTAATAACCTGCACCACCTGTTTAACAACAACAACAAATTGTTGTGCATTTATTTCCTAAGAAAATATTTAATCTGGTAAAATTTGAAATTATTATTATTGTATTATAATTGATTGATGTAACCCTAGTGAGGATCAAGCGGCTCGGAAGATGAATGAATGAATGAATGATTGATGTATTTATATTTGGACAATGAAATTGTCATGATTTGGTGTAGGGACCAACAGGTGGCACTGTAGGGCTCCCCCGGGCAGCTGCACACCTGTTGGTCATTAAGTAATTGGGGCTTTAAAAGGACTCCCAGCCCGAACATTCAGTGTCGGGTCATTGTTTGCTCTTGCTACTGTCATGTTTGTTTGTTTGGTGTTCCTTTGCTGCTGTCATGTTTGTTTTGTGCTAGTAGTGTTTTAGTTTTTGAGTCGTGTCATGGTTTTTGTTTGTTACTTTGGACTTTCATTTAGTTTTCTTTGTTTTAAATACAATTTGTCAAGTACACCCTGCTCCTGCCTGCTTTTTGGGGTCCCCCACCACCTTGCTACGTGACAGAAATGGGTTATTTGTCAAACTGATGTATTGTTAATTGTAATGGCATACTATTTCAAAACACTACATTAAAAAACATGTGAATGCATTTCTGCATTCGCTTTCTGAGTTTTAGGATTTATGCAGTTCTCTATTTTATTATTGTATTTAATCACCTGTGGCTCACAGAATTTTATTCCTCTGCGGTTTAAAGGTCATCTTTTGGGGGCTGATCCAAAGTATTGGCTTAGAGTGCTGTGATGCAGTAGTAACGCGTTTGAATTATTAAAATACCAAAAAAAAAGAGTCTTGATTTCACTTTATCGTTCTGTTTCTTGGCTCATGTATATTGTGTTATTCTTTATTTCGGGTTAATTATTCTTGAAAAAACACATGCAAGCCAAAATTGAGATTAAGCTGTTTTAATGTAATAAAGCACATTCTTGCTGCTGGAGGCTGTAAATTTCCCCAGTGTGGGACGAATAAAGGATATCTTATCTTAATTGAAATAATACATTCAGAATTACTGTTGAGCTACGATATGTTGTAGCTACAAAGAAAACAATTGTTGTTTTCATGGCATTTTCTCACATTGTTCTGCATTGTTTTCCATAATTAAATGGATTATATATCAGTCATTCACTGTGGAAAAAAATGTTGGCGGAACATTACATCAGATAAATGTTGCCTTTACCCTTGAGGAGCTTGTCGGTCGTGTTCAAGCACCTAAAATAATAATACTGTTATTTTGAGAGCGAGAGAAATTTTCAAGCTAATGGTGTGATTTTTTTCCCCCACTCAGAAAGCAATTGCTCTGTGAATCAGATGAAATTAACTGTTCACCCCCGCCCCCCCAAAAAAACAAACCCTTACTCTTTATATGACCCTTCCTTCCCTCCATTTTTTAAATCAGTTTATCCACACGAGGGGCACGGGCGTGCTGGAGCCCGTCCCAGCTGTCTTCGGGCAGTAGGCGGGGAACACCCTGAACTCCACACAGGAAGGCCGGAGCTGGAATCGAACCCTGCACCTGAACTCTGCTCTGTGACGCCTGTGTCGCTTTGTGCTTACCAGTTGCACACGTGCCCCCTATTTCGAGAGTCCATTCAAATCTAATCAATTGTGAAGTTGCATGTTTATTTAGTTCCATATTGCATTTATGTCTCTTTCAAACACATTTTTTGTCTGGGTGACGTAATTTTTTCTGGGATAGATTTAGTTTCTTCTGGGCCGTCTTCTTCTGGTTCAGTGCTGCCGTCTTGTGCTGATTTGACGCATTACTACTACCTTGATGGCAAGTGTGATCAGAATATAGCCACTTGTATCCAAAATAACACCGAAATGTTATTTGTATTATTCAAGGTCCCGTTCCTATTGAAAATTTTGTTTTGACGAGGCGAAAAGGCTAGGTCGTGATTTTAGATCGGAGCTCGACTCTTTTTCCCTGTGACGTCACGGTGGCCAGGAAATCCAATCGAGCGGAGAGGTACCCGGTGAAGAAGTGCACAGGCGACGCGAAGCCGAGGCAAATATGGTCAGTGGGAATGATGTGTTTCCTGGCAAAACGTTATACACAACGTTCATATGTTTAATAAGGTATTTGGGCTATTATATTTGGAGATAAAACCTGAAAAAATGAGCTCAGGGACAGCTTGCTCGACAATGGCTAACGTTAGCTAACCAGCTAGCCAACTTTAGAGTGTACTGTGAGTAAGCAAAACAGCTTGGCCGGCTGAGCTAATGTTAGCTTCGCGTAAGCATCCTATACCCGCTCGTTTTGATTCATCTTGTTTGGTGAAGACTGGTTAAAAAACATGTTTAGGTGAATACTGAGCATATCGTTTTGGGGGATGAAAAAGAGCCATGACGGTGCTGGTTGAGGATTTGTTTTAACTGGTGAGCGCGAGGTTAACATGGAAGCCTACTTTCGTTTTTCATTCAGCCAATTCAAGTAAACTTGTCCAGTTAACTTTGAAAAATGGAGAATAACAAGAACTGTTTTGTTCTTTCTCCATCGGCCGCTTACAGTAAAATTAATTTTAAAAATTATTTATTAATTTTAAAAAAGCACACTCATTATTAACCATTAGTTTAACATGCTTATATATATTATTGCAACGTTTTCTGTATTTGGGGTGTCTTAAAAATAGGTTTACCTGCCATTTTATTAAGTTTTAGTTTGTACCCTGGTGTTCTTTCCACGATTCCCTCAGTTACCCCAATTTCCTTCCATCTGCACCATACAATTTCCTTTCTTACTCACTGCCTGCTTTCTTTTATCCCTCAGTTCTTTGCTAGTCTTGCATCCTTATTTCCATCTTTTGCTAAAGCTTAGTTTTCCCCATTTTCTTTGTTCTACCTTCCTTTCTGACCTCTTTCTCGCCTTCCTTCCTCCAGACTTCTTGCATCCATACCTCCATCCTTCCTTTGAAACCTACTGCTCTTCCTTCCTTCATCCCCCACTTCTATATACATTATACAAATACATTATTTGTATTGTATTGTAAATATATAAATACAACAAAGACTTTTTAAGCGACTTTTCAACCTTTCTTGCGGAAATCAGGCTGAGATATGATCATATCCTCCTAATGGGGGATTTTAATATCTATGTGTGCTGTCCGGAAAAACCGCTAGCAAAAGACTTATCGATTCTTTTAATTTCGTGCAGTATGTAACCAGCCCGACACATGAACACGGATATATTTTAGGCCTTGTCCTTGCTTATGGTCTACCGGTGTCAAATCTGGAAGTCCTTGAAAATGGGATTTCTGATCACATGGCAGTTTTATTTGACATAGTCTTATCACATGCTGCTGTGAAATCTGCCGCTCCTAGTTGTAAACGCCGAATTTTTAACCCTCGCACTGCTAGTCGTTTCTCTGATGCCTTTAATAACCTTTGCGTACCCTCGTCTAACACAGAGGAACTCACCTCCTGCTTCAACTCGTCATGCCGTGCCATCCTGGAATTGGTGGCTCCTTCAAAAACTGTGCTCCCAAAACCTAAACCCAAGCAGCTAGGCAGAGGTGTCGCAAAGCTGAACGCAAGTGAAAAAAAGACAAATTGCATGTCTCTTATCAAATTTGGAAAGACTGCTGGCGTAACTACCAGCTCACAGTAAAAGAGGCCAAAAGAGAATATCTGTCGGACCTTATTCAAGCTAACCGTCACAACCCACGCGCACTATTTAAAACGATAGATTCTGTACTCAAACCCCCTCTGCCTACTTGCTCGGATTCTTCACCCGAGATGTGCAACAAATTCCTTCAGTTTTTGATTGATAAGGTCTCTACTGCTAGGACTCCGGTCTCAAATACGGCATCTGACCCCCTGTCCATGTTCCATGTTCAGCTCTACTAAATTCGCGCTTTTGGAGGATGTAGTTCGTAAGGCCACTCCTATCCTGTCTGGAAGAAATCAAAACCTGGATGGCACAAAATTTCTTGAACGGAGACGGAGGTGATATTGTTTGGTCCCAGTGGCCCTTGTGCATTCCATCCTGTAGACTTGGGCCCCCTGTCTCCTTATCTTAAGTCAACAGTCTCAAACTTGGGCCTTAAACTGGACAGTGATTTCAAACTCGATCGGCAAATTGGTGCCGTTGTTAAATCAAGCTTCTTTCACCTTAGACAGCTGGCCAAAATAAAACCTCTCCTCTCACATGAACACGTTGAGACAGTAAATTCATGCCTTTGTCGCATCCCGGCTCGATTACTGCAATGCCCTTTACTTTGGAGTCAGCCAGTCCTCCATTAAGTGCCTTCAGCTGGTCCAGAATGCCGCTGCTCGCCTCTTGACTGGTACTCGTAAGAGGGAGCACATAACTCCTACTCTGGCTTCCCTTCACTGGCTCCCCATTCATTTTGGAGTTATTTTCAAGATCCTCCTCTTTGTTTTCAAATCTCTGAATAATCTCGCGCCACCTTACCTCTCTGAGCTCATCCGCCCCTACACACTTGCCCGGTGTGTAGGGGCCTCAGGTCTGTGGACCAGACATTATTAGAAGTACCAAGAACTAAACTGAGGCTCAGAGGGGATCAAGCCTTTTCTGTTGCTGGTCCCTCTCTCTGGAATGACCTCCCACTGAACATTCGGCAAGCCTCCTCGCTGCCCATCTTCAAAGCCCTCCTCAAAACTCACTTGTATTCTTTGGCATTCGACTCAGCATGGCTTAGATTTGTACTTGATTTTACTGTTTGGTGCTTTCTACCGCCTATATTACCGATTTGTCTTACTGTTTATTGTGCATGTTAAATTGCTCCATGTACAGCACTTTGTATGCAGCGATGGCTGTTTGAAAGTGCTCTATAAATACTGTTTACTTGACTTGACTTTCTTCTGTTACAGCTGTTTTTAATTCATGCGTCCTTTTTTGTTTTACTTTACTCCTTCTGGACGTCCTTCATTTCTTCCCTCTTTATTCCCTATTTATCCTTCCTGCATTCATTCCCTCATACCTTCTTTTTGTTTAATGCATTGTTACTTCATTCTTTCCTGTCAGGTCTGTTTTCCTTCCTTCCTTCCTTCCTTAATTTACATCTGCATTTTTCCCTTTCTTTCCTCCTTCCTTCCAGCGAAGGGCTATTTATTTTGCATCTTACTTAGTACTTACCTTCCTGTCATGTTTTGTGAACTATGCCATGTTTGCTGCTTTTTGGTGCAGCTCGTGTTACTGTTATCAATTATTTAACTTGTAACTTAAAACCTTCCTTCTAGAAAAGTCTTGTGTTAGATTCTGTGAGCAACAGTTTGGTTTAGTTGGTGGGACATGGCGATGCAAGACAATTATGTAAGACTCTGTCCTCGTGATTTGATTTATGGTCGGATCGTGTTGACACGTATCGTTTTGTTTATGTTGCAGTTTCGCAATCAGTATGACAATGACGTGACCGTATGGAGCCCACAGGTGAGCTCTCTTTCTGTCTCTAAAATGTTGATTTCTATTGGAAAAGTGCCAATGCTGTGCTAAGTGCATTCGTCTTGATGTCGTTGATCGGCTCAGGGTCGCATTCATCAAATCGAGTATGCCATGGAGGCTGTGAAACAAGGCTCTGCCACCGTAGGACTCAAATCCAAAACCCAGGCTGTCCTCGTTGCACTCAAGGTACAGTGACTCTTGATTTTTAATTTATTATTATTATTATTGTGTGTGTGTGTGTTACGTTGACATGAGCTAGCAAGTTATCGTTGACTATCTTTACAAAGCAAACACGTCGCTTGGTTACAGTCAATACAAGAAGTGATCGTCTGTGTGTGTGTGTCGTGTGTAGAGAGCTCAGTCAGAACTGGCAGCCCACCAGAAGAAGATTCTCCATGTCGACAACCACATTGGCATATCCATCGCTGGTCTCACTGCAGATGCCAGGCTGTTATGGTGGGTCGCATCTTTGTTTCAGAGCACGGTAAAAACAAACAAACAAAAAGAGACCCACACTAAATTGTTATCTTTTCTTTCTTCCAGTAATTTCATGCGTCAGGAGTGCTTGGACTCCAGGTTCGTGTTTGACCGTCCCCTGCCCACGTCGCGACTCGTCCATCTTGTCGGCAGCAGTATCCTCACAGTCCGATGACATACAATTCAGCAGAACTCTTAACAAGGTCTCTGTAAATAGTGGCCTCTTCTGAAGACCCTCCGTAACTCTCATGAGCAACCCAGGTTAAATTAAAAAGGAATAAACTCATGGTACTTTTATGTGGGGAAAAAACAATCAAAGACTAACAATGGAGAAATCCAATTTCATCCAAATGAAAAGTAGATCAAAGGTAGATCTCGAGTTGGTTTTTGGTACCTTGAAGGAGGCATTCTTTCAAGGACGGATTCTTCGGCCGAACTAAACTGCACATCAGCTTTGTGCAATAAGTCAAAATGCTATTTGCCGCAACCACTTTTTTTTTTTAACAATTCATTGTCATCCTCGTTTAAAAATGATTCTTCACTCAATGGCTCCACGTCCATTTGAATCGCCTTCAATACATGTACAGTGAATAGTGAAGCATGAATCGGCGGGACTTGACCGTAACTGCCGAATGGTTTCACATCACAGCAGCAGCTATCGTCCTTGACAGAAGCTCAGAAACTCAAATCCCCACACAGCGATACGGAAGGAGACCCTACGGCGTCGGACTGCTCATCGCCGGCTACGACGTAAGTTCGCCGACTTGATTTGTCAGGAACCCGTACTTAAAGTTGAACATAAATATGTTTAATATTTGTTTGTCAGGACATGGGCCCCCACATTTTCCAGACGTGCCCGTCAGCCAACTACTTTGACTGCAAAGCCATGTCCATAGGTGCCCGCTCGCAGTCGGCCCGCACCTACCTGGAGAGATGCATGGACAAGTTTGCAGACTGTGAGACAACACACTAGCGCAAGTAGCTTTTCTGGAAGGCCGGTCAATCACAGTATCCTGGCTCTCAGGGGCAGTGGCGTGCGGTGAGGTTCATGGTTGGTGAGGCACCGACACCTTTAGTGTCAGATTTACAAATGTATCAACCAAAAACAGTAGCTTATTCAATTGGCTACTGGTTATTTCATATCCAAAATTTGACCCCATGGGTAAAAATACAATATTCTATTGTATTTTTCTTAGACTAATTTATTTTGTTATAAGATTTTGACAGGCTCTGCAGTTTGGTGTCATCAAAATGTTGTGACATCTCATTAAATTTTGTACAGTCGACCAAACCGAGGAAAGCTAGCTCACAAAATGATCAAACCTAGTTTTCATCTGAACACTGATGTTGACCATAATCTTGTCGAACATTTGTTTTCTCTCGTCTCTGACCGACTGATTTCTTCCACTGTTGTTTCGGCCAAGTGTGCTGCATTTCTGCTCAAATCGCTCATACAGTGTGTTAAAGTCCCGTCTCATGCGTTCAACAACTCCGATGGTGTCGTGGGTTCGCGCACAACAATATCCAATGTCCATGACTTTGTTTTGCAGCATTCTAAAAAGTGCATCAGTTTCACTGAAAATGCCCTCATATGCCATCATTAAAAAGCATGTCGATGCTTCTGACAGCCATCGATCATATCCAGTGACCATCATTTGAGTATCATTGTCCCAGCGATCAGTTTGGTTTGCGCTACTAGTTTTTTAACACAGCTGTTTTCTCCAACACTTCCAAGACATACGCAGCTACAGCAGGGGCTCACCTATCATCACTTACATCATCAAATCCTAAAAATGCTTCCACCACCACAGTCCACTTCACTTTTGGCAACAGAGCGCAAAATAACAGATCTGTGCTTTGTTTGTGATATCCGTAGTCTCGTCCAACTCTATGGAAACAAATGGGGCAGCATTGATCTCCCTTTTTAGATCATTTATTATCACATCACCGAACGCTTCAATTATATTGTTCTGTATTCTACTGGACAAGCCAGAAAGCACACTGGATGAGTCCAAATGTCTAGCTAACCTCTCATCTTTCTCATCAAAAGCATGTGATAGTTCTACATAATCGCCACGATTAGAAGAGCTTGCCCTCTCGTCGTGACCACGAAATGCCAACTCCCGTTTAGCGAAAAAGCAGGTTGCATGAATGAGGTCTTTCACAATCTCTCGCGTTTCCCTTACCTTGGCATTGCGGATGCTAACGTTGAACCTCCACTGTTCGTTCGATGCCAAATCGATCCTTGCGCTTTTTATATCACAATATCCAGACAAATTGAGAACAAAAGGCAGGGAAAACAGTAAAGACGGATTTTCGAAGGACAGCCACATCACCGTTTTTTCGGCTTTACCACTCCGTTTGAAAAGTTGTCCGGGCTGTCCCGTAGTTTGAAGCAAACCTTTTCACTCCGGCGTTGGTCTACCTGTGTTAATCATGTCCACTTTTGACTGAAAGTCCAGTTTTGAGAAGTTTTTAAGCTTCGATATATAATCCTTTTCTTCCATTTTGGCTGTCCGACGTAGCAAATTTAAAAAAGGATCGCACTTGACTCGCCTGGCGCCTCTGCACAGAAGAAGAGCGCAACGTACCCGTTTGCTCACGTACGCCCTCTTAATTGCGGCAGAGAACGATCTGCCGCAACCATGCCTTTTCACTGCGGTTTTATTTCCCATCAGCAAATCTAAATATGTCACAAAAAACATTAAACTTTAATGGTTTAAAAACATTAGCCAGACTCAGGAAAAGCAGATCAAATAAATGTATCTGCAAATGTTATATTGCTGATGTGCAGATGTACGGCAAGCAGGACGTGCCAGTTGCATGTATCAACCCAGTTTGTGATGATTGCGCAATGCAATGCGCGTTCAGAGGTGCGGCACTGCCTCACCTGCCTCCCCTGACCGCACGTCCCTGCTCAGGGGGATACTTTCCGGAACCACCTGTTACACCCCACCCAGCTCGAAAAGTGCATCAGCGAAAATCAATCAGTATTTTAAAAAAAAACAACAACAACAACAATGGTAAATTTCTTGAAATATTACAAGGACAATTTAGGCGAACATGATCAACACCATGTGGTCATGTTTAGTTTTGGAAAATGACTTAAAAGGTGCTGAAATATGTTGTTAAAACCAACCGTAGCAGTCAGGTTTGCATCTCGTTACGTGTTGATGTCGGGAGCATTTAATCAGTTCTTAAACGTGTATTTAATGTTCAGGCAATCTGAATGAGCTGGTCCAGCACGGCCTGAGAGCCCTCAGAGAGACCCTCCCCACTGAGCAGGACCTCACCACCAAGGTACTCCACACACTGCCCCTTACTGGTCCTGTGTGATATTATACCTTTTTTCGGGGGGGAAGCCATCCGGTTCATGAAATAGAATGTAATTATGATTTTTTTTTTAAATGGAAAAAAAATGTTTCAGAATGTTTCCATTGGCATTGTGGGTAAGGACATGGAGTTCACCATCTATGATGACGACGACGTGGCCCCCTTCCTGGAGGGTCTGGAGGAGAGGCCACAGAGAAAGGTGATGATTTCGTCAACATGCAACTACAGCATAAGGGCTGTTTTTGATCTCCTCTAACTGCAAATCGGTGGAGACATTTAATTATTTTTGGCAGGTCAAAGTAGCATCTAAAAAAGGCCCAAAACAAGAATTACTTTTTTTAGGTGGCATCTTATCTCAGAGGCCCACTGAGGCATCGTACGATCCCAAATTAACATTACGGGTCACCAAATGTTATTAGCATGCTACGTTAGCCTGTTAGCTTTTAGCATTTTGATAGGGAAGCTATAAATTGTTCCACACTGATTTGGTTGGTTTGCCGATGAATGTTTTTGGTGCATCAGGTGGTTGCGCCTGCAGATGACGACGCTGCCGCCCCACCCGCGTCTGACGAGCCCATGGAGCACTGAGGCGGAATATAAAATTGACGCACTTCCTGTTTGTGACAACAACAACAAAAAATTGAGATGTGCCACCTGCCTAAAGACATCAACCCCTAAATATTCTGCCAGCAACAGTCAGTGAGTGCTTTTGTATCGGTAGAATGTACCCTTTATTCAACAAATAAACGCCCCTTTTTTTTTTTGAAGTCACTTGTTCCATGCACGTTTGTCACTACAGAACCATTTAGCATTTGCAACTTGGCTGTTATATCCTCACTCCTACGAATAAAATTCAAAATGAAATTTCAGATGAGGCGCTTGGGTGTAGTTTGAGGTATTTATTAAAAGGGTGAACATGTTTTCACGCATTTTGAAAAAAGATTCAAAATGCGGATGAAACATTTATGCACTTCACATAAGGGGGGGAAATCCTGGCACAAAATCTCTCCTTTTAATCAAAGGTTTTTGCAAAAGGTTTTAATAACACTTGTCAACAAATTTCTACTCATTTAATCAGGGATGCAAGTCAAGTGTTTGCATCGAGTTCCTCTTTAAAAGAATTTCAATGTGGCCGAGCATCCTTGGATATTTTTCCGTATGCTGCCCTCTGAGAAAAATTTGGACACGTCTGCTTTACCTCATCGGGCTTTACCTGACCTCAATACAGCTACCATTTCTACTTGCTATCAAGCAACGTCCACGGTTATGAAATTCATGCAGAGTTTTGGGCACATGCCTATAAAGTTTGCACACAAAACATCATCCGTCCAAGTCAGGAGTCAGTGAGACTCCCGGCTTCTTCTTTTGCTCCGCCGTCTGATGGCACCACCACCGGCCGACGCTTGCGTCTCCAGGTGATCCATCTTCTCTCGCTCCATAGCTGATGTCATTTTCAAGGTGAGCTCCAACTCCTTCAACACGCCCGCCAGCTCCCACTTGGGCACGCCCAACTGGATCCGCTCCTCCTCGCACTCACATTCTTTCTGCTCCTTTCCGCTCAGGTGGACGTCCTGCTGCACCGGGTCCTCCTTGCCTCCCAAACCAGCACCCGGTTCCTCATCAGCTGGATGCGTGCCGGGAAAGCCCGCGAGATCGTTCTCCCAGGGGTCACCCCCGTCATATTCCCCGGCTTGCGTCTGTGATCCACAATGCTGACAGCAGCCGCAGCGAGGGCGCTCCCACAAGTCACGGCCGTCCTCTTCTTCGGCTGAGGTGCAACACAACACGCTTAGTCTCTTCATATACGCTCGCTGTGCGCCGTCATACTCGCTGATGTTCCTAATATTTTTACCTGCTTGAGTGATGTTTAACATTTTAATCTTGTTGATTGACAAACCACTCGTATCAATATCATATTCATGTATGGACAATGGAGAGAACTGCGCGCGCCTCCAAGTGTCGTCATACGCAGCTTTTGCGTACCTTCTTCCCATGTTCCCTGGTCTTTTTTGTTGGTTGTTGCCACGCCCTCCACTAGCTGACCTTCCTGCATCACGCGAGTGATTTCTGTCAGCTGGTGGAGGAGACTCTCCTGGTCTACGTTCACTCCGTTATTGCCCCTGCAACACACACACACACACACACACTTTTAGATATCTGTCTGACATTAGCACATTAGCATTGGCTTTCCACTCGCAAGCACCTGTCAGGGCTGCGTTGAACATTGGAAACAATATTTTCCATCACCATCTCAGTCTCTCTCAGCTTCTCCTGCAGCTGAACCAGCTCAAAGTCGGCTACGGGTGAAATGACATGTTTTAGATGTTTCATAATACGATTGATCCGCAATTGATAGCCATGAGTTTGTGGCTATCATGACTCACTGATCTTCCTCTTGGTGTTCTCTGAGCGCACTGAGGAGCATCTGCCCAGGGAAGACGGACTGCTCCCCTTCGAAGTGATCTGACCACACACACCCACACACACACACATCTTTTATTGAACCTCAACTGAAACATGGAAGTCAAAATAATGTTGTCAAAAAGGTCCGTAAAATTGTTCCAAATTAAATTACTGTTTCGGGGTGTGCATTTTACTAGCTGTGGTATTTTACAATGTGTGACAGAGACCTTGAAGAGAATGTAGAGGATGTAGAGTAAAATCCCAAATCCGTAGACGGGAATGATTTGTCCCGCCAGATTGGACTTGGCGGCGGTTCCCAGCCCGCCTCCCGCTCCTGCACCTCTGGCTCTGGCTGCCACGCTCTCCGCCTTGTGGGCCCCGGAGGAGGGGCCCGAACCTGCCGCCACCCTCTGGCCGCGGCCTTCTGGGGCCATGTGACGGTGCACCATGGGCGGGAAGTGACCTCCTACACATGTAAGACCACATATTTAATATTTGCCATTTAAAAATGCACAACTGCAAAATTATTAGTTTCCCTAATTTCATTCTATAAACTACTGAGTACCAATAAATAACCAATAAATAAGTACCAAATTTCCAATTCATGACAAATTTTACATTAAGATGAACAGAATTAATACATCAAATTCTAAAGCCTAAATAAAACGAAAATGAAAGCATGTATATATGTAGTTGAAATATACAGTCGAAAATTATGCACATTTCTATTGAAAATAAAGTATTTTAAACTTTAAATTGCTTTGTTAAAAAAATTCCTGCGATCCTTAAATGGTATCTTCATGAATGTAATTAAATATCACTGGTGAATAATGGAGAGGAAAAATATATCCAACAAATTAATATAAAAAACCTAAATTAATATCATGATGGAAATATTTGAACTACCTAAAAATTTTCCACTAATTAGTTGAAAAAAACGGTAAAGACACTCATTTACGGCATATGACACGTATCTTTCCTGTCTGTTTTAGACGTTGCTTTTTTATTATTAATACGCACTTTAAGGAGTGCTTCTGGCGCCCCCCTCCTCGTCAGGGAGGAGAGTGTAACTACAAGGAGGTTGAACCATCGCTGCTTTTTACCTCATTCATTAAAAATAAATCACAACTTTATGGGTATTTGAACACAGCGAGGCGGAACACGTAAAAACCTAGGCCCGGAAAGTAAGCCCTGTGAGCGGCTTCGTAAACGACACACCTTCGGTCGCGCTAGCATCCTTCCTCCCACGAGACAACAACATCCTGGGAAGCAGCAGGGCCACGCACAGCACGAGGCACGTGGCCAGCGTCACCTTCTGGAATGTAGACATCACCATGACAACAACACCCGACACCTACCAAGTTGATGATAAATGGTAAAGGAAACGAAGTGCGACTGATTCCTTCCTTCCGTCCGTCCTTCCTTCCTTGTGGTCGCTAGTCGGCCGATCGATTTGATTTCCTACTGGAACCGGAAGTGCTCTGTTGGTTGCTATGGCATTGTTTTGTCACTAGATGGCGCCAAAGTGCAGCGTTCCTAGCCAAAACCTAACGTCAGCTCAACCTCCAATGAGCCCCACGGGACAATAATAATAATACTAACAGTAATAATCATCATTATAACAAGAAAAAACACAGGCAACACTGGTTGCCAACCAATCGTAGATCCAATATCAAAATCTTTAATGTATTATATATGTAGTGAAGTAAGAATGTTTTCTCTGTTAAAATAATTCTGTATAAACCAATAATTAAGATGACTTCACTTTGAGTCATTTTACTCTTGCTCCATCTCCTTTTTGTTCTGACAAAAAATGGCTGTTTAATGGGCTCATCATTTAATCATAAAACAGCTTCTTTTTTTTTTTTTTTACATGGAAACAGTTAATTTTGCGGCACATAAATAAGAAGTACACCAAACTTGATTAAACAATATTGATGTTGTTCATTCAGTTGAGAAGAAAACCAAAACAAACAACAACAACAACAAAAAGCACACGTAAAAGTGTCTTTGGTCGCAATGAGGAAGAAACTGTCCTTCAGTCCGTTTGTGTGATACTCCTTGCGTGAGAGTTCGCCATTAAATATTTTTTATTTTAAAAAAAAAAGCACATGAAGTAATAGAGGAGAAGTTTGTAACATGTCCACACTGGACTCGCAAAGCTGGAGATCTGTCCTTTAAGTGCTTGCTCCTTTAGATTGTGTCTGTGTGTTGTCATTTTCCAAATTTTTGACCTCCAAACAGTTCGACAACAAGCTGGAGAGAGAAGGTCCAAAATGCTTCTCACTGGTCCTCCTCTTCACCTGAAATAAGCAAGAAGGTGAACACTTATAGATAAAAGAAGCCTCGTACAACTAACAACAATAATGTAAATCAGGGTTTCAGAAAAAAAAGAAGATATTTTCGTGGCTTTTTATTGTGGGCAGCCTAAGGCACACCTGTGTACACTAACAAATGTATCTAATACACTAACATGTATTTTTATATGTTTTACCTCATCTACTGTATGAATGACCCGGCCCGTCTTGGACACTTAAAAAAAGTTAAATATGCTTGCTTTTTTGGGGGGGGGTCAAAATTACTTTCCAATATTATGAGTTTTGGGTGCTTCTTTCAGAATGAGCATCCCCCCTAACCCCCCCCAAAAAATCTCAGAAAAAAAGAATAACATGGCCTGTTTTGGTTACCTGTCACTGCGACAGGCTCTGTGCCTCGCCATTAAGATTGCCTCCTTCGTAATCCAACTGGCACAGGATCATGTTGTTCTTCAGGAAGAAGCGGTCGCCCACGCAAAATCTGCATTGGGGTGGGGGGAATTTTTGTGATTAATTCAAGTTTACTGCAACGGGGTTCCGTAGTTCAAGGCACGCATCCAAGAATCCCAGAAGGGGCAAAAACAAAAAGCTAAACTAGTTTGTTTTGAATACTGTACTGTAATATGATATGGTAATTTGGTTTTATACAATCAAATATGGTGGGAGGTAATGTACATCAGTACAATCAGAATTTTATTTATTTTTTTGTCACCACAATGCAGAACGATAGCCGCCCTGATGGCCATTCCACGTATCTATGCTAGGCTATGCTAGCAACGCTAATTAAGATATCCTTTATTTGTCCCACACTGGGGAAATGTACAGCCTCCAGTAGCAAGAATGTGGGAAGAAAGAAGAAAAAAACAAACAAACAAACAAACACTGTTCAATTAAGTGCAATATAAATAAAAAATGGATAAATCGCAGTGCTATTTACAATTGTTTTTCACATCACACACATCACATCATTTAATTATTATTATGATTGTTATTTTTTATTCATCAGCCTGACAGCAGTCGGTAGGAACGAGCGTCGGTATCTCTCCTTCTTGCAGCGCGGGTGTAACAGTCTCTGGCTGAAGGAGCTACCTAGTGCTGTCAGTGCGGGCTGGAGAGGGTGGGAGGGACTGTCCATCATAGCTTTTAGCTTAGTTAGCATCCTTCTGTTGCCCACCTCCTCCAGAGTGTCAAGGGAGCAGCCCAGGACAGAACTGGCCTTCCTGACCAGTCGCTCCAGTCTCTTTCTGTCCTGGGCTGAGATGCTGCCTGACCAGCAGACAATGCCATAATGGATGGCCGAGGCCACCACCGAGTTATAGAAAGTCTTAAGAGGTGACCCCTGAACCCCAAAAGACCTCAGTTTCCTGAGTAGGAAGAGTTGGCTCTGTCCTTTCCTAATCAGGGTGTCCGTGTTTGTAGACCAGTCCAGTTTGTTATTCAGAAGAACACTTAGGTACTTGTAAATCAGTGGATACACAGCCTAAATCCTGACATAACAATGATTTTAACCAGATCCCCATTACAATTCCTTTAAGTTTGATTTGCTACGCTAATGGCTATGCTAATCTTACCTATGGCGGCAGAGCTGGCAGGCGAAACAGTCCAAGTGGTAAACGTTGTCCCGCGCCCTCATCACCATCTCGAAGGCGGGGATCAGTTTAGTGCAGGCGGCGCATTTCCCCGTCACGCCAAAGAGCCTGAACGGGAAAAATCCCTTTGAGTCAGTCGCACACACACATAGACCACAGCGCAGACCTCTGCCAAGGCACAACAATCGTATTTGCTCAACCACAAACCATCACAGTTCTCTGCACTTAATAAACCATCTATTTAAGATTCGTATTACTGGGGGAGGGAGTTTATTTGAGGGCAGGGTGTTTTTTTTCATAAACGGGTGACACGGGTTTAAAGAAAAGTAAGCATTGATGAATGCAAAGCTTCAAGCAATTGTATTGCATGTTTTAAGTGTTATAAATTGTATTTATATTTAATTTGGTGATTCTTTTGCGGACCATTAGAGCAGCCCACTCATACCACACTTTGAGACTCACTGCCCTAACCTATCAAAATAATCCCAATCCCTACCTAAACCGTGACTGCTATCTTGATTAAACCATAATACCAACTCAAATACGTCACTGTAAATCTTGATTGTAACCATTAACCCATAACCCATCCAGAACCCAAATCCCAAACACGTAACCAGTAATTGCAACATCTATTTATAATCCCAACTCCGAGCCCTTGACTGTAGTCCTTAACTTTAACCGTTAACCCTAACCCAATCCCTCACCTTTACACGTAGCCAGCAAACCTAACCCCAAACTCCTAACCTCAACCCTTAACCAAAATCTGTAACAATAACCACAACTACAACCGAAACCGCTATTCCTCTAAACCATGACTTGTTTATGTGACAAGTTTTGAACTGCCAAAGAGAGGACAAAAGTAGGTCATCATGATTATAGACTACATTTTCAAATGTTATTGTGGTGACTCATTAGTGGCGTCACCGGCGCTGCTTTTACACATGAAGACAAACACACATGAACTCCACACACTAAGATAAGACGCCATCTCGTAGAATCCCAGCAAGCAACAGTAAGGTCAACGAGCGAACGTCCATTCTCGGGAACAAAAAAAAGAGCGGTGATGACCGCCATGTTCTTATCTAACGAGCAGCAGGCACCTGGTGGGCTCTGTTCCCTCTGCCCCCTTTTTTAATGAGGCTATGCAACTCAATGCTAATTCTTCGCTAATGGCCCAATTAAAAGAAATCACATGGTTCTAATCCTGCTCTTCAAAGGACTCCGGGCCGGGCCCATGACGAGGAAAGCAGGAGGCGACGGAGCCAATTTAACCGTCAAAGGGGGCTTTTTTGCTGGGCTAAGTGCGGCGTGCGGCTAATGAGCGACTTAGCGGCCAGCAAATCCAGATGGAGTGCACGCCAGGCCCGACAGCACATGAGCTCGGCGAATCAGGAGGTGTGCAGCTGACCGCTGAGCTCGTTATTTCCCCAAAGAAATCTCAGCGGAGTCGTCCGGGAAACAACCACCATCCCATAATAGATAGTGCTAAACTTGCTATCATGATTAGCGATGGCTTTATGATTCTTAAAGTGGTAGCGTCGAGGGTAGCGTATTTATTTGGTTCTAAAACCTAGAGAAAATTGATTCTGTGTTGTTGTTTTTTTGCATGTGGCAGAATGCTGTGCAAGTGCTTGGTGCATCTTCCTCACATTCGTTAGGTTTTGTGTTCTAATCTGGACACTAGCCTGGAGACCTTTTTTGAATGGATTTTCTTAATCCATTCCAAAAAAGGTTCATGTTTACTTAATTGAAAACTGCTCAATTGTCCATCAGTATGCAATTGGTTAAGATTAGGGTTCGGGTTACCCTCAGACCGCTGACTAACCATCAGTCCGTTGCTTATCTTCTTGTGCCCTGTGATTGGCGACCAGTCCAGGGTTTATCCTGCCTTAAAGTCAACTAACCCATGATCCAAATGAAGACAAAATGTTGCTATTAACACACAGAGATGAATCCACGTGAAATTTGAATAGACAACATTTAAAGGGAATAATAGTTCTGCCGAATGAAGTCAACTATGTGTTCACACCCACAACGCTCCATCTGCAAAATTACCAACACCCAGTCTCCGCGCAGATTTAGAATACGAGTCACGGCCTACCTGCACCATTCACCAAAATAGTGCCCTTGTGTCAACTCCTTCAGAGTCTTGGTCTTGATGTGGTCTCAATATGTCAAAGATTTGGCCTGGACTCATCAAAATCTTACTCTTCATTTGGTCTCAACACCCTAACGTACTACTCTTAAGTTTTGACTTATTTCAGTGTCATTTCCTCTGGCTTGGTCCAGACTCAAAATGTTCCTTTGACGACAAGTTTGGTTTGTGTTCTGACTGACATTGTCAACAGCAGAACCTTACAAAGATAGGTGTGTGCCTTTTAAATTTGCGTCTGATCAACTGAATTCATAACGAGTGGGCTCCAATTAAGATAAGAAAACCTCCGGAGGATGATCAGTGGAAACGGGGTGCGCTTGAGCTCAAGTTTGACTGCCATAGCAGAGGCTATTAATGCTTCCAAAAAAGGACAAAGTTTGAAAATGTTACCGAAGGTAGTCCCGACGGCAGAGGATGAGGTTTGCTCGGGTGTAGAGGGTGGAGCCCACCCGGCCCAGCCGGCAGTCGCAGCAGGCACACTTGAGACAGTCCTCGTGCCAGTAGCGGTCCAGCGCCTGGAGCATGAAGCGGTCCCTGATCTTCCCGTTGCACCCGGCACAGGCTCGAGCCTTCTCTCTGGACTGGAGGGACACCAGGGACACACCTCGAGAACAGGAGGCAGTGAAAGGCTCAGGCTCACTTTTTGAAAGTTTTGGTACCACCAGCAGGTTTTGCGGGACAGTTTAGATACGACACACAGCTTTTCATTGGTTGATTGACATCGAACGGTCCCCGTTCATATTGTACTGAGCAGCCAGAACCCATGAGCAAATTGCAATAATTCATCACCAAAGTTTTGTGCTTTTAGATTTTGCCAGGACCTCCCAAATTCTACAAATTTTTAACTTCGGATGTTTGCTAAAGAATAAATAGCACTGAGTAGCTAAGACAGAGAGTACATGATACTTTCCGGCATTGCGTCTCTACTTGACAAACATAAGATAAGATAAGATATCCTTTATTTGACCCACAATGGGGAAATTTACAGCCTCCAGCAACAAGAATGTAGGTAGAAAGAAGAAAGAAGAAAAAAAGAAACATGTGACCAAACCCAAATAACACAACGTAGCCTTGGTTTCCTCTACGATTTTAGCTAGCTAGCTAGCTAGCTGCCCATGTCACGGCCCTTCAGCGGTTTCCTGTGGTACTGCAACGTTTTTAAAGCTTAGCAGTACTGAGTAACCAGGACGAGCTTTCCCAAGTTTTGTTATGTTTTGTTTCTGATTCAGCAATCAATCGTCCTGCTTTGTCATCCCTGGTAGAACATCACAAAAAATGATGACAAATTGACACAGTTTTGATTTGACTGGAGTTTCCACTTTTGTGGAACTAAATTTCCATTATAGGCAATTGGACTTTAGAAATTTGATTGATGATAGTTCTCGAGTTAAAATAATTTTAGTGCTCAATGTTACGCTCGATTCACCCTTTCAGGGACAGCGGTTACGCCAGTGGACCTCTTGCCACGTTATCACCATGAAAGGGTTAATTTCAGGTGCCGAAAGGCTGCGGGTGGTCTAACAATAATCCAAAGTGCTCTATTTTTAGTAGCTCTGTTTCAGTTGTGTTCATGGATTAGTGTCAAGTATTTCGGGTGTCATTATAATCCAAGACAAATCCTTCTCACTCACACATCACAGTTTAATATGACAGACAGAACTCCCATAAAGACATCGAAGGCTGTAATTCATTCAGTAATGAACACCATCAACTCGCATGCGGTGCCGACCACGCTCGCCTTTACCAAATGAGCATAAAGAGATCATGACTCACTGTCCTCCTTGTCCAGCAACATCCTTCCCTCCAAGCACTACAAAGTCTCCACTCTGGGCTCTCCCAGGAACCAATCAATCCTCCCCCTGCCAAAAAAAAAGTTTGTCACGCATGAAAGTAGCTTCAATCGGAGGCAAAGCGGCACGCGTCCACTGCTGTTTGGTTTTGTTTTTGTTTTTTTTTCAGGGGAGACCACCGGCAGCCCTCAGGCTCCCCTCCTCCACCTCCTCCGTCTTATCTGAGCTGATGTCAGTGCTCAAGCATTCCTGCTTCATCCGCGGAGGCTGTCGCTTTGTGCAAATGCATCCATCCTCCACCCCCTCTAGAACTTTAACTCTCTCTCTCTCTCTCTCTCTCTCTCTCTCTCTCTCTCTCTCTCTCTCTCTCTCTCTCTCTCTCTCTCTCTGTCTAATTATATGAAGTCATTATGCTCAGCTCTGATAGTATACCACCCCTACCCCCCCCCCCTCCCTGAATCAATTATTCAATACGCAGTCACACACTAGGACTGCCACGGCCTGAGGTGCTTTAGAATGAGCTTATTCAACTCCAAGGACAGCAATTATCTCCGGGACGCCCTGGCATCAACGCCGCGCTCCACAGACGAATCAACTGTTGGCCTGCTGGAGGCACAATCGGCGTCATGCAAAAAAACTGACCGGTGGAATAGCAACTGTAGTGTTTGTATCGTGTAGTGTGTGTGTGTGTGTGTGTGTGTGCGTGTGTGTGTGTGTGTGTGTGTGTCTGTGTGTGTGTGTGCGCGCGTGTGTGTGTGCAGGAGAAAAGGGGTGCACCGATTGGGTCAAGATTCTGAAGGGAGTGCAGGGATTCCAAAAGTTTCCAAAAGGATATTTTGTTTTTAAAGATTGATATTGAATTTTCTGATAATGCAAGGACAAGGATTGCATATTTTGTGCAGGCCAAACAAACAACACAATCGAACAAGGGTTTGTTGTTTGGACGAAGCAAACGAAGTTCGTTGTGCCCCAGAGTTTGGTTGGGTGCTCTCCTTAGGATGCTCGAGTGTCAGAGTAGTCTGGTAGAATCTTCAAAACCTGAATACCACTTGACCGTGTTTGATGACTTGTTGGTGGTGTTTATTTTGAGGGGGTGTATGCAGTGGAAAGCTGGTGTATCTCCTATGCGGGGAGATTAAAGGGGATGCAAGGACCTTAAAAATTTGGGAGAAAACGTCAAAATAACGAGTTAGAAGACAAGTAAAACAAGAATCACTCGATCATTCTGTGCAAAAAACAAGCGCAGTCTGGCCCGAACCATACAAACGACCTCATGTGCACCACTAAATAAGGAAAATCGAATGATAATAATCATAAATGTGAGTTCTATTTTTTTTAACTACATTTAAACCGAAACATGATTAAAAACGGGTTAAAATAGAAACCTCATAATCATTTAAATAAAAAATGGTGATTCCCAGGACCGTCTAGGAAATACAGTCGTCATTTGGGTAAATTAACATAATTCCCGATGGCCACTCAGCCCCTGGTATGTAGTCAAATCTCACCGCTGAGAGTGCACTGATCGAGTAGACGCCACGCAGTGCCGCCTTTGCCATGTGTTGCGAGGCAGAATCCAATGGGCTGTGACCACCAGGACCAATAAAAAAATAGACAACTATCTGCCACGCCCACTATGAGTGTCTTGATTGAGTACAGGGAGAATTGAATCACGAGCAAAATAATACAATATCGTACTGTTAGTGGCTGTCCTTTTTCAACACAGCGCCATCTGCTGGATGTGATGGGACACTGTGTCTGCCACACTTCACACATCAAATGTACATGACCTTTTAAATAAAGCAACTTGGTTTCCCGTTCAGCCAAGGGACTCGCAGGCGTGCTACGGTTCGTTTTATTCATGAGTCAAGACTCTAAATAGGACAACGTGTGCTGAGTTCATTACTTATCGTTACCATTGAGCGCATTATTAGCCCCTGCAGATAGATTACTGGAACATGACAATGATTTTTCACGTCAGACGAATGCCACGCAGCCTCTCGGTCGAGCTCATTAGACGCCGCGGCGTAAACAACATGGCCCCCGGATCAGGTCGCACTAATTAACCAGCACCATCGACCCACTGTACTCTCATTATGCGGCCTCTCATCTGATCGCATGTAGGACGTCAAGGCGCTCAAGCATCGGCGCGCTAATTAATCAGCTGATGAGGTGCAAGCCGAGCTCCAGTTCCCCCTCACACCGGCCCCCCTCATCATCGTTTGCGGCCCACACGGGAGCTAATTAGTTCCATTATTAATGCGCCTAATTAAATAGTTTCTCCCGGTAATCACCCTGGCCGTGACAAATGGATGGCGCATCATTATTTTGACGTGCATGAACGCTAGCCAACGCGCAAAGCCGGCAAGACAACAGCCGACAACACTCTGTAAGTAAAGTAAACGATTGGCGGTTTACAAGCTTGTATATTGTTTCCCGTTGCTATTGTATCAGTGTATACTGTTGTATTTGTGGTCAGTCATTTAACTCTGAAATGCACAGTAGGTCAAATAATGTCCAAGCAGTGGTGAAACAAAGTGCAAATATTGTACAGTACTTAAAGCACAGGTGTCAAACTTAAGGCCCGGGGGCAGATCCGGCCCGCCACATCATTTTATGCGGCCTGTGAAAGCAAATTACGTGTCAACTTGCATGATCCTTGCTAAAAATGTGCACCGAAATGTCAGATTTTCATCCATCCATCCATCCATTTTCTTATCCGCTTTATCCTCAGAAGGGTCACGGGGCATGCTGGAGCCTATCCCAGCTGTCTTCGGGCAGTAGGTGGGGTTGCCCTGAACCGGTTGCCAGCCAATCACAGGGAACACAGGAACGAACAACCATCCGCGCTGACACTCACACCTCGGGACAATTTCGAGTGTTCAATCAGCATGCCATGCAGGTTTTTGGAATGCGGGAGGAAACCGGAGTGCCCGGGGAAAACCTACGCTGGGGAGGCCGGAGCTGGAATTGAACCCGGTGCCTCTGCATTGTGCGGTCAACGCGCTAACCACTGGATCACCGGGCCGCCCTCAAATTGTCATGTGTAATAAATAATAAATGAGATTTTGCAATCATTTAGTTATCCTGTTTACACTCAGTTCAACAATAATTGAACAAAGCAATATAGTTGACTGATTTCAAAATTAGTAATCCATTCATTTGTTGTGTAAAAATAATACAATGAGACGATTAAAAATGTTTGTGGTCTCAACTGTCATAGAATGGTACTCTGGGGGAAGACGTAACTCCAAAGTGCCCCAAGACAAAAATGAGTTTGACACCACTGACTTCAAATATTTCAGAGAAGCCATTTTTGTCATTCGCCAAAACAGAAAAGAAATAAGAAGAACATACACCTTCATACCTAAGTGGAACAAGTAAAAAGTCTTCAGGAAAATACTCAAGAAAAGTACAGATACCTGAAAAAAAAAATCTACTGAAGTAGTTAGGTGCTTTTTAACTCCCCACTACTGCAAAGACGGCCCCGGCTTAACATGGCGGCCTATTCACAGACGTGGGGGTACTATTAGGCTAATTGCACTAAGAGCCGTCTGTGGCTGACATTAAAGGTGAGCTGAGGTTAGCGCGCTAATTGGCCGCCAGTGGAAATAGAAAAAGCTTTTGGCCATCTGGTCGTGTCCTCTGTCGGGGGGGAAAACAAAGGGCAAAGACAAATATAGAAGATGTTTAGTGAGCTCATCTCGAAGCAGCTGCCTGTCGTGCGTGTGTTGGGGGGAATACTATACTGTTGTTTTTGCCACACACTGAATCAATATCCACACACACACACACACACACACACTTCAATTCCTGATTTCAGGAATTAGTGCGTCCTCGATACCTTGAAATACGGCCGGTGTTGGACTTATAACGGCACTCACCCATCCATAATGTCTACCGAATATCACGTTGCCAAGTGAAACTGTCTTTGAGGGCTGAATTTGCCCGTAAGGTAATTCTGCAATTCTTATGTGCAAGTGAAGAAAAGATTCATTCATTCATTCATTCATCTTCCGAACCGCTTGATCCTCACAAGGGTCGCGGGGGGTGCTGAAGCCTATCCCAGCTGTCTCCGGGCAGTAGGCAGGGGACACCCTGAATCGATTGCCAATCGCAGGGCACACAGAGACGAACAACCAACCACGCTCACACTCACACCTAGGGACAATTTAGAGTGTTCATTCAGCCTGCCACGCATGTTTTTTTGGAATGTGGGAGGAAACCGGAGCACCCGGAGAAAACCCACGCAGGCCCGGGGAGAACATGCAAACTCCACACAGGGAGGCCGGAGCTGGAATCGAACCCGGTACCTCTGCACTGTGAAGCCGACGTGCTAACCACTGGACTACCGGGCCGTCTGAAGAAAAGATGAGTTATCAAAATTTGCCACCACGCTCCGCTCACAAGTAATGGTGAAAACCCCAATGTTTTGCAAGTTGGCATCATTCATCTGTCTAGTGTCCATGCTTCCAATTTTGTAACAATCTCAAGAATAATTCAAAATTTGGCTTTGGAAAATCCTTGGATGATGACCCTATAATGGTATAATGGTCGTTTCAAACCAAAATGTCACATTACTTTTGTCTTGTTTTTTGAGACTGTTTTGTGCTTCTATTCATGATAGTTGTTTACCAAATTCCATGTTACTAAGCGAAACAGGCATTGGGGACAGAATTTTCCTAAAAAGCCATTTTGCAATGGACAGAAGAGGCGCTACTACAATCTTGATTTGGCCGCACCCTTTTCAATGGAGATTCCCGTCTTCTGGAAGTCATCCAATTTGTTGTCAGCGCTGCAGAGTTGTGAGATTGGCGCGACAGAGGATGTGCTCACCAGCTGTGAGATTAAGGAGAATTGATCGATGGCCCTCCTGATTGGCTGGCGCCACGTCCCGCCAACCATCCAATCCCCCCGTGGTCGGCGGGCTTGTCCTCAGCGGAGCCGAAAGCAATTCTTCCTCCTCACAGGGGCCAAATAAGAGCACTGACCTGAAGCTTCAAGGCCACGCTTGGAGGCGCCGTCTCCATCTTGTCTAGAAGAAAACCATCTCGCGGAAGGAGAAGAAACAAGAAGGGACTTAAATTAGAAACACCAGCATTGCATTGCGGAGAAAACAGGGGGAAGAGGTGATAGTTTTGCATTAAATATACCGGTATGTTGTTTTGTTTTTAATCACGTCTTGGTTTGTGCCCCAGTTTGTCCCTGAAATTACATGTCAATCAAACATCATGTGGGCAGATCATTGATGTGTTTGTCCGGGAGGAGATTTCTCAAAGGATTTACTGTTTTGGATAGAAAAGAAAATGTATTACAAAATGTATATTTAAATTCAGGTCAGTTTAATAAATAATGAAATATACTTTTTCTTAAATTAATATTGTTTGATCTTAATCAAACAAACTTAATGTTATACATGAAAATTATCATGAATAAAATTAGCAATTTTCCATAAAATGAATAGTAAAAAATCCAATGTGTTTATTTCTATTTTCTCGATTTCTTTTGTATTTTAACATTTTATTCAAAATTATCTTAAAGCAAATATTCTTTTTTAATGTATTTTTAGTTTATATCATAATTAATTTATTATTCAATGTTTTACATATGACTTACACGTCAATAAACAATCACAACTCGTGCAACTGTAAGTCAATCCCATGCCCGGAAAAAAATAATTATATTATTATTATTATTAGTTATTCGTCAAAAATGTGTTGACGTTTTTTTTTTTTTGTATTAAACGACAAATACTGCTGTGTTTTAAAGCTAAATTCTACATGACTGATTTATATCAGAACATTTCCTTCAAGTGATATAAAAATAAAGTTGTAAACTGAAACAGCTCGCAAGTGAGTGTACCCACAAGTCTCCGCGACAGTTAACTTCGTCTCCTCGCTGCATTTAGACGGCTCACTCACTCACCATCATGTACGAACTGTGTGAGGTAAGAACAATGATGCTGCTGCACACTTCAATGAATATGTCTACTCTCACTCTCTCTCTCTCTCTCTCTCTCTCTCTCTCTCTCTCTCTCTCTCTCTCTCTCTCTCTCTCTCTCTCTCTATATATATATATATATATATTATATATATATATATATATATATATTATATATATGAATATGTGGTGTGAACAAAGCGTCAAAACAACGTTATGTTAGCTTCCGTGACTGTAGTGTTACCTACTTCTATGTGTGACGTCATACGCCACGACAAAATCCATTTCGATCCCAATTATTTTTCGTCTGTTTCCCCTCATGTTATTGTTTGTCCATCCATCCATCCATCCATCTTCTACCGCTTATCCGGGGCCGGGTCGCGGGGGCAACAGCTTTAGCAGGGAAGCCCAGACTTCCCTCTCCCTAGCTACTTCTTCCAGCTCTCCCCGGGGGATCCCGAGGCGTTCCCAGGCCAGCTGGGTGACATAGTCTCTCCAGCGTGTCCTGGGTCTTCCTCGGGGTCTCCTCCCGGTGGGACATGCCCGGAACACCTCACCAGGGAGGCGTTCAGGAGGCATCCGAATCAGATGCCCAAGCCACCTCATCTGGCTCCTCTCGATGTGGAGGAGAAGCGGCTCGACACGGAGCCCCTCCCGGATGACCGAGCTTCTCACCTTATCTCTAAGGGAGAGCCCGGACACCCTGCGGAGAAAACTCATTTCGGCCGCTTGTATCCGGGATCTCGTTCTTTCGGTCACGACCCATAGCTCGTGACCATAGATGAGGGTTGGAACGTAGATCGACCGGTAAATTGAGAGCTTCGCCCTTTGGCTCAGCTCCTTCTTCACCACGACAGACCGATACAACGTCCGCATCACAGCAGACGCTGCACCGATCCGCCTGTCGATCTCTCGCTCCCTCCTGCCCTCACTCGTGAACAAGACCCCAAGATACTTAAACTCCTCCACTTGGGGCAAGATCTCCCCCCCGACCCGGAGGGGGCACTCCACCCTTTTCCGACTGAGGACCATGGTCTCAGATTTGGAGGTGCTGATTTTCATCCCAACCGCTTCACACCGCTTATTGTTTGTGAAACAGCTTTAAAATTGAAACGAACAAGCCAGAGTTAAAAAAAAAAGGCTGCTTTTATGTCTTTGCTGTCATCTAGTGACCAAACCGGTAGCCTACAGCTTGTGTTGTGCTCCAGTGAAGACCTTTTTATGTTCGTAAACACGCGGACCAGAGTGCTTCTTGTCATATAAGGACTCTGAGTGGACATTTTTCAATAACATTACACTTCTAGGTGGCAGAAGAGTAACTGACTCCCGCCGACTTGAACTTAAACGATGACAAAAACTTTATGTTTGGGAGTGCATGCTGCCAGACGTTCTCCATAATAACAAAAATAACATTTAGTTATTTGCATCTAGTTTACAAAATCAATCCAGAGCGACCTGTGGGTGAGTAGCATAGTTTGAGAGGATTTTGTAATAGTTGAAGAGCCACAACTCGGGTTTGTGTAAAATATTTGCTTCGGGTGTCTTGTTAGGAAATAACTTATTTTAATTTAAATATAACTCACATGTCATTTTTAACCGAAGACCTCCAGAAAGGATCAATAACAGTTGTCCATAGGTCCTGGGAAGCCACATTTTGATACTTTTCCCATCATAGACAGCAAATGGAGATGCCAGGGATTGAGCCCTGGACTTTGTACATGCGAAGCATGTGCTCTACCACTGAGCTACATCCCCACTTCTTGCTGCATGAGTTAGGTGACTGTATCAGGACTGATTTGAGTACAGGCTAGATTTTATTTACAGTGAATACAACTTGCCCGAGTGCAATTACAAACATTGTCAAGTGTTCTGAAACACAAAATATAAACAAGAATAATGTGATCATAGGATTAAGAGATATTGAGTTACATTTAAGGCACAGGTGCAATTTTCGTCTTGTTTCATTTGGAAATGTCTCTAAACGTATCGGTGATCCCTCGGTCACACCGACTTCCTTCTCTTTCCGAACACATTGTTGATCAGCTTGGCCATGGACTTGGACCCACTGTAGCGACGGCGGTCGGCGCGGTACTTCAGGTGCTCCATCACCTGCCTGATTAGCTGTGTGAAGAGCCCGGCGATGTCTTGGTAGCTCTCGGCCGCTGACACTTCCTGGAAGTAGCAGCGGCTCTCCTGCGCCAGGCAGCGGCCTTCGTCCTCGTGTACCTGCCGGATGTGACACAGGTCCTGCTTGTTGCCCAGCAGACACACGGGGACACCCAGCGGTTGCCTGGAAAAAGAACAACACTGTCAGGAGCAACAAAACACTTTCCCCGAAAAGGCCGTCCTATTTTTTAATTTTCCCTTTCAGTACTCTGAAGCAAATAGAATTTTGGTCATGTAATTGTTAATGATTTCAAAGGAAAATGGAGATGCTGGGGATTGAACCCAGGACCTCATACATGCAAAGCAAGCGCTCTACCACTGAGCTACATCCCCACTTGACTAACTGTGTCACTCTACTGAAGATTACCTTTGCCTTATGGGATAAATTCATTTTGAATGAAATGCCGTGTCCTTGTTGATATTGATGGCAAAACACAAAATCTGAGAATTTAAAGTTGAGTGTTGCTATCAACAATGACACTTAGTTTCATTCAAATTGAAATCTGGTTCAACCTCACTGGGTGAATTCGGCACTGATATGGGAAAATGGAGATGCTGGGGATTGAACCCAGGACCTCATACATGCGAAGCATGCGCTCTACCACTGAGCTACATCCCCACTGGTTCAACAACCTTTAACACCACATCAACTTTGTAACAGCAGGATTTCAAATGTCAAAAAGAGTCATTGACACAAAAAGCATGCACTGAGCGCCCACTACTGGTTTATCGTTGTTCGGACTAGTTTTCTATTAGACAGGGCTATGGCCCGCATCTCGAGACCTTTGAGCGAGAGTACAAAAACAGCTGATGGGTACGTTTTAAGGATAGGCTCCGAAAGAAAGTCAACACATCAAGCCTCAAGTCGGCCCGGGCATGGAAGCATTGGCATTCCAACCAGCTATTCCGGCATGAGGATCTGTGCGCAGCTTCAAAGGAAGTAGGACGGTGCTTTCTTAATGTTCTCTAAAGCTTTGAAGCACGTGCTGTTATCGTCTTCAAACCTTTCCTCCATATTGCTGCAGGAAACCATTTGTCAATGATGATCGGACACAAGATGATTGCACTAATCTCTATTCATGTTTGTTCCAGTGTCTTCAAAACTTTTAAGATGTTTGTCCAAAAAAAACATTGATTTGTTAGGGGATCCGAAGGACTTTGAAGGAGAATGCAACTATTTTAGATTGAGTTGAGATGAAAGAATAATCAGATAAGTTAAGAGTTACAGGGTGGCGGAGAGGGCTTCTGACCCTTTGCATTGGTCCTGCTGGCGGGCCTCACGGATCTGCCGCAGGATGTTCTTGGCGTCGAGGAAGGAGGTGCGGTCGCTGATGTTGTAGACCACCACAAAGCCGTCTGCCCACGCCACCGGTTCCTCCAGTACACACTTGGCCTCCGAGCGCTGACAACAAACAACACAAAACGGATAGAAGTGCTGAGCCCACTTGAACTTCTCTGCTCACTAAAACAGAAGCGCCTATAGAAATATATAAAAACCTTAGATGCATTAAGTACCGTATTTTACGCACTATGAGGCATTTCGGAGTATAAGGAGCACCTTCAATGAATGGCCAATTTTAAAACTGTTTTCATACATAGGGCGCACCGCATTATAAGGCGCAGAGAATAGAAGCTACAATAGTGGCTGCAGTTGCATTATGCATCCACTAGATAGAGCTATGCTAAAGGAATACAATATAATACAATACACCTTCTTTTATATAGAGCTTTCACAACCACTGCGGCTGTAACAAAGCGCTTTACAGATCATTTCAAATACTAGGTCCAAGAAATCAGAATATTGATCCATATATGAGGCGCTTTGGATTATAAAGCGCACCGTCGGCTTATGAGAAAATCAAATACTTTTGGGTGTGCCTCGTAGTGCGGAAAATACAGTCGTGTTAGCAGCTCTGCGTCGTAACAAAAGACGATTTTTCCGTTATATGGAGACGTCATTAACAACAATTACGATTCAAATAGACTTGGACACATGTTCGCTTCAACAGTGTCATGTGGATGTGGATTTTTTTTTTTTTTTACAATCCCGCTTTATCATGACATAAATTGTAATATATTGCCACCACTGTTTAATATTAATCTTAATAATATTTGTTTTCCTCATCCTCAATAAAAAGGCAACTGCAGGAGGATCTACAGTTGTTTCCACCACTGTTTGTGTAACCTTCAGGGTGATTTTCAGGAAGGTCCCGTCCTTGAACCGACAAAACTGTAAAATTCCTCCGGCTTTTCTGATTTCACAGCGTCTTTGTGCTCCAACGGATGCGACAATGTTCTCGGAGCTTGGGGCCATTCCAATAACACTTTTTGTGTGTGTGCGTGTGCGTGTGTGTGTGTGTGTGTGTGTCTTGTCTTTAAAGAGGCAGCACATGGCCTTGGGATACTCGCATGGATCGCTTCGGATTCACTGTTGATGACGTTTTGGATGGATAAGGACAATTCCAGGTCTGCTTATGTGAAATACAGCGAAGATTATTTCCATCCAGGCTGGATGAATTTTCGAATACCGGTATGTTTCAAGTCCTCTAAGTGGAAAACAACCTGGGTCTCGTCCACTTGGCAGGTATTTTTTTGTACCCCAATTTCAAGAAATATGTACTGGTTGAGGTTTGGCGTCTCACTCCTGAAAATCAAGTGGTGGCAGATTCAATTTCATTTTGTGTTTCTTGCATGGGTTTTCTCCGGGTGCTCCGGTTTCCTCCCACATTCCAAAAACATGCATGGCAGGCTGATTGGATGCTCTAAATTGTCCCTAGGTGTGAGTGTGAGCGTGGATGGTTGCTCGTCTCTGTGTGCCCTGCGATTGGCTGGCAACTGATCCAGGGTGTCCCCCGCCTACTGCCCGAAGACGGCTGGGATAGGCTCCAGCACCCCCCGCGACCCTAGTGAGGATTAAGCGGTTCAGAAAATGGATGGATGTTGGAAAATGAGTTAGTTACTGTCGCTAATTCCAGTCTCGGCAGAAGGGTATGCCTTTTGAAGTGACGCCAGGAAATCAGGAAAGACGATAAGCTAACATAGCAAATGAAACTGAGAGCAACAAACAAGGATGCTAAGCTAACATAGCACACAGATGGCGGCGCAAAAACTCAAACCAAATTAATGCTGGGAGACGGAAGGCTGCGCGGTATGTCTTTGAGGTCACGCCATGAAGTCAGGCAAAACATTGATTCTAACATTCATCCATTCTAAAACGGCTTTAAATTAGCATACCAAATCGGAGAGTCACAAACAAAGATGCTAAGTAAATGTTAAAGACAGATGGCAAACGTGGTACCTGGGAACAGGGATCAAACACCTCCAGGTTCAGATGCCTGCCATCGATGGACAGCCTTTTTCGATACAGAGAATCTGCGGTGACGCAAACAGACGGAACCCTCTTTCATACATGTTCAGGGTATTTCAGTGCAATCCTTAGATACAGTAAAATCAAATATGGCAGAGCTTGCACACATCTGCATTGAGAACATACTTACCGAATCGCACGCAAGCGCAGTACGAGCAGACTCAAGTTAAAAAAACAACCCCAAAAAACTTAAGTGATGCATACTTTTCAATCCTACAAAGTAGACCGCGAAGAAATTATCCCATATTATTTTTATTTCACCAATCCCCACACTGTGTGCGCACATATGTTTGTTTTTTCAGCTGGCAGTGCATGATTTTTCAGTGGTTAACTTTCTGCAAATATGCCACTGATAGAATATACAAACTTTGCTGGAGTTGCTCATTGAGAAAATGTTCTTCAGCTCGTGCCAGAAATGGCTCGGTGTTATGGCCTTAAAATAAAATCGCTTCTGCTCTTCACGAAGATAAAAAGCAAATGTCAGCATCAACTCACTGGTGTCGGACGCGTATTCTCCAATGAAGCGTCTGGTCAGGAAGCGCACAAGTACAGCTGGACAAAGAAGACGTTGAGAAACATCAGTGCAGCCGTTGTACAGGGGACGTTTCAAGTGTGTGTGTTTTGTGGGGGGGGGGGTTAAGGGTGGTGGGGAATGAACGTTAAGACGGTGCCAACGGTCGCTGCGAGCGTGCGGGTGAAAGCCAAGTCTCAGATGAAAGAGGCGACTGGAAGGCCTGTCAGCTTTTTCTGCTTGTGGGCCAACTTTGCGGCTTTGCACAGCATCGCTTTCAATTAGCAGCTCGAGTGCTGAGCGATGTTCGTGCTCCTCTGCGGACACAACCTTAGGCACACCTGCAGCGTCCAAAGGGCCGTTCATTTAGTCGTCCTTTCGTTACTCTCGTCAGTTTTGCACCGCAACATGGTGAGAACCGTTCCCAATTATTTTGACCCACTCATGATATTGAGTGTGGTAACCAATTGTTATTTTAATTTAAATACATATTAAAAAAGTAACTCAAATATAAAGTATACGATGATAAACCATAGGCTCTTGCATGCCCACAATCCTTGCAAGCATAAGCAGTTCAGAAAAAAGAATGATGGATGACCATAAACAGAAGCAAAATTGGTACTTTTCAAATTAATAAGCTATCATAATCATTAGAAAAAAATGCTGGGTCATAAAAAAACATTAATTCACGTGTTAATATAAAATAATGAAAACATTTCAACCAAATTAAAATTGTGAATCCAAGAAATACTGAAAAAATAAACAAGCCTTATCAGCATCCAATAATTATTCTAAGATGCTTTTTTTTTGTAATGACCAAATGAAAAAAACTTTAACCAATATACTTGAAATGAATTTGACAACAATCATCAGCACTGGAAAAAGTTTACAGTTGGAAGATAGTAAATGGGAAACATTGCCATCATATTACGAATATGCATTTATGGTTTCTAAAGTGTTTTACTTTAAATAGTAACTATACATCTCAACACAGAAGCTTACCTGATTTTCCAGCTCCCGGACTTCCCAGCAGGGCCAACTTGATGTCGTTCATGTTTGCTCTTCTGCGTTGGTTTGATTTCTTTTAACTAAGGCATGTCTCAAAACTGGAGGGAGGCGAGGGGAGAGAAAACAAGCGCTCCCCTCCCCCTCCTCGACGTTTCCTTAATTCTGTTTCTCTCTCTCTCATGCATTCAAAGTTGGAGGATTCAATGTGAAAACGATATTGTGAGGACGGTCATCGTTTTTCGAACTTTAATTGGTTTTCTTTCGGCGAGTGAATGGCCTTTTGGTTGGCCTCAACATTCCCGAAGACTCGCCAATTTTGGCATGCGTTCGTATTTTGGTGAAAAGGCATCTTCCAAAAAAAATAAAAAATAAAGATTTCTGATTCCACACAATAGAACATATATGTGCATCATCGCCATCTAGTGGGCCTTATGCATATTATAGCCTTTTAAATAGTTTTTTTTTTTGCAAGACAATGACCCACATTTCATTTTTGTCTTTCTCAGCTCCATTTTTTTTCACAATGGAACTTGGAATTTCAAACACAATATGGACATCAAGTCTTTCTTCCTCCAACTTATGACTTCCTACTTGCTCCAGACTTCATCAAAGTCACGTACACTTATTGAAATAATTAGCAATTTATTGAATTTTCTTACAGTGACATAAATAAATAATATAAATAAATAAATAGAAATAAAAAAATAAAAAAATACGGACAAACTTTTTTGAACCGCCACGGTCCGAGATCGCCACGTCAGGCTTTTGTCGTAAAAGTGAGATGGGAGCATCCGACAGATTACCCAGACACGCATCGGACGAGAAATCCCAACGGGTAGTACGCGCTGCCAATAAATCCCCCATCACAAGCCTTTACATTTTACATGCACTGAGCGTCGACCAATAGAATTCTTGTTCCTGTAACTAAAAACACATTTTTCTTCCTGGCTGACTTCCATTCCCGGTACTTTGGACTCTTTTCCAAGTTTTCTTTTATTGGTGCAAGGTTACAATTTGATCCCTTTCAAATGATTCCAACCAGGATGCAAACAGTACAGGAATATCATTGATAAAAATCAAGCTCATAGTTTTGTGTTTGCGGCGATTGCGATGCCCACGCTTTCTGGCTATTCCATGTTAACAATCATGTTCCACATTAGTCCGAGCATCAGGAATCCCATCAGTCAATTACGGGCTCAATCAAGCAAACCTCATTCGCCTTTTTTGGATGTTCTCTCTCGTTCCCGTGTTGACTTTATCGAATGCTACAACGGGATTTGCATACCCGAGTCAAAAGATGGAATGAAAATGTTGTTTACGGAGAGATGTTCTCTTCATTCAGCGATGTTTAGAGATCACTTTTACACTTGCATGAGGCCAGCTAATCAAACCCAGAGAGTTCTTTGGACAAAATGAGGGCCACCCTGAAAAGTGAAAGGTTGAAAAAAAAGTGTAATCTGATGCCAAAAAGGAATACATTTTAAAGCTAAGAAGTCATACATCAAAGGAAAAAGGTCTTAGGCTACATCTTCAGAAAAAAAAATATATATATATATATATATATATATATATATATATATATATATATATATATATATATATATATATATATATATATATATATATATACATGTGTCAAATCAAGTACAACTTTATTTTCAAATATGCTGTATGTGGAATTTCCTCCCTCTTAAACAGACAACAAGAGGAGCCGCTGCGGGTGCCCGCACCGCCATCAAAGCAACACTTAACATAAAATGACAAAATAATACAACACAACACAATATATATATCCTATAAGATATTTTTTTTTTTGTATTTTTTTTCTTTAAAAGTGTGACTTTTCCATGATCATGGGTAAACTATTTATTTTTTAATTTGAAAAAAAAAAGTTATTTTCCACAAGCATGCAAATCGTACTTAAAAAAGAAAAAAGGCATGTCATTTTTAGGCTAAAGTTGTCATTTTGCAAAAATACATTCATATGTTTTTGGGATCAAAAGCTTTAGATTATGGGCAAAAAACTGAATATAATTTGGTGAATAAAGGTTGGTGATTACAAATTAATATTTTCTGAGTTTTGTTGGGTGAGTTGTACTTAGCAAAATCATCATTTTCCAGATAAAATGTCATATATTTTCAACATAGAAAGTACCATAATTTTTAATGGGAGAATTTATTTATTTTCAAGAAAAAAGTCAAAACGCTGAAACTCAAGAGACTAAAGTTGTATACTTTTGAGCTTAAAATAAAATCGGACACTTTTAGGATGAAGTCTAAAGAATTTCCAGAAAAACTTTTCGAGCGATCACGATCTTAATAGTCATACATTCGAAAAGTATTATTTTTCAACATATCATCCCTCAGTTTTGAGAAATTCTTTCAATTTTCAACTTTAAAAAAAAGTGTGTTATCAACATGATTTCCCGCATTTTTTCGAACAAAAAAAAAGATGCACATTTTCAAGACCCCAAAAAAGTCTTATTTTCCAGAAAGAGTCAACATGAATAAAGTTGGATATTTTTCCCTAAAATGTCAAGCACACGCCGGGGAAAAAAAATCCTGCAAACAACACATTGGCAGAGTGGTTACATCATGCGTGCAGCCAGCAGTCTGACTGGCATGTTTTTGTGTTTATTCTGCTCAAAAGGTTTAATCTGCCACGTGTGACCTCCAGAGCAGTACAAAAATCTACCGTATATGTGTTCAAAAATCAACTCTTTATCCCCAAATTTGGGCACACGGGGGAATTGGTTTTCTTTTCTTTCTGCATTTTTATTATCCTTGTCATAGCGCAAGTCTCTGATTATCATTTTTTTTCTTAGCTTGCAGACAGACAGATGTGACGTCCAAGTTAAACATCCCCCATTTATCCCTTCTCTAAACGCCGCTTCTCAGGGAGGAAATGAGCAGGAGTGACCCCGAATGACACGTGAGGGAGGTAGAGTGAATCTCCTCGTACGCATGTAGCTCTTCCTCTTCATTATCTTCCTCATTCAGCGGCCACACTCGTTCTTTTGATGTCCGAACAGAAAACATTCCAGGTCAAGAAGAAATGGGATGGAGCTGTTTACCGGATGGATTAAAAGCCAGTTGAGGCACTCGAGATAAAAACCCCCAACATTTTGTTATGCTTTTCAAATGTATCTGAGCGTGATCCAAAAGACCCTTAAAAGCTCCGCACTTGCTCCCCCTCCTTCATGTTCTTCTCTGATCTGAGAGCCAACGTTTACAGATTTTGTCTTATCAGAACACTTTCTCCACCGGAATGGCTTTTCATGGCTCTTTTTTGTGACAAATGATCTTACGTCCAAGTAAGTTGTTTGAAAAGCGACCAAAGGGAGAAAAAAAAATTAAACGGTTGAAAGAAAAACTGGAAAAGCAACGTTTGGGACCATTTTAGTTTGCCAGGTTGCGATGCATTATAATATTTTGTGCTTTGGCACAGTCGTGTGTTTCTATTTTACATTTTTGGAAAATTACAAAATGTTCTGTTCTGGCAAGTACAATACAGTGTGCTAAGATATTTAAGTTTTAATTTTATGATTTGATACATAGCAAATTGACAGTATCATGCCTTAAGCTACAAGTAGGTTTTACGTGATCAGAGAGTTTAGAAAAGAAGCACACACAAAAAAATGATACTCAATATATCATTTTAAAGAACTTGTATATGTACTGGCAGGGGGCTTTTGCTCAAACTATTGCCAACATGGTTCAACAGCTGCAAAATAAGTCCAAACACTTTGTTACCAGCTACGCCAAGTAACCTACTGCTCGTTTTTGGAATGCTACGTGGCGCCAATGTAAAATATGATACGAAACATTACAACAACATCGCCTACAGTTAACAGAGAATTATGCTAAAATGTTGCAACACATTTTAAATAAATGATGACATGATACAGTACAATCAATCGCTAATCGCACATGTACATGTATCCTAGCCTGTGCTATGATAAAATGCAACAAGATACATATAGTGTTTACTTACAGTACATTACTCAAAATATTTTACATTCAGTTATGCTATACGACGCTAAGACGCATTGTGGTAACTTAAAATATGTCACGATTAATCAAGATGCTTTCTGATCACTGAATAAGATGCGTACGATATAGTAGTGCTTATTACTTTACGATTCACGTCTCTTCCTCCTTCCTCCCCCCTCCTCTTCCTCACGGCGCCACCGCAGGCGAGCTCGCTCCATCCTGTCCTGGTTGGCCGACGGGAAGGTCCTGTCGGGGAAAATCTCCCTCAGTTTGCTCAGGAAAAACACCTCCAGGTTCCGACCGGCCCGGGCCACCTCCGAGTCGGGCTGCGGGCAAGCCGGAGTAGAACAGCAAGGTCAGAGAGCCTGTTTCATTTATGTGACTTCAACATCACACCGCTAATGAGGCCCTAATTACTTGACTTTTGAAGCACTTGCGCTCGAGGACTCTAATGAGAGCTGATATGTGTCCTGAAAGTCCCATCCACTACATGTGATCCTGCAATGCGGTATGCTATGATGTGCTAAAATGATGTGTGGGACTTCCTCCCAAACATAAACGCCACAATTCAACAATTTGGCTTTGCGAATATGGACTTACATAGTTAAACGTAGCACAGTTCTTGAGCATGAGCAGGACGTCGTGGACAAAGAGTTCTGGCATGAAGTAGTGCAGGGTGTTAGTCTTGTCCAGCTTCCTGCGGATCAGCGACAGGTCCACAGGCCTCTTAATGACCTGGTAGTAGTTCCTCGCCTGAAGCACAGCCAACGGACCACTTCAATGTCAGGGAAAAATGTGAGACGGTGCTGGAAGAGTTTAAGGTTACCGACCAGGCGACTGACGGGCTCGTGGAAAGGAGCGCTTAGCGGGTGAACGTACAGCAGTAATGTCAACTTCTCACATCTCTGTCGAGAGGAAAAAAAGAGCACAGCACAACTTTTAGAAGTGGAATAAGTTGCAGTAAAATACTTTGAGGGTACAATACCTAACGCTACTATACATTATGATCAATTACAAGACAACATTATGCTTTGATACATTTTGACGAATTACGATAAGATAGGGGCGGCCCGGTAGTCCAGTGGTTAGCACGTTGGCTTCACAGTGCGGAGGTGCCGGGTTCGATTCCAGCTCCGGCCTCCCTGTGTGGAGTTTGCATGTTCTCCCCGGGCCTGCGTGGGTTTTCTCTGGGTGCTCCGGTTTCCTCCCGCATTCCAAATATATGCATGGCAGGCTGATTGAACACTCTAAATTGTCCCTAGGTGTGAGTGTGAGCGTGCATGGTTGTTCGTCTCTGTGTGCCCTGCGATTGGCTGGCAACCCATTCAGGGTGTCCCCAGCCTACTGCCCGGAGACAGCTGGGATAGGCTCCAGCACCCCCCGTGACCCTAGTGAGGATCAAGCGGTTAGGAAGATGAATGAATGAATGAACGATAAGAAGCTAGCTTACAGTAAAGATACATTGCGCTGCTAATTACATTGTGCTAAATTACAATGTGCTACGGCACGATACTGTACTGTACGATTAAGCCTTGATATATTATACACGGCATTAAGATGTGAACCCTGATGAAAAATTGACATTCACTGTCATGGTTCTGTTCCGTTGGTGACCAACAGGTGTCATGTCCTGCTACCGCCACTGGGTGGCATTAGGAGGTGTGGGATCCGTCCGTTGACTGTTATGGTTCTGTTCCGTTTGTGACCAACAAGTGGCATCGGAGGGCGCCTCCTCCAGCGTCGCACCTGTTGGTCATCATGTTATAAGCTTGTTCGGTTAAAAGGACTGCCACGCTGAGCACTCCACGTCGGATCGTTGTTTTACTGTCCCGGTGTCTTGGTTTGTTGTTCCTTTGGTTTATCTGGGTCTTTCAGGACTTTGTTTTTGTTAATACATTTGGTTCAGTACTCTTCTCCTGTCTCCCTGCTTTTTGGTCCTCTACCCACCACGCACAATCATGACAACTCACTATATTCACAAACACTGGCCATTCAATGGGATATGGACTTAAACATTATAAGTGACAATTCAATATGTTATGTTCGAAGATGGTATATGTTACGTTACAATACACCATGATAAGATATAATAAATTGGATTAAGTCACTGCATGATATTTTTGGGCTACGATGCATTATAAGTGCATATGCATTGATTTGTATCGTATGTTAGCCGTTGTGCTAGGCTAATATTCAGCCTACAACACACAAGATATGATGCATGTTCCGATGCTTTTTGCTCACCCTCTGATACATTACAGTCATAATATCCTTAGAGTATGATTTCGTACCCTACGTTTTGTGACACACAGGACATATTGCACAAAGTTACGTACTGTAACAAGAATCAAGGATGAGAACCGATGCAATATAGTAAGCTACGCGATTGTCACCCTCTGGTCACGGTGAGACAGGGCATAGGGAACGTTGACTCCCTCGCGGCGGAAGTTCTCAGCTGGGTCGTGGTCAGTCCTGCACAATGTACATGTCCAGTCACCCCTAGAGGACAGCAGGGCCTCACTTTAGAATACTGGAGTGTTTGCATTTTAGAAATTCTCATTCGAAATAGTAGTATCTAATTCATGGTCAAGATGTAAAATTCTTATTGAACTGCTTTAGGGCTTTCTCTACTCAGGTTACCATCTTGCAAAAAATTAGCATCCCAACTGTTAACATTTTAATGATTCTGAGATGTACTAGCAATCAATGGTAGTCTTGCTACAGTATTTATGTGAGCTCTGCACATGTATTACAAATAATCCCCGACCTAAGGACAAGATGCAAAGTCCTTATTGACTTCATAGCCTACCAACTGTTTGCATTTTATGAAAAAAAAACAACCCACCCAATTACAGGGAAAGCTGTAAAATCATTATCTATCTGGCTTTTGTTGATATCTTGCTGTATGTTAGCATAGCAAATTAGCATGTTGGGATTTTATCGGTTCTGAATTAGAAATAGTAGCCAAATACGCACGTTGGGAAGGTAAGCAGGGAAGGAACGTGACAGGCCAAGTGGTAAACTTTGGGACAAAGATCACAGCACAACAGATCTCCTCCGTTCAGACACACGGCGCAGAAGTCTTCGCTCTCCGTGTCCTTGCTCTCGCCTCCGCCGTTTTGGATCGCCTCCTGTGTTGGAGGTGGCTCGACACATTTTGATTCTTGTATCTGGTCTTCTGGCTCCAGATCAAGCACCATGATCATCTCCCGGTCTGGATCCAAGTAGAAAGTATCCGGGTCAGCCTTCCCGGAATGAACCAGGATGTATGCTGGGTTCATATTTGGAGAAACGTCAGGATGAAGTGGTTCCACACAGGATGTTGTTGTGCTGTCATCCTGCCAGAGGTGGGAGTTTGTCACATATGTGCAAGTCAGAAGTAAGCCTTAAGTATCAAGTCCCGCCACAAACTGAACAATGAATGTGAATGAACTATCGAGCAGTGTGCCGGGTTCTGCAACTAGCTTTCTGCAACATATTCCCTAACAATCTTCAACCGGCAACACTTGTAGTAGTTCCAAGTCATAATTGGCATTAAGTATGTCTCGAGTCAAGTCATGTGACGCGAGCCCCCCACCTCTGTCTCTTGGATCTCCAGAATGTCAAATGCATTTGAATTGACTTTCTCCTGAAAAGAAAATCACCATCAACAATCTTTTCCTGGCATGAATCATTGTTATGCTTATCATGGTTCATTTTTGCACCTGCCAAGGACAAGCCGAGCATTCCTCAGAGAACTTGGCTCGCTTTTGGCACGGCAGTCGCATCAGGGAAACAAGCGGCTGCAAGTTCAGGCGTTCCAGTCTCACAACAGCTTTAGTGGAATCATGCCGAACTCGCTGGACGTCCGGCTGGATCCTGATTGGACAGCCAGAGAAAGTGATTAGAATTTAGCAACTGTTTCCCTGAAACATCTTCTGGAGAATTCCCTTGTGCAAAATCTGAATTTTAATGTTTGTTTCGCTACATTATAGAAATACGTACGACATTCACCACAACAACATGTACTCGATTCTCACCTTCCCCTAATACAAAAATGCAGATCAAAAATGTGTTATAAGCCCACAAAGCTTTCTTTGACAACATGGGGCAGAGGGCCTCTCTGCCCTGCCCCTTGCAGAGAATGAAATTGCTATTCTGCGTTAACTTGAAAAGACAACGCTCACCACATCAACATGTGCCCAATCCCAACATTCCCAGTATATTATTTTCATTACCTTATTTTGTTTAGTAACGTCTTTGTGAACATTTGTTTTTCACTGGACGGATCAGCTCCATCAGTTTGTCGCCCTCTTTCCATACTGATTACCGGGCAGAAGCAAAAACATCACTTAATATCATTGCACACTGTACATTAAAAACAATCTAATTAAGCTGAATATCTACTCACAAACAACCTTACCTGATTAGAATCGTGAGAGACCGTGGAATGGTTTACCAGACTGGAGAAAAGGTGACAATGAGAGTATCAATGTTGTCTGAAATTTATGTCGAGGGGGAAAAAAATACTGAAGGATTTGATTGGACGAAAGGTGAAATCCCCACAAGTAAAAGTCTCCTGCTATAATGATGCCTTCACTATTTCTCCAGGGCATTCCGTGCTCACAAACAACAGCCGCCGTGAGTGTACATTTACTGCTTCAAAATCCCGATGGACTGTTGTGACGCCAGCGGGCGCAGGTTCGGACACTCCAGTCTCACAACAGAGAGTGAGAGAGATATTCCCATCCAGCCATACATTTTCTGATCCGCTTTATCCTTACAAGGGTCGCGGAGGGTGCTGGAGCCTATCCCAGCTGTCTTTGGTCAGTAGGCGGGCTACACCCTGAAGTGGTTGCACGCCACACATAGACGAAAAATCATTCACGCTCACAATCACATCTAGGTACAATTTCGAGTGTTCCATTAACCTGTCATGCATGTTTTTGGAATGTGGGAGAGTACACAGGAAGGCCGGAACCAGAATCGACCCCTGCACCTGTGTACTGTGAGGTGGACGTGCTAACCAGTCGACCACTGGTCTGTCTAATAATAAATAAGAAAAAATAGTATTTTCTGCATGCCTTTCGCTATTTGGTTAAAATGAACAACTGCAATAAAATGATCATTTATAATAAGGGAAGAAAGAAAAGGAAAGGTCAATATTTTTATAGATTTACAATTTCAGGGCACTTGGTTAAAAGAAACAACAACAAAAACTAGAACAAATGCAGGAAGGATATCTATTTTTTTATGTTTATTTCGAGGTCTTTCAGGGCACAAACAATTATGGCAGTTAAATACACAAGAGTTTAAGAAAACATTTTAAAATACCTTGAAGTAACAAAGTAAAATTTGAGAAATTACTCAAACAATAACATTTAATAAAAAGGTTTAATTTGTGTTGTACTTTTTATGTGATATTTTCCAAACTGGCCGCTGTAGGTCGCTGTAGGTTATTTGTCGTCGAGTGCCAAATCTCACAGAAAACCGCGTGGTTTGTAAATCCCGTTCCTCTCTCGATCAACCTCCAAAGATGGTAGGTGCTATCGTGAACGTTCTGTGCTGGGAAATCCACATTAATCCATGTCCATCCTTTTCTTGAATCACTTACATGTGGCATTCGATGAATGCAAACAACACACGAATCTTGCCTTTTGTATTCGCGATGACTTATTATTGTGCGTTTCATGGTCCGGTATGTTCTCACTTCACTGTGAGATCTAGTCGGCCCTTTCCGCCCGAACACACAACTGCTTTATGAACTCACACTTTATTGGTATGTTCCATGTATTTAGTATTTAATTGTAAATGGTGTAGCGCAATAACAGTCACGGCCAGTGAAATAAACTCAAGTATTGCATGCTGGCTGAATGGAGTGTCTGTGTTAGCATTAGCCATTTAGCATACGCGGTGGTGGGAGAACTACAACTAAATATTCGGATGTCGCTATATTCGTGAACTTATGTGTATCGTTCAACATTTACACCTACAAACGGACTTGCTGACTACACTTAATTGTGATGTTAAGCTCCCCAAGTTGTCGGCAGGCTAATGAAATGTTAAATGATCATGATAGAACGAGCGTGTTGATATGCATTTCTTCTGATCTTTTAACAGCCTACTAAGAAGTCCAAGACCAGGAAGCTCCGTGGACATGTGAGCCACGGACACGGTCGCGTTGGTAAGAGCCACGCTCATTAGTGATGGGAATTCCGGCTCCTTTTGGAGAGCCGGCTCTTTTGGATCGGCTCCCTAAAAAGAGCCGGCTCTTTCGGCTCCCAATGGCTCCTCAGTTTTTTTGTTGCTTAAATTAATTTACTACCAAAAATAACGTAATATTATGTGTAAAATGAATCACTAATGCAAAAAATAGAGAGTATATCAAATATTTATTTATACTCAACATGGAGTACAACATGGAGTGCTACAAAAATAAAAACAAAGTACAAAGACCCACCTCAAAACAAGGTCAACAAAAAGTTCCAATCTCTGAATATTTATATTTATAAGCTTTTAACTGTTTACAGTAAAACAAGTAAGCATTGAATACAACACAACAAATTATAACTTAAAATTTGTAAAACAAAAAGAAAAAAGCAGCATCCAGGTAAAAGTTTTTAATGTCTAGTGAAGATTGGCATTAAGAAAAACCAAGTGCCTCAGCTTTGACGGGTTGATCCTGTTTCTCCTTTCTGTTAACATTTGCCCTGTTTTGGAAAAGATTCTTTCTGAGGGCACAGATGTTGCGACAACACACAGCCTCCGTGTCATCACATGTGTAAGACGTGGGTACAGTGAATCCTTGGCCTCCCACCAGCTCAAAGGGTCTGCACTTCTCGGGAAAAGGGGCTCCTCAAGATAGGATCTCACTTCCAGAATTGCATCTGATGAAGGATTCCGTCTTGTAGTGCTTCCAGTTACTCGTTCTTCAAAGAACCTCCAAACAGCAGATGCTTGTGGCTCTTCTTGTTGTTGCTCTGCTCCCTCTTCTCCCTCTTCGCCTCCTGGCAGTGCAGTTGTCTGGCTGGCTCTTGCTGCTGCTGCAGTTATTCTTTGAAGAGCTTCATCAGCCGCTCTATTGTCAGTGAAGGCCAGCTTCTTGAATCTTGGGTCAAGAATGGTGGTTTCTGACAGAACAGTGTTCCATTCCATTCTGTGGAATTTTCTGTCCATGGATGCACAGAGAGCATCCACTAACTCTTTCACTTTCCCTGTGGTTACGCTGGTCTGATGCTCAGCTGTCACTTTCTGAAGACCCTTGCACAGGATAGAGCTCTGGGTTGTACTTCTAGGCAGTTGTTGTGACATTGGAGCAGCAGCAACAGTTGCAGACACACTAGCACCTTCATTAACATCTGGTTCCCTTGCTTGTCTTTTCTCTCGCAATTGTACTGATGGGTGGACTTTTCTTATGTGCCTGTGCAGGTTATTTGTGGAGCCTGATTTATGGGATATTTTAACTTTGAGAGTCTACACGCTGCCTTTGAACTATCAATAACATTGAAATGAGTCCAAATTTCACTGCGTTTTCTATCCATTTCTCACCTTTTCGCTTTCCACCGTGTTCTTTTTTTTGCTAACTAGCTCTGTCGTCTCCTCGTCTCTCTCGTTCGCGCGCTGCTGTTTCTTCTCCTCTAACCCCTCCCCCCTCTCTAAACTGTAGCGTGTGCGTGTGTGTGCGCGTGTGTGTGCGTGTGCGTGTGTGCGTGTGCGCGTGTGTGCGCGCGTGTGTGTGTGAACCCCCCCCCCCCCCCCTCCCCCGTCTACCACAGATCTTGACCAATCACGTGCGGCTTTAACCGAAGGGGGGGGGGGGGGAACAACTGGAGAAACAAAAAAGGCGGCTCTAAGAGCCGGCTCGTTCACGAACGACACATCACTATAACCCTCCCGTTCCGGCTCCCATTGAGGAGCCGGCTCCCAATGAGGTGGGAGCCGGCTCCCATCGTTCACTTCAAAGAGCCGGCTCTGGGAGCCGGATCGTTCGCGAACGACACATCACTAACGCTCATACATATATCTTGTGTTAATGTTAAAATTTGACAGGGTTGGAAGGACTTGACCCACTTTTGTGATGTTCTTCCACAGGCAAGCACAGAAAGCATCCCGGAGGTCGTGGTAATGCTGGTGGCATGCATCACCACAGGATCAACTTCGATAAATAGTGAGTAAGCGATGTGATGGAGTGTCACTCATCGGTGACCTGCAAAAATGACTGAAAACTGGTGATTTAAAGACAAGTGGACATGTACTTGTATTCAGATTTATTCTGATCTGCTTTTGTTGGGTTTGTGTCGGGTAAGCTAATGTCAACATATAAATTGTATATGTTGGAGTTTAACAGTGCTGTTGTCCACTGTTGTATCGTCACATTCATACACAGACCTACATTTGGACAATTTAATGCAAATTCATGGAACACTAAGTGCAATTTTAAACACTGACACACATCAGTGCCACTAATCATGCAAAAGTGCATTCGTGTGTGAGGCTGTAGCATCAGAAACCTGTCATTGTGTCTCAATTAATGACTGTGTTCGTTCTCAGCCACCCTGGGTACTTCGGCAAGGTGGGCATGAGACATTACCACCTGAAGAGGAACACCACCCACTGCCCCACCATCAACCTGGACAGGCTGTGGACACTGGTGAGCGAGCAGACCAGGCTCAACTACAGCAAAAAGCCTGACGGCCCGGCGCCCATTATCGACGCTGTGCGCCACGTAAGTCTCACCTCAAGACTATAAAGTTTTAATATCAATTGAGGATTTAAAAAAATATTTTTTTAATCCGAAGGGTTACTACAAAATTTTGGGCAAAGGCAAGTTGCCCAAACAGCCCGTCATCGTCAAGGCCAAGTTCTTCAGCCGACGGGCCGAGGAGAAGATCAAGTCCGTGGGAGGAGCTTGTGTGCTTATGGCGTAAACACCTCGTCAGCGTTTTGGAAAAAATAAATTGTACAAATACACAATTGATTGGTGACTTCACTTTTTCACGACCACTTCAAATTGGATATACTTATACATTCTCAAAACTGACTTTTGATGTTTAAAAATGCATAGATCTTGAATCCCAGTGTTGTTCAATTGTGGCAAAAAAAAAATGTGTGTAGCCGGTGAGTTTTGGTAGTTTGCATATTTTGCTGTGAGCAGTCATCACATTTGTATTGGAATCTAAGAAATGATACATTTCTGATTTCGGCACAATTAAAGGGACTGGTCTAATTTTAATAAAATTAAAATGCAATATCGGGGTGTAATTTGTAAAAGGGGGACCAAAAATGTTGCCAAATGAGAAACAAGATTTGATTAATATTCATCATACTAAGTGTTTTATACATTTTTTGCTGTTAACTATTGCAATAGAAAATTACATTCAGTGCTGACTTGGTGTACATCCTTAACAGTTATAGTAATAACATATTTGAGCTAACCAGAATAATGAATGAACTATATCCTTAATACAGTATAGTAATAACATATTTGAGCTATCCAGGATAATGAATGAACTACATCCTTAATAGAGTTATACTAATAACATTTGAGCAAACCAGAATAATGAACGAAGGGCATACAATTGCCCCATCCAACATGGCGCACAAGTTGATCTACGGTTGCTGAGGCAATGTGACTTCCGTGTTTTCATTTCCGGAAGGCGTGCCTTAAAAAGCGAGGGATTCGCTTCTCACTCGTCCTGTTCTGTTGTGTGGTGCGGAAGGTGTCATTTGTGAGGCTCAACGTGACGAGTCAAAGCAAGGTATTCTCTGGTTCAGTAGTATGACACATACTGACGTTTGAAGTCACTCAAATCGCCCTGTTTTATACGTGACCGCCCTTCGCTAATCGCATTATCTCGCGCGAGACTTCCTGAAGTGGCGCTGTAATGACATAATTTCTGCATACAAACTTCCTAAACTCGTGCGAAAGCCCCGCAGTTTAGTTTATTTGTCAAACAAATGAAAATGATCGAGACACGGTTTACATGGGGGGGAAAAGGACACGGCTAACTATCACTCCAAGCTAACAATCTCTATGCGTGTTGAGTTTTGGACAAGAACAAACTAATTGTTCAATTTGAGAGTCGACATTTTTGTGTTTTTTTTCTGGTGAGTGAAACCATGAAACCTACACAGAAAATCCATGTAAATCGCCACATGAACATTTTATACTTAACAGTTTTTTATGTACTTAAATGTATATATAATTTTTAAACTGCTGCTGTAACCTCAATAACCCTTTTTGTTATCATTAAACTATTATCTTTTCTTGATTTTAAACAAATTATTGCGCTCTTGATTCGCTCCAATTGAGTGAGTAAGTCCTCAATTTTTTTCACTTAATATGGTTACAAAAGAAAAAAAAATCGCTCCTGCTCTTATCATGTCATGAAACAAAATTGATTATATAAATGAGTGCCGTTTCCTCCTTATAGGTGAGCCTGTTTTTCTCATGGCAACGCTAGCCGGTCTTGAACAGTCTCTGCGACAGTCTGCCCGACGCGGACGAGAGGTTCTGGAGCGGGCCTCCAGGCGGAAGGTGGACTGGGCCGAGCTGCCGTACACATATACTCCTGTGGCAGATGACGACAGGGCCGTATACAGCAAAGTGAGGCCTGCTGACATTGACAAACATTTACACTACAGTGTTTGTGGGACACAGCTACTTGTGAATTTATGTCTTGCCCAAAATACTTCTGCTCTATTATAAAGGGCTACGGCCCTTCACAACCCATAAAATTCCAAATGACTACTTTCCCCTCAGCCATTTTATCATCGGGTTCTGCTGCCGTTTGCCATCAACCCGTCTGGTTATCAGCTGTGGCCTAACGCTAGCTGCAGGAACAGCCCCTAAGAAGGCATGAACATGTGCAGATAGGTGTGAATCAGGACCATTTTCTGGTAATATTCCATGTTCTATAGAATGCCTATTTGTGAGTTTGCAAGGGTTCACTGGAGTAGCAAACCGGCTGACAAGTGCAAGAGACTGTCTCAGTCTACATCTTTACTCAGTGCTCCCTTTTTGTAACACAGGTGCAAATGATCACAAAAATTGGGTTGATAGCGACTCTTGCTGAGAGTCTGGGAACATAACCGAAAGTAGAAACTTACTCCCCCCCCCCTCCCCACAAAAACCCCTGCAATATATTATGGCAAATCTGTCTGTTAGCATGTAAAGCTAACTTAGCGGTCTCCATCTCTACTCAGTGTTCCTTCTCAAGCAGCACAAATGTTACTCAACTACACCACACATGTTGCACGAGACCCAAATCAAAGTAGTTTGTTCTCAAAAAGATGTCAAATGTGTGTCTTTGTCATTGTCAGAAAACAATGGAGGAACTTCAGGAGGCCTTTTCCACCATCACTGAATTCATGGCGGAGACTCACATTCATTGCAAAGTCTGTCACTTAATCATCCCCACACTCTCCAAAACTGGTCTTCATCAGGCTCAATTGGGTACTGTATGTGTATTGCAGAGGTTCTACGACTCGGTAGGATGTTCTCAAGGTTCCAACATCGAGAAGAAACATGTGCCTCGCTACCATAAACACATCGGGGCAACCAAGATTGGGTCCTCATCTCAATTTGGGCAACATGTGAGTACAGCATAGTTTAGCATAATATCGGTACCGCGGCATCTTTTGAAGCATTCAAATGAAATGCGATGCTTCACACTTGTAGCTGAAGGATTTTGAAAAATAATATAATTGTGATTCCCCCCCTTTTCAATGTTGCGATTCCAATTTAATGTGATTATTTTTTTCAATGCCCTCTTACCATCTGTCTTTTAACAAACAAGAAATAAATCTGTATTACAAAAACATCAGATATATTATCCATAAATGTTTTGGTCTTATCGGCTGGCCTTACACTAAAATAAAGGCAAATTAGCAATGAATTAATATTAAAGATCAGTTTATCTACTTCAATTAGAGTTGTGAACTCATGGATCACTTTGACTTGCAGTTTAAGCGTTCACTACAACAACTTCACAATATTCTGCCAAACCAATGTAGCGTAAAAATAAATCACAGATAACAAAATGTAAACAAATGTATGGGTTCATCTTTTCACCAATTCATGTTTCATGAAACAATGGAATATAAATGTTTAATATATATATACTAGCTGGTTCGCCGCCCTCTGGGCGGCTCATCAGCTCGTTCCTGCAGAAGGCTGGTAAGGTGGTGGTTCGCCGCCCTCCGGGCGGCTCATCAGCTAGTTCCTGCGGAAGGCCGGTAAGGTGGGCCTTTGGCCCACAAAAGTGTTGTTGCTTGGTTCAACTTTTTGTTCATCTTCATTGCTTATCGCGAAAATAAAGAGATGTTTAGCTCTACTAAATAACTAACAATTTCATTGCAATGCTTGTGGGTAGACAACATTTTTTCACTAAGATGCCCGCGCGATCGTAGTGAGCCACTGCCTGAGCGGCGCAGTGGCGGCGCGCAGTGGCGGCGCGCAGCGGCGCGGTGAAGTAGGTACGGAAGGACAGACCGCGTGCGGGACGACGCGCAATATATATATAGATAGATATATATAAAGTAAAACGAAGCCAAGATCCGACGTTGATGATGGCTCAGGGCCACCACGTAATTGTCGGATCACCCAAAGTTCCCTGATACTTCCCGGCAACCAATACAACTTGTACATTTTATATAGGCATGCATTTTTTCCTGTTTTGCACATTATCACTTGGTGGAAGTTCATGACTGGAAATTTATGACTGGCAACTTCATTAATATCATATAATAATTGCTGTTGTCTGTCCTTATTGGGGTTTCCTTCCTTCGTGCGCGCTAACAGCCATCAGTCGCTTTAGCTTTATGCAGTGTGAGGCTAACTGAAAATTGTGAGGGTTCTTTGAATGTGACCTGAGGCATTTGATTCTCAATTTTGCGAGCCAATGTGTATTCATAGCACAAAAGTCCACATTTACATCCACAAAGAGCGATGCAAAACCGCTTGGGGACTTGGACTCGTTCCAATGATTCAACAGGATTGTTGTTTTGACCGTTTTTCAGAATCAGAATCAGAATCATCTTTATTGGCCAAGTATGTAGAACACACAAGGAATTTGTCTCCGGTATAACACGCTGCACTAGTATCATCGTAAACAACAAAATCATTGAACCATTTTAGAGTAACCACTAGTTTTGAAGTACCATTTTGTGGTGCAAGAAGAGTGACTGTCAGTGACTGTTTAAGGAGTTAATGGCTAGAGGGAAGAAGCTGTTTAAGTGTCTACTGGATTTGGTGCGCATGGATCTGTAGCGTCTGCCTGAGGGGAGTGGCTGAAAAAGGTGGTGGGCAGGGTGCGGGGGATCCAGGAGGATTTTCCGTGCCCTTGTCTTGATTCTTGCAGTGTGCAAGTCCTCAAGAGTGGGTAGGGCGGTGCCAACGATTTTTTCTGCCGTCCTAACTGTCCGTTGAAGTCGGATTTTGTGGACACATCTTGGCATACGGCTTTATTCACAGTTATCCAAATCGCTTTGGGGAGACCGCCAAGCATATGACGGTGAGGAACATCTCTTGTCAAAATTGTATCATCTTTGGAAGCTAGATGGCCGTCAAATGCGTGTTTAGCTGCACGTTCGGTCATACTATACGAAATACCAAGAACCTCTATCATCATCTCAACTTTCTCCCCTGGTCTGAAGGGTCGGAGTCGAGGTCAAGGTCCACCAGACGACTTCTACATGGAGGTGGCTCCCGGATTGTACACCATCAGCGCCAGCCGGCCTGGCTCACAGGAGCAAACCCAGATGATCGACCTTGATCCTGGGGATACTGTCAGTGTCACGTTTAACCTCTGAACCAAAACAATCCTGCGTGTATATATGATTATATCAGCCACAATTTTTATTTTCTTATGCCAAAGTACTATTTTTTTGGTGGCCTCCATGTTTCTATCATTTAAAACAAAGCATGAACTCGCAATAAAGTTTTTGTAATTAATAAAAAGTTATCATGTTGTCTTTGTTGGGAGTGACAATCATGGGTGACATCATCAATGTTTAAACGAGGTCGCACCGAAAACTATACACACATATTTGCTCTTTTCTCCGTAGAAACATGAAGTCAGTGGAACCGAGAGCTGTGATAGAGAGAAGCAGGGAGTGGCCGGTACAGAGAGCTGTGATTGGGCGAAGAAACAGGAAGTTAGTTGAACCCAGAGCTGCAATTTGAAGAAGCAGGAAGAATGTGGAACTGAAACCCGATTTGTCAAGAAAGCAGGAAGCGAGCACAACCGAGAGTTATTGGATTAATTAGCTGGAACCGCTTTAAATAGCACAGCCACTTAACTATATATTTATATTGCACTTAATTGAACGGTGTACATTGAAACTAACATTTATTTTGTGAATGCAAACACTTTGCTTTTCTTCTTTCTACCCACAATCTTGCTGCTGTAGACTGTGAATTTCCCCAGTGTGGGACAAATAAAGGATATCTTAAATGATCGTTGTGATTGGGGTCGAAGCAGTGAGTGGCGGTAACCGAGAGCTGTGATTGGATGAAGAAGCAGAAAAGCTGAGCGCCCCATCCTCAGTGATGCCTAGATTGTATTCTAATAAATTGAATTATTGTTAGGTATACATCTGTTTCTCAGAAAAACAAAATTGTGTCGCTTATAATGGAGGGTCAAACCAACTCTTAACCTGTTGGCACTCACATGTAAATAATGTGCTCAATAAAGTCACTGACATGGTAGTTATATTCAAATGCTTTGTGGCTTTTCAGTTGGAACCACAAAGGCCAGGAACATTGTCTAAATGAAGGGGATAGAGGTCAGTGTAGGCAAAAATCTTCAGGCTTCTGGTAGAATGCAAAAACATCAGGAAAAAAAGCCTCCAAGAACATTTGAACTTCATTTGGGATCACATTAATGATGGAAAAACTTACTTATTTTGGTCTCGTGTGTCTTAAAAAAGAGTGTTTAGATTTTTAACATCTACAGCTACATATTTACAGAATAATTGTTAGAACGTGATGTTAACAAAGTAATTCCACTTAATTCTAATCATTCCATTGATGGTTGTCAGCTGTGGTGCATTCAGGTACTCTCAGCGTCGGTCCGACTGCATTGCCCACATTGCGCTTCTCCCACACGGCCTTGTTTTCAACATGGATGCCCAGCTAGCCTGCTCGCCAAACGACATTCGACCGGGCCACCGTTCGCGGTGGGGAAAAACCCCAACACGAGACGTTTCCGCGTCGGGGTACGACCGTCCCACGCGTGTTCGACCTCTGCGGTGTCGTTTATGGAGCTATGGAATTGTCGAAAGGTTTCGGAACAATACAAAGAACGACGCGGAATGGCGACTGTCAGGGGCCCAGGAACGTGTATGAGAATTTTATTTCCGCCCTCCATGCGAAAGAACAGGGATAGTAGTTGTTGACGCATCGTGTACTGAATTGGTTGTAGCTGGCGCCGCCATATTGGATGTGTTATAGAGTGAGACTGCTATTAATTTGATTGGAAGACTGGCCCTTTTAAAGGCAGTAATCAGATTTAAATTCCAGTTTTAATGCGAAAAAGGCAGGCCATCGCCGAGAAATTTGTGAAAATAAAGTTGTTCATTGTTTTTAAAGGTTAGGGTTAAAGAAATATACATTTCCCTCTGCACTATTTCCCTTCCCAACCTAAATAGCAAAACAAAAACAAGTCATTTGCTGCACAATCATAAAACAAACGTTGACCCTCAAAGATACGATTTTAAAAACAAACTCACACGCACAAGACACACTGAAACACATGCCGAAGCAGAAAAAACAAAACTACCCACTAACAAGCAAACACTCAACACAAATACAGTCACAGGAATACATAATGCACAAAAACAAGAAGACAACGAACTGCACAAAACAACACTTGCATAACGCAGATATGCACAAAAACACAACCCGCTTTATATTTTCAGTCCTTGTTTCATGAAGTTAACCCCCTTTTTATTCCATAAATTAAGGGGCATATTCGCCCCTTCTAATATGGCTGAAAGGCCATCGTATTCTTGCCGAGTTCAAACCCCATTTACTGAGGGTTGAGGTAAATGTGAGACGTTCATTTCGGCCAATGCAAGACAGCCTTTCAAATGTCGACCAATCGGAATGCAGGTAAATACGGAGAATGCCGGTCATCGCCAGGAACGTCATGTTTTCATACACGTTCCGGGTGTCGAGTGTTTCCTGCACTGGTGCATGGTGGTCGAACAGGAGGAATTGTTGGAAATTTTTTCCCAAGGTTCGTATATAAATTGGTTTTTACCCAGTGTGCAGTATTCCCACTGCCGTCACCCAGCCAGAGGGTGTGGCTGTCTGCGGCCGGAGCTCATAAGACGAACGGAGAATGTCGTTTATATCGTCGTTTATAACATTGACATGTCGACGACGGGCGAAAAATGCTTATGTTATCATTAATGAGCCCGTCTTGTCGACTTCACGCGAATAAGCGGTGGCAAGCTCAGCGGCTAGCCGTTGTTTGCTCACTTTTTAGCACTTACGCTATCATCAAATGAGCGTACGAGGGCTGAGAAGAGCACACTTAGGAGACGAGTTCGTGACAATATTCACGTTAAGCGGAACGACGCCTTAAAAGTCGTGATGGCGCTTAGCTGCCGCAGTTGGCATGGATGCTAACTCCTCGATCTAAGTGTGCATTTGGGCGCTCTGAAGTGTGACAAGTGTTGAATAAAAGCAACTGCCCACTATATAATGAAACATAGTTATATTTCCATATTCAAATGTATAGCGTCGAAAGCAGCATAAACTGGTTGGTAAACCGATGAAATAGTTAAGTGTAAGCGTATGGAAGTTAGAAACTTGAAAGGCTGAATTTCTAAGATGAGCCTCCATATTGTGGACGTCCATTTTAAGCACAGGTGTCCTTAATTGTGCCAAAACAGATAATTTAATACAATTTTCAAGGTGGCCCACATTTACAATTGTGGAGTTCTCATGATGTATCCTAAATCTTTTTGTTGATTTCTATCTTTGGAAGTATACAATCCCAACAAAAGAATCACCTACACATAAAAATGTGATTCAATGTGATTTTCATACAAGTCCATGTTTTTATACTTGGTACTTTAAAAAAAAAATCCCCATTCCCCAAACTTCCTGTGGAAATTTACCAGGCACTTATCTCAATTTCTTTCACTCCTTTACAAACCTATTCCTCACAGTCCGGACAAAGTCATTGTTTGTTTTTTGGGAGTGAAGTGGGGGGCTTACACAAGACACAATTATTGAAAATGAACCTACAAAAACTGTAGAAGTCGATTTGAAAGTCGACCCAACAGGGATGTTATGTCGTGTTGCCAGAGCAACCTTTTCCACTTTGTGTGTCATATGCCTTTATATGTTTAGTGGCACAATTTATCTTGGCGACAAATAGTTTTATCAGCACTGCTGCCAGATTACAATTTTTCTGTACGCTCATCACTCATGTGTTGTGTCATGGCAGCGGCTGAAGCATGCTCTTGGCACAGCTCAACCGGGACTCCCAAGGAATGACGGAGTTTCACGACTCAGACGGTCAACCCGTCACGCTTTGCCTGACCGAAGCAGTGACTGTGGCAGGTGAGTTGAACAAGAGCCCAGGTCTGTGTTTTTGCTGTATACTGAAGACATTTGGATTTCAGATCAAAAGATGAATGAGAAAAAAGTTCAGAATTCCAGCTTTTATTTCATGTTATTTACACGTGGATGTGTTCAACAGCTCAGGACAGAGCACCTTTTGTTTGAAATTCACCCACTTTTCACCTGAGCAAAAACAATGGAACAGACATAAACTGAATATTACAGACACAAGTGAATGTTATTTCAGATTAGGTGGCACAACTGTTTGCAATAACTGTAGCAAACCTTCACCAGACTGTTGTGTTCATCATTTGAAATGCTTTTCCAGTCCTTAACTGCAGCCTCTTTCACTTCTTATTGGTTTCTCCTTTCAGTCTCCCTCTTCAGGAAGAGAAATGCTCTATTGGATTATTGTCCAGAGATTGACTTGGCTAGACAACACATGACATATATCTACCTTTTTAGACAGAGCCCAGCAAAGTCGGTCAGATGGCTGGATGATGCCTGCTTGTTTTTCTTACTGTATCAAACTCCGGATACAGTTCGGCGTCTTGGAATACCATACACAGTATGACCCACCACGATTCTGTGTCCTTGCTTGTACAGAACAGCCACGCAGAAGGCACGATGGCTGTGTGAAAGGGGTTCATGTGTTGTGCCACTGCTCACACCCAACACAAAAGTTGTATTCACTCCAGCGTCACAAAGATCGAGTAACACACCAGAACAAAGGCACCGAGCAGAGCGCAGACTTTCACCATGGCTGAATAATAAGCCTTGATGATGATATGTTCCTCCATTCTAGCTTAGCGTATCGCGTCAACGATAGCAAAACACAAAATGCGTTCCTGGGTACCAAGAGACATCTAGCTAGCTGCCACCAAACCGTGTTTTGCAGTTTAATACCCATATATTTATCATTTCATTTGCACCTGTGGCTGAAAAAATGATATGTGATTAAAGACCGTCAAATGAAAGTACATTCAACAATGTGACATGGCAGAGTAATCCATAAAATGGAGTTTGATAACGTTGCATCCGGGGGCAACAGTCAGTGTCGAAGGGTTCCTTGTGGGTCTCAAAAGTTGTGTTCCCTCACCAGATGGCGATCAGATGGACACCATGGACACGGTGAGCCTGCAGGCCGTCACGCTTGTGGATGGCTCCACTGCCTACATCCAGCGGGAGGCCAAGCCGGCCTTCTCCGACGGACAAATCATGGACGGTCAGGTGATCCAGTTGGAGGACGGATCGGCCGCCTACGTCCGGCACGTGTCCATGCCCAAAGCAGGTGCCACCTCGGCGTCGTCGCCGGTTTACACATCATGTATGTTTGGAATTTGCTGAGAAATCAAGTGTTTTTGAACATTCCAGGAGGAGACAGTTTGCAGCTGGAAGACGGACAAGCAGTTCAGCTTGAAGATGGAACAACAGCCTTCATACACACACCAAAAGGTAAAGTTAAAAAAAAAAGTATTCTAATATTATGTTGGCATGTAGGTCGTTACCATTTGTGTCTTTCTCACTTTAGTTAAAGATCATGTATGAAACTTCCGAGGTTGTGGTGCATTCTCTAATTTGTTATAGCCAACATCAGATTTAAATGTATACTTTCTGTTGACTTTTATACTAATACGAACCAATGTTAAAAATTTAATCTGTTTTAAAAAAGCAAAACACTATATATTTTTTAAACTATAGTCTGTACATGGCCTAAAAAAAGGCCCACGGCTTAATTATGTCCTTATGTGTGATGACATTTTGCCTTTCAAAGCATCAGCCAGCGCACATCTCATGAAACGGATCAAGGTACCCGTCCCATCTCCTGATATAAATTGCAGTGATGGAAGGAATAGTTGTTGGAAGTAATGAAAATAAGTACACAGGTAAAAAACATTTGTATCCGCTTCTATTGTGAAGCAGAGACGTACGAGCAAGGCGGTCTGCAGGAGGTGCAGCTGGAAGACGGCAGCACGGCCTACATCCAACATACGGTGCATATGCCGCAGCCCAATACCATCCTGGCCATTCAGGCCGACGGCACCATCGCTGACCTGCACGCTGAGGCCACCGCCATCGACCCCGACACCATCAGTGTGCTGGAGCAATACACCACCAAGGTGAGCGAAGCTATTCCCTTTTGTGTATCTACTCTATGCAGAGCTATGGCGCAATGCACACAAACCAATTTTTAACATCTTAACCCATTTTTTTTTAAAATGTGAGAGACCCTACACCAGAGGTGGGCAATTCATTTTGCAAAAGGGGCCCCATGAGAAACTGGAACACTTGCTGGCGGCCAAGCCAACATGCTGACCTCCACTTTTGTCCGTATTATTTTTTATGCATTTAGAAAGCGTATTTGCTTCGTTTTAAAGATATACGCATTGTTGTTTGGCAATACAAAATTATAGGCGGTCATCAAAGTGACATTTTTACACTTAAGAAATAATCACATTAATTTTGTGCATCGGCACAAGCAAATATTAGCCGTTCCTAGTCCAGATTCCCAAATGTGTAGTAGATAAGTGTAAAGCAGGGGGATGGCAAAGTTGCTAAAATGACACCACTACTGACACAAGTTGTAGTTCATGCTTGCCACCTTGCTTGAACTAGCGTGCGCATAAAATAAAAGCACAACTTTCAAAATAAAAGTGCCACATATTGTACTTTGAAGCTTGTGGTCACCGAGGGCCTGCCAGAGTGCGCTCCGATTACCATCACGTCACAACTTAAATATCAACTCTTTTTGGCAGTGATTGTAAAGGAAGGAAAAATCCTCAACTTCGGTTAACTCGCAGGCATCATTTCTGCTCAGGTGGAGAACATCGAGAATCCTTTGGTTCCCTACGGTAGAGTGGAGGCAGACAATGGCGTGCACATGCGGGTATGGAAGAATTATCATTCATTTCCAGAGACGTGATCCGTTTTGGGGTTAATGGTGTTTTTTGTTTTTTTTCTTGTCTGCCAGATTGTGCTACAGGGTCAGGAGAACAGGAGGGTGGCCAACGTGGGCGAGAAGTCATACCGCTGCGAGCACGAGGACTGCGGAAAGTTGTACACCACTGCACACCATCTCAAGGTTTGTTCTGTCAATATGTTTGCAGTGGTACTGACAAGTGCAGCAATTATGAATGTTTGGAGTTACAAGCGGTCACTCAGTCAATTATTTGTTGGGGTTTTTTTTGTTTTTTTGGACATACTTTGTTATCCACAAGAAGCCTCATTAATGCATTTGTGTTGACGCAGGTGCACGAACGCTCGCATACCGGAGACAAGCCATACATGTGCGAATATCCGGGATGCGGGAAGAAGTTTGCAACAGGTAGGGTTTCTTGTACAGCTTTAGGTTAGACATGCCTTTTTTTTCTTGTCACATTTTGGAGTGCATGCGTCTTAAAAGGTCTGTGATATTTTTCAGTCAAAATACACAAAAAAGACAAAATAAGTCGAGGCATAACAATTCAAGGTCAAGCCAAGGTGTTGGTCAACAAAAACACTACTTACTCACGGTTGCTAATTCAGCTACTTTTCTTGCCCCTCCAGCAACAAATCTAGTCTTTTTTATTTTTTTATATGTGACATTAATGGACACTTGCTTTAAAAGTGTTTTCTCGTTGACTTCATGATGACACAGCAGGAGCTAACCATCTTCTATCTCGCATATCCTCACTAGGGTTGCGTGTGAGAAGGAGCCTTTCCTAGTCCTTAGTTACCTACGGACAATTATAAAGTTTGTTAAATGTCTCCTTTAAACCTCTTTTTGATGAGAACATGCATAGATTTTTTAAATGTGAATTCGTAGTCGGTCAAAGTCCTCCTTTGTTCACAAAATAACTAGTGTATGTATTTTTTTCTTGCCTTTTTTTTCAAGGTTATGGCCTCAAGAGTCACTCCCGCACGCACACTGGCGAGAAGCCCTATCGTTGTCAGGAGCTCAACTGTTGCAAGTCTTTCAAAACTTCGGGAGATCTTCAGAAGCACACCCGCACGCACACAGGTACGCAACCACGACCATGAACTCAGCCAGAACGTTGAAGATTTTTGCAACAAAAATGTGAATTGAGCCATTCAGACTCTGATTTAAAAAAAAAAAAATTCAGATGCGAGTCGCATATGGGCAAAAAAAAAAAAATCCGATCTTGGTTGGATTTGCATTTCCCTGCAGTTATTTGAACTGCAGTTGCAGTTCAATAATAACTACATTTATTATTGAACTATGTAACGCACAGGAACCGTGTGACTGTTGGTATCGATAGTCATTGTTCTGTCGCGGTTAAGCAAGTCCCTGAAATCTCCGTTTTTGTGGCGTTGCAGGAGAGAAGCCGTTCAAGTGTCCGGTGGAGGGCTGCGGCCGGTCCTTCACCACCTCCAACATCCGCAAAGTACACATCCGCACTCACACGGGCGAGCGGCCGTATTACTGCTCCGAACCAAACTGCGGCCGCTCATTCGCCAGCGCCACCAACTACAAGAACCACATGAGAATCCACACCGGTAATTTTCTCTTGAAGTGCAGCTCTATCTTCGAGGCCCATTGCAATCTTGATGTTGCTAGTTCTTGCGCAATACTTTCCATTGAGAATTTGGGGAGTAATTTCTTCCAAAGTAAATTCTATGATGAGTGCAACAGGCAACTTTTCAGGCCACTGCTTCCTTTGGGCTCCCTCTAGTGGTAGTCAGTGTGAGTTCTTTGCAGGGAATACATGAAACCTGCGTCTCCAACGTATTAGTGCAATGTTAAAGTTCAAACATCCACGAAACAGTGACTTTCACTTTTTTTTTTAATTCTGTGAGTGTGCGTGTGTGTGGATAGGTACATTTTTCACTTGATGGGCAGGTAGGCGCTCCAGAGATCAAACATCTGTTTGCAAACATTCAAAAGCCCATTTTACGTCTCCTTTTTGTCGGCTTGGACATTGGAGTATGTCTTCGTCTAAGCGACAAACATTTCCATTGAGGACAATAGAAACAAAGCATTAATATTATCATTCATTTGTGTCGTGTTCAGGGGAGAAGCCGTACGTGTGCACTGTGCCCGGATGTGAGAAACGCTTCACAGAATACTCGAGCCTATACAAGCACCACGTGGTCCACACGCCGTGCAAGCCGTACAACTGCAACCACTGCGGAAAGACCTACAAGCAGATCTCCACGCTGGCTATGCATAAGCGCACTGCCCACAATGACACGGAGCCCATCGAGGAGGAGCAGGAGGCCTACTTTGAGCCGCCCACGGGTGAGTGGAATGTTTTGCATGTTGATGTAGGAATTGGTTTTTGCAGCAAGAGGAAGTGCGATACTCCTTGGTCCCACCCCACCCCATACTATGACCCCCCTAAGCACTTCGTCACAGGATTCCGCTTAAAATCACATGAAAGGTCTTTGTCATGTTTCCAGACGCCATTGATGACCCCAGTGTGATCTACCCGACGACTGCGGCGGTGTTGGAGGAAGACGACACAGGCTCCAAGCACATTCCTGTAGAGAACGCCGACGTGGTTGCCCAGCAACACGTCGCAGTGGTGACTCAGCCGGACGGGACTCAACAGCAGGTATAATTTGTGCCTGAAGCTGGATATACACACGCACTCACAGATTTTGATCATTTATTGTAGTGTTCTCGCCCTGCCTTTCCAGGTGAGCATCTCCGAAGCGGACTTACAAGCCATGGGCGGCACCATCACCATGGTGACCCAAGAAGGCACCACCATAACTATCCCGGCCCACGAATTGGCCACGCAGGGTGCTCAGGTAAAAACAAAAACATAATGATGTAATGTAGAACAGCAAGTTGTGCAAATAATACTGAAACATTGAACAGTTTGACATGTGAATTAAAAAGCTGAGAGACGGTCCAATTAAGTTCAACCATAAAGATCATAGTGCATAATAGGTTCATCCTGAAATTTCACGTGGAACCCCAATATCTTCAACTTCTTGTGTACAATACATACTTAACTCATTCCAAAATTAACATGGTTACCAATGAATCTGCAAATAAATATGCATCCGTGTTCCAGTTCCCTAAAGTGAACTGAGATAAAAATAAATGCATTGCCGTACTCAGAATTGAGTACGGCCAAAGTTCATTCAACACGCAAGCACCAAAAGAGCTTACTCTACTCTTAAATTTTCACCTTTTCATATGGTGTGAATGTCAAAGTGTCTTCTCTCAGGTGAATGTTTTTTTTCTTACATATTATATTACTGGCACTTGCTGCCATACTTAAAATTATTTTTCTATATTTTACGGCCTATACATTGGTTAATGATATAAGCGTCTTCTCTCATTAAACCATTAGGTCACCTGCGTGGGTTTTCTCCGGGGTACTCCGGTTTCCTCCCACATTCCAAAAACATGCGTGGCAGGCTGATTGAACACTCTAAATTGTCCCTAGGTGTGAGTGTGAGTGCGAATGGTTGTTCGTTTCTGTGTGCCCTGCGATTGGCTGGCAACCGATTCAGGGTGTGTCCCCCCCCATTGCCCGAAGACAGCTGGGATAGGCTCCAGCTCCCCTCGCGACCCTAGTGAGGATCAAGCGGTTCGGAAGATGAATGAAATGAAAAAAGGTCATAAATAAAAGCAAAATTACTGAAATACAAAAATGTGAGTTCATGAGCTAATTGGTTAAAATGAACTATTTGACTCCTCATTTGTTTTTTTTGTTTTTGTTTTTGGTCTGGACTTGGTAAACTTTGCCCCCCCCTCCTAAATTTGAGTGTATGTTTGACCCCCCCCCCCCCCCCCCCCCCCAGGTGGCCATCATGACACCCGGCATGACTTCCTTTGAAAGTGTCGAGGAGGCCACTTACAGCCATGAGCAGGAAGAGATTCACCCAGTCACTTTACTGGCCACCTCCAATGGCACTCACATTGCTGTGCAGGTTGGTACTTAATGAAATACTAATCGTCATCTCAAAGCGGGAGTACAAAAACTGATTTTAATAGATCAAGGCTTTTTGAGATTGTGACCTGGGCACTTTGTATTTATTCAACGGCAGATGATGCCCACTAAATCTCTACACCTTAATCCATCTGAGAGACAATTTATGTGGCTTGCTGGTTGCTGCCCTTTTGGTTCACAACAGCGATTTCACAACCGAGATTAGATGGGCTCTGCAGTTCATCTGGAGACAAAAATGTGCTAGATTTTTCTGTATTTCCGGGTGAAAGTGGAATTGACAGCCATATTGAAGTTGAGGGTTTATTTTATTTTTTATTATTATTTATTTTAAGTGATTTAAATCCTGTTTCCCCATGCACCATCTCAGCCAGGGTGATCTATTTGCAAGTGTGATTTGCATTATGTGTGGAGAGGATGGGGCTCAGCTCGGCCGATTTGATAGTGAAACCACATGTCATTTTATTTGTCATTCAGTAATAGTAATTGCTGTAAAAAGCTGATCTGTTAATTTTTCATTGATGGGTCTGAATGGAATTTTCTACACTATTATAAAAATGCATATTAAAGAGCAGCAGCAATCACATCCAATGGCAGTTGCGCACAAATTCCAACTATGGTAGCACTTGACTATATTTAGATTATTTTCATATTGGAATCCATGTTACATCGGGGGTTGCTTTTCATGCCCTTTAAAACATTGGCTCACTCAAATACTTTCACTGCAATATGGAACAAATTCTTATTTTTAATGAAGACCGCTTGAGCACAGTAGATTTATGAAATATAATCCAACCGTTTAAACATCTTTTTTATTATACAGTATGTTGTGGACATTTGTCAGTTTAAAGTTTTAGAATACCTCTTCCCGTGAGGTTTTATTAGTTTATCACTTCCTGAGAGCCTATAAAAACAGAGAACCCATAAACTATTTTTCAAACGGAGCTATCACTGTTTTTTTAAAGTATGATATAAATAATGTTGGTGAAATTTGATCATTGTCATTTTTCATCAGAATTATTGAAATGACATGTTTTGGAAAAGAGTTCTCAAAATAACCCGAGGGGCTTCGGTCACCTCAGAGGTTACGATTTTGTTGCTCAGCCTTTTGTTTAGTCTGGACAAAACCCGGTTCCCACTTTGTGTCATGTTAATTACAAAACAAACATGACTTGGCCATCCCTGGCATTCTCCGACATTTAACAGAAAATCACAACAAATGACAAAGTGAGTTTCTGTTGAAATAGGAAGTCCGTTGGGAAAGATCCGCGCCACTCTAAGTGCTGTGTGACGATAAGGAAGATTTAAAGTACAAAATTAATTCATATGAATTAGTGGACATTTTGATGGCATAATGTCTATGTTTAGATTTTTGAATGCTGCGAATACAAGAAACTATGACTATGGAATTGACATGAAAGATTATGTTTTTTTTGTGTGTGTCATGGATTTTTAGAATAAAATGTTTTTTTGTGACAAGTTAGAAATGGTAGCCCATGTAAAAAGAAACCTGGATGAATCATGATAGAATGTTTTCCTTATGAATCTTTTTTTTTTTTAAATCTGCGCAGCTAAGCGATCAGCCTTCGTTGGAGGAAGCCATCCGAATAGCCTCGAGAATTCAGCAAGGGGAATCGCCCGGCCTGGACGATTGATATCGGATGGGATTCAGTACCAAGTTGGACAAAAAAAAAAAAAGAAGCAAATGCAAACTCGCAAGTCTTCCTTCAGAGTTGTCCTACCCTCCGCCGCTACATGCAAAAGAACTTTGTTTTTAAGTGTACATAGGATTTTGATAACTGGACTATTTTGTCTCTCAACCAAACAGATTATGGGGTGTGGGTATGCTTTCTAATGATCATGCACAATGCAGGGTACATCTAATGCTATTTGTAATTAAAAAAGAAAAAATGATAAAATCATGAAACATCGTACTTATTGACTAAATACTCACACATTCTCACAAAATAAGCACAACTTCCACCGGCAATTAACACGGCCTCTCGCGTCAAATACCATTCATATTTTTATAGCGTCTTCATTCTGACTGGTGAGTCATTATTATTGCCGACCAAAGAGAGACCACTGGCATTTTGTGCCATTGCATTTGACATTTTGAACATGTAACCATGTAGTTACGTTTGGAAATATACGAAGATCATTATTTTTCAGAGGCCATTTTGGAATAATAATACATCTGATTTATTATTCTGACCTGAGAGGCGCTGGCTGGTTTTGAGTATCAGGTCTCGCCTTGGAGTGGAGCTCTTATGTTTTTATTTTTATATTATCAGATTGATCTTCAAAATAATTTATAACAATTAACATATGTAATACAATATAACAATGCATGAGAGTTACAATAGATGACGTCAAGTAAGGATGAATACGTTGATTAATATGAATGATATCTTGAATTATATATTACATTCTAAAAAATGGGTAACATCAAATCTAGGGGAGCTCACTGACAACTACCTTTAGAACCAGTTATCTATTTCGTCACCTTTGAAGTTGTGTTGAAAGGTTGGTTACGTATTGTTTACTTACAAACAATTCCCCAAAATAAGTTAGCTACTTTTCACGCCACGCCCCCCAACTCTTTCATCTCGAAAGCCTTTTTTTTCAGATTTTGCAGGCGCGCTCTGATTGGCTGCACTGCACCACGTGACTAACGGTCGCGGGAAGTACGTTGCATCGTGCGTGACACGAATCGGTGGATTTCTATCGAGGCTTTTTTCACGTTTTTTTAATAACTGCCTGCTGGTTATTTGTAACCAGTTTCACAGCGAGCTGAGCTGCTGGAACAGAGGGCGATACCCAGCTCGTGCGGGTACTTTATTTTTTTTGCGTGTCATTTGGACGACGAACTTCTTCAACGTGGTGGTCTGGAGTTTAAAAAAAAGCCTTTTCAGGGCTAACGGACTTCTACGTGGGTTACTGGAATACCTTCATTCAAGGTAGTTTATTTGGGGGGGTTGTTTTGTGGGGGAAAATAGAACTAGTTCTTGTTTAATTTTCAACGACCAAGTTTTTACCGAGAGTAAAATCCACTTGGCTAGGATGTCGAGCTACAGCCGCCATTGGCAGGACTCCCCCTCGCCCAAATCTCGTCCCGTCCGCCAGAGACTCCATTTCACGGCGAGTGACAGCGAGGGTGACTCGCTGGAGGACGTTAACGAGTCGGGCTTCACCGAATTGGACTCACCGACGGCAATGCGAACCGGTGCCGTCGACACGCTAGTGGAAGGCGGCCGCGGTAGCGGCGATGGAAGCCCTGTGTTGAGGCGGTCGTTCGGGGACGACATGTGGTCAGAAGAGGGCTTCGGCTCCCCATCGCATTTGCTTTCTCCGCGCTCGGAGCTCTTTGCCGCCTGCACGCCGACTCCAAAGAAAGCGTCGTGCTTGACTACCGGCTCACCGGAGCAGACTTACTGGCGGACTAACAATGATGGATCGGGCTCGCCGATCTCGACGTGCCCCGACACACCTCCCCACAAAACCTTGAGAAAACTGCGACTTTTTGACACACCGCACACGCCAAAGGTAAGAAGAAATGTTCATGTTTTTTTATTGACCCAAGAATGTAATCTGGCGACGTGTTGAGGACTCACGGCGACTTTTCAAAGGCAACCGTTTTTGCTATTTCAGTTGGCAACCCAGTGACCCACTAACGACGGTGCTGTTGCATAACAGTCTCCTGTACTGGAGTACTGCTGTAATGACGAAATAACTGCACTGTCATAAACAATGACTGTGTTTTTTTTTTTTGCTTTTTGCATTTTCACCCAAACAAGTCAAGTCAAGTCAAGTCAACAACTGTTAATGTATGCTTTATTTTTATTTAAACCAATCTCGACATTTAATTTGTGTTCAGGTTGAGACTATTTGTCCAACAATCGATTACCCCTTTTTTTAAATCCACAGAAGTAGTGCTGTGCGATATGCATACAATTGTACATCCTGATTATAACATTCCTCTTGATATATTATTGTCATTAAAACGACACGAAGCTGACAACGTTCTCCTTTCTCCATTTGTGAAACATTTTTGATTGAAAAAAGAAAGTGAATAAGAGAAAAAAATACAACAAATCACAAATCCTGTGAGGGAAAAAAAACAATTCTGGTAGTGCAACCAGTTTTTAAGGGAAGTGCATTATTGTTGTGCACATTTTAGACGTGCAGTGAGTAAACAGGCAGCTCATTGATTACCAGTTTAATCACTAGTCATTTGTATTAATTGTTTTCTTTAGATGCCTTTTTTGATTTGGAACTGTCTGGGTGCTCATAATATAAATTTCTCAACAGTGTATATCCGATTTCTGTAGTCTGCCACAAAAGTAGACTGATTTATCTTCGTGTTGATTCAAAGTAAAGCATTTGCTTTTACTCTGGAAAACCGTGATCAACATTTTTGCCCATTGTATGACATCTTAAGGACCAAAGCATTAACTGAATCATAATTCAATTATTTCTGCCCATTTTCTGGATCGTCACTTTCAAATATTGTCCTTTTTTTATATGGATGGGTTGATTTAAAAGCATGCTTGTTTGTAATTTGAGTCGTCGATTAAATGGCAATATAATCAACATGAAATCAATCAAAATAATCGAAATGCTGCATTTGAGGGTAATGTAAATATACCACTGCCAAGCACTAGTGTTGTTGAAGTTAACATTAACAGTCATTCATCGTTCATACTATGTCATTGGAGCGTTCGAGATGTAGGTCATCGAGAGCGGCTCTTGTCACTTAAAGCCTTTTACTCATTTTGTTTTTATGCCGCCCTCTGCTGCCGACTGAAATTGCTGTCAAAGTGCCCCCAGGCTCGCATTGCAATTGTTATACCTCACTCGTTTCTTGGTTGTGGTCACAAGGTGCAAAGAAGACTTTTGACTTGAGTTCCACTTTCAGCTGCTTTGTGCGGGGACATGGGAGCTAAAAGACTGTTTTGTGTATCCAGAGCCTTCTATCCCGTGTGAGGGCTTCCAGCGGGAAGGGTTCGCTCTTGAAGACTGGCGAACCTGGGGCGATTCTGTCCAAGTCTCACACAGACGGCGACAGTGGCAGGAGACGTCACACGCCTCTGGTCAACTTCAACCCCTTCACCCCCGACTCCTTGCTCATCCAGTCGGCCACGCAACAAAAGAACAACAGGAAGAGGCCACACTGCATCGCGTATGTGACAGGATTCCGTCGTTCTCGCTTTTGCGCTCGCGCAGTTCAACAAATACGAGGCAAAGCGTGTAGACTTTCGAGGTGCTTGTCACTCCCAATCGCAGTTTGACACAAAAACAAAAGAAAATCTAACATTGTCTATTCAAGCCATATATTAAATGTAACATTCCCACTCTATGAATAAAGTTGAGCAGCCCAACGTTGCGCGACACTGAAGTCCAAATTCACACCTACATGTGAAAACTTAAAAAAAAATCACTTTAGAGTCAGCAGTATATTGGATGCACGAAAAGATAAAACACAAAATAGTGACGGTTTGCTGCAACTTATTTGCACGTAAAAAAACGGGTCATTACACTGCAGGTTGCTCACCTCCAACCGATGGCTGGGAACCAAGACCTCATGATTGCTCGTAAACTCTGTCGTGTGCTTGTGAACACCCCCAAGCTCCGCCTTGCCCACCATGCAATCTGCTGCTGCTCCCAACTGAGTGATTTTTTTTTTTTTAAACAAATTCAAGCGTTTCAGGATTTTGCTGTCAATACTCTATACATGCTGAGTAAATTGTAATCTCCACACAGCTCGAGCGGTGAAGACATGGAGGCAAGTGAAGGCGAAGACGAAAAGGAAATCTTGCCACCGTCCAAGGTAATTTATGATGGCGGTTATTTTTATGTCACGGTGTCCCTTTTTAATTGATGCCCTGCCTCAGTCATCGACTGGGTTTATTAACACGCGCTTCTCTTCCAAAGAGGGTCACCATGATGCAGAGCAACATGATGTCGCGCTACGCCTCTGAATTCCTGGAGCTTGAGAGGATAGGCTGCGGCCAATTTGGCGCCGTGTACAAATGCGTGAAGCGATTGGACGGCTGTCTCTACGCCATCAAGCGCTCCAAGAAGCCCTTGGCTGGATCAGTGGATGAGTGAGTGTCGAGTTTTGAACCACGGGCCTTTGTAAATTGCATCCACCGGCAGAAATTATATGGTTGCACGATTGAAATATTTTTCAGTTGAGTTGTACAAGTCACATTAAGGTTGGAAAAAGTTTTATGTTGGCGTTTATTTATTTAATTTTTTAAAAACACAAAAAATGTGACTTATAATAAAGTCCACACCAGCAGCAAAGGGCACCACGCTACTACCTGTCTAGTCGCTTAGCAACCAGTGCAGCATGGTCGACACACATGTGCCGGGCTACTGTCGTCCCAGTGCAGTCTGGTCATTTCCCTTGGCGTTAACGATGTCCCCCCCTCATCCCCCCCAACTCCGTCTGTCCAGGCAAAACGCTTTGCGCGAGGTGTACGCTCACGCTGTGCTCGGCCAGCACCGGCACGTGGTACGCTACTACTCTGCGTGGGCGGAAGAAGGCCATATGCTGATCCAGAACGAGTACTGCAATGGCGGAACGCTCTCAGACGTGATGACTGACTATGCCCAGCGCCACGCCCGCCTGTCAGAGCTGGAGCTCAAGGACCTGCTCCTCCAGGTGGCCCGCGGACTCAAGTACATCCACTCCATGTCGCTGGTGCATATGGACATCAAGCCCAGTGAGTTGATTTGAAGGCTTTTATTGTGAAGCAAACAGGGGAAATTGTTTTATTTTGGCAGTTATTTTATTGTGTTTTTTAATTATTATTATTTTTTTTAAACCAGGTAACATCTTCATATCACGCAAGTCTGTCAGCAGCTGTGACGAGGGCGATGACGAGGACGGCCTCAATACTAATGTGGTCTACAAAATAGGTTTGATTTATATACAGTTTTTTTCTTGGACAACTGTACTGTCTATAATAATAATAATAATAATAATACATTTTATTTATAAGTGCCTTTCAAGACACCCAAGGACACTTTACAATAATAAAAACACAAAACAATACGGGTTGAGCAGCGGCAGCCAAAACGCGCCAGCGTTCACTCAACCCGGAAGTCAGAAAGAAACCACAAGAGAGGGAGAGGGGGAGGAAAAAAACCACACTCAAACTACCCTCATTTTGAGGATAATTTGAGTTTGGCAAAAAACTCCTGCACACGCATATGACAGTTACAACAGGTCACAAGACATAAACAATGAAGATGGTGAAACAAGGGAATGTATGAAGGAGGGGGTGATGGTAGGGGACTAGCTTCCGTGCATACTAGACCAGGGGTGTCAAACTCGTTTCACATTGTGGGCCATCTACAGACTCGGTAGATGTCAAGTGGGCCGAACCATTAACATACCATACTGTGCTATAAATCGCCAAAATCTCATCTCTTTCCTTTGTTTTGGTATAAAGAAGCATTAAAACACGTATTGTTTTGTGTTTTTTGTTGTTGTAAAGTGTCCTTGGGTGTCTTGAAAGTCGCTTATAAATAAAATGTATTGTTATTATTATTATTATTATTATTAATTGGCGCTTCCATATCATTTGGTGGGCGGCCCGGTAGTCCAGTGGTTAGCACGTCGGCTTCACAGTGCAGAGGTACCGGGTTCGATTCCAGCTCCGGCCCTCCTGTGTGGAGTTTGCATGTTCTCCCCGGGCCTGCGTGGGTTTTCTCCGGGTACTCCGGTTTCCTCCCACATTCCAAATATATGCATGGCAGGCTGATTGAACACTCTAAATTGTCCCTGGGTGTGAGTGTGAGCGTGGATGGTTGTTCGTCTCTGTGTGCCCTGCGATTGGTTGGCAACCGATTCAGGGTGTCCCCCGCCTACTGCCCGGAGACAGCTGGGATAGGCTCCAGCACCCCCCGCGACCCTAGTGAGGATCAAGAGGTTAGGAAGATGAATGAATGAATGAATATCATTTGGTCTGTTGGGTCTATCTCAGTGACAGAATGAGCATCCTGTTTTCTTCTCTGATCAAAACAATGTTGTCTTCTACTGTGATCAAAACAGTGTGCCCCTAGCGGATAATCCATGAATTGCATTATATTTAAACTCTTCCTTCTGTGTCTTTAATGCATTTTTTCACGTTTAAATTATTCTGCTGCCAGATCAAACCTCCTTATGGACCGGTTCCGGCCCACGGGCCGTATGTTTGACACCACTGGACTAGACTCTAGAAATTGGCACGGTTATGTTTAAATTAGACATGTTATTTTTTGGGGGGGCGGGGTTGTCACGATCATACAACATAATTTAATCTCAAATAGTCCGAAAGACGTGACGTGGCTTTAGTCAAGTGGTCTAGATCATTAAACTCCCCTTTTGGCATTGACACAAAACAATCTTATAACACCAGTGTATAAAAAAATAAATACACATAGTTTTCCTTTTTATTATCCAGTTAAATCTATTCCATCTTGGCAGGTGATCTTGGTCATGTGACGCAGGCCAGTAATCATCAAGTGGAGGAAGGTGACAGCAGATATTTGGCCAACGAAGTTCTTCAGGAGGTTTGTCATCAAAACTGGGAAAAAAAACGTTGTCGTCATCTTTCTTCGCCATAGTCTGATTGGCTTCGTCTGGTCTTCCACAGGACTGCAGCAACCTGGCCAAGGCCGACATCTTCGCCCTGGCCCTGACGGTGGTCAGCGCGGCCGGGTCCGAGCCTCTGCCCAGGAACGGCGATGCTTGGCACGAGATCCGACGGGGGAAACTACCCGCTGTCCCCCAAGTGCTCTCACCGGAGTTTCTCGGCCTCCTCACGGTGTGTGTGCGACCCCGTTATGAAGACGCCGTACGTAGCGGCACATTGGCCAAATTGTGCAACATGGCGCCGCCAGAGCCGTAGCTTCACGTCTGGAGGGTTATTCATGTTGATTGATTTATAAGGCCCACATCAGAGCCATACATGAATACAATAATCAGAAAGCACCTTCGAAACAGGTGCAGCTAAAGACATTTATAGATGGGTACATTAGAATGATTTTTGGTAAGCAAGCCATGTAAGTGGGTTTACTCGTTCTCTGTCCCGAAAAAAAAAAGGAGTTGCACGTTGATATGCTTGAATGTGTTTGCATTGAAACAAAGTCCTGCCAGCCCCCCGGTGTTAACTTATCGCAATGATGTCTTCCAGCTGATGATCGATCCCGACCCCACCTGCCGCCCTTCTGCCACGGATCTCATCCGCCACCCGGTGTTGCTGACGGCCACAAAGAGTAGCGCCGACCAGCTGAGAGTGGAGAACAACGCCCTGAAGTGCAAGAATGCCCTGTTGGAAAGGTGAGTGGTCGCTGGACAAACTACAGAAATGACGTTGTTTGTTCACTGGGGGTCGTCGGTTTACGACGGGTTCTGTTTGTCGGGCTGAACCCATTTTTATGTTCTGCAAATTTGGCATGAAAAGAAAACTTGGGGTAAAATGATGCAGTTAAAAAAATACTACGTGGACCACCATACCAGTTCTTTGAGCACAATTTATAACCTTGAAATATTGTAGGTGTATTGTTTGGAGCACAATGTTGATAATAAGCGTGTGTGTTTAGGGAGCTGCAGAAGGCTCAGCTGGCCAGAGGCTCCGCGGGGCAGAAGGGAAACAGCAGTAGCACCTCCAGGCTCATCGGGAAGATGATGAGCCGATCCGTCAGCCTTAATATCTTCTGAACTGTTTTTGTTGTACATAAGTTGGGAAAAAAGAGTTAATATTTGTTAAATCAACACTTTGCCCTGTTTGAACTTGTACAGTTATTTAATAAAATCGTTCTATCTACACTTCTTTTCTCACTATTATCTCTGTTTCAATAGTCATGAATTACTTATTAAACGTTTAAAAGTTTTCATTGTGAATACTTTTTTGACCTGAGATGAGAACATCTGGTACGTGTCAGGAAGTGTGCACACAAGTTGAATAAAGGCTGCTAGTTTTTTTTTAAAAAGTCCATGTCGAAATGCAGCATTTTAACTTTTTAGGCTGACTGCGACATGTTGGCTTAAACGTTTTTGTATACAGTCAACATTTTTTTACACTAATGAGACAATCAAGCTGGCAAAGAAAAAAGCAGCTATGCAAAATATACGCCTGTGAAGTTTTGTCAGAAACCTAATTAGAAAATAATTCTACCTTGCCATTATCAGAGCTGTAGGTCAAATTAAAGATGTGCATGCATCACCAATGTATTAAATACATTAATAATGCATCTATCATGATAATTATGCTAATTTGAAGAAGAAACTGCAATGCTGTAGGTGTGCAATGTACTTACTTTAAAAGTGTCATGGTTTATTTTGGGTTTACAAAACTGCATTATGCGCAAAAATATATTTTGTAATCAACACCAACTGGAATCTCTTAACAAAATGCCTTAAAATCCCATAGGAAATTGATTCGTGTGTTCCCTCACACTTATGGGGGCTGATGTGTTCCCCTCCCTCTTCCAGTGAATTTCTGCCAAGTGGAGGATGACTTTGCATTGAAGTTTTTCTTTTTATCTTAAAATGGTTTACTTTACCTGAATCTTGTATTGCATTGTAGCCAAAAGTACAATGCTCATGGATTAATGTGCCATGTAAATTATTGTTGTGCACACCAAGAGTTAGTTGCCATGACTACTGTTGCTTCTTCTCCATCTTGTCCGTGTTTTATGTTATGTGTCGTGTTTATTATTTTATTTTATGTTAACTGTTTTGTAAAGCGCTTTGTTACAGCTGCCGCTGTTGTGAAAGCGCTATATAAATCAGCGTGTATTGTATTGTATTGTATTGTTTCTTCTTTTAAAGAAGATGAAAAAGAAGCTAGTTCCACCGAAAGTCGAGAAGTAGAAGACTACATGGCAACTAACTTGGAGTTGTTTACTTTCCTTGTACTGCCTGAACTGGGCTCTGATTTTTGAGGGACTCTGAATAACCAAATGGCAGATTTGAACAATGTTCTGCGTTTCTGAACCGTCTGAGTAAAGCAGGATTTTGTAAAACGGATTAAACCCCCCCCCCCCCCAAAAAAAAACATAAATTAATTACTTTTTAAAAATCCAAATTTCTTGACAGGGCAGACTGAGCAGTTAGAAAAATAACAAGAAAACAAAAAAGCGAGGTAAAACTGCAATATATAGTTATGGTCACAAATGAAAACCCGCGATAAGCGAACCGCAAAGTAGCGAAGGAATAGTGTACTCAAGAAAGTGTGATTAACGCAAATCCAAACCTGTCACATGACCTGGCCTGGTCGAGAGAGAGAGAGAGAGAGAGAGAGAGAGAGAGAGAGACCGTTGCAGTGTGTCATCAAGGCAGAAGGAAGCAGCGCAGAAACGAGAGCGTGTCGAAGCAGTTTAGAAGCCGACCACGGTGATGTCTCTGCGGGACGAGTTGTTGAAATCCATTTGGCACGCCTTCACGGCCCTGGACGTGGACAAGAGCGGAAAAGTGTCCAAATCTCAGCTCAAGGTAAAACATAAAGAAAGAAGGACGACGAAACTTCTTCAACAGACAAAAACGAAGCTCGTGGATGTCACGCACCTGCGTGTCATCTTTTACGCACATACAAGGAGTAAAACGAGTTTTTTTTTCTTTTTTTAGATTATAGTTTGGGATGTGAACGTCAAACGCGAACGTTTGTTGCTCAGTAAACTAGCAAATGGTCGACAGACAGTGCAGTAGTTCCAAAAGTTTGTCCCTGATGCCCTAACGACGCTTTGGAAGTGCTTTTAAAAATGAGTTTTATTTCCAAATATTGATTCAAAACTAACCAGTGAGCTAAAAGAAAGCCATGAAATATTTCACGCTACCTGAGCTTGTTGTTGTAATGACACATTTTTGTTGTTTTATGAACTGAGGGCATTGAAGCCACAGGGATGCCACCGTCAGCGGCAAAGCAAAGATGGCGAGCCCACTACCCCCAAAACAACGCCCCCGCGCCCCCACCCCCCCAAAATACCAAACATCGTTGTTTTGGTCCATTTATTAAATGTTTTAAATTCGGAAATATTTCACTTTAGTTTCATTCAAGTGAGTAGAACCAAAACAAAAAATCAAAACGACGTATCATCATCAATTAGAAAATGATGCATGCAATTTTACTGTACAAAAATAACAAAAAAAATTATGGAATGGAAAATAAATAATAGATAGGTACAAAACATTTTGAAGTTTAAATTTAATGTGAAAAAGGACATATTTTTCTCATTAAATAGAAAATAGATACACCGTATGTGACAGTTACCTTTGAATGTGACACTTCATTTTGAAATCATTTGTACATCGTTTCATTCCACACAGTCAATAAACACAATCATGGTGTATACAAGCTTGTATTCTATGTTGTTTCTTGCGCGTTTTTGTAGGTGTTGTCACATAACTTGTGCACAGTGATGAGAATCCCACATGACCCCGTGGCTCTGGAGGAACATTTCAAAGACGACGACGAGGGGCCAGTTTCCAACCAGGGATACATGCCTTACCTCAACAAGTTCATCCTGGACAAGGTTAGTACATCTATGCACCTTCTCTGGCTCTAAAAAGTATACAAACTCCTGTGAAAAGGGCATTTTTTTGTCATGTAAAAAAAGATAAATCATTTGCAAACAATAATGTGAACTATAACTTGTAGCACTCGATTGAAAAAAAAAAAATCTTGAGTGGGGCAGTAAAACTAAACAACTGAGATAATGTGGTTGCACATATGTCCATGACCTGTCATGACTGGAGAGATTTAACCAGTTTCGTTCAGACGCATGGTAAATGACCCAGCACACACTGGCCGGCAACCTTTTAAAGTGCGTCTGATTAACCCCAGACAAAGTTCAAATGTTCTAATATAGTCCGATGTTTAAATTCTTTTCTGATGTTTTTGTCGTCACATTTTAGAGCATAGGTCATGGTCTGCAGCCAGCTTCCAAAGCAACAAAAATGTGATTATTCAAAAGTATCAGTCAAGAAAAGGATACAAAAGATTTTCCAAGGCTGGAAATATACCAAGGAAGGCAGTCAAGTGGAGAAATGATGGCACAACACGGACATAACCAAAAAACAGTTCCTTCCAAAGTTTATAGTAAGACAGGAAGGAAACATGGAAGTCTCTCTTCTTTATACCACAAAAGTCTGGTATTTGAACAGGGTCGTCTAGACTTAAATCAATTTTGTCTGTCTGTCAAAATGAGTCTGACAGGCTGCTATCAAAAAGTGCATTCATTGCACTGCTTATCCTTTCCTCGTTGAGTTTATCGCATGACCTTGCTCTTGTCCTTCATGGCATTTAAATATTACAATGCTGTCTTTATGCCAACATGCACACACAAGAATCCTGTGGATTTGAGCGACTTTTGCAATTTTTTCACTCGCTGCGAGTGACTTTTGGTGCTATCAGGAAATGCAAAAGTAGTGATGTAAGTTCAGGATGTGTCGTTATCGATATGTGTAGATAAAGTCATGGCATCATTCGAGTGAGGAAACGCCACCCTGCTACACAAGGAGTCAGTCACTTTTAGTTCGTGTGCGTGTGTGTGTGTGTGTGTGTGTGTGTGTGTGTGTGTGTGTGTGTGTGTGTGTCAGTGTCAGGGCGAACCAACCTGCTGTCTGGTCACATGACTCCACAAGGCATCCCATTGTGGATATGAATGGATTCCGGAAGTCTTGAAAAAATGTTGGGTCCACTTTGTCCCCCACATTTTGTGTCTGTGCCATTTTTACAGATCATTGGGAAAAGGTGAAAAATGCTCCTTTTTTTTCCAGGCCCACCATCACAACATTGCCGCTCCCCCGGCCCCCAGAAACCTTTTGAGCACAGCTTTTGACAAAAAGCTTCCAATGGAGCATCTGTACTTTGAAGTAGCTATTTTTATTTGTTTTTATTTTAAAAACGACAAAAAGGAGGGGATTGTTTAGCTTTCTTGCTAATCTTTAAGGGAGGTGCCATTCTGAGCCTTTTTGGGAGGAGTACCACAAGTTTCCACACAAGCGCAAAGCGCCAACAGAACACAATGGCGCTTGCATCACATCCTGTCCGATTGTGTGTGTACTACTATAGTCTTACATTACACATGATGACAAGGGAACTCATAATGATTTCTAAAAGCCGGTTCACTTCCAGCCCACTCATTTTGTGTCGACGTGTGCTCTTTAAGCCAGCGTGAGTGCACACCGGGCCTGCCAGTCGTCTCCATGCTGACACTTGTGTACCCCCCCGCCCCTCCACGTTCCTCACATTTTCTCTGGACGGTTTATTTTTGCGCTTCTCTTTTATGGCACAATAGGATAGACACTATCACGGAACACCACCAGCCAGTGCCTCTTTGTTTGCCCACTTCCTGAATTTTGCCATTCAGATTCATGCTTTACTATATTCTTTGAGAAATAAGGCGAGGGTGGGGCGGGGGGGGGATATAAATTCATATTGTCCCACAAATATTTTAGCATGTTAACTTACTTCCAAAACAATGAGTCATTTTTTGACACATTGGATGGAGATGTATTTTCATCCAAACCTCACAAAAATCGCCATCAATAAATACATAACCCTATTTTTTTTCTTTGTTTCAGATACAATTTTTTTTAATCACGAAATGGATTTATGTTGGACAGTAAAAAAAAACCTCTCACTGTTCAACAAAAAAAATGCATTTTCTTTTTGTATTATTAATTTTAATGATTTAAAAACAAGCCATAGTTTTTTTTCTTTGTGTTGGCTATACATTATGAAAAAAAAAATTCAAAACGCAAGAAAAATATTGCAAATAAAAATGTTATTATGGGATGCCATAATTTGTGGAAACATGACGCCGAAGTTTGTCCTGTATATTGAGAACTTTTCTTCAATTGTGTGTGACAGGCGACAAACAACTTTGACCGGCAGGACTTTGACAGGATGTGCTGGACTTTGTGCTCCAGGAAAAACCTGGACCAGAATCAGCTCCTCATCTCCAACGAAGACGCCTTCAAAATCTGGTGCATCTTCAACTTCCTGTCCGAGGACAGCTACCCGCCGGTCATCGTCACGGAGGAGGTGAGCAGCGTCCGGCGTTTCTGTGTCACCCTCGTGAATGGATTCCCGCACGCTCGTTTTGGCGCATGACGAGTCGCCGAGAGTCGTTCGACAAGAGGAAGTTGGGAACTTCCTCTTCTGTTACGAATGCTGGAAAATTTCAAGCTTTGACAAACACCGATGAGCGCAGGAAGTTTGTCAAAGTACACGTGTTGGTCTTTTGCCTTTTGCTAATGCTGAGAGACACACAATCAAGCTTATTGCTTTAAAAGATAAGGGGAGTGCGTCAGGATACTACGAATGCTGAAAGGCATTATAATGAAGTTATCAGTGAAAAAAAGTGAATGCTGCGAGACTAGCATTCAAACTAATATGACCGTGCGTCAAAAAATGTGATTGCTGTGAAAAGTAGTTTAAGTGAAGGAAAATCATGGATTAAAAAAACCACCCGAAATAGATAAAAATAATAATTTTTTTTTGGATAATGCCGATTCAGATATTTGGCAGAATAAAATTACACTTACAGATTGACCTGTGTATTTAAACGATATGAATGCTGAGAGACAACCATTCAAAAATTGCAACACAAAACTTTTCAGAAATGCTAAGAGACCTTTATAGCAACTTGCTCCATGATCAAAAGTAGCCCATGTATGCTGCGAGATGAGCGTTTGATGCAACTGTGAAACTTACCCCCAATAACAACACCAGTGCTATACCATGTGGCCTCTCTGACATCATCTCCCAGCATTCGCACCCAAAGTTTTGAACCTCCTCGTTTCCAGGTGGAGTACTTCCTGCGCAAGCTGACGGAGGCGATGGGGGGCAGCTGGGTGGAGGAGCGCTTCGAGGACTACAAGCTGCAGATGCTCTCGCAGCAGCAGCAGCAGCAGAGCATCAGCGTGTGGCAGCTCATCGATCTGGTGGGCTCCGGACACTTCAGCAAGGGCATGGACAGACAGACCCTCTCCATGGGCATCCACGAGCTCCACCAGGAGCTCATTATGGACGTGCTCAAGCAGGTCCGTCCCCATCTGCCCATTCCAAACTTAAACTTAAAGCAGAATTGGTCAGTTTTGCAACTTTGAATTGTTTTATCAAAGTGTGGCGCTTTACTGAACCGGACATGTCCTTTTTTTTTTTTTTTTTCCCATTTTTGAAGTACCGTATACTCGACGGTGCCTCTTTATTCCATTTTTTTGCCGACTTAAAGTGATGCACAGGTGTCATTTAAGTAACGAGGCACCCTTGCAGAGAACAGTCAAAGGTTTAGAATTTTACTGCATGCTTTGAATGGGAGAGAGTAGCACCAGCTGGTGGACCAATCGTCTAGACCGAAACGTTAATGGAAATTACTTTAGCATTAGTTTATGTGAAGATGTATTTTGTGCAGGGCTACATGTTGAAGAAAGGCCACAAGAGGAAGAACTGGACGGAGCGCTGGTTCACCCTCAAGCCCAACTCCATCTCCTACTATGTGAGCGAAGATCAGGCTGAGAAGAAGGGGGACATCTTGTTGGATCAAGACTGCAGCGTGGAGGCAAGGATAAGCTCCTCTTGAAACGCATACGATGGGAAAGGAAAAATGGGGTGGTGAACTCAACTGAAGTCTCACATTTCTTCTCAATTAAAGGCTCTACCGGACAAAGAGGGCAAAAAGTGTCTCTTCTTCATCAGATCCTCACACAAGAGTTTTGAAATCAGCGCGTCAGATAAGAAGAAGAAGCAGGAGTGGATTCAGGGTGAGTGGTTGACCTCGTCGGAACTCGTATATGGAATATAGAGCGTGCATCCAGAAGGGTTTCTCATGTTACAGCCTCATTCCAAATTAGGAAAATAATTGCATTCCCTTTCCCTCGAAATTGGACACACACTTCACCGTCATGTGGTTTAGCATTTTGGGATGTTGTATGGAAAATTCTTGGAGAAATAGATTTTTTTGGAATGAGTCTGTCACAACAATATGTGTTACATGACAAAAACTTGCAAGATGAAACTAAAATGTGCTCGAACCTTTACAGGTGAACTTGTTTGATCTCTAAAAGCCGAATAGCCCCCAAATCGTTGTGAATAGTGTGCACGAGCGTAACTGAGCTTTGCTCGTGTTTCGGCGGTAGCCATCCAGACGTGCGTGAGCCTGTTGCGAGCGGGCCGCCAGGCGCCGCATCGCGAGTCGCGCCACAAACGTCGCGAGCTGCGCCTCAAGCAGCAGGCCGACCAGGAGGAGCTGCGGACCAGGATGAAGGAGCTGCAGACGGCCAACGAGACCAAGCAGCATGAGCTGGAAGATATGAGGAAGGTGAGGACCACCAAGTGTAGGACACGTCCTCCTTTTAATGTTTATTACCTCTGCCAAGCGGAGAAGCGAGCGCTCTCGTTTTGATTGGCAGGCAATCCGCTGTGAAGCCATTTTTGATGTCAACAGCACTTTGCTCGTCGCGCACATGTCCACAGTTCTGCCTCACACAGTGACATGTAGTTGTCCAGTTAGTATGCCAAAGTTGTCTTATTTAGGTACAGAAATGTCATACAGTCCAGTGAAACTCCTCTACAACGAAACCTACATGGGCGAAAATAGTGTGAAATAGTGTGAAAACATTTTCATGCATGAGAGACATTCCCACTTTTCTGCTCCCCTACAACAAAAAGTCCCCGTTCCGTGATACAAAATCGTTTTCTCTGCTCTTGCCTCGCAACAAGATTTACTACAACGAAAACAATCCCTCCGCAAAAGTCTAATCCAAACTCAGCATGCCACATATACATTTTTTGTGTGTGTTCATGTTTATGTCTGAGAACAAATTTGCTACAGTGAAAAGACCCCTGTTGTGAAAAATCTCTTGCTGCAAACACGATTTCATTGTAGAGGAGTTTTACTGTACTCTATAAGGAAAAAAAACATTATGAGTAAGGCACACTAAGCTGAATTGTCTTCCCAGTAAAGTCAAACAGTGTGCTCGTACGTGGGGTCTCATTGTCGAATCAAACAGCGTTCCATAGATGGGCAAACTTCCTTGTGGATGAAAACTTGCTGTGGTGCGAAGCAGCCACTTTGTTATTCTAAACAGTACCATTGTTCTACAACGTTGCAGTTGCCCTCTCGGGCCAGTTTGACGCCACCCCATGAATACAAATAGCATCCACGAATCCCTCTCACCCTCCTTCCACCCCCCCCGGCCCCCAGCTCATGAATAATGTGCCGGTTCTTGTCATGCAGGAATGTAGAATGAACAGGGTCGGTCACCCAGTCGGTCGCCATTGAACACGTTTTTCCGGTTTGTATCCCCTAAGCGGAGCGTCCGGGCAGACTGCCGACGTGGTTCGTGGTGCTCAAGCACCTGCTCTGTGATTGGGACTCGTTAGCATTAGCGATAGCAACTTTGAAGTCATTGTGACGTGAGCTTAATTGAATCATCCACCAACAGTAATGTCGAAAGTAAATACTTTGTTACACTCCTGTACTTAAGTAGACTTTTTTTCTGTACTTAGTGCTCCTTACGTTGTCAAAATAGGGCAAAAAAAGGTGTAAAGTCGCCTTGGTAGAGATCTGGATTAATTATCAAGTAGATGATGTAGGGACAGAAAGAATATTCTGTTGTGCCAGCCTCAGAAACACCAAATATATTTTTAAGTTGTTGTCACTGAGCAGTTGTTGTCACTTAGTTCACAACTTTAGCAAAGCAATCGAAACACGTTTTGAGGGCACAAATGTTGACTCACCGCTGTTGTAGCTGGACTTGTAACATGTTTTGTTTTTCCTTCTCGGAATGAGCCCTATCGAATTAAAGGGGAAGTCCATCCAACCAGCCATTATCCGATCCCGCTTATCCTCACAAGGGTGTGAGCGGGTGTGCTGGAGTCGATCCCAGCTGTCTTCAGGCAGCCGGCGGGGGACACCCTGAACCGGTTGCCGGTCAATCGCAGGGCACACATAGACAAACAACCATTCGCAATCACACCTCGGGACAATTTCGAGTGTTCCATTAACCTGCCATGCAGGTTTTGGGAATGTGGGAGGAAATTGGAGCACTCGGAGAAAACCCATGGTGAGAACATGCAAACACAACACAGGAAGGCCCAATCGAACCGCGCATCTCTCCGCACTGTGAGGCGGAGGTGTTAACCAGTCTACCATCATGCTGCTTAAAGCGAACGACAACTCCCAACATTTCTTTGCAATCTAAATATCAAACCATATTACTACCCAAAACCGATTCTATTGCTATTATTTCCAATGTGGGGAAACCGAAACAGATTGTGATTCACCGTTGTTCAAGTGGGTGCGCAGCGCGTGAGTGTGCGTCCGACACTCTGGTGTGCTCACTGGCTGACACACTTTGTCTTGGTGCTGAATGCACAAGCATTTGCCATTGAGGTGCCACTCTTTTGTCCAGCGTAGTTTGTGACTGCATGAATGCACAATGAGACCATGTGCACGCACGTAACACAATGTCAGACGCTGCACAGAAGTAAATGGAGTGCTTTATTAGTTTGTTTGTTTGTTTGTTTGTTTGTTGCAATTGATCACAATGATCAATTCTCTCTCTCTCTCTCTCACTCTCTTGAAAAGTATGCATTAATGTTTTTTTTAATGGTCATTTATCTCACGAGATGATCGTAAATAATATATAACATAACTCCGGGTATGTTCTGTTGGTCAGATGATTTTGATGTTTTTGGAATGTTTTCTCTAAAACTCAGAAGACAAGAGACTGTTTTGGATAAAAAGGTTTTTGTTGTACTTTGGTGCTGGCGGCAGGTCATTTTGTTCGTTTGGTGTCTTGTAAGCGTGTATCCATGTCACAATCATAAAAATGTCATTCATTCATTATGTGGTCATGGTCAGGCTCTGGAGGAAGCGGCAGCCAATGCCGCGGAGGAAGAGCGGCAGCGGCTTCAGACTCAGGCCGACCTCCAGGACCGCTACCGGGTGGACCTGGAGAGAGAGAAGATGGTGTGTGTGTGTGTGTGTCTGTGGACTCTCGTCCGGCTTCACGTTCAGCGGGCACAACATTAGGAACACCCTTGTGTGTGTGATCGACACGTGTTCAGGTGAGGCAACAGATGGAGGAGCAGGTGGCCCAGAAATCCACGGAACTGGAGCAGTACCTGCAGAGGGTCAGAGAAATGGAGGACATGTACCGGCGGCTGGAGGACGCCTTAGAGGAGGAGCGGCGCACCCGCCAGGATGAGGAGACTGTCCGCAAGCTGCAGGCCAGGTCAGTGAGTTCAAAATATGACAAAAGGTTTGTCGATCTGGTGGTGTCGCAAAGGATTCATCGATTAAGCGACAACTCGTGTACAGGTCAAGAGCAAATTTTAATCAGAGATGGCTGCTGGTTAAAAAATGTATTTCTTTTTTTTTTTTTTTTTGGATCAGGTTTTTGAGATTTTCATCAGTTGGTTTTAAGTTTGACCTCGAAAGGTTGCCCAATATGGATTTTACCACACATCGTGTAATTTATAGCAATGAGGTTTCAGACAAATTCCACCTGCTATGAACCTAACCCTTAATTCGTAACCGTCCTCAAATTGCATTTTATCAGAATCGTCTGCCCTGTGTCAACTGTCGAGACCTTGAAGTTTCTCTTGTTATATATAAAACTCTTATTATTATTTGTTTAATAATAATAATAATATGAAACCCTGATGTGCTAGAGGAAACAGGTGCAAATTGACGGTTTATTTCTACTTAGGACTTTTTTGTAGGTCTACTCATAGTGCACATGCCATCAAATTTCACGTACCAGTTTCTAACTAAAACCGCTTCAGGGGATGAATTATGAAAAAAATCAGCAAAAAAATTCAGACAAATGAAGGGTAAAAAAAAAAAACGCTGGCCTAATTAAATGGTCTCACAAGCAGTCACATATTCAAGTTCCTCTGTGACCTTCCTTCCTCTCTGCTGACATTAACTTTCCCGACCAGGGAGCGACTGAGTCGGCACTGTTTAACAAAACAACAGACGCTGAGTGTTCAAAATGGACCACATGCATGAAGAACATAAATCGGGAGCTGTAATCAGATAGAGCAGTGGGTTGCAAAATGGCTTCCGTTTGCAATTAGTCATTATCATGAAAGGATAAAGAATATATGCCGTAAAGTATTGTTACATTTTTTGTTCTGCGTTCTTGGTCAAATATCCATTGCTTATATAACACTACAGCAGGCATGTCCAAAGTCCGGCCCGCGGTCGAATTTCATCCGGCCCTCGGCCCCTGTCATAAAATCAGTGCCGTCTGGCCCGCAGGTTGGGCGCAATGGAACACGTGTTGCATTGACTGAGGTCTCGTAGACTGGTGAGTGATGTTTCATAGAGTACTGCTTCCCTCTAGTGGCTAAATGAGTAATAGCATTCATTAAATGAGTAATAGCATTTAGACACTAGAGGGCATCACTCACGAGTGAACAAGACATCACTCCGTGTTTATATTGACTGATATGTCATATTTCAAATGATCCTTGCAGTTGTGGATATGTGTATTGCTTGTTCATTTCCCTGTTGTTCGAGTCAAAGGTTTTGTGACTATTGAAAAGTCATGGTGATACATTTTATGTTTCAAATCAATCAATTTGCACTCAGGAGACTTCTGTTTAAGAAAAAGTCAAGTGAATAAGTAGTTGCATGTGATATACCTGTTTCAAATGAACCAAAAGAAATTCTTAAGATTGTTGAAATTAAAATAAAAATGGAAATGTGAAACAGACTGGCTTACTAAAATTTGCTGAACAATATTGTTCAATGTAAAGAATGTCAGCCAAGGTCGGCCCCCCGACATTTTACCACATAAAATCTGGCCCCCTTGGCAAAAAGTTTGGACACCCCTGCACTACAGTGTTGCTGCTGGTTTCATTAGCCTGCCTATGGCGTACTGACGAATCCCCATCATGATGTGATGCGACAGCACCACCTGTTGGCTACGCTTGTTACTTTCCAAAGGTTACAGAGTGAACTTGAACAAAGTTGTTTGAGTAACTTTGTAATATTTGAGGGCGGCCCGGTAGTCCAGTGGTTAGCACGTCGGCTTCACAGTGCAGAGGTACCGGGTTCGATTCCAGCTCCGGCCTCCCTGTGTGGAGTTTGCATGTTCTCCCCGGGCCTGCGTGGGTTTTCTCCGGGTGCTCCGGTTTCCTCCCACATTCCAAAAACATGCATGGCAGGCTGATTGAACACTCTAAATTGTCCCTAGGTGTGAGTGTGAGTGCGAATGGTTGTTCGTCTCTGTGTGCCCTGCGATTGGCTGGCAACCGATTCAGGGTGTCCCCCGCCTACTGCCCGGAGACAGCTGGGATAGGCTCCAGCACCCCCCGCGACCCTAGTGACGATCAAGCGGTTCGGAAAATGAATGAATGAATGAATGTAATATTTGAACTGCATTACTCGTCGAAAAAGTTCACCACCGTTAATACAACAGCCAAACGTCAAATCTACAAAAACAATTCTGCTTTAACGTAAATGATGAATGACGCGTTTAGTGACAAAATGATGGGACGTGTTGTCGTTACGCCTCATTTTATTTGTGACATTAAAATGCTTTTTTTTTTAACAAGACAGATGGTCCAGCTCATTAGAATATGATGTTGAAAACATGAAAATGATTGAGTAAAATCTAAGAGTTACTCTGATGATAAAATCTCACCTCAGGTGTAAACACGTGACCAAAGATCTTCATTTGGCATGATTTCATTCAGAATGCTCAAAACGTCTCCATGTAAACCTGACTGCCCACCATCGTATCTTCCTTACTCCCTGGTCTTCTTCCCACTGGCATACACACACTCCTGACAGCGCCCTCAAATTTGAGATGGTGCAACTAAATTTCTCACCTACTCGCACCACTAAACCAATAAATCAGGGGTGCAGATTAGGTAGATCCTGATCTACCGGTAGATCTAAGACAGGTCCCAAGTAGATCCGAGGAGTGTCGAGGAGAAGAAAAAAAAAACAACCATTTGTGTCTTTGTACATGTTAATAATATATATTTTTTGTGTTAATGTACACTGCGGGCAGCCCGGTAGTCCAGTGGTTAGCACGTCAGCTTCACAGTGCAGAGGTACCGGGTTCGATTCCAGCTCCGGCCTCCCTGTGTGGAGTTTGTATGTTCTCCCTGGGCTTGCGTGGGTTTTCTCCGGGTGCTCCGGTTTCCTCCCACATTCCAAAAACATGCGTGGCAGGCTGATTGAACACTCTAAATTGTCCCTAGGTGTGAGTGTGAGTGCAAATGGTTGTTCGTTTCTGTGTGCCCTGCGATTTGGCTGGCAACCGATTCTGGGTGTCCCCCGCCTACTGCCCGAAGACAGCTGGGATAGGCTCCAGCACCCCCCGCGACCCTAGAATCAAGCGGCTCGGAAGATGAATGAATGAATGTACACTGCACCCTAATCATCTTATCAGTCTCATTTTTACCCCAAAAATATTTCAAAATAAAATAAAGCAGGTAAATCTTGAATTTACGGTGGCGCGCGATTACGTCACGGGAAGTTGTTAGCTCTCAGCAGTCTGCAATTGCAGCTTGTGATCAGAACGGTTGCACTTTATCTTTTATCGTATTTGTCTATTATTCTCATTCAGAGTTTGCTTCGTGTACAATTCACCGAGGGCATGAGCAAAGTGTGTGTGTGTGTGTGTGTGTGTGTGTGTGTGTGTGCGTGTGCGTGCGTGTGCGTGTGCGTGCGTGCTCGTGCCGGTAAGAGTAGATCCCGGGAGGTTAGTTGATCGAAAAGTAGATCTTTGACCCAAAAAGTTTGAGCACCCCTGCAATAAATTCTATGACCAATTTGCCATTTTTTTCTTAGTTCTACAATATTTTGTTTGCTGACAACCTTCTGATCCACTCTTAACAGTAACGTGAAGTAAAAACTATTGGAGATGTGAATATTTTTGTAATTTATGCATGTGTCCCGATAATTTGTACTCAATTTTGGGTTAGGCGACACTGTGTTCTTAATAGGGCATAGTCTGCACACACACGTATAAAAATAAGTGTGTACTGTTTATGTATAGTGGTTACCATTCGCCGTTAACGGTGGCATCGGTTGGCGCAGGTTGCTGGAGGAGGAATCAGCTAAGCGGGCCGAGCTGGAGAAGATCCACCTGAGGCAGCAGCAAGCAATCTCGGAAACGGAGGCTGAGAAACAGGAACTGCAAAAGGAGCGGCTGGCAAAGGACAATGCCCTGAGGGATGCCATGATGCAGCTGCAGCAGCTGGAGCAGGACAGGCAGGGGGCGCTGGAGCAGTACCAGGTCGGATCATGCACACCCCAGTCACAATATGATAAAGAGTAAATGATTCTGATCACGATGTTATTTTTTGCCGTGAGTCAGACGGTGATGAAGAAGCTGGAGGACGCCACCAATAACACAAAGACGTGGAAGCACAAAGTGGCCGAACACGAGGGCTTCTTGCGCCTCATTCAGCCAGGTAACCTGGAAAATGCCTTTTCACAAGATTTCCTCTAATATGTCTTTTTTCGTCTAATGTTGGGTATTTTGTATTGACCAATTTGGCAGTACTCTCCTATTTTCGTACAGTAAAAATTATATAAACTTTGTTGCAGTTTGTCTCATCATCATTTTTTTCCGTTCAGTATTTTTATCGTTTTTTTTCCCCTTTAATACTGTAAATCTCTATCTTTATTTTCTCATATAGTTGTAATAATAATCGTTTCTTATTGTCCACTTTTCATCCTTGTATTCTTGTAATATTTATGCATTACTCTTCTATTTCTAATAATTGCATACCGTATTTATAATCTATTGTTTTATTAGATCATATTTTTGTATTTTTCATTCCAAAATTTTTGGGGTGTAGTTTTATCCAGTATGTATTAATATTTCAATATTTTTCATCTAATCTTTTTGTATTTTTTTATCCCAAATTTGTGTTCACTACTGGTCCAGTTTTCCTTAAAAGTCACATTTGTGTATGTTTCGTCAACGGGCTGCCACTTGTATGGCATTTTTCTAACTTCTGCACTCCAAGTGCCTTCCACTGTTCTGCCATTGACTGTACCGACTGATGACGCAGAATTAGGCGCAACTGGAAGTTCAGTATCTTGCCGAAGGACACTTTCACAGGGTCACGATGGGGATTGAACCCCCAACGACCACTCTCCTACTGAACCATGCCGCCCACAGCATGAATATTCTTGTAGTTCTGGATGTGTCACTATGTATTCAATCGGAGCTGATGAACCTTCTTCCTTTCCGACCTGTCAGGCTCCAAAGCTCATCAGATGATCACAAACTGGGGCCCGGCCGCCTTCTCGGATGCCGAGTTGAGCCTGAGGGAGAAGAAATGGCAGGAAATGAAGAACCAGGTGACACCGGCGCAGTAGACAACAACTGCGACATCAATGCTAACGGCTAAATCACGGCGGGAAAGGAAATACTGTCATTAATGTGTTTTGTACACTCTGTTCTCACCACCTACCTGCATGTTAGGCAACCAAAATATTAACTTATATCAACTTAATTAATTGCGACCGTACCTAATCAAGTGTCCAGTGAGCCTACTTTTTGTCACTCCTAATTGAGATTAATATGGAAAAATGGAGGCGGACTGGTTAGCACGTCCACCTCACAGTGCAGGGGTCGCGGGTCCCCTGTCTTCCAGTGTGAAGTTTGCATGTTCTCCCCGTGCCTGCGTGGGTTTTCTCCGGGTACTCCGGTTTCCTCCCACATTCTCAAAACATGCACGATAGGTTAATGGAACACTCGAAATTGTCCGAAGGTATTACTGTGATCGTGAATGGTTATTCGTCCCAACCGTCTTCGGGCAGCAGGCGGGGGACACCCTGAATCAGTTGCCAGCCAAACAACCACCAACGCCCACACCAAGGACAATTTCGAGCGTCCAATCAGCCTGCCATGCATGTTTTTGGAATGTGGGAGGAAACCGGAGTACCCGGAGAAAACCCCCGCAGGCCCGGGGAGAACATGCAAACTCCACATAGGGAGGCCGGAGCTGGAATCGAACCCGGTACCTCTGCACTGTGAAGCCGACGTGCTAACCACTGGACTACCGGGCCGCCCCTGGATGGAACTGTGGATGTAAATATGTTGTATTTAACTCGCAGAACATTCAGCGCACATGCTAATAATAAAGAGTGAACCTTCCAAGACCGCTGTATTTAGCGTAACTTGAGCGTGTTGTCATTTTAAAAATGTGAACAAATATTAAAATGCGGAATTAAAAAAACAAATTGTTAAAACTGAGTGAACCGTCTTGAATTTGAGAACATGATGATTTTTGGTTCTTTCATTTCAGTTTGAGGCTGCCTATCGACACGCTGGCTGCATCAAAGCATATTCCGTCGTCAAACAGTTTCGTATTCTTCACGTTTATGTCCACCAGCCAAAACTTTTACCTGTAGTAGTTTGGCAAATTATTTTTTTAAACTCATTTTTATGTCATGTTTAATTGTTTTTTTCTAATTTGTGTATTTTTGCCATATGATATTTTTGTAATGTTATTCCAACATTTTCTTACCAAATACGGACCGCTGCGAGGACCCTTTTGTTTTTGGTGGCAATTATTCTTATTATTATTTACAAAAATTAATCGAATTCTTGCTTAACGAAACGTGCATGAAAACTTTGCACCATATTCGCACCCACCTAGAATGGAAATTTGACCTCGGCCAAGATATTTCAGCATTCTCAACAGAATTGAAGGTGAAACCAAACACTTTCTCTGTTTGTTTTGCCTGAAAATTCCCATACTGAAGTGATTTTCCTGGAAAAAATAAAACTTGATCACTCAAAAAAGAAAAAAATTACTGTTGGCACAAGACTTCGTTTGTAAATAGACACGATCCGACCTTCAACAGCAGGGGGCAGCACAGACACCAGAGAGGAAACCCAAATTGTCAACAAGGTGAAATCCGAGTGAAGGAAAACGACTATCGATATCTGACATCAATTATTTGGAACACGACTGTAGGAATGACAAGGCCAAATTCCAAAGAGTTTGCTTCATGTTGCGTGACGGCAGTTTTTGTGCAGCATCTGGACCGACACTGGAGTCAGTCGTAAAAAAAAAAAAAAAAAACTTGTAGGGTTGGTCATCGTCAAGCTTAAAAAAAAACATTTGCAAGATTGTGAGGACTAAAAGCAGGCCGGGATTTCACTTGGTTCAAAAAGACAAAGAAGCAAAGAAGACACCCATTGTAGTACAAGGTGTCCCGAAATCACAATCCACTCCCTTTTTTTCGGTTTCATTTGGACAAACACTGAACTCGAGCAGGTGTTTGTGCAAAGTCAGCTCGATTCTATGCTCGGCCTTCCCGTGTGGAGTTTGCATGTTCTTCCCTGTACCTGCGTGGGTTTTCTCAGGGTACTCTGGGTTCATCCCACAGCCCAAAAACATGCATGGCAGGCTGATTGAACACTCAAATTTTTCCCTACGTGTGACTGTGAGCGGACGTTGTATCGGTCTGTCGTGGTGAAGAAGGAGCTGAGCCAAAGGGCGAAGCTCTCAATTTACCGGTCGATCTACGTTCCAACCCTCATCTATGGTCACGAGCTATGGGTCGTGACCGAAAGAACGAGATCCCGGTTACAAGCGGCCGAAATGAGTTTTCTCCGCAGGGTGTCCGGGCTCTCCCTTAGAGATAAGGTGAGAAGCTCGGTCATCCGGGAGGGGCTCCGAGTCGAGCCGCTTCTCCTCCACATCGAGAGGAGCCAGATGAGGTGGCTTGGGCATCTGATTCGGATGCCTCCTGAACGCCTCCCCGGTGAGGTGTTCCGGTCATGCCCCACCGGGAGGAGACCCCGAGGAAGACCCAGGACACGCTGGAGAGACTGTCACCCAGCTTGCCTAGGAACGACTCGGGATCCCCCGGGGAGAGCTGGACGAAGTAGCTAGGGAGAGGGAAGTCTGGGCTTCCCTGCTAAAGCTGTTGCCCCTGCGACCCGGCCCTGGATAAACGGTAGATGATGGATGGATGGTGTGACTGTGAGTGCAAATGGTTGTTTGTCTACTGACAACTCCAATCCAAGTTTTCAACCCCATTTTGAAACCCTAACCCTAATTTTAATCCCTACTTTGAAACCCTGACACTAGTTTAACCCTTTCAGGGACAGCAGTTGCTACAGTGGACAGCTTATCATGTTATCAAGTTACAGGGTGCATGAAAGGCTTAAAACCAGAGTTTGAAACCCCTAACCCAAGTTAACACCACCCCCACGTTGAAACCATAACCCTCGTTTAAAACCCTGATGCCAGTTTAAAACCCGACTATTAAACCCTAACTAAGTCTTCTGTGAAAGGCCATACAGACGAAAAAAAAGGTTGAGCAGTCAAATGGGATTCGTGGCTTATTTACTGTATGACACAACACTAATACTAAATCGATACCGAACAAAACTGCTCTAAAAATGAGGATAGAATAAGGGCAGCATGGGGGGGGGGGGGGCGGCAGACTGCACACTTTCCTCTCACATTCCAAAAACATGCATGGTAGGTGAGTTGAACATTGAATTGTCTGGGTGTGATTGTGAATGTGTGTTTTTTTTTTTTTTTGGTCTTTGTGTGCCTTGCGATTGGCTGGCAACGAGTTCAGGATGTTCCTTTCCCACTGCACCAGAATCGGAATCAGAATCATCTTTATTGGCCAAGTATGTAGAACACACAAGGAATTTGTCTCCGGTATAACACGCTGCACTAGTATCATCGTAAACAACAAAATCATTGAACCATTTTAGAGTAACCAGTAGTTTTGTAGTACCATTTTGTAGTACAAGAAGAGTGACTACGTCAGTGACTATCCCAAGATGGCTGGGATAGGCACGCTCGAGACTGGTTCAGGTTAATACATGGATAATCTTTTTTTTTTTAATCTCAAAATGAAACTAAAACTAGCCATAAGGTCAAATCCAAAATATAACCCTGATACAGGATCCTGAAAAAATATGGAACAAAGCAAAGTTTAAGCACTACCTGGAGGGTAATAATAATATAATAATACATTTTATTTACCTTTCAAGAATAATAATTGCCATGTGGCCCCCCCAAAGACTGAGGTCTGGCGACAGCTCATGTCTGTTACGATGCTGCCAGACACGAAACATAGTTAGCACCGTCGATGGTGCTTTTAAAAATGAGTCAAATACATACATGTCAACCTCGGCTAATAGCCGCCCTTGTAAATGATTACGATTCCCCTTACAAATCAACAAAAAGCCTTCCAGCGGCTTTCCGCGCATGCGCACATCAGGCTTTATCAATCCGACCGTGCGCAGCGATGAAAAAAAAAATATACGATTGAGGATTACTTTTGCTGGTTTGCCGTGACAATTGTAGCGATCGACGACGGCATTGTCGTTGGCTACCAGCAGGTGAGACGTTCTGGATTTGAGCCAAAATGGTCTTTGCGGGATCGGTTCACAATTGTTTTTCTTTTTGTATCAAAGTTGTAATACGCCGTATATGATTTGAAATGATTTTTAAAAAAAGTCTAAAATACACAGAAAACGTACATGTTGACAGGTATGCAAAAAAATCCTCAATTTGAAAACGTGTCTGGGGGGAAAAGAAAAAAAATCCCCCTGCTCAGCCCCCCGCTTCGTTCTTGCTATCGTGCTAGCGCGCCGCCACTGCCCAAACAAAGCGCAAAAACAATGTGGCGTCCAGATGCGCTCGGCACACAGGCTTTTATGCAACAAGACGTAGCATCATTAACGCTGAACGCCGAGCCACATGTGCCAAACCCCCCCCCCCCCCACCCCCTCCTTCCTCCCTCTTCCCCATCACCCCCAGCGGCGCCTGCATCCCATCATGCCTCGGACTCTTCAAACATCCTTGCACCGGAGGTTACGAGCATTGCGGCTCGCGTGCCGCATTCCAGCGACGTGATGCAAAGCAGAATTGCTCTAAACTCTCGCAGGGGGTGCGAGTCGGTGCGCATACGTTAGGAAATAAGAGTTCAAAAGTTGGGTTAAGGGCCTCTCACTGCCCGCCCCCCCCCCCCCCCCCCCGCGAGCATCTTCGATGCAAAAGCCTCGGAGGACTTTCCAACATGAGTGTTAGGAATGTCAGGCATGTGCGGCGAAACGGCGCGGAACAGCGCCCCGGACAATTCATGCACCCCTGGGGGTGCCGCGGGGAGGGCAAGCATCTGGCGGGGAGAGGAGACCAAATTGGCCGATCACTGCATCCTCGCTGTATACGTCTCTGAGGGTGAATCAAACCAACTCGCAGGATTTCAAACATATGTTGTTGAGGAAAATAAAATACGGGAAAAAAAAAGTTTATCAGCGGGCTCCTACATATGGCCATAGAATACAAATGTTGTTTTTTTTCACATAGTTTTTTTTTTTCACATAATATGCAATTTTGATCACAAATTAATCCATACGCCAGGGGCGTGCAAAGGGCGCAGGCAATGGAGCCGCCCCCCCCCCCACACACACGCACACATACGCACACAAAACACGCACTGAGTCAAGCGTTTGCCCTTTGAGTGGGCGTGGCCTATGCAAATAAAGGTGCAGCAAGCACGCCCTGTCATTTAGAATGAATTCCGATTCCACATTAGCATAATTTGCGAAGAAAATGGGCACGCCTGATGAGTCCGATGGTCATTTTGCACTTATTTCGTTCGTTTTAATTTGCTTTTATACAGAAAAAACCCCAACCTTGATTCAGTTTTAAATGTGTGGTATTTGTTGAGCGTGAGACAAAAAAAAAGGTCACAATAAGTATTGTCCTAAAAACTCAACAAAAAATCGCCACAAACAGATGAACGACCATCCACAAATAAAATTTAAACACAAAAATAAATAAATCAACCCTAAAATAGCTTACATATCGAAAAATGTATCAATTTCAAGGCTCCATTTCAACCGTACAAATAGATTTTACTGTCTCTGATTGTACAGTATATATTTTTTCTATTGATCATTTTATTTAGGTTTTTGCACTTTTTATGATCCATTGCAAATCTTGTTCTCGTTTCGAAAAAGACTTTTATGTTTCGCCTTCCCAATATGGAATCGATGCTGGCTGTTGACCAATCTGAAATTTGTGACGGATGACGACGAGAGCACATGTACAAGGGTGCAGGATGAGGGACTTTGTTCCAGAAAGACCCTGTCTCCAATCAGCCCGGTTGACCAAGGCGGAATCAAAGGCGACTTTACCCGTTTGCTCGCAACACCTCAAAATAAATTATGACTAGAAAGTGCCTTTGACCAATATATGTCTTCAAGGTTAGGCTCATACTCTGCCTATGTAGGCTGCGCTCAATCAGCAGACAAATGCAAAGTAGGACACCCAGTCAAAGATGCGCCCAGACAGAATAAATAAGCAGCGAACTCGTTTGAGAGGACGGCTCGTCTCCATGGCGCTGCTTTCTCGACGTGGAATGCTTTTTACGTGACAGCCAGCGTCTCCTCCTGCTTTTTTTTCCTCCCCCGTGAAGACAAAAGAATGTGTGGCAAGGCGCAAATATGAAACACAAGTGTGAGTTTTATGTGGGGTGGGGGGGGAGCAGCAAGCATCTTCCAACGCCCCCCCCCCCTCACCCCCTCACGGATCGAAGCCGTAGTCCCGCCAGCGCGTCCAGTCGTTCCATCAAAGGTTTGGCCTGCCACCAGTGCCGCATTGTTTATCCTCTCCAATAATAGCTGAGCACAGCAGGATCGGAGGAACTGTCCACCGGCGCGCTTCCTGCGCCATCATCCAAGGGGAAAGCGCGGCGTCCATTGTTTGGTCCCTCCACTAACGCCCCCCACTGACACGGTGACGCTTTCGAGGAGGAAGGCCGGTCTGGATGTTCTCTGCGGCGCACAGCGAGCGCAGGGCTCGAGTTTAGCCAAAAAACAAAGGCCATGATTAATAAAAAAAACAACTCCACTGCTCTCTGTGGTGCTTTGGCTCAGTGGTAGAGTGATGGAATGCCACACCAGAGGTTGGGTGTTTGATTCCCAATGTTTGCGTCAAGGTCATTCTTATATTTAACCACCATGTGCAGCTTTATTGAAGAAAACACAAAACAAACAAGAAGCTATGTGGTGGTGTGGCTATTGGGTAGAGAAACAATGTCCCAAACTAGCGGTCGTTTTCTTCGGCCAAAAATTTCTTCCAAAAACGCCTTACTAAACATGGTCGCTTTTTTCGGCTAAAAATTTCACCCAAAAACGCCTTACTATTATGGTTGTTTTTTTCGGCTCGAAACACCTTACTATTATGGTCGTTCTTACCGGCTAAAAATTTCGTCCAAAAACGCCTTACTATACATGGTGGTTTTTTTCGGCTAGAAACGCCTTACTATTATGGTCGTTCTTATCGGCTAAAAATTTCGTCCAAAAACGCCTTACTATACATGGCCGTTTTTTTCGGCTAGAAACGCCTTACTATATACATGGTCGCTTTTTCATCCAAAAACGCCTTACTATACAGTACATGGTCGTTTTTTGGGGGGCTAAAAACGCCTTACTAAACATGGTCATTTTTTTTCCGTCTAAAAACGCCTTACTATACATGGTCTTTTTTTCGGCTAAAAACGCCTTACTATCCATGGTAGTTTTTTTCGGCTAAAAACGGCTTCCTATACATGGTCGTTTTTTTCGGCTAAAAACACCTAAATACATGGGGGTTTTTTTTCGGCTAAATATTTCGTCCAAAAACGTCATGGTCGTTCTTTTCGGCTAAAAATTTCATCCAAAAATGCATTACTATTATGGTTCAGGGGTTTTTCGGCTAGAAACGCCTTACTATACATGGGAGTGGGGGGGGGGGTTCGGCTAAAAACTTCGTCCAAAAGCACCTTACTATTCATGGACGTTTTTTTGGGTCAAAACGCCTTACTTATACATGGTCTTTTTTGGTCGAAAAACGCCCTCCTATACATTTGTCGTTTTTTTCGTCTAAAAACGCCTTCTATACATGGTGGCGGTTTTTTGGCAAAAAATATTTTTCTCCAAAAACGCCTTACTATATTTACATGGTCGTTTTTTCGGCTAAAAATGCCTTAAAATACATGGTCGTTTTTTTTTTCGCCTAAAAAATTTCGCCCAAAAATGTCTTACTATACATGGTTGTTTTTTTCGGCTAAAAACGCCGTACTATATACATGGTCGTTTTTTTCGGCAACAAATTTCGTCCAAAAACGCCTCACTATACATGGTCGTTTTTTTGGGGGTCAAAAACGCCTTACATTGTCGTTTTTTTCGGCCAAAAACGCCTTCTATACATGGTCGTGTTTTTCGGCAAAAATTTTGTCCAAAAATTCCTTACTATATATACATTGTCGTTTTTTTGGGTCAAAAACGCCTGACTATACATTGTCGTTTTTTTCGGCTAAAAACGCCTTCTATACATTGTAGTTTTTTTCGGCCTAAAACGCCTTCTATACATGGTCGTTTTTTTCGGCAAAAAATTTCGTCCAAAAATGCCTTACTATACATGGCCGTTTTTTGGGGGTCAAAACGCCTTACTATACATGGTCGTTTTTTTTTCGGCAAAAAAAATCGTCCAAAAACGCCTTACTATACATGGTCGTTTTTTTGGGTCAAAAACGCCTTACTATACATTGTCGTTTTTTTCGGCTAAAAACGCCTTACTATACATGGTCGTTTGTTTGGGTCAAAACACCTTACACCTTATGGTCGTTTTTTTTTCGGCTAAAAACGCCTTACTATACATGGGGGTTTTTTTCGGCTAAAAATTTAGTCCAAAAACGCCTTACTATACATGGTCGTTTTTTTGGGTCAAAAAAGCCTTACTATACATTGTCGTTTTTTTCGGCTAAAAAGCCATACTTAAAAAAAATCTTTTTTTTTGGCCAAAAAACGCCCCACTATACATGGTCGTTTTTTTTCCCAGCTAAAAACGCCTTACTATACACATGGTCGTTTTTTTCGGTCAAAAACGCCTTACTATTTATGGTCCTTTTTTCCGTCTAAAAACGCCTGACCATACATTATTGGTGTCAAAGTCATTTCACATGGTGGGCCACATACGGCCTCGGTAGACGTCAAATGGGCCGGACCATTAAAATGATACCATACTTTGCTACAAACAACTAAAACAATATGTCTTTCCTTTGTTTTCGTATAAAGAAGCACAAGGACATTCGGAAAATGTTGAAATTTAATGAACGTACAGTATCTTTCACAAAACATTTCATGAAGCACCTTACATTTCCTTCAACAAATGTGCAATTTACTTTTATAATTCACATATATGCATTGCAACTGATCCCATTGATACAAACTTTAACAAGTAATTGGTATTGAAAAATATAGTAATGCACTTTATGATTAAACCAGATTTGTAAAGAAAGGAAGCTTTAAACCATTTACACGTGCATATAAAATCTAAATGTAATTCCTGCCTACACCTTACAAACTAAGGAGAGTGCTATTGATAGCGTCTGCTGTCATGGGTCTGTCTCAGTGACGGACTGAGGCTGCTGTTGTCTTCTTCTCTGGTCAAAACAGTGCCCCCTAGCGGATACTCAATGATTTGCACCTTATTAAAAATATTAATTTTGTCTTTTATGTATTTTTTTTCATTTTTATCATGCGGGCCTGACTGAACCTCGCACGCGTGCGTGTGTGTGTGTGTGTGTGTGTGATGAATGGAATCCCGCATCGGTGTGCAATTGTAAAACAAGGCTGTGTGTTGAAAAAATAAATTTGAAACTGCATTTAAGGGTGGCTCAATACTGGCTGACCATATACAGGCCGGAGTTGTAAATTGATTTCTGGCCCAAAAACTTCACTCCACAACTGGACCTCATCTGGTTTGCCAGAGTCAAGCCAGTGCCTCCTTTGCCACTCCTGGGCCGTGTTCGGCCCACATGCATTATGCCAGTGCCGACTCAAGGCCAGCTGTGCCAGCTTCATGCCGAATCCGGGCCAGATACTTTTGCTGACTGGGTAGCAACCCGCATGTGCACATAACGTTATCTGTTGCATCCCACTTACCCCCCAACACTGAAAAGAAAAACAAAACGAAAGTAGATTAGAAGAAACCACCACACCACAAACACAAATACAGGCACAGTGAAATCGCATTGATCACACAGTCAACTCATGTGCGGTGACTTATGGTTAAACTATTTTTCTGTATCGTTAAAATGACGCCACGGAAACGACACGCTACCGGTAACGATTGTTACCATGAAATCCTAAGGCTTTCTGGAGGTTTTTTTTGTTTATTTGTTTTGACTGAGAAATTTCTTTGCGTCCCAAAAACGCACATTATTTGGAACTGTGCGTCCTGTGGGAAAATTATGCGTCTGGGACGCGGGACGCAGAGGTAACGAGATGGCTGAATCTCTAAACATTCTCTGAGTACTACTTTTATTACCACTCCCACTAATACTACATTAATTAATTCAATACCTTCAACTTCACAATAATAATAATAAATAATTAAATCAACCACGATTTTTAAACTACGTATTATCAATATTCATTATTCCAAACATGAGAAAGCATTCAGCAAACATAACTAGAATCGAGCAAAAAGACTCCCAATCCCAATGGCCAAACCCGGAAGTGAAGTGCCGACATTATTGACTCCAGCTGTAACGCAAATAACTTGGTTCAAACGAACATTCTAGTGCAACCACACAAACGTGACGACAGTGCAAAAATAACTAAATAAAATAGACCACTGTTACAGAAAGGCTTTACACGCTAATTAAACTGCCGATCGCGAACGGAACGAACCATGATTGAAACTAACTGTGATGCCGCTCTTTACACGTTGGACTGACTGTCAGTGACAGCCCCGCCCCTCTTAAAGCGCCAGATAACGTTATCAATGTGGGTTTCCCTGGGTGGATTTTGATTGATTTCTTTGTGATTTTTGCGGTCCTCTGGCCCACTTTATACCTGTGGACAAAGGATTAGGAGCTCCAATCCCTCGTTGTATCCGAGGACCGGCAACCCGTGGCCAAGGCCAAGGACCAAGGACTTGACTCCGAGGCCAAGGACCAAGGACCGCCCTTCGGTCATCGAGCCGGTCCTTGGCTCGAGGAACACATCACTTATATTAATCATCATTATATTAATCATCACTTAAATTATATTATTATATTCTATTAAATTCTATTAAAGTGACCAATGTCCTTAATCTATCAGTCTCCGAAACTGGTTGATGATTGACATTTTTTTGTCAATTAATTTCATCAGTGGTTAATTAAGTATTTATTTGGGTGTTGCTGTGCATCCGTACAGAAGAAGGAAGGTCTAACAGAAAAATTGTAGTTGGTTTCACTTAATTCCCGTCCCCTGCCATGCACCAATAATGATAACCTGTAACTTGATAACCGGAAGAAGTTACTGTTCCTCAAAGGGTTAAATCTTGCACTCAACAAATACTCCATATATTTTATAAAAACAACAAAAAACTACCTAATACTAAAACGAGGGCGGCATGGTGGTCGACCAGTTCGCGCGTCGACCTCAGTGCAGAGGTACCAGGTTCAATTCTGACTCTGGCCTTCCTGTGTGGAGTTTGCAAGTACTCCCCGGGCCTGTGTGAGTTTTCTCCTGGTACTCCGAGTCCGTACGAATACGTACAAATTGAAGAAACAAAAGTCAAAACAAAATAAAAACCAAGGCGAATGAAAAATGCAAAATTATTGCAACCCTTGTTAGGCCAACATCACACTCGCTGTTTCTCATCCGATTGTTTTACATTTATGGCCTGCAAGTGTTTTTCATCCAAATGTGATTATGATTTTACTGCGGTGCTAGTGTGGATAAACAGCTGTGTGGCAACTGCCAAAAACGGAATACCCTCGTAAGAGATGCCCCGTGTCAACATGGAACACCGTGTCCATTTAGAGTTGCCTGGCTAACGGCTTACGCTTCCACGGAAGGCAAGTTAAGCACAAGATGGCCACTGTCGGACGATCAACATTTAGATGGCGCGACAGGTCAAAACAACTGAGTGAGATCAAGACTTGCCCGCGTAAGATGAATTATACCCCCGCTCGTTCCAGCCGACACTTGGTCCAAAAAGTGCTGAAAGGCACGCTAACGAGGACAATGTGATTCCAACGCGAGATTCATTCAACGGAGCGAGAGGGGTTTCGCGTTGGGGGTCACACGTCAGAGCGTGTAAATCTAAATCTAAAATAAAAGGAGGTTGTTTTTTTTCGGGGGAGTTGATTTTAATAAAATTCTGCAAACTCACAGCAAGCAAAAGCGACGTGCATTCTTAGCTTTGTAACGCTAACTTTAGTGAGCACGCTATTTTTGGAAGCACATAAGGGGCCCTGTGGGGGGGGGGTTCTTCTGCTGGAAGGGATGTGGAATCTAAGTCAATAAAACATCTTGAAATGTGAGCTAAGTTCAGTCAAAAAACAACTGTGACCAATATATCACTGAAATGACAGTCAACATAGTTTAATGTTTTGTTGGCGAGGGAAGGGGAATTTATTTTATTTATTATTTGTAATGATCCTTGCATGTGTAATGCGCAGTGCGCAAAACCAACAGTCGCAGTTCGACAAGGTGAGTTTGTTGATTCCAATTCCGCGCATCTTTGCATATCCATTGCGAACTAAAATGGCAGACTTGTGGGGAGTTATCAATAATGGCTTCTAGAGATTTTTTTTTTGGGGGGGGGGGGGTTCCAAGTGTGTTCTCAAACGTTCTGTTGTCTGTGAAGGCAATGGAAATGGCCTGAAAATGTGGTCGGCTTCAAACCAATTTCCAGTGTCATTTCTTTAAAAACTTTTTTTTGGTGGATCTCCTTACGAAAGACATGCCTGCAAAATTTTGAATTAATGTTTGACAATTGAGCAGCACCCATCTGTCTTTTACAACAATATACGCGCTTTCGAATGTGACAGCAAGCGGACGAAATTTAAGAAGAAGAGGACCATTCCAAAAGACCAAATTGACTCAAAAATGTCTGCTTCAAACCAAAACATGAAAATGCATGAATATTTGGGAGAATTGCTTCTGAAAACTTTTTTCGTCGGTCAATCATCATAAACATGCCAACCAAATATGTTGTTTTGTGAAACCAGCTTTGGGGGCTGCAACCCCCCACCCCCACAAAAAAAAATATAAGGGTGCGATACAGACCCCAATGGTGAACCACCAAATTTTGCTCCCATGCCTCGACCACGTGAGGCCAAAACCAAAATATTTCACAATTTAGCATCGTCCATCTGTCAAGGTAAACGTGCTTTCAATGTGTTAACAATTGGACATTTTTTCAAACCAAAATGCCAGCCCATGTTTCTTTTCAGGAATGACTCAAGACATTTTTTGTGGGTCTTACTCATGATTGACGTACATAACAAGTTTCGTGTTGCCACGTGAACTGGTTTCAGGGGCTACATTTGCCCCCAAATTCCTAGGTACGGAAGTCATCAATGCCGAGTCATCAAACTTCACCTCCATGCTCCGCCCACATACAATGACAAATCCCAAAATGTTTAGGGTTGCCCATCTGTCTAGCATACGTGCTTCAAATCTGCTCGCATCAAACAAATTCTCTCGGAAGAGCTCATCGTTGAAAGACCCTGAGAAATGACCAAAATGACCCAAATATTTCAGTCCCGAACAAAATGGCAGAACTTCCTGTGTCGTCTCAGCATGGCTTCCAAGACTTTTTGGTGGTTCTACTCGACTAAATGTCATGTTTCTAAGCGAAACTGCTTTCACTCCTTACCTTAAGGCCGGGGGAGCTGATGACATAATGGAAATAATGATCCGTTTTTTTCTTCTTCTTTTTTTTTAAGATAAACTTGAGCATCACAAAACACGCACTTTGGCAGCCTCGCTTGCGCTGCTCTTCTGCGTTTCATTAGGCCACAAAAGAAAAAAGGCCAAATGGCACCAACAGTGTCAGACTGTTCTTGGAATAAATCACACTTGATAACGCCTCGACAATGCGATGAAAGTCTTCGCCGCTGACTAACTGGCCTCGTCACATTTGGAGTCACTGGTCTTCGCATTCTTCTCCGGATAGCGGCCACCGTTAGCTTGCGACTGACTCGCCGGGAACAAAATGTACATTTGCTAAAAATAAGAACGCTAGGTAGCTCCTAAGTACAACAGAAGAAATTCTCCAATGGTCTCATCATCAAGCTCTTCCTTTTTGCTAGTATCGTAACAGCCTCTCTGTCGCATGGCATCGTGAGACGCGAGGCCCGATCCAAACTACACAGATGCGCGCGTGTGTGTGTGTGTTGTGCGAGGTCCTATTTTTAGCGACGCATTTACGACAAAGTTCTTTGTTTTGCTCCTGTGTGGACAAAACCTACTGACTATTCATAGGCCTTGATTTTCTGTAAACATACTGTACATAAACGTGGACGCACGCAACATCGCAGAGAGACAACGGGTACGATTCTACTGGCATGCTAACGTTAAAACTCAGACTCTATGCCAAGCCCGCATTTCAACAACAGCACCAAAAAGTATTATTTGTCAAGCGGAGATAGACACCACATTCCTACCTCCACCACTTGACCGAAAATACAATCTACTTCTTTTTTTTGAGTCACCTTCCATTAAAATTAACAACCGGAGATTAGCGGCTGCGCAGTTACAGGGAATATAAAGACAGTCTAGGCACAAAGATAGCTACGCTAGATATTTATTAAAATTTTGCTATATTGCTCCGTTTCCCCATCAACACCTCGAAGTGGGTCATCAGACGTGTATTTTAGCCTGCTACCTTTTTTTTTGTTAGCACAGGCAGGCTAATAGTAATGCACCCTGTAACCTTGATAACATGATAAGCTGTCCGCTGTAGTAACCGCTGTCTCTGAAAGGGTTAAAGTAAAATATAAAGACTATCAAAACACAGCGGCCGTGGCTCAGTAGGTCGAGTGGGTTTATTTCATCATAGTGTAAGCGTAGGCTAATAAAATGTGATTTTAAGAGGCCCTACATTAAAAATGTGATTAAAAAATAAATCAAGCTAGTCCACAAACCTAATGTTGACATCCTCCCTGATTGAATTTGGTATGCGCTTGCTTGGAATCCACACAATCATGAGTCATTCCCCCTTCATCGGAACAGCTTACATGTGTGCTTATAAATGTAAACTATGTGACACGTGTGACATCTCTACACGATGCAATTGATGCGCTCTTGCGCATAGCGCGCGCTAATTCAAACCTTTCCATCTGGGGGAGTAATAAAAGACAGGCGGGTGCCTATAAATAGAAGCGCGGGGTCTAAGAATATCCCGTCAAGTGGGAGGCGACCAGCGTTTCTGCGCTCACGTTGTGTTCTACTGACCCGGCGGCGCGCATTCCAGACTGATGTGCGCTCGCTCCGATTGAGAAAACAACATTCTCGGCGCTCAAATTGTTCATGTATATTTGCAGGTAGGGTCCCGCTCGAGGTCGTTAATTGAAGATGACGCTTAGCGGGACCCCACCGGGGAGGGGGCCTCGAAGCTCACAGGAAGGTCTGGTGGAGTAATAAATTATACTGGCCACATCAATCACTCCATGTACACTCACAGGACACTTTATTAGGTACAATTTCTCAATCAAACGTAGTGGGGGTCAAGCCCATAAACACGTTTTATACGCATGCTTTAGTGGAAAAACAATGACCGCATGAAGTTAGCTTCGGTGGTTTGTGTGGATTTATAGTTAGGTAAACACAATTGAAAACTCAAAGACATGCTACAGTTAATAATAACAATAATAATCCAATTGTACTCAATAAAAGTTGGAGGAAAAAAAAGCTTGACCAAGTGCTTACACGTCTGATTTTGTTGATTCAAGATGTGATGCAATAGTATAATAGTATGATACTGTATTTCATGTTCTTTGTTATCTTAAACCAGATGTCAAACTCAAGGCCCCGGGGCCAGATCTGGCCCGCCACATCATTTTATGTGAAAGCAAATCAAGCATATCAACTGACATGATCCTTTCTAAAATGTCAACCAAAATTTTTAATCCTATATGGAATAAATAAGATATATATTCTAAGCATTTTCTTGTAGCCAAACTCCTCATGATAGTAATTTCGACCATAGTTGAATCAACAGTTATTCTTGACTTCTTGATATGGTTTCAAGTCATAACGGCCCTCCAAGTGAAACGGTAACTAAAATGTGGCTCGCGCCAAAAATTAGTTTGACACCCCGTTAAAACTTAATACCTTTCAGGGACAGTGTTTACAACAGTGGACAGCTTATCGTTTTATCAGGTTACAGAGTGCATGAAAGGGTGAAAATGTTCATGTTGAATGATGTAAAAGCCCAATAAGGCCATTGTCAATGCTTCAAACATCTTATTTGTTTTAGTGAAGGGATTGCTAGCGCGGCTAAATACGCAAAACGAAACATAAGCAATCATGAGCGTAATAACAAACAGACGCGTCAATAAAAAGGAGGCTTTTTTTTTAAGGCATCTTTGGATAGAGCTCAATTGTAAAGAACGATGATTGTAAGAAGATGAGGGTGAGTCAAATGTTTTGATAATGTGTCATAAAAGAAAGCATTTTATGATTTCAAAAATGGGGGAAAAAAAAACATTTGCGCGTGGCCGACAAACACACTGGCTCCATTAACATGCGACAAAAATAAAAGCCATTCCTGCAGTGACACGAGGTGAGGATGTTGTTGGCCAGGAAAGTTTTTTTTAATTTTTTAATGTCTTTTTTTTTTTTTTGTTAAATATGAAAAATAAAAGTTGAGCCAGTCATGGACGAGAAGCACGCTCGCGGTGTTTTGAAATAACAAGACGAGGCGGCCGCACGGCACGCTGCTACGCGTCATTAGGATCATTCGTCACATGGGACTTCATTTATTTCACGTTGACATCAACAAGCTGACCATGTTTGGAGGCGACGCAACGGAAGCGTCTCAGGTTTCACGACTTACTAACCAGCAGAGGGAGCTCTAACTTGCACTAAGGAACTAATGAGTTGGCCGACCTCGATGGGCTGCCATAGAAATAGAAACAGTAAATGACAAGGAAGTAATAATAATAATAATAATAATAATAATAATACATTTTAATTATAAGTGCCTTTCAACACACCCAAGGACACTTAACAATAACAAAAAACACCAAACAATACGGGTTGATTGCGCGTAATTAAAATGCATGACGCTAATAGTTGATCGTCCAGCGTGAGCGAGTGAGCGCGAGTTGTGGCCTACAGCAGTTTCTTACAAGTGCTCTCAGTTTACCGTATCGTGTACTGTTCACATTTGCATTTTCGATAAAGCGCATCCATACGACAATGTCGACAGTGCGTGCCGTTGCCGTAGCAATGCAGAGGCCATTCAAGGGCGCACAAGCGCTCGGAGCCCACCTAAGGTGAGTAAAGCCATGCGGCGACACGTATCGCCATTAATGACCCATGACACCTTTCGACCTTTTTCAGCCACAGTCGCGCTTACCTCCACTTCATCTGCAAGGTCAGCAACTTCCTGTGTGAGGATTTCAACTTCCTGTTGAAGGCCTCGCAAGTCTTCAGCAGCAGCAGCAGCAGCAGCTGGGAGAATCACAAGTAGATTATTTTTCAAAATCGTTCAGACCTACTCTAAAGCCAGGGTCAAGGTTTTAGGTTGTAGCGTTAAAGTTGGCCTTGAATCCTGGGTTGGAGTTTTAAACAAGGCAAAGTCACGGTTTCGGTTTCCAAGTATGCCTTGAAGCCATGCTTGAGGTTTCAAAGTCGGTTAGGTCCTCAAAGTGAGGTTTTAAGCCAAGGTGAAGGTTTCAAGGTAGGGGTTCTAGTCAAGGTTGGGTTTCAAAAAATAAATGTTAGGATTTAAAATTACAATTTGAAGCCGGGGTTCGGGTTTCAATATGTGTTTCCAAGTTAGGGTTAAGATTTCAAATTAGGGTTTCAAGACAGGGTTAGGGTTTCAAATTAGAGTTTCAAGACAGACTTATGTTTCAGTTTAGGGTTCCAAGCATTGGTTAGGGTTTCAAATTAGTGGTTAAAGCCAGGGTTTAGGTTTCAAAGCGTGGTTTCAAGCCAGGGTTAAGGTTTCAAGTTAGGGTTCAAAGCATTGGGTAGGGTTCCAAAAAATGTTCGGGTTTCAAATTAGTGCAAGATTTCAAGTTAGGGTTTTTGGTCAGTTTCAAAACATTGTGAGTATTTCAAATTAAGTGTTTAGGTTTCACAGTATATTTTCAAGCCGGGGTTAAGGTTTCAAGTTAGGGTTAGGGCTTCAAGCACTGATTAGTGTTTCAATCAAGGGTTAGGATTTCAAGATCAAGTTTGGGATTAGAATTAGGGTTTCAAGGCATCGTTTGGGTTCGGGCGATTTCGGCCCGGGTTAAGGGTTAAAAAACAAGGTGAGGGTTTTAAATGTGGAGGTTTCAAAACCAGGATTAAGGTTTCAAGATAGGGTATCAAACTTGGTTTCTAAAAAGGGTTAATATTTCCAATTCGGGTTTCTGTTTTAGGGTTGCGTTTCAAGCCAGGATTAGTGTTTCAACTATATTCCGTTGTTTCTAATTTCCCACATCCTGTTGAGGTTTTTGAAGCTGCAGAGGGAAAGACATTAGAAAGAAAAATGTCAACGTAAACAGCGCCTAAGCACTCATTCAATCCAACTTATGCAAACGAAGCGAAAAACAACCATGTGCGCTAACCGTTGCTTGCGGCACGCGTGTACTGTACCGTTGCCGCTCATCTTTTCCGGATGCTTCTGCTCTCCATGTGGGGTGACATCAAGTGTCCCGCAGCCCTTCCCACTCGCGCTCTGGCATTCAGGTACCCCCCCAATGCTCGCCCCCCCCCCCCTCTCCTCCTTGCTGCCTCTATAAAAACTCGCATGTCCTCAGCGTAAAAGTCAGACTTCCACACATACTAAAGACGACGACACCACCGTCCTTTTCGTCACCTTGCCAACTCACTCGGAAATTTCAGGTAGGAGATTTTTATTTCTTATTTGCACCCGTGCGCGTCTTCACCTTTGGACTTTTTCTGGATTTGTTTTTAAGTCACCTGGGATGGTCAAAAAATAGGATGGGATGAATGTTGATTTTTTTTGTGACAAATTTGTGGTTCAAATCATTAATGAATGCTTTTGATCGCACTTTTTGGGGGGGATTTTAGAATTTAGGATGGTCGCCTATGGCCCGCAGACCACAGCATGACCACCCGTGTTAAGAGTAGGCCTGGCAGTGAGCCGCATTAAATTCAGGAGATCATCAAAGACGGTTTATTAACTTTTTTGAAGCTGAGAACTACTTTTGGACTATTAATGAGAAGGGCACTCTTCAATATTTTTTTTTTCAAATGAGCTTAATGTGTGATAAATAATTAATTATATTATTTGATGTGATGTCACCGATCGTGTTAATGATTTGTCTCAACGATTAGGAACCAGATAAATGTATGTGACACTTTATTCCCATAAATGTTCGCCTGTGTTTACGTTTTCAAATGACTCCTTCTATGACATTCCTGGACTGGAGGAAAAAAAAAAAACGTGCAAGTGAATTGACTCCATTTTATTTTGTCAAGCGGTTGCGCAAAATAATCATCTAGACCCAAGAACAGTAGTTAAAAAAAAAAAAAAGGATCAGGATCCAGATGATTTTATTTTGTGCGACTGCTTGACAAAATACAATGGAGACAATTCAATGAACCTTTTTGGGGGGAAATCGGGGGGGGGGGCACTTACATTGGTGAGCTCTCATATCAGATCTGTTCAAATGAGTGGGGGTCGGCAAAATAATTTCCAACAAATTATTATGTTGTATCATTTTATATGTAATAATTGTCCCTACCTTTTCTTTGGACCAATTAGTTTTGACGCATATCGTCATATAAATCAGATTCATGAGTAAGTACTTTTTTTTTATTACTACAGTTAAAAAGTCCGATTTTTTTCAAGAAAGTTATAACATACGGTATGCACCTATATTTTCGAGAATAAAGGCATCGAAAAAGTGCACTATTGCAATCACAATAGATAAGGTTGTATTTGTAAAATTCAGTTTGACTTTAATATACTCTTACCATTTAAATTCCCTTGCAGGGTGAATAAAGCAGTGAATTATTATAAATTTACATACATTTACAGTGTATGCAAATACATTTTTGAAAGATTAATCTTTTTTTTTATCCTGACATCTTTGCTATTGTAACTTTTTTCTTGGAAAAAAAAACATCACATTTTTTATTCCCACAATATTGCTTTTATCAGTATTTATTTTTTTAATGAGATTTGAAAGGATGTAACCTTTTGCCTTTTTTTTCCCCGATCAAAATTGGGCTTTTTTTTTTTTTTTAATTCTCATGGCTATTTGGGCTAGGTTCGTGCTGATCCTGCTGGCATAAGCCCAAAGTCACAATAACAACACAACGAACATTTTTGCCCTGAATCTAAAAAGTTTCACAACAGTTCTGACTCGCTTGTGCTCTTTCATCCCTGGCAGTTTTGTTTTTTTCTTCTCGCCGGCCCCCCCACCAACATGAGGCTCGCGCTGCGCACGCTCGTCTGCTGCTGCGTGTTGATCGCGGTGATGCCGCTGGTGAGGAGCGCCGTTGCAAGGAAAAGGTGAGTGCTCACATTGTTTTTAGCTTAATTTGGGAGCTCATGCGGTCATCTGCGCTGACACTGAAATGATGAAAGCTCAGAATCGACGTCGTCATTGCAGCTTGCGGTTGAAGGGCTCCTCAAACTGAATTGAGTAGGAAGTTTTGTGTTTCATGCTGAGTCATCAAAATTGTCATTCTTCAAAATCGAAAATGGACTCATGTCTAGTAGAAGTTTTCTTTCAAGGGCCTAAGGAATCGTCAAAACAACCTCCAAATATTTATTTCCAACTTACTGGGTCCAATTGGACCGACCAAATTTCACATTGCTTGAAGTGAAACTGGCATTGTGGCTTCATTTTCAAAATCGAACCCACGGTGACTCGTCAAGCTTGCGTCCGAATGCGCTCAAGTCAACTCAAATTCCTCACAATTTCGTGTCATCCATGTCCAAAACCTCATGGACAAGTTTGTCTTTAAACAAAGCCAAAGACCCCCAAATGGCTACTTCAAAGGAAAATAAGAAGCCTTTTTTTTTGTGGGTCTACCTACTCATGATCGACATGTTCATTAATCTTTTATTTGGATAAGTGAAACTGGTTGACTGCTGAATTTTCTTGATTGGGCTACAGATCCAGTGGCGATTCATCAAACTTTGCCTGCATTCTCGACCCACATGCACAGGGACGAAAACTTAAATTCTAAACAATATACATACACGCTTCACTTTGGTAGCAATCGGAATAAACCACAAATGCCTTCAAAGGACCCGCTAGAAATGACCAAAAATGTACCACAAAATGATCACACAAAATGCAAAACTTCCTTTGTTATACTGGGAATGGGCTCTTGAGAATTTTTTTGTGGGTCCACACAGGATGAACATTCCACTCAAATGTGATGTTTCAAGTGAAACTGGCTTTGGGCGCTTGACTTGCAAAAATTTCAAGGACGCAAATAGCCAAAATGGGCCGAAAATGCTGCTTCCTACTGAACGAGACAGATGACCGCAGTCTTTGTTCAATAAATTGCTCAGAACGAAACAGAGGCCTCATGTTACTTCGCGTTTGTGTCAGGTTCAAAGGGCGTTTGCTGATCAAGAGGGACCTGGCCACGGTCCACGTCCACATGGAACCATCACAGCGGGACGGGGACACAAAAACTGAATCGCCGGACTCCAGGTAGACAAATAGAAAGATTCAAGTACAGTCAAACTTCGGTTTTCGAACGTCTCTGTTATCGACCAAATCGGATTTCGACCAGAAAATTTGATATTTTTACACCTTGGATTATGACTGAAAACCAGTTTTCGACCAAACTGAGCAAACCCGAATACGCCAAACGACTCCTTTCGTCTTCCTTACACGAGAAAGTGACGCTTCCCGTTTGTTGTGATTTACACAAATCTGACTGGTTTTGTTGTTGTTATTTCTGCATAGTGTATCATGGGCAAATAAAATAGTTTTGGATTTCGTACAAATCGCTTTTCGAACAGCCTTGTGGAACGGATTATGGTCGAAAACCGAGGTATGACTGTATTCTCTCAGGATGGACATCTGCACAATCCAAATAACTTTTTGACTATTGGTTTAAAAAGAAATGCTGGATGACAGTAATGTGCTAGATAAGCAGCGGCAAAAATACGTTTCGCGACACATGAAGCCATCTGTGATAAAAATTTGCTGTTAAAGACATCATGCAAGCAGAACACAAGACCATCTTGAACCACTTCAGGGACAGCGGTTACTGCAGTGGATAGCTTATCATGTTATCAGCAACAAATATGTCATGTAGCTGCTGGGGTATAAAAAAAAACAGACGCACGCAGGATTTTGGGGCGACCACCTGCCTGTCAACAAGAACTCGAAAGACTTCATCTCTTTTTTTGTAGACTGTTACTAAACATCAGAAGGCGACGCTCACCGTCCAAAACCTCCGGCTGCTTCCTGTTTTCGTGCTCCTACCACGACCTCATCCACCGCCTGAGCCAGATGCACGACAACAACAAAAAGGTGCCCACCGCCCCAAAAGACAAGATGATCGCCATCGGCCGCCGCCGCCGGGGCGCAGACGAACCCACGGACGCGCCCGGGCCGGAGACGATCCCTTGTTGGGTGTGCTTGCTCACCACAGACAAAGGACGGACGAGGAGTGAAAAGGACCGGCCACGCCCCACGCAGCAAGCGCCATAGATGGCGAGGGCCGATGGAACTGAGAAAGAGTGTATGAGCTGGAGAAGACGACATCGCCGGAAGCATTTGAAAGGAAATGAACTGCTTGTGGAGGGGAAATTATTAAATATGTAATGAGCTGAGTCATAGTTACAAAAAAATATATATTTTAATTGTGTGTTGATATACTTGTGCATCTCTGTAATTTTGAATGTGGTGGAAAACAGAATTTATTTCAGAGTTCATTTCAAAAAGTGAATTTTATACATCACAGCAATCCACCAAAAATGCACTAATTTTATATATATATATACACACACAGTATATATTTTTTGGTGGGAGATTATCTTGCGGAACCCATCCACAGAATTTAAATACTGTACTCTTTTTCACCCAGCAGCACGAGATGGCGCCAAAGCTCTGTCTAATCTGCAAAGTAGGAAATTAGAAATCAGAGACGAGGCAAAAGTGATACATCTCGCCACAGAAACAGAAACAAGCATTGTGTGTATGTCCTGGAGGAGTTTAGCCTGGGATGTTCAGGCGAGTCATCGCCGCACGCATCTCACGAGCTTCGGGTGCATTTTTTAAAAAAATCCATTCATCTGTAAATTGTTCAGTTTTAGGAAGAAAGTCGTAAATTGAGTTTGCAATGATGTCGGAACTGTTTTACAATCACAGTTTGGGGTAGATACAGTATTTGAGCTTGTTATTCACAGTTCTCGCCGTTCCCGGTAGGAAATGGTCAATTACTGGATATAGAGAGCCACTACACATAGACTGAATATTTGTATTATATATATATTATATATATATATATATATATTATATATATATAAAAATTAGTTGAGTCACTTGGAAATCTGCTTTTTCCTCCCTGTTCTAATTTATTGAAATGCACTTGTATACATGTGTCCCCCCCATTGCTTTTTGCTTGTGTTTCCGCTTGTAACTTCAGTGAAGTATTTGATCTTTGTAAGGACTTTTTATACAGCTCTTGTATTTGGATAGCTGTCCCTAATGAAGTGTCCGATGATTGCATCGAGCAAGAAGGCCACGCGGACGAGGTGAGGGGAGGAGCGGCATGCTGCCATCTAGCGGTCAAATTGCAGGCCTGCAGTTTGCATGTTGTCAAACTGCTTCTTTTCATATTTGAATGTAATAAACCGCTCACATCGTGCTCATGTACCGGCAGTAAAAGCTACAATAGTATCAAGTTGTACTAGCCGCTTCTCAGAAATGGTAAATGGCTGTCACTTACATAGAGCTGTTCTACCTCGGGGTTCTCAAGTCGCTTTGGATACACGATGCAACAACCACAACAATCTATTCACTATTAACAGGCAACGGGAGGAAAAAAAAGGAAAAAGGGAAAACAGCAACGATTAGAGCAATCCAGGAGGGCATTCTGGCCCAAGGTGAATGGAGATGCGTCATACTGGTCTAAAAAAAAACTAAACAAAAAACAACCCTTTTAACAGTCTATGTATTCATTCATAAGTACATTTTTTTGGTACAGCATATTTGGTACAATCGAGTTTTACTATCAAACATATGAAGCGACATGCAGCTAACTCGAGGCAAGGTAACATTGATAAGAAACAAAGAAAAAAGGCAAGGCAAAACTTTACTGCACATCGTTATTATTCTATATTGAGACAATTTAGCAGCAAAAGTTGGACAAACACTCAGTCGCTGATGAAGTGGTCCTTCAACTTACGAGGTGGGTCGACAGACATCATTTTTTAAATAGGAGCTATTGTTTGTCCATTTTATTTATTTATTTGTCCCGAGTTATGGCCAAAAATGTGTGACGATCACTTTATATCTTAAAGCGTATGCAAGTGTGAAAGTCCACATGCTGTTAACTTTCTCCTACTTGCTGCGCTGCTCCGTTTTCAATTTGGGGACAGAAAGTGAGTTAGCCACTTTCCCAGTGCTACGTTGCGCATTGAGGCAGGTGGGGTAAGCTGTGGCTCTTTTGCACAAGAGAGGACACGCGCTTTCAAACTGACTGATTTCGCCAGGGCCTTACGACCTGATAGTTGACTTCCGCATTGGAGAGGAAATTATTATTTTTTTAAATGAAGCAATTCGTTCCTGCGGTTCAAGATAAGAGCTCTATTTACAGTACAAGTTTTTTAATCTTACATGTTTTAAACACTTGGCCCCATTATTACTATTTTTATCATTATTTATTTTTACAACAGGGGTGCCCAACCTTTTTCGACCAAAGATCTACTTTTTGATCAACCAAAAACTCATGACGTGCAAGCCCGATCCTAAATAAAACCAAGCGGCCCTCCCCTTATGAGCCTTCATCTAAAGAAGCATCATACAAAGCTTCCTGCTCAACTTCCTCTAGCAGGACTTGAAGCTCACCGAGGCTCTCTGCAGGATTCCACATGCGCAGTAAGTAAAACTGTCGGTTTTAAAATTGGGCAAATGTCTGGCGGGTAGATAATTATTTGCACTTTCCCCCTCAAACAAATACGTATTTCATTCATTACTCAGGACACATAAGAGTTGTGTTGCAAATTGTTGATTCATTCTTTATTTTTATTTTGAGGGGGGGGGGGCTTTATCATGTAATTGTTTGGCTCAACACAAACTTACATTGTTAACCAATATATAAGAAGTAGGTCAACAAACAGGAAGTAAACAGTAAATGAAGCCTGCTGACTTCCTTAACCCTCGTTGTTGGTTATAGACTAATTGTAAATTAAACGCTGTTATAGTTTGAGTCGTGTGCATCGGAGCGACATGCAGATGTAAGATGATTTAATAAAAACATATCTTAAAAAAAGTTACATTTTATATCTAGGAGAGAGAGAATATTTTAAAATATTATTTCTACAAGTCAAGTCAAGTCAACAGTATTTATAGAGCACTTTCAAACAGCCATCACTGCATACAAAGTGCTGTACATGGAGCAATTTAACATGCATAATAAACAGTAAGACAAATCGGTAATAAAGGCGGTAGAAAGCACCAGACAGTAAAATCAAGAACAAATCTAAGCCATGCTGAGTCGAATGCCAAAGAATACAAGTGAGTTTTGAGGAGGGCTTTGAAGATGGGCAGCAAGGAGGCTTGCCGAATGTTCAGTTGGAGGTCATTCCAGGGAGAGGGACCAGCAACAGAAAAGGCTCGATCCCCTCTGAGCCTCAGTTTAGTTCTTGGTACTTCTAACAAAGACTGGTCCACAGACCTGAGGCGCCGGGCAGGTGTGTAGGGGCGGATGAGCTCAGAGAGGTAAGGTGGTGCGAGATTATTAAGAGATTTGAAAACAAAGAGCAGGATCTTGAAAATAACTCTAAAATGAATGAATCTACAGATGCATGTGTGGATTTGTTTCAATGTGACAGAACAAGAGGCTTTAATAAACAACCTTGATAGGAACAAGCGCTCCATTGATGCCGGTGCAATTGACTGAATCATCTGGCTGACATCTTCGATCATTTTGGTGAGTGTCTAGCTCACGTTGTGCCCGAGTCAATGTGGGTGGAGGAATAACGGGGGGCCGATTGCCAGCGAAGGGCATCAAAGTTGACATTCCGCTTGCAGCATGGGAAGAGCAGTTCCAGAGAGCTGGCATTTCCTCCAAGGCTCCAAATCAGCCAAGACTTGCCTTTAAAAGGAAAGCGGACGGAAAGTTCTATAGATAGCCTCACGCGAACGTGACGCAGCAAATTTACTGAAGGGGCTTTCTCTGTTTTTGCTTTTCACAAACTCCTACTTGGGCTCTGTACACACTTGTGTTTAAAATACCAGTGGAAAAAAAAACAGGTAATCCTTGAATTCCGCCAAAATATGAATTGGTGTCAAGGAAGTATGCTCAAGCGATTCAGCTGAACTGTTCTAACATCTTTGTATGTTAGTTTAGCCTGGTTGGGGGGTGGGATTTATGGACAGTCTTTGGTGTACAATGCAGGTACAGGTATTGAGCATTTTTTTTTCCCCAAAATCAAATCTGTCAAGCATTTACTTTTGTACAGACGAGTTTGAAAATTATATATTGTGTGTGTGAATGTGTGTGTGTGTGTGTTTTGGGTAAAATGCTCACTTTTTTTCATTCTTTGCGGCAGGGCTCAGCTCCTACACATTGCTGTATATAATTTCAGATTTTAAATCACATAAAAACATTTTCAGACATAATCAACCAGCCAGAACATTCAAAAATGCTCTGGCTGTATCATTCCAGGGGGAAGCTTTGCTTTTAGTTGATGGTTTGCAAAAAAACTGAAAAATAAATAAATAAAAAGTTCCCAATAGGTGGTGTGTTTTTTTTAAATTAATTGCTATAATATTTTGCAGCCGGACACCCAATCTACCCAGGAATCCCCAGCTTGAGGATAACTGCTTTAAGTAATCACGACCAGGTCGTACAGTGCCTACTACCCATGCCCAGTGGGAACTCTTGTTGGCCTTTGTTAGACCTCATGTGCAATCTTCCCAGGTCACAATGAGGAGAAGAGAAGGAATCCTCTGCAAGCAAGAATCCACACCTTGCCTTGGGAGAGGTCAGTGACTATTATCCTTCCACCTGGCGACTGTCAGCGGGGTGTCCAGAGCGTCTATTTATAATTCCAGCCACGGTCTCCACACCTAACATTGTTTTCCACCAACGCGCAGTAACTAGAGATGGCTAACACTCAAAACTATAAAGGAGTCCGTAAACGCCTCACTGTGAAAGCAGGGCAAAAGAAATATAAGCACTCATCACAATTTGAATGCGAGTCTCACGACATAAGCGCAAAACTTAAATGGTGTCCGTGTTGCGTATGTGCACACTAGGAAAACTGAGTGAAGCCAAATGACAAATGGAAGCTGTTTGATGCCACTCCTGGTTAAAGTGAACTGAAAAACTAAACTGAGGCATTTACATGTTGCGTATTTGACTGACTAACATCATTTTGATCGGTAGTCTGCGGAACGATCGCGGGGGGTGTGAAGAATGGTAAAGAACGGGAATACGGAGCGCCATGAGAAGCATTTTAAAACGGTACACGTGAGCTACAATATGCATGCACGTGTGGTAGCAGTTGATCGCTTGAAAAGTAGCTCTTCAGTGAAAAAAGGTTGAGCACCACTGCTTTAAACAGTTGATATTTGAACAAATGGTGCAACAACACATGTAGACAGACAATATAGCAATACTCCCAGTCGTATATTATTTATGCTCTTGCAACAACAAAAAAAGACTAATATTACCACAACTATCTTGCAATGGTCTTCGTGTTCCAACCTCAAATCTACATGTATTACATATAGATGTCTTATACTGCCTCCTGGTGGCCAAAGCACATACACTAGAAGGAGGAGCACAATTCAGACTTTCTCATGGTTTCGTTATTAGTTAAGAGCCTCGGCGTCCCTCCTTTGCGGGCCCACCCCGAGTTGTGACATCGCCACCTGATTTAGTCCCCCCCCCACCTTCGCCACGACACTCCCAATGGCCTAAAATAGTCCAGATGACCAGCGCATGAACAGCCTGGCCTCAAAGTCTAGTGAGAGTGAGTGAGAAGGATACCAGTTGAGAAACTATCAGCTCCGAGAAACAAGTTGGACATTTCCAGAAGAGGCCGGAGCAAACGATAGAAGTGTTGCCCAAGAAGGGTGAACGCGTAGAAGCAGGCAGCATGGCCCAAACTACCACAGAAGGTAGGAAACAAACAAACCAAAAAATGTTGGGACAGTGAATTCAGGTTGCAAAATGACAGGAATTGTTTTTGTTGGAAACTTTCCATGGGAATGAAGGGTCGCTCATAATTAGTGATTTTAACTGTAGTTGGGGAAAACGTATTTTTAATGTATGTAAAATGTTACTATGTCACTCTTACTATCTTAGTTGTGTATACATTGTTTGAAAACCAACCGATGAATTGCATAATCTTGTATGAAGTTCTAAGTTATATTAGATGAGCAGGTCAGGTTTCGTCAATTTCCAGTGATGTAGGTCAAGGGCGAGTGAGGAATCGCTCAGCTGTCGCGTTGATGGCAGCCACACACGTGTCGCCTGTGGAGGCATATTGGCCGTGACGGACAGTGTGCGCCAGGGTGGCGGCACGTGTAAAGATAAAGTTACGTGTTAGCGCTTGGTGTGTCGAGAGGCACACGACTAACTAACAATCTAGGTTCCTGAACAAGAAGGGCAAAGGAGAAGTCAAACCGGTCAGGACAAAAGGAGCAGAACCGCCAAATCCGGAGGTCGAAGATGCGGCGCTTCCGCTTCGACGTCGCTTACGTCAGACTCATTGTTGACTTATCAACACAGGCCTAGCGCACCCTCTTAGGTTTTAATGTGATAATAACCCATCACATGGACCTGCGAAAATGTTTAAAAGCGCTGAAATATGCATGCCAGGCCAGCAGTTGGCGATGTCACTCTGTAAAGAATGACAACAAAATGACCTTAAGTATCCACAGCAACTGCTTGTCCTTAATTCCCAATGCGTGTTTGAATACCGTGAAACCCTCACGGTATTCACGTTTCACACCATCAACTTATTTGCGTTCTCTTGTCTTTAGCACGAACACTATAAACTGCAAAGTCACTCAATCTAACTCAAGAAATATAAAACAAAAGGTGTGACAAATTACGGGGAAGTGCACTGTACCACCAAAAGACTAAAACAGGAAGCACAGTATCGTAGCTTGCGCAACTTACGGCTAGCTGTGTGGTCTCAAGGAGGGTTCACGGGGTCTATTTTTGTTTACCACACGTGGGACACATAAAAGCCAGTGATACCCAAGTCCGGAAGGGGCATGTTTACAGGTATGGGGTTTCAAAACATGTCGGGTCCTCAAGTGAGGCCCCCACACTGATGTTATTTCCATGTCGGTGGCTACCAGATGTCAAGAAGTGTTACATTTTAACAAGTTGCTAAGTCGACTGTAAACAAGAGTTACACAAACAGCGGAGGGACCATGTGTCAGAGTCACCTCGACTGTTAATCGTGGCAAAGAAAGTGTCAGCATAAAATAAGATGGCGGGGCAGAAAGGAGGCAACTACTAAGGCACTGGAATGTAAACATGAACACACACAAGATAGAGCAGTGTGTCGTTACCACATCAGAGTCTACTGGGAGGCTTATTGTCGTTAAAGACGCGGTCTCCGCATTGCATCAACGTTTACAACGTGCTGAGTCTCCACACGTGAACCCGTCTGAGAAACCGTTATAGTGCTTTGTGTTTGCTGTCGCAGTTAGCCAGTAGTTCAATGATGCACTTTTAAACTAAAGCAATGTATCCGCCCCGAACCTTCAGCGGAGATGCCACGGCTCTTCCCAAAAATGTCCATGAGCGAAGTGGATGAGAAGGTGCGTCTGCTGGCCGAAAAGGTCTACGCTTCAGCCTTGAAGGAGGAGGATACCAAGGACGCCATGGCCCTGTTTACCGTACCCGAGCACTGTCCCATTGGCCTGCGGGAGCACCGTGAGCGCACCCTACAAAAAGAGTTGGCCGAGCAGCGGTCCAAGGAGACAGTCAAGAGGTCTGTCCGGGAAGACGGGCTCACCAGGCAATGACAGCCGGTTCGCTGGGTTTTCTCTTGAGTGATACCCGTTTTTCTCCTGTGCGTCACCAGGAAGAAGAACTTTATGATGAAGCGTTCCCAGTCGCTGTCCCTGCAGATTCCCACCGGAGACTGCGGCTTGTTGGCACCCTCGCCCGTGATGTCCCCAACCACACCCGAACCCGTTTTTTCAGAGAGCTTCCCCGACTTCCAGAGAGTGACAATCAGTGGAGACTACTGCGCCGGGGTAAACATGTCTGTCATAATCAACGACCTTCATGGTGACACCCTTCTGCAGCTGCTACTAGCTGGCAAAGGCCAAAGGCCCAAATAAAATGCTCACTGGGCGTTTTATTTAGGTTCCCAGGATGTAATACGGAATCCTTGCGCTTATTCTAGGTCACTGTCGATGATTATGAGCAGGCAGCCAAGAGCCTCCTCAGAGCTCTGGTGATCAGGGAAAAGTACTCCCGGTTGGCTTACCACCGGTTTCCCAGGATCATTGCCCGGTTCCTCCGAAACACAGAGGGGGAGAAGTGGCGAGAGGAGGACGAGGTCTTGCCAGGTGGGGAAACAAACTTTTTTTTTTTAGACCCTTCTCTTTTGATCAGGTAACAGCCTTTTATCGTTCCTTCTCTGGACCAGTAGACATCTGGCCGTTCCCCCGCAAAGACGAGGACCCATACTCTACGGAGAGCATTCCCGAGAACTTGGACTACGAGTTGCAGATGAAGGACGGCATCGTTCATGTTTACAACAGCGCAGAGGCCCTGAAACAGCAGCAGCCTCGCAGGCTCCCTTACCCGGACCTGGAGACCTTTGCCATCGACCTGAGCCACGTGCTGGCCATGATTGCTGATGGCCCCACGTAAGGACTACCTATACTACATGGTTGACAGCGTTGGTAGCTCGTAGGAAAAATGTAAAATATAAATTGGGATTTTATATCGGGCACAGATCGACTTTAATGGGTACTCGAGCTTCCATAGTCCCAAAAACGTTGTTAAAAATTTGAAGATTCAAACAGGTACGGCTGACTCTCCATTGTCTTGCAGGAAGACGTACTGCCACAAACGATTGAACTTTTTGTCCTCCAAATTTTACCTTCATGAAATGCTGAATGAAATGGCCGAGCTCAAGGAGCTGAAGAGCGTTTCGCACAGGGATTTTTACAACGTCAGAAAGGTTGGTGGGTGCCTGATTGCGAACCCCGACTTGAGCTATTAATAAACCATTGCTAACCCTTGGTATCCTAAAACCAAACTGCGCCATCAAACAAAAGGTGGACACGCACATACACGCTGCTGGCTGCATGAACCAAAAGCACCTGCTGAAGTTCATCAAGACCACATACCAGACGGAGAAAAGCCGCGTGGTCCTGGAGAAGGGCGGCCAGAGGTACACGCTGGAGCAGGTCTTCAAAAGCCTCCACATGGACCCCTACGACCTTACAGTGGATTCACTGGACGTGCATGCTGTAAGGACGAAAAGTGTCGAAATGGTCAGCGAGCCGGTTGCAAATAGTAAACCTTTGACCTTTGCAGGGAAGACAAACATTCCATCGCTTTGACAAATTCAACTCCAAGTACAACCCAGTGGGAGCCAGTGAACTGCGAGAGATTTACCTCAAGACCGACAACTACATCGAGGGAGAGTACTTTGCACGTCTCATCAAGGTGTGTCAACTTTTCATCGGCACTAGTTTGAACCTCTGTTTCCGTTAGAACGGGGCTTTGGTTTTACAACGGACTCCGTTTCTATGGCAGCGACCTACCCCGCATTTATACACAAGTCGCAAGTCACCCGTTTCACCGCCTGGAGTCTAATCACTAACCCGTGTCAACAGTTGTTGAGTCATAATTACAGTTGATATTTGCATTAAAACCCTTTTTGAGCCATATCAATATAAATCAACTGTCATAAACCGAGGACCCCCTGTACAAGAAAAGATACGGACGAGGTCAATCGGCACCGCGCATCAATAAGAGTTAAGGACGTAACAGTATGATAACCCAACGGTTGTTTCAGTATATTGAGAACTTCCCGCGATCTGTTCCAGGAAGTGGCAAAGGAGCTGGAGGAGAGCAAGTACCAACACGCCGAGCCTCGTCTGTCGATTTACGGACGATCCGCCAGCGAATGGGTGCGCCTTGCCACCTGGTTTATTCAGCACAGAGTCCATTCGCCAAACCTGAGATGGATGATCCAGGTCCCTCGGATCTAGTGAGTGCTCTCGGAAGGTCTATCCGGATCCAAAAGGGCCTTTCCGGATGCGCATCAGTTTGATCTAAAGACGTTCCTCTGTCTTACAGTGACATTTTCAGGTCAAAGAAGTTGATACCAAACTTCGCCAAGATGCTGGAGAACATCTTCATCCCCATCTTTGAGGCCACAGTCAACCCGCAGAAGCACCCGGCGCTTCACGTTTTCTTAAAATATGTAAATGCCTTACTCGCGTCAAACAAACCAAGGTGATGTTTAGTTCTCTGGTCACGTTGCTCTTCAACTCTGATCTTCATCTCGCTCTACAGGTGACAGGATTTGACAGTGTGGATGATGAGTCCAAACATAGTGACCACTTGTTCTCCTATCAAAGTCCGAAGCCTGAGTCATGGACGGCAGACGATAACCCGCCGTACACCTACTACCTGTTCTATATGTACGCCAACATCATGGTGCTGAGCAACCTGCGCAAGTGAGTCGGTCTAGAAGAATACATCTGTGTCTTCACAGTAAAGACACTGTCACAAAGGGCCCATGTACCAGTGGTTTGGGACCACTGTCTCAACTTCACATTTGCGACATATCTGACGCTTGCGACTAACTAAAATCTTGGCTTGCAACACAAAGCAAAAAAGATTATTAAAAACTGACCCAAGGGGTCGGTTCCCAACGTGTAAAAGTCTTAAGTCGGGGCACTTGTAAGTCAAGGTACCTCTGGAATTGTCACACAATGAATGGCCTATAAAATGTCCACATTTTAATTTTTCTCTTTCCAAAGGGAACGTGGGTTGAACACCTTCCAGTTCCGTCCTCACTGCGGCGAGGCCGGCTCCATCACTCATCTGGTGTCTGCTTTTCTAACGGCGGACAACATCTCCCACGGCCTCAACCTGAAGAAGGTGATGGCTGTCTTGCGCTTTCATAAAGATGACAGTTGTTTTTTTTTACCTCACAAACAGTAAACGACTCCTTCATCGTGACAGTCAAGTCCTCAAATCCTCATTTGGGATGTCTCCTGTCAACCAGAGTCCGGTCTTGCAGTACCTCTACTACCTGGCCCAGGTCCCGATTGCCATGTCGCCACTGAGCAACAACAGCCTATTCTTACAGTACTCCAAAAACCCACTCAGGGAGTTTTTCCAGAAGGGCCTGTCTGTGTCTCTGTCCACCGACGACCCCATGCAGTTCCACTACACAAAGGTTAGAACCTCTGCCGTATCCAAACGTACCTTACGGCGCATGATAAAGACATGGTTGAAATGGCGTTGAAACATTGACAGGAAGCGTTGATGGAGGAGTACGCCATCGCAGCACAGCTCTGGAAACTCAGCACTTGTGACTTGTGCGAGATTGCCAGAAACAGCGTGCTGCAAAGCGGCCTGTCGCACCAGGTGAGCACATAAAAAACATTTTTTTGAATGTATATCCAAACCTGGGTTTCACCTGTGTAAACCGCCAAATAGTTGACACTGCGAGGGAGCGCAACATGGGATCAAATTGTGGTTCAGCAGTACACACGAGAATTACTGGACTTTTCAGCCCATGTAATTTGTTTAATTTGGCAACGAGAAATTTGGTACGTACTATGTGTAAAACATGGAGAGACCCATCAAAACATGAGGATTGTTTAAGCCAGAGGTGCCCAAACTATTTTGACCAAAGATCGACTTTTCGATCAACCAACCTCCCGCGATCGACCTGTTACCACACATGCTCGCATATGCACACACTTACACACGCATGCCCTGCTGAGCAATAGCCACAACAATGAAAGAAACTGAAAAATAAAGTAGACAAAAAAGTTTGTGAGTTTGTGAAAAGCAAATGAGTGCCTACCTTTTAGTCAAGACTTGACGAGGAGGCGTGGGATGCAGCATGTTAACGATCATAGCTCATGTGTACCGTTTTAAAATGCTCCTCCCTGCACTCTAGATTCCAATTCTTTGCCATTGCCCTCGGTGAATTATACAATTGTAAACACTCTGAATAACAATAATACGAACAACAAAAGATATAGTGCAACAGCTCTGATGGCAAGCTGCAATTCCAGACAGCTGACCGCTAACAACTTCCGGGATGCAGCTCACGCGCCACCGTCGGTTAAAGGTGACCTGCCCTTTTTATTTTTTTAATACTTTTTGTGAAAGTGGGACCGATGGAATGATAAGGGTGCACGGTGCACTAACTAAAAAAATATACCTCACATTAATAACACGCAAACGGACACACGCATGTTTTGGGTTTGTTTGTTTTTTCCCATCTACACCCCTCGCGATCGACTTTGGACCAGTCCGCGAGCTCCCGGACGATGGCGATGAACGTATCGGGGCACCCCTGCTTCATATCGTCAACCAAAAGGAGAGAGGAGAAAAAAACTGTGTGAAAGAGCCCAAAATGCTTTTTTCCCCTTGTCTTGTCTCCAGGAGAAGAAACACTTCCTGGGCTACAACTACCTACAGGACGGCCCCGAGGGCAACGACATCGGACGCACAAACGTGGCGCAAATCCGCGTGGCGTACCGCCACGAGACGTTGTGCAATGAACTCAGCTTTTTGGTGGACGCCGTAAAGGCGGACGCGACCATTCCAGCGGTGGAGTGACTTGAGTTTGAAAGTGTTTTACACATTTTGCTGTAATTCATCTTTGAATCGATGCTGGTTTAGACAAATGTAATGACTTTTTACATTAAAAAAATGCACCTTCAACAACCCTTGTGAGGTTCACTGGATCGGAAAATGGATGGATGGATAAAATACTCACATTACAGCAGTTCTAGGAAACCAAAGAAAATCCCAACATATGATCTCATTTATTTAATATAGGCCTATAATATTACACATCAGTCATCTTATGTTCTTAAATGACTTAGAAACTGAAAAGAGCTGGTCAAACAACGTAGTACACCGAGAGAATGAATATATATATTTTTTGTAACACTGGGAAAAATACTGCTACAATCAATCCACGTGATTATGTTAACACTTCTGTATGGATGTTTAGTGTTATGATTCCACCTAACGGCCAAATAAAGCATTGCTTTACGCACAATCAAATGTTATACTGTTTTATTGTAAGAAGCGGTTAAAATAAATGCAAATAACCATGCCGAAATAAATGCTTATGTATGATAATTTATTGTTGTAGTGCAAATGGAAAGTACAGCAAAGTCAGCATGAGATTGGGTAAAATGAAACCATATACATGTCTTGTTTTACTTATATGGGAACCCCCCACCCCACAAAATTGATTAAATAGATTAGAATATATGAACTCTGGATAGTTGCAGTAATATAGGCTGCCAGTGTATCTAATATATCACTATCAAATGATTAGATCAATTCAAAATGTTTCAGATAAAAGACTGAAACACACATTGGTCGATCAAAAAAAGGCTCAGCCAAAGTCTGGAACAAAGGACAGTATTTCATGTGCAAATTAAATGTGAAACGTTGACATAAAATGTGAAAATAAGACGCGGCATTTCAAACTCATTATCAATGCGCTCATCAGCGATATTACACAGCAACATGCTGGGTTAGAACAACTGGGGGTGGCGGGGGGCATGTTTATGAATAAAATAAATGTGAACTTCCCGTTTCTCCTGGTGGGTGAAAACGTGATGAAATTCGGGAAGTGACAACCACACTGCATGGCGCCTGATGCACAGTGAAATCCCATAGTAAGAGTTTAATTCAATCCACGGCAAAGTTTGAAACTCGTTTCACTCATATATAAAGCCCCTGCCACCCTATAAACATTTCAAAATATTTTTAAAATAAAAAAAAAAAGCTTTGTATTGCATAAAAACACTATAACAGAGTCGAAGATAATATACAGATGCAATGTGTTCTTGTAAGTTTGTCTTTAACAGGTGTGGCCCCATGAGTTATGGCCCACAGCTGCTCCCTGCGAGCATTCTTAGTTTGTGTATATATGTATAAATATTTGTCCCGTTCAATACATGACAGAAAGTGCATCAGTGACTGTGGCTCTTCTTGCCCACGTGCGAGGGCATCACAGTACAACTTGGCTGCTCAATGAATGCTGTCAGACCGCAACAATGTTGCATTCTTTTGCCCAGTAAACACTGAGGAACTTCCAAAGTGGAACACATGCCGCATAAATTTCCCCCCAAAATTAACTGAGCACGAGCTCAGCATGTATCTAAAGCAAGGGCGGGGGCACATAAGGACAACCAAGAAATTCACAACATTGTGACTCCAGTTTCATATTTGTTGCATTCATTTACTGAAATGATGTACCTTTCAGTTCAGTCATTTATTCATTGGCTAATTGATTTGCTGTGAATATCCGATTCATTTGGTTCAATGAATTGGTTAAATTGGTTAATTATGATTACATCAATATGATTTAAAAAATAAAATATAAAAGCAAATTTACCATCAAATCCACATTTTAAAATTTGGGCAGCCCAGCGCCCAGCCAGTGCGCACATGCGCCTCACTCTCGAGATTCCCGTTTTCAAATCTGTTTTCCCACATGCTAGCGTGGGTTTTCTCCGGGAAGGCCCCAACCTAAGAACTCCAAGGCAGATGTGCGAAATGCGACTCCACTGTGGAAATCACAAGCAACACGATTCAGTCAATGCCAAATGCATGCACACGTTCATCGTAGCAAGCAGTTGCAACTAATACACTTCGAGAAGCAACCACACAACCACACTACCTACTGGATGACAGTATCTGCAAGTAAGCAGTTTTACTTTATTTTTACTATACAGCACAGCGGTTCATTTATTTTTACACTTAAGTCTCAAACGGAAGAATGATAAAATGTGACTTAACGCATTGCTTTTGTATTTAAGGAAGAGCTCATGATAGGCACCTTTTGACAGGGGAACGGATTACTCTTTGTTTTATGTGTTCTGAAGAAAAAAAAAAGAGAAATATTAATTACTGGCAGTTGTTAACTACTTTTTACACTTGTATGACAAGTAAGAATGTTCTGTGAGTTTCTTCGTTGCGTTCATGAAGATTTTATGATGGCGCCAGTTTGAACAGATTACTACTTCTTTCATTATCTCCGATGAGGAAAATGAGTTGTGTTCCACTTTGGAGGTTGCGGTGTCACGTGACCTCCTGCGAATAGTTCCTCCATAACGCACCGCATCGACTTCTTCTTTTGTTTTGTTTTTCATTTACTTGTTGCGTTAAGGCCGATGCGGGTATCCCGCCTCGTCGGCCAGGTTGAGAATGTATCCCACCATGTCGTTCTCGGTGGGGAAGTCGGACATCACCCACGACTCGCTGGCGGCGGTCACCTGCAGGCGGCACATGGGGCAGTTGCGGCTCCTGCGGGCACACGTGAAGCGCGCGCTACTGGTGAACAATTTTTGCTTTGGAGTTGGCGTTAATTGGCGTACCATTTATCGATGCACTTCTGGCAGAAGCTGTGAGTGCACGGCAGGATGAGGTCGGCCTTCCCGTCCATACAGATGCAGCATTCCTCGTCGTCCGTCAACTCCTTCACTCTGCGGGGGGGGGGGGGGGGGGGGGGGGGTATTTTGTGTCTTAAAAGTTTGATTAAAAATGAGTCGATGGCACGTGCTTTTGATGCCGACCTGCCCATCCACATGCTGGCCTGACAGGCGTCGGGGGCGAGAGGCGGTGCGGAAGAGGCCGCGGTGGTCAGACTGGCGGCGGCGGCGCCCTCTGCGGCCAGCACGCCGGCGGCCTGACTGGTCATGTCGCCGTACAGTTGGATGAACTGGTACAGGTTCATGATGCGCGACGCCTCCACCGCGCCGTTGTCCTTGTTGATCTGGCGGTGAGGCGGAGGAAGTCGCGTGACAGTCAACCATTGCAAATGACCGAGCGGCCACCTCGGTCGACGCGCCGGCCTCCCTGGCGACAGACCATTCAGCAGCCGTCTGTCTGATCGTCATTTCTCCGAGCACCGCCGCAGTTGCCGTCGTCTTTCCCTCCAACCAACTTCAGTTTTTCTACTTAGCGCCTTGGAACGACCGGTTCCAATGTGTCAATGTGTAATGCACAGGCGTTGTAATAGAAAAAAAAACAAAAAAAAAACTAGACATAAGTAGACAAATGTCTGATAACGCTAACGATGGATGAAGCTTCTCTTTGTGTTTTCCTTTTTTGCATGCTCGCCATCAAACCTGGCGACTGGAAACTAATCATTGCGGGTTCTGTTCTGGCTCCATTCCTGTTCATCCTCTACACCTCGGACTTCAGACACGTCACTCCAAACTGCCACCTTCAGAAGTTCTCCAATGACTCTGAGATTGTTGGCCTCATTACAGAAGGGGACGCTCGGGAGTACAGGGGACTGACAAAGGACTTTGTGGACTGGTGCCAGCAGAATCTCCTCCAGATCAACCCGAGGAAAACTAAGGAATTGGTTGTGGATTTCTGCAGGAAAAAGTCCTCACCAGCACCGATGAACATCCAGGGTATGGACATAGAGAGGGTGACCTTAAGTCTCTCGTTAAGACGTTCTATAACTCGGTGGTGGCCTCGGCCATCCATTATGGCATTGTCTGCTGGTCAGGCAGCATCTCGGCCCGGGACAGAAAGAGACTGGAGCGACTGGTCAGGAAGGCCAGTTCTGTCCTGGGCTGCTCCCTTGACACTCTGGAGGAGGTGGGCAACAGAAGGATGCTAACTAAGCTAAAAGCTATGACGGCCAGTCCCTCCCACCCCCTCCAGCCCGCCCTGACAGCACTTGGTAGCTCCTTCAGCCAGAGACTGTTACACCCGCGCTGCAAGAAGGAGAGATACCGACGCTCGTTCCTACCGACTGCTGTCAGGCTGATGAATAAAAAATAACAATCATAATAATAATTAAATGATGTGAAAGAAAATTGTAAATAGTACTGAGATTTATCCATTGTGTTCATACTGTATTTAATTGAAAGATGTTTGATGTTTTTTTTCTCTTTCTGCTTTCTACATACATTCTTGCTGCTGGAGGCTGTAAATTTCCCCAGTGTGGGACGAATAAATGATATCTTATCTTATCTTAAATGACGTCAGGTTAATGACGGCCACAATTCGACTGCAACGGATTATTACTATCCACCTTTATTTCCCGTGGGTAAATATTGTCTCCTGAATTACTGGAGGTAATAAAATGTAGTTTTTTTTTTTGGCCTCACCTTAGTGCAAACGATCCTGGCAGACACCTTCCACAAGGCGCTGGCATCCGATCCCGGCTGCACCTCAAACAGCAGGTGCTTTTGTTGCCCTGCAGCTAGCTTAGCAGTCCTGCGGAGAGCAGAAAATCCAGCCACGTTTTAAGCGATGCTGCTTCAAAAGAAACGGAATTTGGAAATTTCACTTTTTAAATTGCTAGTACGGAAATCCTTGTTTGTCTGGAGAGCCCTTCCACCCACCAATCAAGTGTGAAATTAAGCAGCCAAGTATATGTTCAGTTATTCAACTCTTTTTAATTTTCTGATTTATTCATTTTTTTAAGGTGATAAAGTTCTCATTATTTTCCAGCATTTTTTCATCTGATGCAACAGAAGTCAAGTTATCACAATATATACAAATAAATTCTACCCCCAAGCTATGGAGAACTGCTGTTTTTTTCACAATTGTAACTTATATTTTGTACATTTAGCTAGCTTTCTTCAAATGTTATAGAATAGCATACTAAATAAGCTTTAAAAAAATGCTGCTTCAAATCGATTAAAATAGAATTAGCTCGATTTCCATCTGCAAATCCTTCATCCGAAAATGGATGAACGGATTTCACATAATATCCAGTAAAAGTGTGTTTGCATGCATCTGTGCTTACAAGTCATTGAGTTCGGCCACCCTGGCCAAAAACTCCTCGTAGGTGAGGTAGCAACCGTCTCGCACCAAGCCGACGTGTTTGAGCAACTTCTCAGGGAGACGCGCCGCCTGACCCGAGATCTGCTGGCCCATCCCAGAGGCAGCAAGCAGCAGGTGACGCTAGCACAACAGTACTGCAGTCATTCAAATCTGCAGAGAATGGAAGAACATTCTAATGAAATAGAGGAATCCTCGAACAATTTAGTTTGACCGTTTATGGGATTTATTTATTCACATTTCTTCCCCTCTGGAGGCTGTCCGACAAAACGACAGCATTCCTAGTTTAGGAGCTTCCTAAAGTGCTAGAATGATGCCACCCCCACCCCTCGAAAAATATTTTTTTATTTATATATACCATTTATTTCAGGGTAAAATTGAAACAATATTAAACTGTCGGGGATCGTAGTTCGTTGTATAGTCATTGTTTGTAAGCCGCATCCATTGCTGGAGAGGACTACTGTCCTGAATTTAAGATAAGATAAGATATCCTTTATTCGTCCCACACGTAGATACCGAGGCTTTTGGGGCTAGTTTAAAAATCGAGTGCTGGAACAATGAAATGGCACAAGTTTTGTTCTGCGGTGTGTTATACGGTGAATTATCATTTCGACTTAGCGCGCGTATTTCACATATGGGCAAAGATGAAGGAATCAATTCGATCAGACGCCGCGTCAACATCAGATGCGTCATCAAATTATCGTAACTTGCAACAGTAACAACGCTCGTCTGAACATGCAAATTATTAGCATTTCAAAAACAGTCATTTTGGAGTGGGAGACGTCAGATACAACAAGGCGGCTCGCACAGAAAACGAAAGCGTTACTTTCCACGCTGCCACGCAAGTAAGATGGTCTTCAAGAAAGCAAATATTAACTGTGCACTTGACACCTTTTGAAAGATAAAAACAGCTGACCTAAATATAAATACCTCCGGTGACAAGTGAGCAAAGTTCCCCACAGAAAGCTTCTGTTTTGTTTCATACGAGTATGTCGCACTGTGATGACGCTGCGCGCGTTCAATTTGCGTGCTACCTGATTGGCCCTTTTCTCCGCCAGTCTTACGCAATCAGGCAGAAATCAAAATGAGCGTTTCCCTTTCAATTACACCCAATAACCGAAAGAAAATACACGTCTGGTTAGTCTTTATGAATGCCGCTGCCAGCACAATATTTACTGATAGTGTACTCACCAAGTTTCACTTTATTATCATGCCTCTGGATTCAAATCATTATTAACTATCAAATTAACATTAAAATGTTTCATAGAAGTGATTCAAGCGACTGACCTGTGAGTGGCAGTATGGTCCCAGAAAGGCACCAGGTGCACCTCGAGTCATGTCGTCGTGAATAGCAATTAATTCTTTTTTTAAATTATTATTATTATTATTTTTGCCTATGCCTTGATCCATGTTGGTGGTTGACACTCACATAAGGATTTGTCATGAATTCATCTTCATCCATCCATTTTCTGATCTGCTTATCCTCACAAGGGTCGCGTGGGGTGCCGGAGCCTATCGCAGCTGTCTTCGTGCAGTCGGCAGGGGACATCCTGAACCGGTTGCCAGCCAATCGCAGAGCGCATATCAACGAACAACCATTCATGCTCACACTCACACCTAGGGACAACTTAGAGTGTTCCATTAACTCGCCCTGCATGTTTTTGGAATGTGTGTCGAAACCGGAGTACCCGGGGAAAACCCACGCAGGCACGGGGAGAACATGCAAACTGCATACAGGAAAGCCGGAGCCCAAATCGAACCCTGCACCTCTGCACTGGGAGGCCGGCGTGCTAACCAGTCGGTCCCAGTGCCGCCCACCATTGTAAATCTTGAATTTTTGTTTTTCTTTATATCAATAATCTCTCTTAGCACAGCTCAGACCACAGGACAGTCACTCAGGATAACCTTTCGCGACATCCACGAATTGGATCTTGTCAGACTTTGACTTTGTGGGAAAAAAAGCAGAAATTTGGCCCAATTAACAGGATGCGCATGATTACCGCTTTAGAAACGGTTTGATTTCCAAACTTCAAAAACATGACAGCAGACACATACAGTAGAAACAAATTTCTGTTTTTATGTTAGGAAAATGAAGTATAAAGGGTGGATACTGAATCGCGTTTGAAACTTATCAGATGGGGGGGGAATGGTAGAAAAAAAAAATACACAAGAAAATATACTTTTTTTTTGAGTCTTGTCCAACATGACCGCACCGATAACCGAATTGGTCACTTGACCAACGAACTGCCGGGATGTGCGGTCCATAGGCTGATGGTTCTTATTATGAGCCACTCTTTCTGGCCAGCTGTCACCACGATGCGCACACAGTCCACATCGAAACCAATCTTGCGGTCCACGTCTTGAACCTCAACCCTGCCACCTTTGAACTCCCCCAGAGTGATGTATGAGGCGCACTGGCCGTCCTGCTTGCCCTCCACGCGCCTCTGACCCACTTCCACGGCGCCGTGATGGAGGATGTCGCTCTGTCTGTCGTCGGAGCCCGTGGCGATTTTGATCCTGCTGATCTTGGCCGACTTGTTGAAGACCACCACGAAGAAGTCGCCGGTGGACGGCGGCTTGCCCCAGAAGTACTCGTCCACGGCGCTGTAGGCCTTGGCGGCGTCGTAGCTCTCGAAGACATCGATGTTGGTGTAGAGCCGCGCCGGCGGGTTGTCGGGAATGTCCACCGCGTCCTCCTCGAAGTCGTCGTCCTTCAGCTTGTTCTCGGCGCCCCGGTAGGACGAGTAGTAGCCCATGTGCTGGAAGAGCGACGGCTTGAAGCGGATCACGTCCTTCTGGGCCAGCAGGCCGCGGAAGTGGATGAGCAGCCAGTCGCACGGCATCTCTTGGTAGAACATGAGCAGGAAGTGCGCCAGGCGCGGCAGGTCCCGCGCGTGGTACAGCTTCCCGATGTAGCCCAGCTTGGAGAACTCCAACGTCACCCAGTAGGATCCCTCGCGGGAGGCGATCACCTTCTTCAGCGCCGTCAGGAAGTTACGAGCGCAGCGCACGTCATCCTCCAGCATCACGTAGAAGTCGGAGAGGTTGGTGCAGAAGTTGAGCAGGAAGGCGTAGTCCACGTTCTGCTTGGAGCGGAAGCGCACCCGGTCTTCGGGGTCGTTGTAGTTTCTCTTCAGGCCGTCCAGGGACGGGTAGTACTCCTCGGGAGCCTGAATCACCAGCAGGCGGCCGGCGATGATGTGGTGCGAGAACTTGCGGCTGATTTCCTGCAGCAGGTTTTCACACCACAGCGAGTCAAAGTCGGCCAGGTGGACCACCACCACGATCTCCTTCAGCTCCTCGTAGCTGGACTGGTCAAAGATGGACTTGATGGTCTCCAGGAGGTAGTTCCCGCGCTTCCTCTTCACCGACGACAGCCCGATGGTCAGATACTCTGATGATGACGAAGAACAAACGATGGTCAGGCCGTCTGATGATAACACGTAGCACACAAGACGTCACATTTCCAAAGTGACATCGTCCTCGTGCGAACTACCCACTTTTGCGCGGCAGTGGGAATCCCGCCAGGTAGCGGTACGTCACGTTAATGGTCCCGGAGAAGTTGGACAGGTCTCTGAAGGTGTGGATGTATCGCTCTGAGCTAGCGGGTTGCATTAACGTCTCACCCAGCTGCCGCTTTTCGGCCTCCTGTTGGAAAAGAAGAACATGTGTACCGCTAACACGATAAGCAGTCCACTGTCATGGCCACTGTCCCTGATAGGGTTAAAAATTAAAAAACATTTCATTCGGCATGTGATACAGGTGTCTAATGACCGTATTTTCCGCACTAAAAGCCTTCCATTTTCTTAAAATTCATTCACTCCCAAAGACGTTTTTAAACGTCTTTTCAAACTTGGTCCAGAATTGGCTGCTACTGAATGAGTTAAATGTCCGATGCAGCTTGTGTCTGGTCATTACGGTAATATTACGACCCCAAAATGGCTCCTTGCTCGAGACATGCTGACAATGCAGAGTTCAAACTTTAGGCGATCGGTTACGCAGTTGAACACGGAAATAGAGCAGCGGCAAGAGAGTTCAATATAACGAGTCAATGTTAGAACTTGCTGTTGGTTACGTGAACTGCGTCGCTGCTTTATTAAATCCGTTTTACTGACATCTGATCATTCTGTTGGCCGTTCCTTGAGCGTAACTCCATCTAGTGGATGCATTGCAGATTGCGTCTTATAATGCGGTGCGCCCAATGTATGAAAAAACAAAGACAAAATAGGCCATTCATTGAAGGTGCGCCTCATAATCCAGTGCGCCGTTTAGTTTGGAAAATACGCTAGTCAGATCGATAAATAATAATGTGAAGAGAGAAAAAAAAACGCTAAAGCAAAACACCGCCACTCACCAACACGTATCCGTCCATGTCCATGTAGAGGTTGAAGAGCAGCAGGAAGGCGACCAGGAAGCCCAGCAGAGGCAGCGTGGATCTCTTCCTCAGGCAACGCATCTTGTCCGTCGACATCCACATCAGCCTCAGCATCCCGTCTCTCACTAGCGCGCATCATGAGAAAGAATTCCACGCGTTAGTCATTTTCATGCTCATGATCGTTTTTTTTCCCCCCCATGTGGAGCAAAGCACTCTGCAATCCGTTGATTGGCAGATGGCCGCGTGTCTGCGTTGGTGTCGCAATGGAAACGGGAGCTAATGTTCAAAAGCATTTTTTTTAATCATTCTGGATAATAATCAGGAAATTGTTGGATGCCTGGAAATGATGACCCAGAGCTATTATTCTGTGGTGCGGTGTATGTCATGTTCGGGGTGATTTTTTTTTCTTCCCTCCCCAATTGACGTAGAAAACAATCAGCAATCATGAACATCAAGCACACGCTTGCAACTCAAAAGGAAATAAGGAGGGATCTTTTTTTTTTTTAAATGTAGTAAAGAACTTTCATAAGTCAACAGGGGCAAAAATGTTTAAATCAACAAGTGCAGGGGAGAAATTATCTTTTTTTTTCTTGTTGATCTTGTCTGACAAGATTCATTCAATCCTGTGCTCGCTCGCAAGACATTTATATGGAAATGAAGTCACGTCCGCGAATGAATAAAACCCCGTGTGTTGACTCGACTTTATGACACATCTCTGCCTTCTTGTTTGTTTTGCATCGTCGCTTCTTCCTCCATTTCATCATCTTCATATTTTTTATTTTTTTTTGGGATGACAACAACAGCGGGTGGCTCTGAATGCCAATCATCTTTTTCGCGGTTCAATGGCGGAAAAAAGGGAGCCTTCGTCAAGGTGCCCTTCAGAGACACGTTCAATCCCTTGGTTTGCGTTGAAAGCGGCGGTGCCTCCGCATGGAGGACCCCTGCGCTCTCGGCTCAGCCTCATCAAGATGGATGACGCGCTTGTTGTAAACGCGACTCGTGCGAGGTGATTGATGCTTTGGCTTTGCTTTGACTTTGCGGGCTGTCGCCTCGCTGCGGGAACGCGTCCATTACGCGTTTATCCTCGACTACGACAGGGATGGACACAACATTGTGGTCAGGCCCTCGCGTCAATCTACTTGAATGCTCAGCGTTGCTAAAGATGCCGACATATCATAAGATGGTAGTGAGGTTGGGAAGAACGTCAACATGGACGCACAAAATTGTGGAGATCTCATCGCCACATCATGTAAAAAAAAAAAAAAATGAGGAAGGCTAATATACCGTATTGGCCCGAATATTTTTTGCATTGAAATAAGACTGAAAAAGTGGGGGTCGTCTTATATTCGGGGTCTAGACGTTATACCCATTCGCGACGCGAGATGGCGCCAGATATCATTGAAGCGAATGCTGAACTTGACTCCCCAGCCCAAAGTGAACCCCTGCCACGAAGAATAAAAATAAAAACAGCGGTAGCACAAAGAAGAAAAATAAAAAATAGTGGTAAGAAGGAAAACAGAAGAAAATAATAGAAGAGATAACAGAAAATGGAAAAAATCTTGAGAAAAGTGGGTCAAAGATCGGCCAGGTTAACCGGCAGCTGAGGAGAAGTTATGATGTAATTTACATTTCAAAAAACAAAAGTCATTCATTTACGAATGTGATTGCACTTTAGATTTGAATGAGGCAAAATAACATGCTTTTTCTCTCAAATATATTGTTGTAATCATTTGTTTCAGATGTACTGTCATTATTTTCTGTACAAAAATTAATTTGGTGTTCAAAAAGTCATTTTTCAAACTTGAGTCTTGAAAAAGAAGGGGTCGTCTTATAATCAGGGCCGTCTTATATTCGGGCGAATACGGTAGTCAGTCGCCAGAACATAAACATTGGCACACACAACATTGTGGCTCAATAACATGTCAGAAATTACAGGGACCTGTAGAGACTCTCAAATGGAAACTCCCGGTTGGCCGTTTGTCTCCATCCCGACTCAACGGGCCTCAGGGAGGGGGCAGTGTCAGGGCACATATGGACTGGTCACGAGCACAGTTAATAGTTTGGGATTTTTCATGATAGTAAAGTTTGTGTTTAATCGATACTTTTTTTACGTTCAGTTACTTGTATTTCATTTTTAGGGCAGGTTGGTTTTTATTTTTTTTATGCTTTGTGTTTAGGTGGTCCGGTGGTCAACCTCACAGTGCAGAGGTACCGGATTCAATTCCAGCTCCAGTCCCTATGTGGAGTTTTACATTTTCGGGCCTCGTGGATTTTCTCCGGGTACCCTGGTTTCCTCCCACATTCCAAAAACATGCATGACAGGTTGATCAAACACTCAAAATTGTCCCAAGGTGTACCGGTATACGCCGCCTCTTGCCCAAAGTCAGCTTGGAATAGTCCACGGCTCACCGGCGACCCTAAAGAGGATAAGCGCTATAAAAAGGATGTACGGATGGATGACATTTAACAACATTAAAAAAAAAATTAAAAAAGATGCACGAGGTGCACGTGAACCACGAATGGTGTCAGAACAGCACGTTCACAATTCACGCTTCCACACCAGTCGGTTTCACAAACGTGTCAGGAAACAAACGTGACCCATTTTCCCCGTCGAGTACGGCGAGGCTGCTGTTTAAAATGCAGCGTCCTCGCTCTGATGGCCTTTGGCTCCTTTGGTGAGCATCTCACCGCAGCCGTTTGTATGTTTGTACATCCGCTACAGTGAATATGTACAATTGCGAATATGGAGTACAATGTGACTGCCACAGCTGCGTTGCACGCCAAGATGCGGAGACAACAATGAGTCTGGTTTCATGCGTGCCACATGACTCGCCGCCGTAATAAGATTGTGCGTGACTATGTTCGAAAAGTGTAGTCCTCGGGGCATGAGCATCACACACAAGTTTGGCCTCGTGCTGCCGCATGGTTCGTTTCCTAGCGATTCATCAAACTCCGCCAATGACGAAAAGTCACTGTTGAGTTGTTTTTTTTCCTCAATTTACCATCATCCATCTTTCTAGTCTTGTATATGTGCTTTAATATGTTAGCAATTGGAGAAAAAAGAAAAACTTTCAAGAAAAAGCTCATCTTTGTATGTCCATTGAAAATCGCTATCACGAGTCTATAAAGTCCACTTGAAACCAAAATGGCAGATTTCCCGCATCTTTTTGGGGTATTGCTTCTTCAGACTTTTTGATGATTGCTAACTGAAATTGGCTCCAGGGGGCGGAACCTTACCAAAAATTCTAGTGTGCGATTATGGTCTTACTTTGTACTGTCAAAGGTTGCAGGTGAGCAAGGCATCGGATATCTCCCTGGAAGATAATGAGCCATTTTATTCCAACACCTAAAGTCAGCGCCATTGCTCTCGAGAGAATTGAGGGGAGTTCCCCCCGACACTGAGGGACGGAGCCCACAAGACGACATGATCGCTGTGGCCAGACTCCTTTGGTATGAACTCCAGTGAACTGTAAAAGTCTTATGTGTGAATTCTAAATCTTAATACAAAACTGACATAGCCTGGTCATTGACTCTCCCCACGAGCTTATCGACAAAATAACTGGAAAAACTATAGCAGGGATGCCTCAAGGCTCTCGAGGACTGGACTTGGGCACCCCTGAACTATAGTATATCAGATTAAAGGTTTCAATGAGGGCTTTCCAGACACTGTCTATAATTTCTTATGTAATGACATCATCACCCCAAAACAGTTTTTTGGGAATTGTTTTACCTCCATTTTGCCAGAAATTTAACATTCAAGAACCTTTAACAGGAGGAGGAGCTGTACCCTTTATGCATCAAAATTCTGCTAGACTTTGCATCTTTGAATGCTGAATACTCCTCTGCTACTCCTCACACTTTCATCGGTCAGACACGCTAACCAATTGGTACACTGGCACCATCTGAATGAATTAAATTAAAAAAAAAATTGGGACTCTTGACAATATAAATGCTCATGGGCCGGAATAAAGAATCAAAACGGCCATACATTTTCTACCCCTGGTCTAATCTGCAATTTTTAGAAAGAAATCGGAGACATTAAAGCACGTTTTGGTTGCATTCCGTATCAATATGCTCCTTTTGAAATGCAAAAATGTGTGAGCGCTGACAAAGCATCTCCATGCCATGTGTGTGTGTGTGTGTGTGTGTGTGTGTGCGCGCGCGCATGTGTGCGTGTGCGCAATCATCAACGAGTAAACAGCCGGTTGCTGGCCCTCCCACTCGGAGACTTTTAAAGCAACTGCTGGCTTGTACGTGTTTACTTATTCATCAAAAGGTGGCGGAGGGGAATGAGGAGTAGTAGAGGGGAGCACGCAGTTAGTTTCTCCCCTTCCAGCAATTACTTGGGTCAGGAGGGAGTATACGTCTTTAAAAATGCATGTTACTCCATTCCACTCCAGGCTCCGATGGCCAAATAGTGGGAAAAAAAAATGAACCGGCCAAAGATCCAACTGCTTCATATTTTGGGTGCCATTTTGGCATCATTCTGTCACTAAGTGAGTAAGTGACTGAGTAACTAACGAAAGACACTTAAAAAGTCACTTCACTGCGGTGACAACGAAAAAGATAAATATCCCCAGTCACCCAATCGCTAACATTTGTTTCGCGTAAATCAAGCTAGCTAGTTAGCTAAATAACTGACAAACGGTAGCTTTGTTTTCGCCCGGCCTAATTTTGATGCAATTCCCCAAACTAACGAACAAATTAACTCATTAAGTAACTAACATACTCGCAACAGATTATTCTTTGGGTTAATTTGGTTCAATTCTGTGAGCAACCAGCCAATTAGACAAAAAAATCAACCAACCAACCAACCAATCAACAAACTTACTAACTACCACTGAAAGGTAACTGCTCACTATCCTGAAGTGCTGATTCAAAATAAATGTACCACCTTTATCTGGATCTGTACTGTGTATTTTGTCTAAAAACCAACAGCAAAATGTAACATTTTCCAGTGTGCGCCTCCCCCAGCCCCCTTATTTTTTTTGGTCCAATTCAAATGTCGCATGGAAAAATTAAAATGTGTTGTCTGCATGCACTCATGGGGGCAACTGCTGTATTTGAATGAATAATTCATGAGGAGATGGAGGAGGAGCTTCTTTGTCTGGCAAGGAAACCATAATAAAGATCTTTTATTTTAGGAGAGTCGCTTAATGGTCCATCACTGCTGCTGCATATGACATCACCTGGGACATGCCGATCATCCATGAGTGCGGCGAGGCGGATTGACGCCAAAGTGACATTCGGCTGTTTGCCATTGAGGACAGATGACAATGTACGCGAATGGAAGCAAGAAAGGGTACGACAGGGAAATATATGAGACATGAAAAGTAGGGTGTTGAAGCAGATAGCCGTTAAAAAAAAAAAGTGTGATTGCTACTTTGGGAGCTTTGCAACGGGAAAAGTGAGAATAAGATGCGAGGGAAGATGGTGGTCTCCATGGCGACAAGCCCGGTAATGGAAGAGCGCTCCATCTCGCTCACATTTGGGGAATGACACTTCCTGCTTGACAACAACTCAGCGACCTGAAGCATTTATGATATGTTTCGAAAAGGAACAAGATTCTTTGGAATGACGGAATGTGACAAAAAGAGCCCCCGCCTCAATAAATAAATAACATTTATAAATATAAAAGGGCGCCCCGGTAGTCCAGTGGTTAGCACGTCGGCTTCACAGTGCAGAGGTACCGGGTTCGATTCCAGCTCCGGCCTCCCTGTGTGGAGTTGGCATGTTCTCCCCGGGCCTGCGTGGGTTTTCTCCGGGTGCTCCGGTTTCCTCCCACATTCCAAAAATATGCATGGCAGGCTGATTGAACACTCTAAATTGTCCCTAGGTGAGTGTGAGCGTGGATGGTTGTTCGTCTATGTGTGCCCTGCGATTGGCTGGCAACCGATTCAGGGTGTCCCCCGCCTACTGCCCGGAGACGGCTGGGTTGGGCTCCAGCACCCCCCGCGACCCTAGTGAGGATCAAGCGGTACAGAAGATGGATGGATGGATGGATATAAATATAAACATGAATATAAATCCAGGACGGTCAAGAGGTCAGTGGACTTCGTGAGTCATGGTCGATTAGTAGAGTCTTGCATTTAAAGCAAACATGGTGCATCAGCACTTAGCGGTTATGCTGCACACAAATGAAATAAACTGCCAAAAGGAGTTTAAGGTTTTTGAAATCCAGGTTAAAAACAATGTTTTTTTTCTGTAGTTATGATTAAGGTCTTTTTGAGGAATTCTCTTATCTTCCCCCCCCCCCAAAAAAAAAATTATGTTCTTGTACTGCATGTTCTCCTAATAGTTTTAGTAAGGTATTTTTTATTTTTTTCGACTAAATTTTTTTAATGCCTTCTTTATTGCCTTTCAATGCTCTTTTGTAAGTATGTGAATCACGCAGTTACCTTGTGTATGAAATGCACAGTATAAAAAAAGCTGCTTTGCCTTGGCAAGATAGTTCAAAGTAACTCCACCCTGCTGGTTTGTCATCAATAGGCTTATTGCTTCAACATCCAACGCAGTTCAATGAGGATCGATTTATGTCTCAATTCGGTAAAACATTCTCCCCCAATTTTTTTTTTTACGGGAAAAAAAATAATAAAGCGGGTTGGTGAGTTTGTAGTTGAGATAGAATTGGATTATTCAAGTGGATTATTAAAATTAATAAACCCAGTGCCTTTGATCTTGCTGATCCGCACAGATTAATACAGCTAAAAACGAGGATGGGATTTAAAAATGTATAACAAGGCCAAACACTGAAAGCGATGACTTGTCTTTGCTTTATGAAAAAAGAGATTTCTTATAAACATACGTCGAATGCCACCATGTTTACGCGCATGCAATGCTCATATTTTCAGATGAACATTCTTGACAAAAATCATCTCTGAGGGGATTTGCGGTGAGAGGGGGTGGGGGGGGGCAGTAGATTAAAGCTGCCAAATGCGAATCAAAAGCGGCTTTTTGTTGCTTTCCCCCCACCGCTGCGCGTTATAAGAAGATTACAACACGACATGCGACTGATGGGATAAATGCTCATCTCACACGGGCAAGCACGTCCGCACACACTCGCGCGCGCACGTACGGACACTCTTTTGAAATACAAAACTGCCAGAGGCATTGAATGCCATCATTTTTATCCAAGATGAGACTGAGGGCAACGAGAAAAAAGGAGAGCTGCAACACGTGACTGTGGAGTGTAATACTGCACCAGACACACGCAAACCTCCTTTGCCCTGCACATCCCGACACCGCACACACACGATTCTTCCGTCTTTTGAATTGAAACCTGTCAACTCACAGCGCGCCGACCGCGTTATTCGCAACGGTGGGACGTGCTGCATTTACCAATTGCTTTCAAGAGGAGACTGAGGGCAGCAAGAAAAACGAAAGATTGATTTCTTTTTTATTTTAATCCGTCCGCCAGCCTATAAGAGTTCAATTTAAAACGGTTCACTTCAGCAAACTGTTCCAATTGAATTTGTGGTTGACTTTATGAAGTGATGCTGCTGATTCTGCGGGACTCTGCAAAATTGGTTTTGTTTGAAATTAAAACAAAGTTGAGTGACAGTTGAACATTTAAAGTGATATTGAAAATCGCGGAGAAAACTACGGGAAGCTATTTGCTTGTTTCAGTTTTTATTTCGCTTTTTAGGACATGCAAATGATCCTCAGACCTCCAAAACGTTTCGTAAATTTTAAAACAACATGGTCGATTGTTTAAAAAAAAAAAAAGAAACTCAATAAACAGTTGCTTGAAAACATTTCAACAATGTTTTTTTTTTTTATTTCACACCAACATTTCACTGAAAATGAACATTGACTCTAAATGTAATTTAAATTGGTCCTGAAAACCTGGGCCCACACCCCACTCACCAATTTTTAATATGGTTATATTAATTTTTTAGAGTTTTTGTCTTCTACTTTGTCCATGTCATAATTTTGCTACTGTAAATTGGGAATGTCTCCATTGTGAAACAAATAAAGGTTTTCTTATCTTATCTTAAATCAGATCTCAGCCTCCTTGACAACGAAATAATCAGCATCGGTACTGGCCCCGGAATAAAATAAAAAATGAAAAAAAGGTGGGGTTATCTCCGTTTTTCCACATCTCTTTCTTTCTTTTTCTCCACAAAGTGAATCTGACATGAGGATGAAAATGTTTCCTTTTTCGGCAGTTAGATCAAGTACCGCATTGCAATTGATGTGGAATTATGTCGTGGCCTCAAACTGCCACCTTTCAATGACTTGAATCACCTTCTACCTTCACTGAACGTAAAAAAAAAACAAGAGCGTTCCTATATCGAGTTCATGCACCATCTGACGGAAGAATCCCAAGGTGTATTTTCGGCTCTACTCCTGCCCTGTGAGGTAACGATGAGCAAAAGCTTATCAGCTCTGCCTGCCAGCACCTTTCTTTTGATCTGTTCATATATCCCCTCCCGCCTCCGTCACGCGCTCCCACTTTTCACCGCCACGACCAGGATAATGAAGCCTGTCGGGGGACGCACGCTGGCCTTCCGCACCGCCCTTGCGCTTTTTGCCGCGCAATTAAACGAAGTTAAGTATCGTCTGCTGGGTTGGACTTATGGCCTTGTCAAGCTACAAGACTTTTTTTTTTTTTAATCGTTTGGTCATGTTGTCAAACGGCCAGATAAGTGCTGCGCTGTGTCTTGGACCTGTGAGTTGGAACCTATCGGAAAGGGGTAATGGCAACCTGGAGTGGTTGCTAGGCAGAGACAGAGAACCATTCCCCTCACACAATGGCACAATGTCACACACACCCAGTCAGACAAAAGCACTGCATCGTCGGTGACTTGGGGAAAGTATCCAACTTTACTTGAGCAGTTCGGAAATGATTATATCTTTGTCTATTGTCTATCTGTGCCGGTGACATATAGTGACTAGCTGAACAATGAAAGGCTCTTCAGTTAGATGGAAGAATTAAACTGCATAGGTGTTCGTGCCACGAAGTCAAATGATTTTTTTTTCTATTATTATTTTGTTCGTTTTGAAAGGCTCAGATGTGGGAGGGACCAAGAACAATGCTACTGATTTTAAAGAACTGTTTTAAAGACGTACCTAAAGTCATAGCTCAAATAGGTCTGCGTCATCTTCCTGGTATACATAAAGTTGTTCATTTTGAAACAATTACAATAGGGTTGGCCAGATTCCTATGAATCAAGTTGAGAAATATTTGATGTCAAAACAAGAATCCTACTGACTTGCAAAAAAAACCCGCAAAGGTGGCAAAACATGTTCAATATGGCCGCGTAAGTAGATGGAGTACATCTGTGCAGTTTGAATGGATTTTATGTGCACAATTTCTCAGTGCCTTCACCGTTTCAGAGCAGAGACAAGGGCTTGAGTTAAAAATTTTTTTTAATCTTATTTTATGTACGACATACTTTTTGGGTGTAATCATCCAATTTTCACAGCATCCTTTTTATATATCGTGGCAAACTCACAAGACATTTATTGTTGCTTTACGGGGTCTCTAAATTTCAAGAAAAGGAGAAAAAGCAACTTACTCGCAAACAAGCTTTAAAGTTCAGCTAACTGATAGCTGGTCAAACATGAACCAGCACCTGATACAAGTGCCTTTGCAAGACTCAAAACTTACTGACTTACTCCCATGTCTGGTGGAAACACCTGGTAAAAACATGGCTGATAACACGTGATGGTATTCGGCGCAAAATTGGCTCCAATACACACACACACACACACACACCGTAAGAGTCGGCAGTAACTCACGGCAATCCCCGCGACGCGCCGGTAAAAGCCGAGTAATGATGCTTGGCTGTCAATCAAGATGCGGATGCTCTCGGGCGGTCCTGATGGTGCGGCGGCATGTCAGCTCTCACCCGACGAACAGGAGAAGCGCACGAAAGCGCGATGAATCTTTTCCTCTCCCCCGACGTGGAGGCTGAAGAAGTGAGAGCAAGTCACATGGAAGTTGGCGGAAGAGGAGGGGCGTCGATAAAAGGGGTGGTCTCACCTGAAATGATGTCCGTGACTCACGACGGGCAAGAGGGAAGATGAGGAGGAGGAGGGTGGGCGAAGGGGAAAGTGAAGCTCTCCTGTCAGGCTGCGCTGCAGCTACATCTGCTCGTCCTAATCATCTTCCTCCCTCTATTCATCCTCGGCTTTCATCACTCTCTCTCTCTCTCTCTCTCTCTCTCTTTCTCTCTCACAAGGTGTCTGCACCAAATGCCTCATTGGCTCATCTCCCGCTGTTTATATGTGTGTGTGTGTGTGTGTGCGCGCGTGATGCATCACACAGCAGCTGTGCATCCACAATGACAATGACACATGACACCTCCCCTCCATCTTGCCCCTCAACGTTCCTCCAATTCAGAACAGATCACTTTGTTTCGTCATTTGCCAAAATACATTTTACATTACTTCCAGTACGTTAGCGTCGCCAATCGTAATATATATGTAGATATACATTTTGGCATTGACTCCCAGGCTGGCGGCATTGGTGCTCGACTGGTTAGCACGTTTGCCTAAAAGCGCAGAGGTGCAGAGTTCGATTCCGGCTGTGTGGAGTTACCTTGTGTCGACATGGCTTTTCTCCGGGTGTTTCCTGTGTGTATCAAAACTGTATGTATTTTAGCCATCCACGTCCACATCCCATGCAGGATTCAGTTTTGGCCCCTGGTATGTGAGAAATAATTCGTTCCTGACACCAGGGTCACCGATCACCACTAAATTGGCCAGATGTGTCCACAATAGATGCCGTGAAAAAGTCTCAAGGACCCATGACAGCAATTGAAAAGGAAGTCAGATGTTTTGGTTGGAAGTAGCCATTGTATACTCAGTCAGATCACATTGGAAGGAAAAAGGAAAAAAAAAAAGAGCCCCAGACACAAGTTTCATTGATGGACACAAAATGGATTGGATGTGTTTTGTCATAACGACAAAGTCTCAAGGACCCATTGCGGAAACTGGACAGGGGGAGCGGTCATTTTGGTTTGAAGCAGCCATTTTGCTCTCAGTAAAAGTAAGGGGGAAAAAAACAGCCTCAGATCCCAGTTTCAGTGATCAAAATGAAACTGGGCGGACGTGTCTCGCATAACAGAACGCACGAAAATGTCTCAAGGACCCGGCCTCGAAACTTAACAGGAGAGTGGCCGAGTTTTCCTTTGAAATGGTCGTTCGGAATGAATCTCGATGCTAACCCACAGAGAATTTGCCCAAATGGGCCTAAATGGGAAAGCAGGTATCCAAGACAGATAGGCCACGCTAAATTGGGAAGCTTTTGACCTCTGCCATCGATGAGCGGCACATTTTGGCCATTTCGAGGATTGATGATGAAAAAGTGGGTGTGAGGGACCGTTGCCAGGTTGTACTCATTGCAAAACCATTTTCTTCCCCTTCCTAAAATTTCGGTGTAAATCGCCTGTTCTCGGTTTCCTCGCTATGTTTGAAATCACATTGTAACATTTTAAGTGCGGAAATGAGTTTCACATTCTGCAATTGTGGGACGAATAAAGGATATCTTATCTTATCTTATCTTATCTTATCAATGGATCTCAAATGAAGTAAAACGCCATCACCAATGAAAACATCTCATCGAGCAGGAACACACAGTACGGTGCCTGCGGTGTCCTGTCGTCCCAAGGGAGCCTTGTCGTCGCTGTCCTGAATCAGTAGGAAATTGCTTGATTAAAAAGAAAGAAGAAAAAAAAAAAGCACTTTGCGAAGCGCATGTTTTTCCTGGCGGAGACGTGTCTCTTAACTCATTCACTCCCAAAGACGTTTTTTCAGATTTGGTCCAGAATTGGCTGGTACTGAATGAGTTAATAAGCGCGACGGGTGATAGACAGCATGCAAGCACGCGGCGCTGATGAAAACGACAGCAAGCCCGTGCAAACACAAGTGGCTTCGCGTTGGGATCGTGACGGCTCGCGCGGCGCTGAACAAGAGGAACAAGCGTCAGCGGTGCACAGTGTGAAAGGAGTGAATGTAAATAGAAAATGGAACGGAGCTACCTCGTGCCTTGATGACATTGACAAGCACGAACGGCGACAAGAAAGGCTTGATTGAACAGCACACATGGAAGTTGTCGTGGATCAAACTAATTACAATTTGAACAGTGACGAATGATCAAATCTTTTTTTTACCGTAAGGTACGTCTAAGGATAAAACCGCGGCCTGGCGGCAGGACGGCGTGAGGTCACACCCTCTCAAATTCAAGTCATGACATTCCTTCGCTTAGCTTGGCTAATACCAAGTATCAGCACCCACATTTTTTTTCCCCCAATGCCAACTTTCAACTCCCGGTGTCCCAGTGTACTGATTGGTGGTTAGCATGCTTGCTTCTAGAGTACGAAGAAGAAAAAGCTTTTAGTAAAGGAGCCGCATTGTTGTTTGAATGGTTGATCTGTTTTGGATACCGCAAATGACCATTTGCTTAAATTATCGTCCGATTCAACACGAGTGCGTGACGAAGCATCTCGACAGCCTCTTGCCCGCTAATCAACGAGAGAGGAAACCACTTGTCATTATTGTCAGCAGACTCAAAGAGTGATGAAAAATTGCAGCATGCTGAGAGGAGGGCGTGCGTGTCTATGGGTGCTCATTTGCACATGAATGACACTGCTTGTTTGTGCTCTTCTTGCCGTTTTGTCGCCACGGCGGCCGCTTGTATATTACTTGTACCAACAATAAAATTGAATCGGAATAATATAAAGAAAATTTCAAAACTTGTAGGACAAATAAAAGTTTTCTGATGAAACAATGTTACTGATCATTGATGTCAAATCAAAAGGGGAGCTTAAAACCAAATTAGAAGGACTCTGCTCTGGTGGTACTTCGAATGTCTTCAAAGGAAAATTTTGCTCTACCAAAAATAAATAAATAAATAAAATTAAACAGTAAAAACAAATAGTGGAAAGAATTACAGTCATCAGTTTGGTCACCGAGGGCAGTAATACAGTCTGACAGACAGAGACAAAGCAAATGGGGCCAATACCATATTGGCCCGAATATATTTTGCATGCGGTGTATTTGGCATTGAAATAAGATGGGGGTCGTCTTATATTCACGAGAGGTGACTTGCGTTGCAACGTGTTGCCGTTTTCCAAAAAGCTCGGCATGTGAACTTCGGTGCAATCAAACAAGTCAATTGATGCTTGGCGAAGGAGGAGCTGAAAGTGGAGCAGCATTTCCAGGAATGGGGACGCCCGCCATTTTGATTTCCATTCAAATGAGACGTTTAAAAAGGGGGAAATTGGATTGCTTTCATTTCTCACAGAATTGCTCCACCGGCAGATTGTGTCACATCCTTCTGTTAATAGCCAAGGCAGGGTTGTGACATTTTAATTTTATTTTTTTTGCGTAACCTTCAAACAAGCCCCGCTCCATTCAAGGCCTTTAAAACCTTTTTTTTTTCTCCAAATGACACTGGCAAAGTTGCAGCTTAGACTGACACCACACAAAACCTTCTCAAATGGAAGCACACCAGCTTCAAAATACCACGCGTCGCTCACCATCAGAGCCCAAGCTAAATCCTTTAAATCCTCATTCACACCAGCTTTGAGCCCGATAAGCGCAAACCGCGCTGCCACAACGCCTCGCGGAGCTTCTAAAAAACACGGCAAAAATAAGCCGTTTGTTCATTTGATGTATAAGTTGACAATTCGGGCAAAATTGACGGTAAACTACCCATCATTTTTTGAAAATAATATGCTTTGTCTACACTTGAGGTCACTCCATGCAATGGAAATGTCTTGATTTTCTAGAAGTGAACATTCTCTGTCCGTTCATCAACATGCTGCACTATGTGTAGCTCGGGCACCCGAGGGCAATTTCATTAAGCCAGTGCATATACCCCATATCTGAAAATTCGAACAGCAGTCACCTCCCAAAACAACAACAACCAAAAAAAGTATACAATGGTGCCTTGGGAAACAAGTTCAAATTCGTTCTGTGATTTCACGTCATTGCTCATATGTCAAATCATCTTTTCCCATTGAACTTAATGCAAATGCAATTATTCCGTTCCGGCCTTCGCAAATAAAGTTTGATTTCTCCATAACACTGAACTTTATAGCAACATAGTTGTTACGTTATTATTGAGAATGTAAACAATTCAACAGTTGATGCATCATGACTACAGTAAGTCATTATGATTGCGCAGCTCCTTCTCCACCCGGGGGTTGTACATAAATATTGTAAATATTAAACTCAAACATACTTAAGACTTCCTTTGGCAACTTTAATGGGTTTTTTTTTCCGTACAGCCTTTCAACATATTTGCATTCCATTCTTTTGTCATATGTAACGTGATGGCAGCGCGTCAACCACGCTTTTAATGGCATTGCGCACAAGATGACTAAATCTGAGCAGTGTTAGATGGAGTGGGGATCTCTGCGTGAATGAGGCTTCATAAAAGACATTGGCAGTTCTGCAGTGGTCATTTCAAAACATTGTTGAACAACAAATAAATTAACATGGTCATGTTTGTCCAAGCTTCTTCCGTTATTCTTGAGTCAATGTCCCAAAATGGAAGAGTAGGAAGCCCGTGGAGAGAAAATCTATCAGGTCCGCACTGGGTGTATCAGGTGCGTGATTTCTCCAAGATTATACGGCTTTTAAATCCCTTAAATTCCAGTCTCTCAGGACCGTGAGGCATCCAGATCTCATTCTCATTCATGTCTCGTACTTCCAAGATTACGTTTCAGGAGAATCAAATTGTCCCAGATGGAAGCTCCATATACAAATCAAAAATAGGAAAAGACAGAAGCGACCTTCACCTCAGATTTCAGGGCTCCTAGTGAGTGGCTTACATGGTGCCCGAGTCTGCATCGGGCCGCATGCTGAAGGGCTCCAGGCGCTCGTTTTCCGGCAGCATGTTGTTGAGGCGCTCCATCAGAGGCACCGTCTGGTCGATGCCCATCTGGATGCGGCGCAGGATCATAGACATCTCATTGACCTTCTGGATCTGCTCCGCGTACTTGGCGTAGCGCTTCTGGCGCTCCTGCATGATGCTGAACAGGGTCTCCACCGAGAGGTCCATCTGGAGTACAACCGCAATTTAGAAAACGTGGAGATATGCGAGCACGTTAAAGCATGACATCGCACTCTACATACGCACTGACACAAATGCTGGCCGAAAGTATTAACTGGTGCGAGCTAAGTATGTCGAAGTCCAGCCTGGTTTGTTCGTAGAAGTGCCTTTACCACAAGTGTATGTACATGCACACTTCCGCATGTCAGTGGGTATCAATGATCCGCACAGTTCTGCTATTTGCTGCCCAGGTAAGTCCCTATGCCCTGTAAAAAGCGGTTTGATAACGGAAAAGTGCAGCACAAATATAAGTATCATCGATTAAGCAATATTATGACATAAGGACACGAGTTGATGCTATCGTGGACATTTCAGACGTTACATCTTGATGTGAGCATTCTATTTAGGATTTTGTAGTTGGACTATGCCCGTGCAGCTTACCTCTTTGATGCGCTTGACTAAGGCATTCTGGTCAAAGGAGACGGCCTCGGCGCACTGGTGCAGGTGGTCCTGGTAGCGGGTGCACAGTTGGAGCACCTGCACGGAATCCAGTCTCTCCAGACACACGCTGCTGGGGGACGTCTGACCGCTCAGTACCCCTGTCGAGGAAACAAGGAATGTGTCAAAACAACAAAATCAGGGTCAACTCGTGTAATTAATTGACGTACGGCTCACGCTGCTACGAGATTCCAGCATGGAGCTGGCACATGGAGCTGCTCTGGTCGTCGTTGGCAAAACTGATCATCTTCTCATGTTTTGTGAATTTAAGTATTGGAACGGGCAGCAAGGGTTGTTCTACAAGCCTGAATCTTCAAAAGGCAGACAATAAATAAAGATGCATTGTACCTTTCAAGAGGGGCTGGAAGGTAGGGATCTCTTGGAGTTTAATGACATCAGGGTCACTGTGGATGTTCCTCATGGACTGAGTCCCCTGAGTCACCACCACAATGTCATCCATCTTCGCCTTCTGCTTGGCGGGAGAGGGAACCACTGCAAAGACAAGTGTTCCATTTATTACCCACCAATACACAATTTAAGTCACATTTGAAGTGCCATTGAAATGGACGGGCGGCGACCCTGGTTCTAGGAGTTTTTAAGTAGTCATTATAGTTTTTTTATTTCGTTTGGGCTTTTTTTCCTCCAGTTAATTTGATTACATTTTCGTGCAAGTTTATTAGAGTATGGTTTGTTTTAGTTTCTGTCCAATTTCATCTTTTACCATCATTCCACAACTGTCCAAATGAATAATAAAACGGTTTAGATACACAGTCAAGATTATTATTCAGTCAGAAATACTTATGATCGTTCAGGCGCAGTCAAGTATCCATTCCGATCTTTCAGCCACTCACAGGCTATGCAATACTGTAAAGGGAGAACTCTAGGAATTGAACTCACGCTGTCTGTATAGAAGGCAGGCGAGTGAATCGCTTAAGATTTAAGCGATATATAAAATTTGTTTCAACGGTTTTCATTTCTCGAATATGCCACGTCAACATTTCAACGCAATTGTGAGGTAGGGAAATTTAAAAAATAACATAGGACAAAGGAAAGAGAAAATGTGAAGAGAACGAAAGGAGTCGTGACAAAACGAGAGGAAAGGTCTACTCTTGACTAGTGAACGTCAGGATTTGGACTCTGGAGCAATAGAGAAATGGATCATGGGAGCAAGGGCAAAACAATGGCAATACAAACACCATCTTACTAATAAGGAGCGTGAAAAAGAAGCGAAAAACATGCTCACCTGTGGAACTGTAGTCGGAGTGTTTGTGCTCCGCATCTCCGCTATGCTCGGCGCCCATGATGCAAATCAACCAGCTAACGTTATCGTTCAATCAGGCTAACTCCGCAAATGTTCGACAAACGAAACACCACCGACTGATTTACCGAAACCGTGCAACACCTTCTTAACTACGACATGAATATCATTGACTGACTGACAAGTTCCGCAGGCAATGAAACTCAAACTAGCTCTGTTTGCTAGGATTTACCAACGAAGCTAGACGGTTACTAGCTGATCTACCCTAACATTTTCTGGCAATATACAACCTTGCGCAAATTCCGGTTGTGGGTAACTTCTTGTTTAGGTAACAATTTAGCTTATTTGCTCTTTAGCGTGACATTTGAAGGTGGAAGTCATTTGAAGCTGAAAGACGCCACTTCCGTAAATATTGGTCACGTGGTGGATGACGTAAGGAGTGGCAAATTGACAACATAGTGGTTAAACAAATTATTTATTGACTGTAAAGGAACAGAAACGTAATAATTAGCTCTAGGTACAAACTGCACAACGTTACAAAGATCTGAGACCTTTTTGTGTTCAGTGGTCAACCGTCTGAAAAGGCCGCTTCCGCCCCCGTGAGGCCAACTGAAGCTAAAACACACGGTGGAAACGGGCGAATTTTTTTAAACGGGTGAACTCATTAAGTACCAATAGCTCAAGTAGCCTGAAGTCATTAAAACACACTGAAGATCGGAGCACGTTAACACACATTTCAAAGAGAACACATTTGGAATATCAAACCCTTCTGTTTCTAAAACAGGGACAATTAAACACGAAACTTGCAAGGAAATCTAATGGAGGAGGAACTCTTTCTCTTTTTCAGCGAAAATGACTTCAATGAAACAATGAATGTGATGTAGAGCTACTTTGCAAGAAGTTCTCTGTGGCTCTGATCCTTGTAGGTGTTCCATTGTCGTCCTCCAGAATAGGGAACGCACGCAGGTCCAACGTCAGGATTTGACTAAACATACAGCCATCAAACTGGGGGAAAAACAAAGCAAAAAACATGGCATCTTGATCCTAATAAACGAGTCAAGTGGGAAATGCAGGAGCGGGTAATGTATGACCCGTTCAGTCCTTTCATTCAGCCCACTCAGTAGTTACATTTCCAAGTCTCGTATTTGTAGGGGTACTATCTGAATTGATTGCCAACTATTTGAATGTCTCACACAGACGAACAATCATTCACACTCACAATCACCCCTAGGGACCATTTAGATTTTAGAGTGTCCCATTGACCTGCCACGCATGTTTTTAGAATCTGGGAGGAAACCGGAGTACCCGGCGAAAAGCCACGCAGGCACAGGGAGAACACGCAAAGTCCACACAGGAAGGCTGGAGCGTAATCGAACCCTGCATCTCTGCACTATGAGGTCGGCGTGCTAACCAGTCAACCACAGTGCCACCCAGAATCAAATAAATCAGAAAATTAAAATGATGTATCATCAATATTACAAGTGTTTTAAAGATTTTACGTTCACATTTGACCTTTTTTTGTATTCATCTGCAAATAACCAGGCCTACCGCTCCATGTAAAAAACTGAAATGTGGCCCTTGGGTGCAAGTTTACCAATTCCTGGTTTAACATTACATTCTTACATTCGGGTAAATGCCCAACAGGGTGTCAGCCTTGGAGAAAAAATCATCCTTCAGGGAGATGACGATGATCTGCATTTTCTTTCTGGATTCCTCCCGCAGGAAGTTAGTCACCTGGAGGCACAAAATGGACGTCACATGATTTTACGAGTGGTTTTTGGCTTTATATGATTTGGCACCAAATCATATAAAGTGACGCCTTGACTTGGGAGTAAAATTGGTCCCATGAAATACTGTGTGTGCAGAGTGAATTGCGTTTAAGCTGTGACTCTGGCAACCAGTCCAGGGTGCACTCGCCCCTTGCCTAAAGATCGGCTCCAGCTCACTTGTGACTCTATTGAGGATACGTGCTAGAGAAAACGAAAGGATGGAAACATCCCTACTTGTGATGTGTTCAGTGCAATTATGTCACCTTCCAAACAATTAGCTCGCTGAATATCAGGAAGCTTACCTTCCCGATGTTGGAGTTGTCAAGGGCAGCGTCCACCTCGTCCAAAACCAAAAAGGGAGCAGGACAGTAACTATGGAGAGAGAAGGAGACCCCCCCCCCTCAAGTCTTATTTTAGAACAGGAGTGGGCAAAAACTGTTGACCTCAAGAGCACAGTTGATTTTTAAAAGACAGATGGGCCAGGTCAAGTAAAAATATGGATGTGAACAATAACATTTATTATTATTTATCATTTTAAATTAGTTTTTCATCAGGGTTAGTTTTAATGGATTAGTTAAGAATTTAATAAAATAAATACACGTTAAAATATGGGCAAAAACTGTTGACCTCAAGAGCACAGTTGATTTTTAAAAGACAGATGGGCCAGGTCAAGTAAAAATATGGATGTGAACAATAACATTTATTATTATTTATCATTTAAAATTAGTTTTTCATCAGGGTTAGTTTTAATGGATTAGTTAAGAATTTAATAAAATAAATACACGTTAAAATAATGTATTCCCACATTTTTTAAAATATAATAAATCAATAAAAGCATTAACAATGAATACATACATTATAATTTACCAGAAAAAAAACCCACATGAAATTAATGCAACAATTTAATTATATAAATCAGGGCTGGTGTATGCGCGTGCATGCATGGTCGATTGCGACGGTTCGTTGGCTTGAAAAGTAGCTCTTCAGTCAAAAAAGTTTGGGCACCAATGATGTAAATGCTCCGTTTGCCAGATTTGAAAAAAATGTAGCAGACCATATGTGGTACTTTGCCCACCTCTGTTAAATTCGTAAACCCTGTATCTGGCTTTGACTGCACTTTATAATTTTTTTGGGGTCAATCATACTACCTGTAGATGGCAAACACCAAAGCCAGAGAGGCGATGGCCTTCTCCCCGCCTGATAGATTTTCCATGGACATGAAGCGCTTCCCAGGAGCCACGCAGCTGTAGTTAATGCCGCCGAGATAAGGCTCTTCCGGATTGTCAGCAGACAGAGTGGCCTGAAGCACATTTCATATCTTGATGTCATCATTTGACAAGCGTCTCACATTGGAGTCGAAGAGTGGTCCTCTCACCTGGGCGCTCTTGTTGCAGCATATTCTCTTGTAGATGCCGTCAATGACGGCAGACACGTGATCGAAGCACTGGCTGAAGAAACGGAAGCGCTTCGCTTTGACTTCTTCAAACTCTTGTTGGCACTTCCTGGTGGCAATGGTGCTGGCTCTGAAGGCTGAATCGGAGGCAGAAAACTCTGATTTACCATTGATGCTATTCATCGTTAAAGTATGTTGGTAATAAGTATGTTGTAGTAAATTTGGTAAGGTGTACGGTTCGCACTTCATCTCGGAGATTGCAACTACAAAAGCCACAATTCGCCGTGGTTTGACGGGTTATTACTGTGTTAAGATCGGAGCGGACGGAGTGAGTGAATGAAATAAAGACACTCAAACGCAGCCGCTGTTGCAGAGCAGGCATGCGCAAAATCAAATTCCGTAGTGAGATTCTGCCATGCGTCGTCAAGTCATTGAATCCAGAATAAACGGTACACGTGTTTTAGAACAAAACTGTAACATATTTATTTTTAAAAAATCCACAAAGTACCATCTGTCACGTCTTGTAGCTTGTCCTTCACCTCCCTCAACTTTTCCTCAGCTTTCAAGTTGGGCGTGGCTGTGTGTTTTAGCTGTTCTTCTACGGCGTGAAGGGCCTCCTTCAGCCCCTCAAGATAGTTGTCGTACTCCTCCGCAGGCACATTCTGCAAACACACACACACACACGCACACACACACACAATGTTAACACAGCATGCCGGTTTTGATACTAAATTCATTGATGAAAGAGTAAGGCGTCACCCTGTTCTCATCTTCCAGGCAAGAGTAGTCGACAACAAACTGGGCCTCCCTCTCAAAGATGTGCATTGTGGTCGAAGGACTTTGAGACCCTTCATCTAGCTGAAGAGAACCAAACACAGTCACTTAATTTGTAATTAGGTGTACAAAAAGGGTATTGTGTCATAATGAGGGTATTATATACTGTATACATACTGTATCTGTCCACACACAATATAATCAGATCCATTGACACTTGCACACATAATTCATTGGATTAGAAGGTGGAAGTACAGTTGTCTTTTTACCTCAATTTGGCTGATGTCATTCAGGTCACCTGACAGCAAATTGATTGGCAGGCCCTCGATCTTGCAGGCCAGTAGCATGTTGTGTCGGACTAAACGTTTCTGTTCCAGGATGCGCTCGGCACTCATCACCTCCCGCTGAAGTTTCACCAACTCTCTGAGAGAAAACGTTTCGTCGTGTAAATACATTTCACGCAGCATACACTTCATACATCAGAAAAGGAGCAGCAATTTGTTCTTCTTCATCAGTGATTTGTTTTACCTGTTAATCTCTTTGAGCAGAAGGATTTTCTCATCCAGCTCCTTTTTGGCAGACGCTACCTGCCTTTTGTTTGCCAGCAGCTGGTTCTTCATCTCCTGCAGTTTGTTGTCATTTTTTTCAACGGCCACCAACAGCTTTTCCTCCTCCTAAAAGGTGAGCCAAAATACGAGGCTGAAAATATCTCCATCGACAATACAAAAGCAAACTAATGCATTTTTTTTTTACCAGCCCCTGGTTACTATTAAAATATTCCCAATGGCAACACCGCCCACCTGAAAGCTGCTCATTGTAAGGTAATGTTGTGAGATTAGTTAGGTAAAATTAGAGATTAGAAATGAGATTAAACTCAGTTTGTGATATGCTGTATTTGCAGTTTCAACTATTAAAATAGGCAAGTATAAACCTTTTTTGGCATGGGGGGTGAGGGTATTACTTTTGTTTTTTTGCTATTTATGGCCGGTTTCTGGGATTGTTGTATTAGTCAAGTCAAGTAAAATGTATTTATATTGCTCATAATCACAGAAAAATCGCAAATATTAACGACAGCGCATCTGTACTAACCTTTCTCTTCTTGGCCATGTTGCTTTCTTCCTGGTCGATGGAGGACTGCATTTTACTGAGCTTCATCTTCTGTTTCTCTAGTTGACTTTGTTCATACTCCAGCTTGGCTTTCAAACGATTGCACTGGTTCTCAAATTGCAAGCTGAAAGTATTTACAGTACATTGCAAATTCCCACTGAGGTAATAAAAAAAAAAAGACAGCATAAAAATAAATCCCAATCAGTCTCATATTATTCATACCACTTCCTGTCATGCTCTTCCTGATGTTTCAGCTGCTCCTGCTCAAACACTTTGATGTTGTCCACACCGATCTCAGCACAGAAGTCAGAAAAGACCATTGCCTCTGTCTAAATAAACAGTTTAACGACTATAAAAAATCCATGAGATTTCTTGAAACTATAAGAGATAATGACCCTTTCTTTGATTCTCCGTTTAATTGAAGGTACGGCACCTGTTCAATCTGGCCTTTAAGGTTCTTCAAGGCATCTTCCTTTGCCTGCACACTTTCCAGCTGCATTTGGATCTGGGCATCCAAGTTTGCCAGTTCACTCTCATTATGGGAAATGTCCTGGAATCAATTGGCGGCAAGTGGCAATGAGTGACAAGAATGTGTGTTTAGAACAATGAAAAGAATGTGCCAAACGATCAATCACATAAAAAGGAACAGGTGGCACCATAGTGCCTGGCATTGGCATTTTTAATAACCGAGAACCTGATTGAAATCAAGAGCTCGTCTTACCCCAAGGCATTTAGGGATGCTTTTCTTCCCAAGGTTATCCAGATCATTTTTTGAATACTTCAGGCGGGTCTGGGCACCCTGAGCCTGTGCAATAATCTGTTTCAGGTCCGACTCCTTCCGCCTGAACCTCATTAGTTCCTGCAACACAAGAAACACACAACAAGACAACAAATATTCTTTCCATCAGTGGTTCTCAAACTGGGGATCCACGGGGATCTGAAGCTGTAGCCTGGGGGTCCCCAAAATATTTAGCAAGGAAATTAATATTGCATCTCATTTAATAATATGCATCGCGGGGCACTAATAAAATAAACGTAATTCACTAATTTGGCAGCACGGTGATTGACTGGTTAGCATGTCCGCCTCCCAGTGCAGAGGTGCGGGTTTTGATTAGAATTTTAACAGGGTCTTTGGAAAACTTTCTCCATGCATTCCATGGCTCAATTTGCGACTTAAAGAATTAAGAGCACATCAAACACCTAATGTATGTTCACTTGCCTGTAGCTCATCAGCCAGCTGATCTTTTTTAGTCTTGAGCCTGATAACATCCTTGTCATTCCAGCAGCGAGCTTTGGTGCGCAGTTCACTGGAGCCTCCAGAGATTATACCAGACTTTGAAAACAGGGTCCCGTCCAGAGATACGGTCTAAGGCACCCAATTTAATTAAAAAAAAAAAAAGCCCATTGTGTGCATTTCCTGCACCCATCTGAACAAACTGTTTACCTTATGGCGGCGCTCCCCATCAAAGGCGACGCTCTTGGCCTCTTTAATGGTTTCACACACCAGCGTGTTGCCACACACAAATTGCACCACTCTCTTCAGGTGTGGCACGTTTGTGGACATATTGATGAGCACAACGTCCACCACCAACCTGGCGCCCGGTATCTCCCTCAATCGTTCATTCAGGGGACTCACCTGAAAATGTGAGCTGATGGTTAATAATGCCACAAGCAGTCAACCAAACAAGTCATGCTTTAAGAAGCCAATGTTTTTTCCTGCAAATAAAATTTTGAAGTGGTGGCCTCTGCATAATTTTTCAGGCTGCATCTGGCTCGAAAGCAGCTGACATCATGACTGTCATCCAACCGTTGTTGCTCTCGTAGGGTGTCATCTTTAACTGTGATTGCAACAAAACAGTTGGAAGTCGCTCCTGAAGTACCGAAGGATAGAAAAGACGCACATTTTCAAAATTTTCGTTCCAACTACAAATGTTTTTGCAAAAATTGCTTCATTAGTAAGCAAGCGGGTCTGACTCCTGTGAAAAAAGACCAAAAAAAAAAAAACCTGTTACATCCTATGTGTTTGGCTTTCCAAAGATGTCTCATAAAATTAACGAGGTGGAGGAAATTCACGAGTGCAGGTGATAAAATGCAGATAATTACAGGTAACATTCAAGATAAAGAAAATTCAAGTTGCAATTCATATTATTGATGAAGTGATCATTTTTAAGGTGAGGGCCAGAGTTCAGGGCAGGACAACAAGGTGATTGGGTTCAGCAGGACAAACATGATAACGCGTAATCCGACGTTAGCAAATCAACATAATTTACAGATGAATTTTCCATAACCTTTCCAGGTGTTTCCCAAAACCGCTGGTGGCCGGACAAATTCACCTGGCTCAGAGATTCAAGCACTTACATCCAAGTAGTCGATGGGCAGGAAGATCTCAGGCTCGGCCCGCTCCTCCTTGAGGAAGTTGATGCAGGCCTGAGCCACCTTCACACTCGACACCACGATGGCCTTCAAGAATTGGCCGCACACCTTGGTGACGGCGAGCTGATACCTCTTGTGGATGGGGCTGCACAAGTCACACAGGCGGCCGTACTGGGACAAGAAACGTGACAGATTTGTCCTGTCTTGCTTTCAGTTCAAATCATCTTCATCATACATCTCTTACCACTGAGTCAGGGAAGAGCCTGTGCATCTTTTCCAGCATCTCTTTGCGCTGTCGCTGCCGTTTGCTCTCCTGGCTATCCAGGCAGGCGTCCCTCAGTTGCTCCAGTACCTGGGCCAGCTCCTCTTTCACCTGGGCAGTACGCTCTCTGCCACGCTGCAACTCTGCCTGCAAGCGCTCCTCCTCGTGACAGAGGTCATCAAGCGATGACCTAAAAACAAACACACAGGGACTCCATTTTAGAGTACGGGATGTCAACAAAAATTCTGACAACAGCGAAGCCCCACCAATGTTAGCGTTCACCATTCGCAAATGTGTCTGACGTAGGGTGGTAAACTTCTCAAAATGATGCAGAGAAAAGTGTGGATCGTTATGGGCAGTGGTGGATCGGCTGCTAACAGATAGCTGCTCAACATAAGGTACGGTATGTGCCCGACTTCAAATACAATAATGAGTTGTAGTTCATAATTCGTAGTCATCTGGGAGACTGCTTTTCAAAAGTAAGAGACAAATTCAGCCTTCACAGACAGCGAGATTTGGTTCCGTTGACCAGACATGTTTTCAGACCATGTGCTCAGGACCGCGCTGTGCCTCAGGAAGTACAACAATGTACTAATCAATCAGTAATTTTGCTAGGCAACATAGGGGAATCCCGAGGTACATTTTGTTCATAAGCAAGGTCGCAGAATCAGTTACCTTCCTACAGTTTGTGGAAACGAAGGTCTTTTCACTATTTTGTGGGAAAAATCTTGTAGTTATAATGAAATTTACAATATAGCGTGTTCATTGGAAGCAAAATCGGCGAACGGAAAATTAACTGCGTTATTGGGGTGAAAACGTACCCCGTACACTAAAAAGAGAGACTGTATCTCTAAGTACAAAAATTATAAAATGTCTAAAAGAAGGAAGTGGTATGTTTACGTCTCCCTAACGTTCGCAAATCACGTGGGTTTTCTGTAAACCTGTAAATTAGCCACAGAATGTTGTTAAGTGGTAGAAGGAAAGTGCATCATGACATACTTGCAAGCCTTGATGTACTGCTCGAGCTTCTCCGCTCTTTGGCTTAAATCATCCAACTGCGTCTTGTTGTTCTTGATTCCAGCCTATAGCAGAGCAGTCAGTATCACCATATGATGCCTTTGCAACTTCACCATTTCAACCCTAAAAATGTGAGATTTCCCATCGAATTTCATACGAATTAGATGTGAGCTTGCTGATATGGTGGACATTTTTTGGCGACTTTTAGATTAAACAGACTGCCAGCTGATGGCAGCATATCTGAAGCTCGCTCGAATGAACAACAGCTCAGAAGGAAACTGCGGCAATCAATTGTTCAAAAGGTCTTTATAAAATGACCATTTAAGTTTCATACACAATTTAAGAGGGGCAAGTACAAAGACATTCATGAGTTGCAAAGACATGCATGTTGGCCATTCTTATTCTTGAGTATTTTTTTGTACCTACCTTCCAGTAGCAATTGTCATGTATACAAAGTTTCCATTGTGCCATTACCTGCAGCTCCTTCCGTTTGCGCTGCTCAAACTCTATCTGATCATAGACTGCCTTGACATCCATTTGCATCTTCTCGGCTTGCTGACCCAGCACTGCACTCTGCTTCCTGGACAGCTCCTTGAGTTCTTCGTAGCGCTCTCGCTACCGAGCAAGTCCCCCATGAATAAATTAACTATGCATTTATAATACCTAAAGTTCTTTGAACACACTCACCTGGCTCTCATCCAGTTCAACGTCCATGCCCTGGGACATTCTCTGCTCTCGAAATCGTTCCTCATAGACCTTCCGGGTCTTCTCCAGCTCCTCTTTTTCCCGTTGGGCTTCAGCAAGTTCCTGCTCCGTCCGGGCTAAGGCTTTCTGGCACTTTTTCATAGACTCTTGAAGTTCTTCAATCTTTTTTAGATGATGGGAGGTGTTCACTTTGGCTTTGATGAAGTGAGAACGAGACTGGGACAGGACATGCTCCTGGGTGCTAGACATGAAATTCAGTAGATAAGTCTTTCAATTCACCTTCTGCCCTTTTTCGTGAGGGCTCGTAGATATACTTTCCGAAATGTGACAAAAGCAACTAAAATTGAAAAATCGGAACACAAATGCATCTAAGTCTACCGTATCGCTTTCTCCATCTGCTGCTGCTCCCTGAAGAGGCGTCCATGCTCCTTCTTGAGGGATTTCACCGTCTGCTCATGGTCCTGCAGAGAAGCGTTCTGAGCGGCCACAGCACTCTGCTTGACACTCAGAGTGTTGCTAGTGCTCTCGATGGCCTTCTCATTATAGTAGAGCCCAGTCAGGCTCAGCTGTACACGCTTCTGTTGAATATCATCGAGCAGTTGCTGGTATTTTTCAGCCTGGGATAGGAAAAAGAAATGGTTCCATCACGCCTTATAAAAGCTTCAGTTGTATTTTTTCTTGTCCTGTTAAGTCATTGTGGACTGTTGAGTGCCTTTTCCTTACTGTCCCTTTTAAAAATTCTCACGTGTCAATCATTATTGCAACACTACTGATCCATGGGCAGCACAACTACGTTTGGAATGTCACAACTAGACCAAGCAAATGTTATTTGTTTTTTTTAAGGGTCAACATTGGAATAGAATAAAGTCTAAGTTTATTCTATTTCGATTTTGTTGTCATTTAACTGTTTTATGCACTCTGTAACCTGATCACTTGATAAGCTGTCCACTGTAGTAACCGTGGTACCTGAAAGGGTTAGAAGTAACTCGCCCAACGCTATTCACCTCTAATTTATCATTAGATATCTGCTTTGTCTCGACAGCTGCTGATTTCTTCTTGTTGAACTGAAAATTTGTGTCCTCCTTGGCCTTCAGCATGGCCTCCTTCTTCTGGTTGTACTCAGCCGCAAACTCTTTGGACTGACTGATAAGCTCGAACAGCTTGGTACGCTCCGTGGGGTTCTTCAAAGCGATGGACTCCACTGCTCCCTGGTGACCAACGCGGTCACAATATGATCTGAAAATCAAGCATTAACCATCCGGCACTGATAAAATCCCAAACTTCTACCTGGAACACGAGGCAGTTTTGAGCTTTGGTGATGATGCCGATCTTGGCGAGCTCCTCTGTGTATTGGCTGAGAGTAACTCGGTTGCCATTGATAAGATACTCGGAGGACTCGCCTGAGAAAATACAGTCACAAATAAAAATAGTAATAGACGGAAATTCCCACAGACAAGCCACATTTTCCTTCACTTGCATTTCCTGTCAGTCCAAATACTTGTGCCAATTCAAAAGTGAAAACATGCTGACCAGAAAAACTCCGAGAGAAGATGATCTCCTGGTCCTGGTTTAGATGGTAGAACATGGTGACGCAGGTTCTGTCTGACACCGGCTGCCCGATGTGAGCTCCATGGATCAGGTCACTGAGGTACTTCACCCGCAGAGAGCTTGCCCGCTCCCCCATTGCAAAGCTTATGGCGTCCATCACGTTGGATTTACCTGGTTTTGAGAATAGCATAGTTGTTACAAACCATAGTTATCAGTAAACATTGACTTCACCTCCAATTCATTGAAATGCCTTGTGCTGCTGATATCAGGTATGCACAACTTGAAAAAAAATTGTATTAACAAGAACTAAATACGGTACTTAAAAATCACAAGTTTAGAACTTTCAAATCAAACTTGTAACTTTTAATCCCGAAGTTTACTCATTCTCTTGAGAGTTTATAGTAGTTTTATCATGCGGGTGAGTCGTCCACGGGGATAAGATGTGGGAATCTCAGGTAGCCAAATAAACAACAGGCAGAAGGGGGTCGCACTGCACATATGGCTTTTCCCGTAGTCGTTCCCTTATCTCGACTCAAAATGGTTATCTTTACTCTCACTTATTCCTGAATAGCGGCACACCGCGTAGCACAGACGCTCACCATCGGGCAGAAAGTTTGAGACATTTTGCCCGCTTTTTGGAACCTTTAAAATGTGACAATTCCTTAATTTTTAACAACATTCAAACATCGTTTTGTTCTTTTATTACCGCTCTTTCCGGGGACATTGGTCTTGCTGGAATAATAAAAAATGATTTCCATTTTGTTGTCACGTCCTGAGCATATGTAATTTACCATAATTAAACATGAAACAAACACAACAAAAATGTCTTTATTCGCATTTTTGGTGGGAGTACTTTTCAGCGGCACACAATAAAAGACATAAAAATAATGGTGAAAGAACGAATTTGAAGAAGATAAGCAAGTTGAAAATATTTTTTTTCTCAATCACAAGTTATCACAACAGCATTATTAATAGCCACGAGCATGTTTCAAGGGGAACTTTCGACTAGAAAACGTAGGTTTTAACATCTTACGAGTTGATAAAACAGTTCATACATTCTAAATAATAGACATACGTAGTTAAAATGAGAGCAAAGATTAAGACAATCCAAGGACTGTATTTTAGTAGCTAGCTTCGCCCAAGAGTTAGCTCGCCTTTCACAAAACGTGGTGAAAATTAAAAAAGGAAATAAGCGCGGGGGTCGGGGGGGGCTTACCGGAGCCATTGGGGCCAATAATGCAGTTAAAATCCATGAATGGTCCAATAACTTGTTTCCCTCGCCACGTCTTGAAGTTTTCAACCACGACTTTTGAGAGATATCCCATTGCTGAAGAGGAATAGACGTCTGAAAACCCACACAAAGTTGCACTTTTCCACCGAGTCAACTACCGGACTGGAATATCCTTTGTTGGACTGGCGGGAAAGGTCTTGAAAGGTTTCAAGAAGAACCGTCAGATTAATATCTCCAGTACAAAATTACAATTAGAATTTATTGGATGGAGAAGAAAGGTCCTGGAAGAGCAATACAAATACAGACGCTCCCCGACTTACGAACATCCGAGTTACGAAAAATTGTACATACGAACATTTTTACGGGTATGTCGTGTCGAAAAAGAAAAGAAAAAGTTAGATTTTGTATTGCACGCCTTTTTCCGAGTACAGGTACTGTAGTGCTTCTTTCCGCAGCTAGTACCGATGTGAGGCGCTGTGAGAGATCACCGAGCATCCACCCCGAATCCGGCTTCCTCTGCCCAGTTGTTAAATATGTCGTGCATCCATTATTCAATATGGTTGGTGAAAAGCACATGGCCTGTTCAAATTTTAAATACCCATTCACGGTAGCCATTCGGTGCATTGCCCAGAGCAACTGAAACTGGCTGCCATTAGTGCTTCCTTCCGGCTGTGATCATATAGTGGTTACTACTCTGCGTTGTGGCCGCAGCAACCCAGTTTCGAATCCGGATCTTGGCATGCTGAATCTGTTTATTTGCTGTTTGACGTTCTTCAGTACCGGAAGATTCCTCCACAAGGGACCACAAAAAAAATGTTGACTAGTACTTGTGGGGCTAGTGGTGCAATGGATAATGCGTCTGACTACGTATCAGAAGATTCTAGGTTCCACTCCTGGCTAGTTCGTGAGGAGTGTTTTTCTGTTTTTGCACGCGGTTGTGAAGCCATACACCTTTACCATTCGGTGCCTTGCTTAGAGGAACAGAACCTCGATGCCACGTGAGGTTCTTCCAGGCCGTGATCGTATAGTGTTTAGTACCCTGCGGCAACCCCGGTTCGAAACCGGGTCATGGCATCTGCAAATGGCGTGCTAAACTTGTTTGTTTGCTGTTTTACTTCATTCAGGACCGGAAGATTCTTTCACAAGGGACCACAGAACGATGTTGACTTGTCCTTGTGGGGCTAGTGGTGCAATGGATAAAGCGTCTGACTACGGATCAGAAGATTCTAGGTTCGACTCCTGGCTAGCTCGTGTGAAGTGTTTTTCTGTTTTTGCACGCGGTTGTGAAGCCGTTCACCTCTCCCATTCGGTGCATTGCCCAGTGCAACAGAACCTCGATGCCACGAGAGCTTCCTTCAGGCCGTGATCGTATAGTGGTTAGTACTCTGTGTTGTGGCCGCAGCAACCCCGGTTCGAATCTGTGTCATGGTATCTGCAAATGCTGCGCTAAACTTATTAGTTAGCTGTTTTACTCACTTCAGGACCGGAAGATTCTTTCACAAGGGACCACAGAAAGATGTTGACTTGTGCTTGTGGGGCTAGTGGCGCAATGGATAACGCATCTGACTACGGATCAGAAGATTCTAGGTTCGACTCCTGGCTAGCTCGTGACAAGTGCTTTTCTGGTTTTGCACGCGGTTGTGAAGCCATTCACCATTGCCATTCGGTGCATTGCCCAGAGCAACAGAATCTCGATGCCACGACTGCTTCTTTCAGGCCGTGATCGTATAGTGGTTAGTACTCTGCGTTATGGCCACAGCAACCCCGGTTCGAATCCGGGTCATGGCATCTGCAGATGGTGTGCTAAACTTATTAGTTTGCTGTTTTACTCACATTAGGACCGGAAGATTCTTTCACAAGGGACCACAGAAAGATGTTGACTTGTGCTTGCGGGGCTAGTGGCGCAATGGATAACACGTCTGACTACGGATCAGAAGATTCTAGGTTCGACTCCTGGCTAGCTTGTGAGAAGTGTTTTTCTGTTTTTGCACGCGGTTGTGAAGCCATTCATCTCTACCATTCGGTGCATTGCCCAGAGCAACAGAACCTCGATGCCACGACTGCTTCCTTCAGGCCGTGATTGTATAGTGGTTAGTACTCTGTGTTGTGGCCGCAGCAACCCCGGTTCGAATCCGGGTCATGGCATCTACAAATGGCGTGCTAAACTTATTAGTGTGCTATTTTACTCACTTCAGGACCGGAAGTTTCTTTCACAAGGGACCACAGAACGATGTTGACTTGTCCTTGTGGGGCTAGTGGCGCAATGGATAAAGCGTCTGACTACGGATCAGAAGATTCTAGGTTCGACTCCTGGCTAGCTCGTGTGAAGTGTTTTTCTGTTTTTGCACGCGGTTGTGAAGCCGTTCACCTCTCCCATTCGGTGCATTGCCCAGTGCAACAGAACCTCGATGCCACGAGTGCTTCCTTCAGGCCGTGATCGAATAGTGGTTAGTACTCTGTCTTGTGGCAGCAGCATCCCCGGTTCGAATCCGTGTCATGGTATCTGCAAATGGTGCGCTAAACTTATTAGTTTGCTGTTTTACTCACTTCAGGACCGGAAGATTCTTTCACAAGGGACCACAGAAAGATGTTGATTTGTGCTTGTGGTGCTAGTGGCGCAATGGATAACGCGTCTGACTACGGATCAGAAGATTCTAGGTTCGACTCCAGGCTAGCTCGTGAGAAGTGTTTTTCTGTTTTTGCACGCGGTTGTGAAGCCATTCACCTCTACCATTCGGTGCATTGCCCAGTGCAACAGAACCTCGATGCCACGAGAGCTTCCTTCAGACCGTGATCGTATAGTGGTTAGTACTCTGCGTTGTGGCCGCAGCAACCCCGGTTCGAATCCGGGTCATGGCATCTGCAAATGGTGTGCTAATCTTATTAGTTTGCTGTTTTACTCACTTCAGGACCGGAAGATTCTTTCACAAGGGACCACAGAAAGATGTTGACTTGTGATTGTGGGGCTAGTGGCGCAATGTATAACCCGTCTGACTACGGATCAGAAGATTCTAGGTTCGACTCCTGGCTAGCTCGTGAGAAGTGTTTTTCTGGTTTTGCACGCGGTTGTGAAGCCTTTCATCAATGCCATTCGGTGGATTGCCCAGAGCAACAGAACCTCGATGCCACGACTGCTTCCTTCAGGCCGTGATCGTATAGTGGTTAGTACTCTGTGTTGTGGCCGCAGCAACCCCGGTTCGAATCCGGTTAATGGCATCTGCAAATGGCGTGCTAAACTTATTAGTTAGCTGTTTTACTCACTTCAGGACCGGAAGATTCTTTCACAAGGGACCACAGAAAGATGTTGACTTGTGCTTGTGGGGCTAGTGGCGCAATGGATAACGAGTCTGACTGCGGATCAGAAGATTCTGCGTTCGACTCCTGGCAAGCTTTTGAGAAGTGTTTTTGCACGCGGTTGTGAAGCCATTCACCCCTAGCATTCGGTGCATTGCCCAGTGCAACAGAACCTCGATGCCACGACTGCTTCCTTCAGGCGGTGATCGTATAGTGGTTAGTACTCTGTGTTGTGGCCGCAGCAACCCCGGTTCGAATCTATGTCATGGTATCTGCAAATGCTGCGCTAAACTTATTAGTTAGCTGTTTTACTCACTTCAGGACCGGAAGATTCTTTCACAAGGGACCACAGAAAGATGTTGACTTGTGCTTGTGGGGCTAGTGGTGCAATGGATAACGCATCTGACTACGGATCAGAAGATTCTAGGTTCAACTCCTGGCTAGCTCGTGAGAAGTGCTTTTCTGGTTTTGCACGCGGCTGTGAAGCCATTCACCTCTACCATTCGGTGCATTGCCCAGAGCAACAGAACCTCGATGCCACGACTGCTTCCTTCAGGCCGTGATCGTATAGTGGTTAGTACTCTGTCTTGTGGCCGCAGCAACCCCGGTTCGAATCCGGGTCATGGCATCTGCAAATGGTGTGCTAAACTTATTAGTGTGCTGTTTTACTCACTTCAGGACCGGAAGTTTCTTTCACAAGGGACCACAGAACGATGTTGACTTGTCCTTGTGGGGCTAGTGGCGCAATGGATAACGCGTCTGACTACGGATCAGAAGATTCTAGGTTCGACTCCTGGCTAGCTCGTGAGAAGTGTTTTTCTGTTTTTGCACGCGGTTGTGAAGCCATTCACCTCTCCCATTCGGTGCATTGCCCAGTGCAACAGAACCTCGATGCCACGAGTGCTTCCTTCAGGCCGTGATCGTATAGTGGTTAGTACTCTGTCTTGTGGCCGCAGCATCCCCGGTTCGAATCCTTGTCATGGTATCTGCAAATGGTGCGCTAAACTTATTAGTTTGCTGTTTTACTCACTTCAGGACCGGAAGTTTCTTTCACAAGGGATCACAGAACGATGTTGACTTGTCCTTGTGGGGCTAGTGGCGCAATGGATAACGCGTCTGACTACGGATCAGAAGATTCTAGGTTCGACTCCTGGCTAGCTCGTGAGAAGTGTTTTTCTGTTTTTGCACGCGGTTGTGAAGCCATTCACCTCTCCCATTCGGTGCATTGCCCAGTGCAACAGAACCTCGATGCCACGAGTGCTTCTTTCAGGCCGTGATCGTATAGTGGTTAGTACTCTGCGTTGTGGCCGCAGCAACCCCGGTTCGAATCGGGGTCATGGCATCTGCAAATGGTGTGCTAATCTTATTAGTTTGCTGTTTTACTCACTTCAGGACCGGAAGATTCTTTCACAAGGGACCACAGAAAGATGTTGACTTGTGCTTGTGGGGCTAGTGGCGCAATGGATAACGCGTCTGACTACGGATCAGAAGATTCTAGGTTCGACTCCTGGCTAGCTCGTGAGAAGTGTTTTTCTGTTTTTGCACGCAGTTGTGAAGCCATTCAAATCGACCATTCGGTGCATTGCCCAGTGCAACAGAACCTCGATGCCACGAGAGCTTCCTTCAGGCCGTGATCGTATAGTGGTTAGTACTCTGCGTTGTGGCCGCAGCAACCCCGGTTTGAATCCGGGTCATGGCATCTGCAAATGGTGTGCTAATCTTACTAGTTTGCTGTTTTACTCACTTCAGGACCGGAAGATTCTTTCACAAGGGACCACAGAAAGATGTTGACTTGTGCTTGTGGGGCTAGTGGCGCAATGGATAACGCGTCTGACTACGGATCAGAAGATTCTGCGTTCGACTCCTGGCAAGCTTTTGAGAAGTGTTTTTGCACGCGGTTGTGAAGCCATTCACCTCTACCATTCGGTGCATTGCCCAGTGCAACAGAACCTCGATGCCACGAGAGCTTCCTTCAGGCCGTGATCGTATAGTGGTTAGTACTCTGCGTTGTGGCCGCAGCAACCCCGGTTCGAATCCGGGTCATGGCATCTGCAAATGGTGTGCTAATCTTATTAGTTTCCTGTTTTACTCACTTCAGGACCGGAAGATTCTTTCACAAGGGACCACAGAAAGATGTTGACTTGTGCTTGTGGGGCTAGTGGCGCAATGGATATCGCGTCTGACTACGGATCAGAAGATTCTAGGTTTGACTCCTGGCTAGCTCGTGACAAGTGCTTTTCTGGTTTTGCACGCGGTTGTGAAGCCATTCACCATTGCCATTCGGTGCATTGCCCAGAGCAACAGAACCTCGATGCCACGACTGCTTCTTTCAGGCCGTGATCGTATAGTGGTTAGTACTCTGCGTTGTGGCCGCAGCAACCCCGGTTCGAATCCGGGTCATGGCATCTGCAAATGGTGTGCTAATCTTATTAGTTTGCTGTTTTACTCACTTCAGGACCGGAAGTTTCTTTCACAAGGGACCACAGAACGATGTTGACTTGTCGTTGTGGGGCTAGTGGCGCAATGGATAACGCGTCTGACTACGGATCAGAAGATTCTAGGTTCGACTCCTGGCTAGCTCGTGAGAAGTGTTTTTCTGTTTTTGCACGCGGTTGTGAAGCCATTCACCTCTCCCATTCGGTGCATTGCCCAGTGCAACAGAACCTCGATGCCACGAGTGCTTCCTTCAGGCCGTGATCGTATAGTGGTTAGTACTCTGCGTTGTGGCCGCAGCAACCCTGGTTCGAATCCGGGTCATGGCATCTGCAAATGGTGTGCTAATCTTATTAGTTTGCTGTTTTACTCACTTCAGGACCGGAAGATTCTTTCACAAGGGACCACAGAAAGATGTTGACTTGTGCTTGTGGGGCTAGTGGCGCAATGGATAACGCGTCTGACTACGGATCAGAAGATTCTAGGTTCGACTCCTGGCTAGCTCGTGAGAAGTGTTTTTCTGTTTTTGCACGCAGTTGTGAAGCCATTCACCTCGACCATTCGGTGCATTGCCCAGTGCAACAGAACCTCGATGCCACGAGAGCTTCCTTCAGGCCGTGATCGTATAGTGGTTAGTACTCTGCGTTGTGGCCGCAGCAACCCTGGTTCGAATCCGGGTCATGGCATCTGCAAATGGTGTGCTAATCTTATTAGTTTGCTGTTTTACTCACTTCAGGACCGGAAGATTCTTTCACAAGGGACCACAGAAAGATGTTGACTTGTGCTTGTGGGGCTAGTGGCGCAATGGATAACGCGTCTGACTACGGATCAGAAGATTGTAGGTTTGACTCCTGGCTAGCTCGTGAGAAGTCTTTTTCTGGTTTTGCACGCGGTTGTGAAGCCTTTCATCAATGCAATTTGGTGGATTGCCCAGAGCAACAGAACCTCGATGCCACGACTCCTGCCTTCAGGCCGTGATCGTATAGTGGTTAGTACTCTGTGTTGTGGCCGCAGCAACCCCGGTTCGAATCCGGTTAATGGCATCTGCAAATGGCGTGCTAAACTTATTAGTTAGCTGTTTTACTCACTTCAGGACCGGAAGATTCTTTCACAAGGGACCACAGAAAGATGTTGACTTCTGCTTGTGGGGCTAGTGGCGCAATGGATAACGCATCTGACTACGGATCAGAAGATTCTGCGTTCGACTCCTGGCTAGCTTGTGTGAAGTGCATTTCTGGTTTTGCACGCGGCTGTGAAGCCATTCACCTCTACCATTCGGTGCATTGCCCAGTGCAACAGAACCTCGATGCCACGAGTGCTTCCTTCAGGCCGTGATCGTATAGTGGTTAGTACTCTGTCTTGTGGCCGCAGCATCCCCGGTTCGAATCCTTGTCATGGTATCTGCAAATGGTGCGCTAAACTTATTAGTTTGCTGTTTTACTCACTTCAGGACCGGAAGATTCTTTCACAAGGGACCACAGAAAGATGTTGACTTGTGCTTGTGGGGCTAGTGGCGCAATGGATAACGCATCTGACTACGGATCAGAAGATTCAAGGTTCGACTCCTGGCTAGCTCGTGACAAGTGCTTTTCTGGTTTTGCACGCGGTTGTGAAGCCATTCACCATTGCCATTCGGTGCATTGCCCAGAGCAACAGAACCTCGATGCCACGACTGCTTCTTTCAGGCCGTGATCGAATAGTGGTTAGTACTCTGTCTTGTGGCAGCAGCATGCCCGGTTCGAATCCGTGTCATGGTATCTGCAAATGGTGTGCTAATCTTATTAGTTTGCTGTTTTACTCACTTCGGGACCGGAAGATTCTTTCACAAGGGACCACAGAAAGATGTTGACTTGTGCTTGTGGGGCTAGTGGCGCAATGGATAACGCGTCTGACTACGGATCAGAAGATTCTAGGTTCGACTCCTGGCTAGCTCGTGAGAAGTGTTTTTCTGTTTTTGCACGCAGTTGTGAAGCCATTCACCTCGACCATTCGGTGCATTGCCCAGTGCAACAGAACCTCGATGCCACGAGAGCTTCCTTCAGGCCGTGATCGTATAGTGGTTAGTACTCTGCGTTGTGGCCGCAGCAACCCCGGTTCGAATCCGGGTCATGGTATCTGCAAATGGTGTGCTAATCTTATTAGTTTGCTGTTTTACTCACTTCAGGACCGGAAGTTTCTTTCACAAGGGACCACAGAACGATGTTGATTTGTCCTTGTGGGCCTAGTGGCGCAATGGATAAAGCGTCTGACTACGGATCAGAAGATTCTAGGTTTGACTCCTGGCTAGCTCGTGTGTAGTGCTTTTCTGGTTTTGCACGCGGCTGTGAAGCCATTCACCTCTACCATTCGGTGCATTGCCCAGAGCAACAGAACCTCGATGCCACGACTGCTTCCTTCAGGCCGTGATCGTATAGTGGTTAGTACTCTGTGTTGTGGCCGCAGCAACCCCGGTTCGAATCCGGGTCATGGCATCTGCAAATGGCGTGCTAAACTTATTAGTGTGCTGTTTTACTCACTTCAGGACCGGAAGTTTCTTTCACAAGGGACCACAGAACGATGTTGACTTGTCCTTGTGGGGCTAGTGGCGCAATGGATAATGCATCTGACTACGGTTCAGAAGATTCTAGGTTCGACTCCTGGCTAGCTCGTGAGAAGTGCTTTTCTGGTTTTGCACGCGGCTGTGAAGCCATTCACCTCTACCATTCGGTGCATTGCCGAGAGCAACAGAACCTCGATGCCACAACTGCTTCCTTCAGGCCGTGATCGTATAGTGGTTAGTACTCTGTGTTGTGGCCGCAGCAACCCCGGTTCGAATCCGCGTCATGGCATCTGCAAATGGCGTGCTAAACTTATTAGTGTGCTGTTTTACTCACTTCAGGACCGGAAGTTTCTTTCACAAGGGACCACAGAACGATGTTGACTTGTCCTTGTGGGGCTAGTGGCGCAATGGATAACGCGTCTGACTACGGATCCGAAGATTCTAGGTTCGACTCCTGGCTAGCTCGTGAGAAGTGTTTTTCTGTTTTTGCACGCGGTTGTGAAGCCATTGACCTCTCCCATTCGGTGCATTGCCCAGTGCAACAGAACCTCGATGCCACGAGCGCTTCCTTCAGGCCGTGATCGAATAGTGGTTAGTACTCTGTCTTGTGGCAGCAGCATGCCCGGTTCGAATCCGTGTCATGGTATCTGCAAATGTTGTGCTAATCTTATTAGTTTGCTGTTTTACTCACTTTGGGACCGGAAGATTCTTTCACAAGGGACCACAGAAAGATGTTGACTTGTGCTTGTGGGGCTAGTGGCGCAATGGATAACGCGTCTGACTACGGATCAGGAGATTCTAGGTTCGACTCCTGGCTAGCTCGTGAGAAGTGTTTTTCTGTTTTTGCACGCAGTTGTGAAGCCATTCACCTCGACCATTCGGTGCATTGCCCAGTGCAACAGAACCTCGATGCCACGAGAGCTTCCTTCAGGCCGTGATCGTATAGTGGTTAGTACTCTGCGTTGTGGCCGCAGCAACCCCGGTTCGAATCCGGGTCATGGCATCTGCAAATGGTGTGCTAATCTTATTAGTTTGCTGTTTTACTCACTTCAGGACCGGAAGTTTCTTTCACAAGGGACCACAGAACGATGTTGACTTGTCCTTGTGGGGCTAGTGGCGCAATGGATAAAGCGTCTGACTACGGATCAGAAGATTCTAGGTTCGACTCCTGGCTAGCTCGTGTGAAGTGCTTTTCTGGTTTTGCACGCGGCTGTGAAGCCATTCACCTCTACCATTCGGTGCATTGCCCAGAGCAACAGAACCTCGATGCCACGACTGCTTCCTTCAGGCCGTGATCGTATAGTGGTTAGTACTCTGTGTTGTGGCCGCAGCAACCCCGGTTCGAATCCGGGTCATGGCATCTGCAAATGGCGTGCTAAACTTATTAGTGTGCTGTTTTACTCACTTCAGGACCGGAAGTTTCTTTCACAAGGGACCACAGAACGATGTTGACTTGTCCTTGTGGGGCTTGTGGCGCAATGGATAACGCGTCTGACTACGGATCAGAAGATTCTAGGTTCGACTCCTGGCTAGCTCGTGAGAAGTGTTTTTCTGTTTTTGCACGCGGTTGTGAAGCCATTCACCTCTCCCATTCGGTGCATTGCCCAGTGCAACAGAACCTCGATGCCACGAGAGCTTCCTTCAGGCCGTGATCGTATAGTGGTTAGTACTCTGCGTTGTGGCTGCAGCAACCCCGGTTCGAATCCGGGTCATGGCATCTGCAAATGGTGTGCTAATCTTATTAGTTTGCTGTTTTACTCACTTCAGGACCGGAAGATTCTTTCACAAGGGACCACAGAAAGATGTTGACTTGTGCTTGTGGGGCTAGTGGCGCAATGGATAACGCGTCTGACTACGGATCAGAAGATTCTAGGTTCGACTCCTGGCTAGCTCGTGACAAGTGCTTTTCTGGTTTTGCACGCGGTTGTGAAGCCATTCACCATTGCCATTCGGTGCATTGCCCAGAGCAACAGAACCTCGATGCCACGACTGCTTCTTTCAGGCCGTGATCGAATAGTGGTTAGTACTCTGTCTTGTGGCAGCAGCATGCCCGGTTCGAATCCGTGTCATGGTATCTGCAAATGTTGTGCTAATCTTATTAGTTTGCTGTTTTACTCACTTCGGGACCGGAAGATTATTTCACAAGGGACCACAGAAAGATGTTGACTTGTGCTTGTGGGGCTAGTGGCGCAATGGATAACGCGTCTGACTACGGATCAGAAGATTCTAGGTTCGACTCCTGGCTAGCTCGTGAGAAGTGTTTTTCTGTTTTTGCACGCAGTTGTGAAGCCATTCACCTCGACCATTCGGTGCATTGCCCAGAGCAACAGAACCTCGATGCCACGACTGCTTCCTTCAGGCCGTGATCGTATAGTGGTTAGTACTCTGTGTTGTGGCCGCAGCAACCCCGGTTCGAATCCGGGTCATGGCATCTGCAAATGGCGTGCTAAACTTATTAGTGTGCTGTTTTACTCACTTCAGGACCGGAAGTTTCTTTCACAAGGGACCACAGAACGATGTTGACTTGTCCTTGTGGGGCTTGTGGCGCAATGGATAACGCGTCTGACTACGAATCAGAAGATTCTAGGTTCGACTCCTGGCTATCTCGTGAGAAGTGTTTTTCTGTTTTTGCACGCGGTTGTGAAGCCATTCACCTCTCCCATTCGGTGCATTGCCCAGTGCAACAGAACCTCGATGCCACGAGTGCTTCCTTCAGGCCGTGATCGTATAGTGGTTAGTACTCTGTCTTGTGGCCGCAGCATCCCCGGTTCGAATCCTTGTCATGGTATCTGCAAATGGTGCGCTAAACTTATTAGTTTGCTGTTTTACTCACTTCAGGACCGGAAGATTCTTTCACAAGGGACCACAGAAAGATGTTGACTTGTGCTTGTGGGGCTAGTGGCGCAATGGATAACGCATCTGACTACGGATCAGAAGATTCTAGGTTCGACTCCTGGCTAGCTCGTGACAAGTGCTTTTCTGGTTTTGCACGCGGTTGTGAAGCCATTCACCATTGCCATTCGGTGCATTGCCCAGAGCAACAGAACCTCGATGCCACGACTGCTTCTTTCAGGCCGTGATCGAATAGTGGTTAGTACTCTGTCTTGTGGCAGCAGCATGCCCGGTTCGAATCCGTGTCATGGTATCTGCAAATGGTGTGCTAATCTTATTAGTTTGCTGTTTTACTCACTTCGGGACCGGAAGATTCTTTCACAAGGGACCACAGAAAGATGTTGACTTGTGCTTGTGGGGCTAGTGGCGCAATGGATAACGCGTCTGACTACGGATCAGAAGATTCTAGGTTCGACTCCTGGCTAGCTCGTGAGAAGTGTTTTTCTGTTTTTGCACGCAGTTGTGAAGCCATTCACCTCCACCATTCGGTGCATTGCCCAGTGCAACAGAACCTCGATGCCACGAGAGCTTCCTTCAGGCCGTGATCGTATAGTGGTTAGTACTCTGCGTTGTGGCCGCAGCAACCCCGGTTTGAATCCGGGTCATGGTATCTGCAAATGGTGTGCTAATCTTATTAGTTTGCTGTTTTACTCACTTCAGGACCGGAAGATTCTTTCACAAGGGACCACAGAAAGATGTTGACTTGTGCTTGTGGGGCTAGTGGCGCAATGGATAACGCGTCTGACTACGGATCAGAAGATTCTAGGTTCGACTCCTGGCTAGCTCGTGAGAAGTGTTTTTCTGTTTTTGCACGCAGTTGTGAAGCCATTCAAATCGACCATTCGGTGCATTGCCCAGTGCAACAGAACCTCGATGCCACGAGAGCTTCCTTCAGGCCGTGATCGTATAGTGGTTAGTACTCTGCGTTGTGGCTGCAGCAACCCCGGTTCGAATCCGGGTCATGGCATCTGCAAATGGTGTGCTAATCTTATTAGTTTGCTGTTTTACTCACTTCAGGACCGGAAGATTCTTTCACAAGGGACCACAGAAAGATGTTGACTTGTGCTTGTGGGGCTAGTGGCGCAATGGATAACGCGTCTGACTACGGATCACAAGATTCTGCGTTCGACTCCTGGCAAGCTTTTGAGAAGTGTTTTTGCACGCGGTTGTGAAGCCATTCACCTCTACCATTCGGTGCATTGCCCAGTGCAACAGAACCTCGATGCCACGAGAGCTTCCTTCAGGCCGTGATCGTATAGTGGTTAGTACTCTGCGTTGTGGCCGCAGCAACCCCGGTTCGAATCCGGGTCATGGCATCTGCAAATGGTGTGCTAATCTTATTAGTTTCCTGTTTTACTCACTTCAGGACCGGAAGATTCTTTCACAAGGGACCACAGAAAGATGTTGACTTGTGCTTGTGGGGCTAGTGGCGCAATGGATATCGCGTCTGACTACGGATCAGAAGATTCTAGGTTTGACTCCTGGCTAGCTCGTGACAAGTGCTTTTCTGGTTTTGCACGCGGTTGTGAAGCCATTCACCATTGCCATTCGGTGCATTGCCCAGAGCAACAGAACCTCGATGCCACGACTGCTTCTTTCAGGCCGTGATCGTATAGTGGTTAGTACTCTGCGTTGTGGCCGCAGCAACCCCGGTTCGAATCCGGGTCATGGCATCTGCAAATGGTGTGCTAATCTTATTAGTTTGCTGTTTTACTCACTTCAGGACCGGAAGTTTCTTTCACAAGGGACCACAGAACGATGTTGACTTGTCCTTGTGGGGCTAGTGGCGCAATGGATAACGCGTCTGACTACGGATCAGAAGATTCTAGGTTCGACTCCTGGCTAGCTCGTGAGAAGTGTTTTTCTGTTTTTGCACGCGGTTGTGAAGCCATTCACCTCTCCCATTCGGTGCATTGCCCAGTGCAACAGAACCTCGATGCCACGAGTGCTTCCTTCAGGCCGTGATCGTATAGTGGTTAGTACTCTGCGTTGTGGCCGCAGCAACCCCGGTTCGAATCCGGGTCATGGCATCTGCAAATGGTGTGCTAATCTTATTAGTTTGCTGTTTTACTCACTTCAGGACCGGAAGATTCTTTCACAAGGGACCACAGAAAGATGTTGACTTGTGCTTGTGGGGCTAGTGGCGCAATGGATAACGCGTCTGACTACGGATCAGAAGATTGTAGGTTTGACTCCTGGCTAGCTCGTGAGAAGTCTTTTTCTGGTTTTGCACGCGGTTGTGAAGCCTTTCATCAATGCAATTCGGTGGATTGCCCAGAGCAACAGAACCTCGATGCCACGACTCCTGCCTTCAGGCCGTGATCGTATAGTGGTTAGTACTCTGTGTTGTGGCCGCAGCAACCCCGGTTCGAATCCGGTTAATGGCATCTGCAAATGGCGTGCTAAACTTATTAGTTAGCTGTTTTACTCACTTCAGGACCGGAAGATTCTTTCACAAGGGACCACAGAAAGATGTTGACTTCTGCTTGTGGGGCTAGTGGCGCAATGGATAACGCATCTGACTACGGATCAGAAGATTCTGCGTTCGACTCCTGGCTAGCTCGTGTGAAGTGCATTTCTGGTTTTGCACGCGGCTGTGAAGCCATTCACCTCTACCATTCGGTGCATTGCCCAGTGCAACAGAACCTCGATGCCACGAGTGCTTCCTTCAGGCCGTGATCGTATAGTGGTTAGTACTCTGTCTTGTGGCCGCAGCATCCCCGGTTCGAATCCTTGTCATGGTATCTGCAAATGGTGCGCTAAACTTATTAGTTTGCTGTTTTACTCACTTCAGGACCGGAAGATTCTTTCACAAGGGACCACAGAAAGATGTTGACTTGTGCTTGTGGGGCTAGTGGCGCAATGGATAACGCATCTGACTACGGATCAGAAGATTCAAGGTTCGACTCCTGGCTAGCTCGTGACAAGTGCTTTTCTGGTTTTGCACGCGGTTGTGAAGCCATTCACCATTGCCATTCGGTGCATTGCCCAGAGCAACAGAACCTCGATGCCACGACTGCTTCTTTCAGGCCGTGATCGAATAGTGGTTAGTACTCTGTCTTGTGGCAGCAGCATGCCCGGTTCGAATCCGTGTCATGGTATCTGCAAATGGTGTGCTAATCTTATTAGTTTGCTGTTTTACTCACTTCGGGACCGGAAGATTCTTTCACAAGGGACCACAGAAAGATGTTGACTTGTGCTTGTGGGGCTAGTGGCGCAATGGATAACGCGTCTGACTACGGATCAGAAGATTCTAGGTTCGACTCCTGGCTAGCTCGTGAGAAGTGTTTTTCTGTTTTTGCACGCAGTTGTGAAGCCATTCACCTCGACCATTCGGTGCATTGCCCAGTGCAACAGAACCTCGATGCCACGAGAGCTTCCTTCAGGCCGTGATCGTATAGTGGTTAGTACTCTGCGTTGTGGCCGCAGCAACCCCGGTTCGAATCCGGGTCATGGTATCTGCAAATGGTGTGCTAATCTTATTAGTTTGCTGTTTTACTCACTTCAGGACCGGAAGTTTCTTTCACAAGGGACCACAGAACGATGTTGATTTGTCCTTGTGGGGCTAGTGGCGCAATGGATAAAGCGTCTGACTACGGATCAGAAGATTCTAGGTTTGACTCCTGGCTAGCTCGTGTGAAGTGCTTTTCTGGTTTTGCACGCGGCTGTGAAGCCATTCACCTCTACCATTCGGTGCATTGCCCAGAGCAACAGAACCTCGATGCCACGACTGCTTCCTTCAGGCCGTGATCGTATAGTGGTTAGTACTCTGTGTTGTGGCCGCAGCAACCCCGGTTCGAATCCGGGTCATGGCATCTGCAAATGGCGTGCTAAACTTATTAGTGTGCTGTTTTACTCACTTCAGGACCGGAAGTTTCTTTCACAAGGGACCACAGAACGATGTTGACTTGTCCTTGTGGGGCTAGTGGCGCAATGGATAATGCATCTGACTACGGTTCAGAAGATTCTAGGTTCGACTCCTGGCTAGCTCGTGAGAAGTGCTTTTCTGGTTTTGCACGCGGCTGTGAAGCCATTCACCTCTACCATTCGGTGCATTGCCCAGAGCAACAGAACCTCGATGCCACAACTGCTTCCTTCAGGCCGTGATCGTATAGTGGTTAGTACTCTGTGTTGTGGCCGCAGCAACCCCGGTTCGAATCCGGGTCATGGCATCTGCAAATGGCGTGCTAAACTTATTAGTGTGCTGTTTTACTCACTTCAGGACCGGAAGTTTCTTTCACAAGGGACCACAGAACGATGTTGACTTGTCCTTGTGGGGCTAGTGGCGCAATGGATAACGCGTCTGACTACGGATCAGAAGATTCTAGGTTCGACTCCTGGCTAGCTCGTGAGAAGTGTTTTTCTGTTTTTGCACGCGGTTGTGAAGCCATTGACCTCTCCCATTCGGTGCATTGCCCAGTGCAACAGAACCTCGATGCCACGAGCGCTTCCTTCAGGCCGTGATCGAATAGTGGTTAGTACTCTGTCTTGTGGCAGCAGCATGCCCGGTTCGAATCCGTGTCATGGTATCTGCAAATGTTGTGCTAATCTTATTAGTTTGCTGTTTTACTCACTTTGGGACCGGAAGATTCTTTCACAAGGGACCACAGAAAGATGTTGACTTGTGCTTGTGGGGCTAGTGGCGCAATGGATAACGCGTCTGACTACGGATCAGGAGATTCTAGGTTCGACTCCTGGCTAGCTCGTGAGAAGTGTTTTTCTGTTTTTGCACGCAGTTGTGAAGCCATTCACCTCGACCATTCGGTGCATTGCCCAGTGCAACAGAACCTCGATGCCACGAGAGCTTCCTTCAGGCCGTGATCGTATAGTGGTTAGTACTCTGCGTTGTGGCCGCAGCAACCCCGGTTCGAATCCGGGTCATGGCATCTGCAAATGGTGTGCTAATCTTATTAGTTTGCTGTTTTACTCACTTCAGGACCGGAAGTTTCTTTCACAAGGGACCACAGAACGATGTTGACTTGTCCTTGTGGGGCTAGTGGCGCAATGGATAAAGCGTCTGACTACGGATCAGAAGATTCTAGGTTCGACTCCTGGCTAGCTCGTGTGAAGTGCTTTTCTGGTTTTGCACGCGGCTGTGAAGCCATTCACCTCTACCATTCGGTGCATTGCCCAGAGCAACAGAACCTCGATGCCACGACTGCTTCCTTCAGGCCGTGATCGTATAGTGGTTAGTACTCTGTGTTGTGGCCGCAGCAACCCCGGTTCGAATCCGGGTCATGGCATCTGCAAATGGCGTGCTAAACTTATTAGTGTGCTGTTTTACTCACTTCAGGACCGGAAGTTTCTTTCACAAGGGACCACAGAACGATGTTGACTTGTCCTTGTGGGGCTTGTGGCGCAATGGATAACGCGTCTGACTACGGATCAGAAGATTCTAGGTTCGACTCCTGGCTAGCTCGTGAGAAGTGTTTTTCTGTTTTTGCACGCGGTTGTGAAGCCATTCACCTCTCCCATTCGGTGCATTGCCCAGTGCAACAGAACCTCGATGCCACGAGAGCTTCCTTCAGGCCGTGATCGTATAGTGGTTAGTACTCTGCGTTGTGGCTGCAGCAACCCCGGTTCGAATCCGGGTCATGGCATCTGCAAATGGTGTGCTAATCTTATTAGTTTGCTGTTTTACTCACTTCAGGACCGGAAGATTCTTTCACAAGGGACCACAGAAAGATGTTGACTTGTGCTTGTGGGGCTAGTGGCGCAATGGATAACGCGTCTGACTACGGATCAGAAGATTCTAGGTTTGACTCCTGGCTAGCTCGTGACAAGTGCTTTTCTGGTTTTGCACGCTGTTGTGAAGCCATTCACCATTGCCATTCGGTGCATTGCCCAGAGCAACAGAACCTCGATGCCACGACTGCTTCTTTCAGGCCGTGATCGAATAGTGGTTAGTACTCTGTCTTGTGGCAGCAGCATGCCCGGTTCGAATCCGTGTCATGGTATCTGCAAATGTTGTGCTAATCTTATTAGTTTGCTGTTTTACTCACTTCGGGACCGGAAGATTCTTTCACAAGGGACCACAGAAAGATGTTGACTTGTGCTTGTGGGGCTAGTGGCGCAATGGATAACGCGTCTGACTACGGATCAGAAGATTCTAGGTTCGACTCCTGGCTAGCTCGTGAGAAGTGTTTTTCTGTTTTTGCACGGTTGTGAAGCCATTCACCTCGACCATTCGGTGCATTGCCCAGTGCAACAGAACCTCGATGCCACGAGAGCTTCCTTCAGGCCGTGATCGTATAGTGGTTAGTACTCTGCGTTGTGGCCGCAGCAACCCCGGTTCGAATCCGGGTCATGGCATCTGCAAATGGTGTGCTAATCTTATTAGTTTGCTGTTTTACTCACTTCAGGACCGGAAGTTTCTTTCACAAGGGACCACAGAACGATGTTGACTTGTCCTTGTGGGGCTAGTGGCGCAATGGATAAAGCGTCTGACTACGGATCAGAAGATTCTAGGTTCGACTCCTGGCTAGCTCGTGTGAAGTGCTTTTCTGGTTTTGCACGCGGCTGTGAAGCCATTCACCTCTACCATTCGGTGCATTGCCCAGAGCAACAGAACCTCGATGCCACGACTGCTTCGTTCAGGCCGTGATCGTATAGTGGTTAGTACTCTGTGTTGTGGCCGCAGCAACCCCGGTTCGAATCCGGGTCATGGCATCTGCAAATGGCGTGCTAAACTTATTAGTGTGCTGTTTTACTCACTTCAGGACCGGAAGTTTCTTTCACAAGGGACCACAGAACGATGTTGACTTGTCCTTGTGGGGCTTGTGGCGCAATGGATAACGCGTCTGACTACGGATCAGAAGATTCTAGGTTCGACTCCTGGCTAGCTCGTGAGAAGTGTTTTTCTGTTTTTGCACGCGGTTGTGAAGCCATTCACCTCCCCCATTCGGTGCATTGCCCAGTGCAACAGAACCTCGATGCCACGAGTGCTTCCTTCAGGCCGTGATCGTATAGTGGTTAGTACTCTGTCTTGTGGCCGCAGCATCCCCGGTTCGAATCCTTGTCATGGTATCTGCAAATGGTGCGCTAAACTTATTAGTTTGCTGTTTTACTCACTTCAGGACCGGAAGATTCTTTCACAAGGGACCACAGAAAGATGTTGACTTGTGCTTGTGGGGCTAGTGGCGCAATGGATAACGCATCTGACTACGGATCAGAAGATTCTAGGTTCGACTCCTGGCTAGCTCGTGACAAGTGCTTTTCTGGTTTTGCACGCGGTTGTGAAGCCATTCACCATTGCCATTCGGTGCATTGCCCAGAGCAACAGAACCTCGATGCCACGACTGCTTCTTTCAGGCCGTGATCGAATAGTGGTTAGTACTCTGTCTTGTGGCAGCAGCATGCCCGGTTCGAATCCGTGTCATGGTATCTGCAAATGGTGTGCTAATCTTATTAGTTTGCTGTTTTACTCACTTCGGGACCGGAAGATTCTTTCACAAGGGACCACAGAAAGATGTTGACTTGTGCTTGTGGGGCTAGTGGCGCAATGGATAACGCGTCTGACTACGGATCAGAAGATTCTAGGTTCGACTCCTGGCTAGCTCGTGAGAAGTGTTTTTCTGTTTTTGCACGCAGTTGTGAAGCCATTCACCTCCACCATTCGGTGCATTGCCCAGTGCAACAGAACCTCGATGCCACGAGAGCTTCCTTCAGGCCGTGATCGTATAGTGGTTAGTACTCTGCGTTGTGGCCGCAGCAACCCCGGTTTGAATCCGGGTCATGGTATCTGCAAATGGTGTGCTAATCTTATTAGTTTGCTGTTTTACTCACTTCAGGACCGGAAGTTTCTTTCACAAGGGACCACAGAACGATGTTGACTTGTCCTTGTGGGGCTAGTGGTGCAATGGATAAAGCGTCTGACTACGGATCAGAAGATTCTAGGTTCGACTCCTGGCTAGCTCGTGTGAAGTGCTTTTCTGGTTTTGCACGCGGCTGTGAAGCCATTCACCTCTACCATTCGGTGCATTGCCCAGAGCAACAGAACCTCGATGCCACGACTGCTTCCTTCAGGCCGTGATAGTATAGTGGTTAGTACTCTGTGTTGTGGCCGCAGCAACCCCGGTTCGAATCCAGGTCATGGCATCTGCAAATGGCGTGCTAAACTTATTAGTGTGCTGTTTTACTCACTTCAGGACCGGAAGTTTCTTTCACAAGGGACCACAGAACGATGTTGACTTGTCCTTGTGGGGCTAGTGGCGCAATGGATAACGCATCTGACTACGGTTCAGAAGATTCTAGGTTCGACTCCTGGCTAGCTCGTGAGAAGTGCTTTTCTGGTTTTGCACGCGGCTGTGAAGCCATTCACCTCTACCATTCGGTGCATTGCCCAGAGCAACAGAACCTCGATGCCACAACTGCTTCCTTCAGGCCGTGATCGTATAGTGGTTAGTACTCTGTGTTGTGGCCGCAGCAACCCCGGTTCGAATCCGGGTCATGGCATCTGCAAATGGCGTGCTAAACTTATTAGTGTGCTGTTTTACTCACTTCAGAACCGGAAGTTTCTTTCACAAGGGACCACAGAACGATGTTGACTTGTCCTTGTGGGGCTAGTGGCGCAATGGATAACGCGTCTGACTACGGATCAGAAGATTCTAGGTTCGACTCCTGGCTAGCTCGTGAGAAGTGTTTTTCTGTTTTTGCACGCGGTTGTGAAGCCATTCACCTCGACCATTCGGTGCATTGCCCAGTGCAACAGAACCTCGATGCCACGAGAGCTTCCTTCAGGCCGTGATCGTATAGTGGTTAGTACTCTGCGTTGTGGCCGCAGCAACCCCGGTTCGAATCCGGGTCATGGCATCTGCAAATGGTGTGCTAATCTTATTAGTTTGCTGTTTTACTCACTTCAGGACCGGAAGATTCTTTCACAAGGGACCACAGAAAGATGTTGACTTGTGCTTGTGGGGCTAGTGGCGCAATGGATAACGCGTCTGACTACGGATCAGAAGATTCTAGGTTCGACTCCTGGCTAGCTCGTGAGAAGTCTTTTTCTGGTTTTGCACGCGGTTGTGAAGCCTTTCATCATTGCAATTCGGTGGATTGCCCAGAGCAACAGAACCTCGATGCCACGACTCCTGCCTTCAGGCCGTGATCGTATAGTGGTTAGTACTCTGTGTTGTGGCCGCAGCAACCCCGGTTCGAATCCGGTTAATGGCATCTGCAAATGGCGTGCTAAACTTATTAGTTAGCTGTTTTACTCACTTCAGGACCGGAAGATTCTTTCACAAGGGACCACAGAAAGATGTTGACTTGTGCTTGTGGGGCTAGTGGCGCAATGGATAACGCGTCTGACTACGGATAAGAAGATTCTGCGTTCGACTCCTGGCAAGCTTTTGAGAAGTGTTTTTGCACGCGGTTGTGAAGCCATTCACCTCTACCATTCGGTGCATTGCCCAGTGCAACAGAACCTCGATGCCACGAGAGCTTCCTTCAGGCCGTGATCGTATAGTGGTTAGTACTCTGCGTTGTGGCCGCAGCAACCCCGGTTCGAATCCGGGTCATGGCATCTGCAAATGGTGTGCTAATCTTATTAGTTTGCTGTTTTACTCACTTCAGGACCGGAAGATTCTTTCACAAGGGACCACAGAAAGATGTTGACTTGTGCTTGTGGGGCTAGTGGCGCAATGGATAACGCATCTGACTACGGATCAGAAGATTCTAGGTTCGACTCCTGGCTAGCTCGTGACAAGTGCTTTTCTGGTTTTGCACGCGGTTGTGAAGCCATTCACCGTTGCCATTCGGTGCATTGCCCAGAGCAACAGAACCTCGATGCCACGACTGCTTCTTTCAGGCCGTGATCGTATAGTGGTTAGTACTCTGCGTTGTGGCCGCAGCAACCCCGGTTCGAATCCGGGTCATGGCATCTGCAAATGGTGTGCTAATCTTATTAGTTTGCTGTTTTACTCACTTCAGGACCGGAAGATTCTTTCACAAGGGACCACAGAAAGATGTTGACTTGTGCTTGTGGGGCTAGTGGCGCAATGGATAACGCGTCTGACTACGGATCAGAAGATTCTAGGTTCGACTCCTGGCTAGCTCGTGAGAAGTGTTTTTCTGTTTTTGCACGCAGTTGTGAAGCCATTCACCTCGACCATTCGGTGCATTGCCCAGTGCAACAGAACCTCGATGCCACGAGAGCTTCCTTCAGGCCGTGATCGTATAGTGGTTAGTACTCTGCGTTGTGGCCGCAGCAACCCCGGTTCGAATCCGGGTCATGGCATCTGCAAATGGTGTGCTAATCTTATTAGTTTGCTGTTTTACTCACTTCAGGACCGGAAGATTCTTTCACAAGGGACCACAGAAAGATGTTGACTTGTGCTTGTGGGGCTAGTGGCGCAATGGATAACGCGTCTGACTGCGGATCAGAAGATTCTGCGTTCGACTCCTGCCTAGCTCGTGAGAAGTACATTTCTGGTTTTGCACGCGGTTGTGAAGCCTTTCATCAATGCAATTCGGTGGATTGCCCAGAACAACAGAACCTCGATGCCACGACTCCTGCCTTCAGGCCGTGATCGTATAGTGGTTAGTACTCTGTGTTGTGGCCGCAGCAACCCCGGTTCGAATCCGGTTAATGGCATCTGCAAATGGCGTGCTAAACTTATTAGTTAGCTGTTTTACTCACTTCAGGACCGGAAGATTCTTTCACAAGGGACCACAGAAAGATGTTGACTTGTGCTTGTGGGGCTAGTGGCGCAATGGATAACGCGTCTGACTACGGATCAGAAGATTCTGCGTTCGACTCCTGGCAAGCTTTTGAGAAGTGTTTTTGCACGCGGTTGTGAAGCCATTCACCTCTCCCATTCGGTGCATTGCCCAGTGCAACAGAACCTCGATGCCACGAGAGCTTCCTTCAGGCCGTGATCGTATAGTGGTTAGTACTCTGCGTTGTGGCCGCAGCAACCCCGGTTCGAATCCGGGTCATGGCATCTGCAAATGGTGTGCTGATCTTATTATTTTGCTGTTTTACTCACTTCAGGACCGGAAGATTCTTTCACAAGGGACCACAGAAAGATGTTGACTTGTGCTTGTGGGGCTAGTGGCGCAATGGATAACGCATCTGACTACGGATCAGAAGAGTCTAGGTTCGACTCCTGGCTGCTCGTGACAAGTGCTTTTCTGGTTTTGCACGCGGTTGTGAAGCCATTCACCATTGCCATTCGGTGCATTGCCCAGAGCAACAGAACCTCGATGCCACGACTGCTTCTTTCAGGCCGTGATTGTATAGTGGTTAGTACTCTGCGTTGTGGTCACAGCAACCCCGGTTCGAATCCGGGTCATGGCATCTGCAGATGGTGTGCTAAACTTATTAGTTTGCTGTTTTACTCCCATTAGGACCGGAAGATTCTTTCACAAGGGACCACAGAAAGATGTTGACTTGTGCTTGCGGGCCTAGTGGCGCAATGGATAACGCGTCTGACTACGGATCAGAAGATTCTAGGTTCGACTCCTGGCTAGCTTGTGAGAAGTGTTTTTCTGTTTTTGCACGCGGTTGTGAAGCCATTCACCTCTACCATTCGGTGCATTGCCCAGAGCAACAGAACCTCGATGCCACGACTGCTTCCTTCAGGCCGTGATCGTATAGTGGTTAGTACTCTGTGTTGTGGCCGCAGCAACCCTGGTTCGAATCCGGGTCATGGCATCTGCAAATGGCGTGCTAAACTTATTAGTGTGCTGTTTTACTCACTTCAGGACCGGAAGTTTCTTTCACAAGGGACCACAGAACGATGTTGACTTGTCCTTGTGGGCCTAGTGGCGCAATGGATAAAGCGTCTGACTACGGATCAGAAGATTCTAGCTTCGACTCCTGGCTAGCTCGTGTGAGGTGTTTTTCTGTTTTTGCAAGCGGTTGTGAAGCCGTTCACCTCTCCCATTCGGTGCATTGCCCAGTGCAACAGAACCTCGATGCCACGAGTGCTTCCTTCAGGCCGTGATCGAATAGTGGTTAGTACTCTGTCTTGTGGCAGCAGCATCCCCGGTTCGAATCCGTGTCATGGTATCTGCAAATGGTGCGCTAAACTTATTAGTTTGCTGTTTTACTCACTTCAGGACCGGAAGATTCTTTCACAAGGGACCACAGAAAGATGTTGACTTGTGCTTGTGGGGCTAGTGGCGCAATGGATAACGCATCTGACTACGGATCAGAAGATTCTAGGTTCGACTCCTGGCTAGCTCGTGAGAAGTGCTTTTCTGGTTTTGCACGCGGCTGTGAAGCCATTCACCTCTACCATTCGGTGTATTGCCCAGAGCAACAGAACCTCGATGCCACGACTGCTTCCTTCAGGCCGTGATCGTATAGTGGTTAGTACTCTGTGTTGTGGCCGCAACAACCCCGGTTCGAATCCGGGTCATGGCATCTGCAAATGGCGTGCTAAACTTATTAGTGTGCTGTTTTACTCACTTCAGGACCGGAAGTTTCTTTCACAAGGGACCACAGAAAGATGTTGACTTGTGCTTGTGGGGCTAGTGGCGCAATGGATAACGCGTCTGACTACGGATCAGAAGATTCTAGGTTTGACTCCTGGCTACCTCGTGACAAGTGCTTTTCTGGTTTTGCACGCGGTTGTGAAGCCATTCACCATTGCCATTCGGTGCATTGCCCAGAGCAACAGAACCTCGATGCCACGACTGCTTCTTTCAGGCCGTGATCGTATAGTGGTTAGTACTCTGCGTTGTGGCCGCAGCAACCCCGGTTCGAATCCGGGTCATGGCATCTGCAAATGGTGTGCTAATCTTATTAGTTTGCTGTTTTACTCACTTCAGGACCGGAAGATTCTTTCACAAGGGACCACAGAAAGATGTTGACTTGTGCTTGTGGGGCTAGTGGCGCAATGGATAACGCGTCTGACTACGGATCAGAAGATTCTAGGTTCGACTCCTGGCTAGCTCGTGAGAAGTGTTTTTCTGTTTTTGCACGCAGTTGTGAAGCCATTCACCTCGACCATTCGGTGCATTGCCCAGTGCAACAGAACCTCGATGCCACGAGAGCTTCCTTCAGGCCGTGATCGTATAGTGGTTAGTACTCTGCGTTGTGGCCGCAGCAACCCCGGTTCGAATCCGGGTCATGGCATCTGCAAATGGTGTGCTAATCTTATTAGTTTGCTGTTTTACTCACTTCAGGACCGGAAGATTCTTTCACAAGGGACCACAGAAAGATGTTGACTTGTGCTTGTGGGGCTAGTGGCGCAATGGATAACGCGTCTGACTGCGGATCAGAAGATTCTGCGTTCGACTCCTGCCTAGCTCGTGAGAAGTACATTTCTGGTTTTGCACGCGGTTGTGAAGCCTTTCATCAATGCAATTCGGTGGATTGCCCAGAGCAACAGAACCTCGATGCCACGACTCCTGCCTTCAGGCCGTGATCGTATAGTGGTTAGTACTCTGTGTTGTGGCCGCAGCAACCCCGGTTCGAATCCGGTTAATGGCATCTGCAAATGGCGTGCTAAACTTATTAGTTAGCTGTTTTACTCACTTCAGGACCGGAAGATTCTTTCACAAGGGACCACAGAAAGATGTTGACTTGTGCTTGTGGGGCTAGTGGCGCAATGGATAACGCGTCTGACTACGGATCAGAAGATTCTGCGTTCGACTCCTGGCAAGCTTTTGAGAAGTGTTTTTGCACGCGGTTGTGAAGCCATTCACCTCTCCCATTCGGTGCATTGCCCAGTGCAACAGAACCTCGATGCCACGAGAGCTTCCTTCAGGCCGTGATCGTATAGTGGTTAGTACTCTGCGTTGTGGCCGCAGCAACCCCGGTTCGAATCCGGGTCATGGCATCTGCAAATGGTGTGCTGATCTTATTATTTTGCTGTTTTACTCACTTCAGGACCGGAAGATTCTTTCACAAGGGACCACAGAAAGATGTTGACTTGTGCTTGTGGGGCTAGTGGCGCAATGGATAACGCATCTGACTACGGATCAGAAGAGTCTAGGTTCGACTCCTGGCTGCTCGTGACAAGTGCTTTTCTGGTTTTGCACGCGGTTGTGAAGCCATTCACCATTGCCATTCGGTGCATTGCCCAGAGCAACAGAACATCGATGCCACGACTGCTTCTTTCAGGCCGTGATTGTATAGTGGTTAGTACTCTGCGTTGTGGTCACAGCAACCCCGGTTCGAATCCGGGTCATGGCATCTGCAGATGGTGTGCTAAACTTATTAGTTTGCTGTTTTACTCCCATTAGGACCGGAAGATTCTTTCACAAGGGACCACAGAAAGATGTTGACTTGTGCTTGCGGGCCTAGTGGCGCAATGGATAACGCGTCTGACTACGGATCAGAAGATTCTAGGTTCGACTCCTGGCTAGCTTGTGAGAAGTGTTTTTCTGTTTTTGCACGCGGTTGTGAAGCCATTCACCTCTACCATTCGGTGCATTGCCCAGAGCAACAGAACCTCGATGCCACGACTGCTTCCTTCAGGCCGTGATCGTATAGTGGTTAGTACTCTGTGTTGTGGCCGCAGCAACCCTGGTTCGAATCCGGGTCATGGCATCTGCAAATGGCGTGCTAAACTTATTAGTGTGCTGTTTTACTCACTTCAGGACCGGAAGTTTCTTTCACAAGGGACCACAGAACGATGTTGACTTGTCCTTGTGGGGCTAGTGGCGCAATGGATAACGCGTCTGACTACGGATCAGAAGATTCTAGGTTCGACTCCTGGCTAGCTCGTGAGAAGTGTTTTTCTGTTTTTGCACGCGGTTGTGAAGCCATTCACCTCCCCCATTCGGTGCATTGCCCAGTGCAACAGAACCTCGATGCCACGAGTGCTTCCTTCAGGCCGTGATCGTATAGTGGTTAGTACTCTGTCTTGTGGCCGCAGCATCCCCGGTTCGAATCCTTGTCATGGTATCTGCAAATGGTGCGATAAACTTATTAGTTTGCTGTTTTACTCACTTCAGGAGCGGAAGATTCTTTCACAAGGGACCACAGAAAGATGTTGACTTGTGCTTGTGGGGCTAGTGGCGCAATGGATAACGCGTCTGACTACGGATCAGAAGATTCTAGGTTCGACTCCTGGCTAGCTCGTGAGAAGTGTTTTTCTGTTTTTGCACGCAGTTGTGAAGCCATTCACCTCGACCATTCGGTGCATTGCCCAGTGCAACAGAACCTCGATGCCACGAGAGCTTCCTTCAGGCCGTGATCGTATAGTGGTTAGTACTCTGCGTTGTGGCCGCAGCAACCCCGGTTCGAATCCGGGTCATGGCATCTGCAAATGGTGTGCTAATCTTATTAGTTTGCTGTTTTACTCACTTCAGGACCGGAAGATTCTTTCACAAGGGACCACAGAAAGATGTTGACTTGTGCTTGTGGGGCTAGTGGCGCAATGGATAACGCGTCTGACTACGGATCAGAAGATTCTGCGTTCGACTCCTGGCAAGCTTTTGAGAAGTGTTTTTGCACGCGGTTGTGAAGCCATTCACCTCTACCATTCGGTGCATTGCCCAGTGCAACAGAACCTCGATGCCACGAGAGCTTCCTTCAGGCCGTGATCGTATAGTGGTTAGTACTCTGCGTTGTGGCCGCAGCAACCCCGTTTCGAATCCGGGTCATGGCATCTGCAAATGGTGTGCTAATCTTATTAGTTTGCTGTTTTACTCACTTCAGGACCGAAAGATTCTTTCACAAGGGACCACAGAAAGATGTTGACTTGTGCTTGTGGGGCTAGTGGCGCAATGGATAACGCATCTGACTACGGATCAGAAGATTCTAGGTTCGACTCCTGGCAAGCTTTTGAGAAGTGTTTTTGCACGCGGTTGTGAAGCCATTCACCTCTCCCATTCGGTGCATTGCCCAGTGCAACAGAACCTCGATGCCACGAGAGCTTCCTTCAGGCAGTGATCGTATAGTGGTTAGTACTCTGCGTTGTGGCCGCAGCAACCCCGGTTCGAATCCGTGTCATGGTATCTGCAAATGGTGCGCTAAACTTATTAGTTTGCTGTTTTACTCACTTCAGGACCGGAAGATTCTTTCACAAGGGACCACAGAAAGATGTTGACTTGTGCTTGTGGGGCTAGTGGCGCAATGGATAACGCATCTGACTACGGATCAGAAGATTCTAGGTTCGACTCCTGGCTAGCTCGTGAGAAGTGCTTTTCTGGTTTTGCACGCGGCTGTGAAGCCATTCACCTCTACCATTCGGTGCATTGCCCAGAGCAACAGAACCTCGATGCCACGACTGCTTCCTTCAGGCCGTGATCGTATAGTGGTTAGTACTCTGTGTTGTGGCCGCAGCAACCCCGGTTCGAATCCGGGTCATGGCATCTGCAAATGGCGTGCTAAACTTATTAGTGTGCTGTTTTACTCACTTCAGGACCGGAAGTTTCTTTCACAAGGGACCACAGAACGATGTTGACTTGTCCTTGTGGGGCTAGTGGCGCAATGGATAACGCGTCTGACTACGGATCAGAAGATTCTAGGTTCGACTCCTGGCTAGCTCGTGAGAAGTGTTTTTCTGTTTTTGCACGCGGTTGTGAAGCCATTCACCTCTCCCATTCGGTGCATTGCCCAGTGCAACAGAACCTCGATGCCACGAGTGCTTCCTTCAGGCCGTGATCGAATAGTGGTCAGTACTCTGTCTTGTGGCAGCAGCATCCGCGGTTCGAATCCGTGTCATGGTATCTGCAGATGGTGTGCTAAACTTATTAGTTTGCTGTTTTACTCACATTAGGACCGGAAGATTCTTTCACAAGGGACCACAGAAAGATGTTGACTTGTGCTTGTGGGGCTAGTGGCGCAATGGATAAAGCGTCTGACTACGGATCAGAAGATTCTAGCTTTGACTCCTGGCTAGCTCGTGTGAAGTGTTTTTCTGTTTTTGCAAGCGGTTGTGAAGCCGTTCACCTCTCCCATTCGGTGCATTGCCCAGTGCAACAGAACCTCGATGCCACGAGTGCTTCCTTCAGGCCGTGATCGAATAGTGGTCAGTACTCTGTCTTGTGGCAGCAGCATCCGCGGTTCGAATCCGTGTCATGGTATCTGCAAATGGTGCGCTAAACTTATTACTTTGCTGTTTTACTCACTTCAGGACCGGAAGATTCTTTCACAAGGGACCACAGAAAGATGTTGACTTGTGCTTGTGGGGCTAGTGGCGCAATGGATAACGCATCTGACTACGGATCAGAAGATTCTAGGTTCGACTCCTGGCTAGCTCGTGAGAAGTGCTTTTCTGGTTTTGCACGCGGCTGTGAAGCCATTCACCTCTACCATTCGGTGCATTGCCCAGTGCAACAGAACCTCGATGCCACGAGAGCTTCCTTCAGGCCGTGATCGTATAGTGGTTAGTACTCTGCGTTGTGGCCGCAGCAACCCCGGTTCGAATCCGGGTCATGGCATCTGCAAATGGTGTGCTAATCTTATTAGTTTGCTGTTTTACTCACTTCAGGACCGGAAGATTCTTTCACAAGGGACCACAGAAAGATGTTGACTTGTGCTTGTGGGGCTAGTGGCGCAATGGATAACGCGTCTGACTACAGATCAGAAGATTCTATGTTCGACTCCTGGCTAGCTCGTGAGAAGTGTTTTTCTGTTTTTGCACGCAGTTGTGAAGCCATTCACCTCTACCTTTCGGTGCATTGCCCAGTGCAACAGAACCTCGATGCCACGAGAGCTTCCTTCAGGCCGTGATCGTATAGTGGTTAGTACTCTGCGTTGTGGCCGCAGCAACCCCGGTTCGAATCTGGGTCATGGCATCTGCAAATGGTGTGCTAATCTTATTAGTTTCCTGTTTTACTCACTTCAGGACCGGAAGATTCTTTCACAAGGGACCACAGAAAGATGTTGACTTGTGCTTGTGGGGCTAGTGGCGCAATGGATAACGCGTCTGACTACGGATCAGAAGATTCTAGGTTTGACTCCTGGCTAGCTCGTGACAAGTGCTTTTCTGGTTTTGCACGCGGTTGTGAAGCCATTCACCATTGCCATTCGGTGCATTGCCCAGAGCAACAGAACCTCGATGCCACGACTGCTTCTTTCAGGCCGTGATCGTATAGTGGTTAGTACTCTGCGTTGTGGCCGCAGCAACCCCGGTTCGAATCCGGGTCATGGCATCTGCAAATGGTGTGCTAATCTTATTAGTTTGCTGTTTTACTCACTTCAGGACCGGAAGATTCTTTCACAAGGGACCACAGAAAGATGTTGACTTGTGCTTGTGGGGCTAGTGGCGCAATGGATAACGCGTCTGACTACGGATCAGAAGATTCTAGGTTCGACTCCTGGCTAGCTCGTGAGAAGTGTTTTTCTGTTTTTGCACGCAGTTGTGAAGCCATTCACCTCGACCATTCGGTGCATTGCCCAGTGCAACAGAACCTCGATGCCACGACTGCTTCTTTCAGGCCGTGATCGTATAGTGGTTAGTACTCTGCGTTGTGGCCGCAGCAACCCCGGTTCGAATCCGGGTCATGGCATCTGCAAATGGTGTGCTAATCTTATTAGTTTGCTGTTTTACTCACTTCAGGACCGGAAGATTCTTTCACAAGGGACCACAGAAAGATGTTGACTTGTGCTTGTGGGGCTAGTGGCGCAATGGATAACGCGTCTGACTACGGATCAGAAGATTCTAGGTTTGACTCCTGGCTAGCTCGTGACAAGTGCTTTTCTGGTTTTGCACGCGGTTGTGAAGCCTTTCATCAATGCAATTCGGTGGATTGCCCAGAGCAACAGAACCTCGATGCCACGACTCCTGCCTTCAGGCCGTGATCGTATAGTGGTTAGTACTCTGTGTTGTGGCCGCAGCAACCCCGGTTCGAATCCGGGTCATGGCATCTGCAAATGGCGTGCTAAACTTATTAGTTAGCTGTTTTACTCACTTCAGGACCGGAAGATTCTTTCACAAGGGACCACAGAAAGATGTTGACTTGTGCTTGTGGGGCTAGTGGTGCAATGGATAATGCGTCTGACTACGGATCAGAAGATTCTGCGTTCGACTCCTGGCAAGCTTTTGAGAAGTGTTTTTGCACGCGGTTGTGAAGCCATTCACCTCTACCATTCGGTGCATTGCCCAGTGCAACAGAACCTCGATGCCACGAGAGCTTCCTTCAGGCCGTGATCGTATAGTGGTTAGTACTCTGCGTTGTGGCCGCAGCAACCCCGTTTCGAATCTGGGTCATGGCATCTGCAAATGGTGTGCTGATCTTATTAGTTTGCTGTTTTACTCACTTCAGGACCGAAAGATTCTTTCACAAGGGACCACAGAAAGATGTTGACTTGTGTTTGTGGGGCTAGTGGCGCAATGGATAACGCATCTGACTACGGATCAGAAGATTCTAGGTTCGACTCCTGGCTAGCTCGTGACAAGTGCTTTTCTGGTTTTGCACGCGGTTGTGAAGCCATTCACCATTGCCATTCGGTGCATTGCCCAGAGCAACAGAACCTCGATGCCACGACTGCTTCTTTCAGGCCGTGATCGTATAGTGGTTAGTACTCTGCGTTGTGGCCACAGCAACCCCGGTTCGAATCCGTGTCATGGCATCTGCAGATGGTGTGCTAAACTTATTAGTTTGCTGTTTTACTCACATTAGGACCGGAAGATTCTTTCACAAGGGACCACAGAAAGATGTTGACTTGTGTTTGTGGGGCTAGTGGCGCAATGGATAACGCGTCTGACTACGGATCAGAAGATTCTAGGTTCGACTCCTGGCTAGCTCGCTAGAAGTTTCTTTCTGATTTTGCACGCGGTTGTGAAGCCATTCACCTTTACCATTCGGTGCCTTGCCCAGAGCAACAGAACCTCGATGCCACGAGTGATTCCTTCAGGCTGTGATCGTATAGTGGTTAGTACTCTGCGTTGTGGCCGCAGCAACCCCGGTTCGAATCCGGGTCATGGCATCTGCAAATGGGGTGCTGAACTTATTAGTTTGCTGTTTTACTCACTTCAGGACCAGAAGATTCCTTCACAAGGGACCACAAAAAAAATTTTGCGTAGTGCTTGTGGGGCTAGTGGCTCAATGGATAACGAGTCTGACTTTGGATCAGAAGATTCTAGGTTTGACTATTGGCTAGCTCGTGAGGAGTGTTTTTCTGTTTTTGCACGCGGTTGTGAAGCCATTCACCTTTACCATTCGGTGCCTTGCCCAGAGCAACAGAACCTCGATGCCACGAGTGCTTCCTTCAGGCTGTGATCGTATAGAGGTTAGTACTCTGCGTTGTGGCCGCAGCAACCCCGGTTCGAATCCGGGTCATGGCATCTGCAAATGGCGTGCTGAACTTATTAGTTTGCTGTTTTACTCACTTCAGGACCAGAAGATTCCTTCACAAGGGACCACAAAAAAAATTTTGCGTAGTGCTTGTGGGGCTAGTGGCTCAATGGATAACGAGTCTGACTTTGGATCAGAAGATTCTAGGTTTGACTATTGTCTAGCTCGTGAGGAGTGTTTTTCTGTTTTTGCACGCGGTTGTGAAGCCATTCACCTTTACCATTCGGTGCCTTGCCCAGAGCAACAGAACCTCGATGCCACGAGTGCTTCCTTCAGGCTGTGATCGTATAGAGGTTAGTACTCTGCGTTGTGGCCGCAGCAACCCCGGTTCGAATCCGGGTCATGGCATCTGCAAATGGCGTGCTGAACTTATTAGTTTGCTGTTTTACTCACTTCAGGACCAGAAGATTCCTTCACAAGGGACCACAAAAAAAATTTTGCGTAGTGCTTGTGGGGCTAGTGGCTCAATGGATAACGAGTCTGACTTTGGATCAGAAGATTCTAGGTTTGACTATTGGCTAGCTCGTGAGGAGTGTTTTTCTGTTTTTGCACGCGGTTGTGAAGCCATTCACCTTTACCATTCGGTGCCTTGCCCAGAGCAACAGAACCTCGATGCCACGAGTGCTTCCTTCAGGCTGTGATCGTATAGAGGTTAGTACTCTGCGTTGTGGCCGCAGCAACCCCGGTTCGAATCCGGGTCATGGCATCTGCAGATGGTGTGCTAAACTTATTAGTTTGCTGTTTTACTCACTTCAGGACCGGAAGATTCCTTCACAAGGGACCACAGAAAGATGTTGACTTGTACTTGTGGGGCTAGTGCCGCAATGGATAACGCGTCTGACTACGGATCAGGAGATTCTAGGTTCTACTCCTGTCTAGCGCGTGAGGAGTGTTTTTCTGATTTTGCACGCGGTTGTGAAGCCATTCACCTTTACCATTCGGTGCCATGCCTAGAGGAACAGAACCTCGATGCCATGAGAGCTTCTTCCAGGCCGTGATCATGTAGTGGTTAGTACTCTCCGCTGTGGCCGCAGCAACCCTGGTTCGAATCCTGGTCATGGCATCTGCAAATGGTGCGCTAAACTTATTAGTTTGCTGTTTTACTCACTTCAGGACCGGAAGATTCTTTCACAAGGGACCACAGAAAGATGTTGACTTGTGCTTGCGGGGCTAGTGCCGCAATGGATAACGCGTCTGACTACGGATCAGGAGATTCTAGGTTCTACTCCTGTCTAGCGCGTGAGGAGTGTTTTTCTGATTTTGCACGCGGTTGTGAAGCCATTCACCTTTACCATTCGGTGCCATGCCTAGAGGAACAGAACCTCGATGCCATGAGAGCTTCTTCCAGGCCGTGATCATGTAGTGGTTAGTACTCTCCGCTGTGGCCGCAGCAACCCTGGTTCGAATCCTGGTCATGGCATCTGCAAATGGTGCGCTAAACTTATTAGTTTGCTGTTTTACTCACTTCAGGACCGGAAGATTCTTTCACAAGGGACCACAGAAAGATGTTGCCTTGTGCTTGTGGGGCTAGTAGCGCAATGGATAACGCGTCTGACTTCAGATCAGAAGATTCTAGGTTCGACTCCTGGCTAGCTCGTGAGAAGTGTTTTTCTGGTTTTACTCCTGGCTAGCTCGTGAGAAGTGTTTTTCTGGTTTTGCACGCGGTTGTGAAGCCCTTCACCGTTGCCATTCGGTGCATTGCCCAGAGCAACAGAACCTCGATGCCACGACTGCTTCCTTCCGGCCGTGATCGTATAGTGGTTAGTACTCTGCGTTGTGACCGCAGCAACCCCGGTTTGAATCCGGGTCATGGCATCTGCAAATGGCGTGCTGAACTTATTAGTTAGCTGTTTTACTCACTTCAGGACCGGAAGATTCTTTCACAAGGGACCACAGAAAGATGTTGACTTGTGCTTGCGGGGCTAGTGGCGCAATGGATAAAGCGTCTGACTACGGATCAGAAGATTCTAGGCTAGGTCGTGAGAAGTGTTTTTCTGTTTTTGCACGCGGTTGTGAAGCCATTCACCTTTACCATTCGGTGCATTGCCCAGAGCAACAGAACCTCGTTGCCACGAGAGCTTCCTTCAGACCGTGATCGTATAGAGGTTAGTACTCTGCCCTTTGGCCGCAGCAACCCTGTTTCGGATCCGGGTCATGGCATCTGCAAATGGTGTGCTAAACTTATTATTTTGCTGTTTTATTTACTTCAGGACTGGAAGATTCCTTCACAAGGGACCACAAAAAAAAATTTGCCTAGTGCTTTTGGGGCTAGTGGCGCAATGGATAACGCGTCTGACTACGGATCAGAAGATTCTAGGTTCCACTCCTGGCTAGTTCGTGAGGAGTGTTTTTCTGTTGCTGCACGCGGTTGTGAAGTCATTCACCTCTCCCATTCGGTGCATTGCCCAGTGCAACAGAACCTCGATGCCACGAGTGCTTCCTTCAGGCCGTGATCGTATAGTGGTTAGTACTCTGTGTTGTGGCCGCAGCAACCCCGGTTCAAATCCGTGTCATGGCATCTGCAAATGGTGCGCTAAACTTATTAGTTTGCTCTTTTACTCACTTCAGGACCGGAAGATTCTTTCACAAGGGACCACAGAAAGATATTGACTTGTGTTTGTGGGGCTAGTGGCGCAATGGATAACGCGTCTGACTACGGATCAGAAGATTCTAGGTTCGACTCCTGGCTAGCTCGCTAGAAGTTTCTTTCTGATTTTGCACGCGGTTGTGAAGCCATTCACCTTTACCATTCGGTGCCTTGCCCAGAGCAACAGAACCTCGATGCCACGAGTGATTCCTTCAGGCTGTGATCGTATAGTGGTTAGTACTCTGCGTTGTGGCCGCAGCAACCCCGGTTCGAATCTGGGTCATGGCATCTGCAAATGGCGTGCTGAACTTATTAGTTTGCTGTTTTACTCACTTCAGGACCAGAAGATTCCTTCACAAGGGACCACAAAAAAAATTTTGCGTAGTGCTTGTGGGGCTAGTGGCTCAATGGATAACGAGTCTGACTTTGGATCAGAAGATTCTAGGTTTGACTATTGGCTAGCTCGTGAGGAGTGTTTTTCTGTTTTTGCACGCGGTTGTGAAGCCATTCACCTTTACCATTCGGTGCCTTGCCCAGAGCAACAGAACCTCGATGCCACGAGTGCTTCCTTCAGGCTGTGATCGTATAGAGGTTAGTACTCTGCGTTGTGGCCGCAGCAACCCCGGTTCGAATCCGGGTCATGGCATCTGCAAATGGTGTGCTGAACTTATTAGTTTGCTGTTTTACTCACTTCAGGACCAGAAGATTCCTTCACAAGGGACCACAAAAAAAAATTTGCGTAGTGCTTGTGGGGCTAGTGGCTCAATGGATAACGAGTCTGACTTTGGATCAGAAGATTCTAGGTTTGACTATTGGCTACCTCGTGAGGAGTGTTTTTCTGTTTTTGCACGCGGTTGTGAAGCCATTCACCTTTACCATTCGGTGCCTTGCCCAGAGCAACAGAACCTCGATGCCACGAGTGCTTCCTTCAGGCTGTGATCGTATAGAGGTTAGTACTCTGCGTTGTGGCCGCAGCAACCCCGGTTCGAATCCGGGTCATGGCATCTGCAGACGGTGTGCTAAACTTATTAGTTTGCTGTTTTACTCACTTCAGGACCGGAAGATTCCTTCACAAGGGACCACAGAAAGATGTTGACTTGTACTTGTGGGGCTAGTGCCGCAATGGATAACGCGTCTGACTACGGATCAGGAGATTCTAGGTTCTACTCCTGTCTAGCGCGTGAGGAGTGTTTTTCTGATTTTGCACGCGGTTGTGAAGCCATTCACCTTTACCATTCGGTGCCATGCCTAGAGGAACAGAACCTCGATGCCATGAGAGCTTCTTCCAGGCCGTGATCATGTAGTGGTTAGTACTCTCCGCTGTGGCCGCAGCAACCCTGGTTCGAATCCTGGTCATGGCATCTGCAAATGGTGCGCTAAACTTATTAGTTTGCTGTTTTACTCACTTCAGGACCGGAAGATTCTTTCACAAGGGACCACAGAAAGATGTTGACTTGTGCTTGTGGGGCTAGTAGCGCAATGGATAACGCGTCTGACTTTGGATCAGAAGATTCTAGGTTCGACTCCTGGCTAGCTCGTGAGAAGTGTTTTTCTGGTTTTACTCCTGGCTAGCTCGTGAGAAGTGTTTTTCTGGTTTTGCACGCGGTTGTGAAGCCCTTCACCGTTGCCATTCGGTACATTGCCCAGAGCAACAGAACCTCGATGCCACGACTGCTTCCTTCCGGCCGTGATCGTATAGTGGTTAGTACTCTGCGTTGTGACCGCAGCAACCCCGGTTTGAATCCGGGTCATGGCATCTGCAAATGGCGTGCTGAACTTATTAGTTAGCTGTTTTACTCACTTCAGGACCGGAAGATTCTTTCACAAGGGACCACAGAAAGATGTTGACTTGTGCTTGCGGGGCTAGTGCCGCAATGGATAACGCGTCTGACTACGGATCAGGAGATTCTAGGTTCTACTCCTGTCTAGCGCGTGAGGAGTGTTTTTCTGATTTTGCACGCGGTTGTGAAGCCATTCACCTTTACCATTCGGTGCCATGCCTAGAGGAACAGAACCTCGATGCCATGAGAGCTTCTTCCAGGCCGTGATCATGTAGTGGTTAGTACTCTCCGCTGTGGCCGCAGCAACCCCGGTTCAAATCCGTGTCATGGCATCTGCAAATGGTGCGGTAAACTTATTAGTTTGCTGTTTTACTCACTTCAGGACCGGAAGATTCTTTCACAAGGGACCACAGAACGATGTTGACTTGTCCTTGTGGGGCTAGTGGCGCAATGGATAACGCGTCTGACTACGGATCAGAAGATTCTAGGTTCGACTCCTGGCTAGCTCGTGAGCAGTGTTTTTCTGTTTTTGCACGCGGTTGTGAAGCCATTCACCTTTACCATTCGGTGCCTTGCCCAGAGCAACAGAACCTCGATGCCACGAGTGATTCCTTCAGGCTGTGATCGTATAGTGGTTAGTACTCTGCGTTGTGGCTGCAGCAACCCCGGTTCGAATCCGGGTCATGGCATCTGCAGATGGTGTGCTAAACTTATTAGTTTGCTGTTTTACTCACTTCAGGACCGGAAGATTCCTTCACAAGGGACCACAGAAAGATGTTGACTTGTACTTGTGGGGCTAGTGCCGCAATGGATAACGCGTCTGACTACGGATCAGGAGATTCTAGGTTCTACTCCTGTCTAGCGCGTGAGGAGTGTTTTTCTGATTTTGCACGCGGTTGTGAAGCCATTCACCTTTACCATTCGGTGCCATGCCTAGAGGAACAGAACCTCGATGCCATGAGAGCTTCTTCCAGGCCGTGATCATGTAGTGGTTAGTACTCTCCGCTGTGGCCGCAGCAACCCTGGTTCGAATCCTGGTCATGGCATCTGCAAATGGTGCGCTAAACTTATTAGTTTGCTGTTTTACTCACTTCAGGACCGGAAGATTCTTTCACAAGGGACCACAGAAAGATGTTGTCTTGTGCTTGTGGGGCTAGTAGCGCAATGGATAACGCGTCTGACTTCGGATCAGAAGATTCTAGGTTCGACTCCTGGCTAGCTCGTGAGAAGTGTTTTTCTGGTTTTACTCCTGGCTAGCTCGTGAGAAGTGTTTTTCTGGTTTTGCACGCGGTTGTGAAGCCCTTCACCGTTGCCATTCGGTGCATTGCCCAGAGCAACAGAACCTCGATGCCACGACTGCTTCCTTCCGGCCGTGATCGTATAGTGGTTAGTACTCTGCGTTGTGACCGCAGCAACCCCGGTTTGAATCCGGGTCATGGCATCTGCAAATGGCGTGCTGAACTTATTAGTTAGCTGTTTTACTCACTTCAGGACCGGAAGATTCTTTCACAAGGGACCACAGAAAGATGTTGACTTGTGCTTGCGGGGCTAGTGGCGCAATGGATAAAGCGTCTGACTACGGATCAGAAGATTCTAGGCTAGGTCGTGAGAAGTGTTTTTCTGTTTTTGCACGCGGTTGTGAAGCCATTCACCTTTACCATTCGGTGCATTGCCCAGAGCAACAGAACCTCGTTGCCACGAGAGCTTCCTTCAGACCGTGATCGTATAGAGGTTAGTACTCTGCCCTTTGGCCGCAGCAACCCTGTTTCGGATCCGGGTCATGGCATCTGCAAATGGTGTGCTAAACTTATTATTTTGCTGTTTTATTTACTTCAGGACTGGAAGATTCCTTCACAAGGGACCACAAAAAAAAATTTGCCTAGTGCTTTTGGGGCTAGTGGCGCAATGGATAACGCGTCTGACTACGGATCAGAAGATTCTAGGTTCCACTCCTGGCTAGTTCGTGAGGAGTGTTTTTCTGTTGCTGCACGCGGTTGTGAAGTCATTCACCTCTCCCATTCGGTGCATTGCCCAGTGCAACAGAACCTCGATGCCACGAGTGCTTCCTTCAGGCCGTGATCGTATAGTGGTTAGTACTCTGTGTTGTGGCCGCAGCAACCCCGGTTCAAATCCGTGTCATGGCATCTGCAAATGGTGCGCTAAACTTATTAGTTTGCTCTTTTACTCACTTCAGGACCGGAAGATTCTTTCACAAGGGACCACAGAAAGATATTGACTTGTGTTTGTGGGGCTAGTGGCGCAATGGATAACGCGTCTGACTACGGATCAGAAGATTCTAGGTTCGACTCCTGGCTAGCTCGCTAGAAGTTTCTTTCTGATTTTGCACGCGGTTGTGAAGCCATTCACCTTTACCATTCGGTGCCTTGCCCAGAGCAACAGAACCTCGATGCCACGAGTGATTCCTTCAGGCTGTGATCGTATAGTGGTTAGTACTCTGCGTTGTGGCCGCAGCAACCCCGGTTCGAATCCGGGTCATGGCATCTGCAAATGGCGTGCTGAACTTATTAGTTTGCTGTTTTACTCACTTCAGGACCAGAAGATTCCTTCACAAGGGACCACAAAAAAAATTTTGCGTAGTGCTTGTGGGGCTAGTGGCTCAATGGATAACGAGTCTGACTTTGGATCAGAAGATTCTAGGTTTGACTATTGGCTAGCTCGTGAGGAGTGTTTTTCTGTTTTTGCACGCGGTTGTGAAGCCATTCACCTTTACCATTCGGTGCCTTGCCCAGAGCAACAGAACCTCGATGCCACGAGTGCTTCCTTCAGGCTGTGATCGTATAGAGGTTAGTACTCTGCGTTGTGGCCGCAGCAACCCCGGTTCGAATCCGGGTCATGGCATCTGCAGACGGTGTGCTAAACTTATTAGTTTGCTGTTTTACTCACTTCAGGACCGGAAGATTCCTTCACAAGGGACCACAGAAAGATGTTGACTTGTACTTGTGGGGCTAGTGCCGCAATGGATAACGCGTCTGACTACGGATCAGGAGATTCTAGGTTCTACTCCTGTCTAGCGCGTGAGGAGTGTTTTTCTGATTTTGCACGCGGTTGTGAAGCCATTCACCTTTACCATTCGGTGCCATGCCTAGAGGAACAGAACCTCGATGCCATGAGAGCTTCTTCCAGGCCGTGATCATGTAGTGGTTAGTACTCTCCGCTGTGGCCGCAGCAACCCTGGTTCGAATCCTGGTCATGGCATCTGCAAATGGTGCGCTAAACTTATTAGTTTGCTGTTTTACTCACTTCAGGACCGGAAGATTCTTTCACAAGGGACCACAGAAAGATGTTGACTTGTGCTTGTGGGGCTAGTAGCGCAATGGATAACGCGTCTGACTTCGGATCAGAAGATTCTAGGTTCGACTCCTGGCTAGCTCGTGAGAAGTGTTTTTCTGGTTTTACTCCTGGCTAGCTCGTGAGAAGTGTTTTTCTGGTTTTGCACGCGGTTGTGAAGCCCTTCACCGTTGCCATTCGGTACATTGCCCAGAGCAACAGAACCTCGATGCCACGACTGCTTCCTTCCGGCCGTGATCGTATAGTGGTTAGTACTCTGCGTTGTGACCGCAGCAACCCCGGTTTGAATCCGGGTCATGGCATCTGCAAATGGCGTGCTGAACTTATTAGTTAGCTGTTTTACTCACTTCAGGACCGGAAGATTCTTTCACAAGGGACCACAGAAAGATGTTGACTTGTGCTTGCGGGGCTAGTGCCGCAATGGATAACGCGTCTGACTACGGATCAGGAGATTCTAGGTTCTACTCCTGTCTAGCGCGTGAGGAGTGTTTTTCTGATTTTGCACGCGGTTGTGAAGCCATTCACCTTTACCATTCGGTGCCATGCCTAGAGGAACAGAACCTCGATGCCATGAGAGCTTCTTCCAGGCCGTGATCATGTAGTGGTTAGTACTCTCCGCTGTGGCCGCAGCAACCCCGGTTCAAATCCGTGTCATGGCATCTGCAAATGGTGCGGTAAACTTATTAGTTTGCTGTTTTACTCACTTCAGGACCGGAAGATTCTTTCACAAGGGACCACAGAACGATGTTGACTTGTCCTTGTGGGGCTAGTGGCGCAATGGATAACGCGTCTGACTACGGATCAGAAGATTCTAGGTTCGACTCCTGGCTAGCTCGTGAGCAGTGTTTTTCTGTTTTTGCACGCGGTTGTGAAGCCATTCACCTTTACCATTCGGTGCCTTGCCCAGAGCAACAGAACCTCGATGCCACGAGTGATTCCTTCAGGCTGTGATCGTATAGTGGTTAGTACTCTGCGTTGTGGCCGCAGCAACCCCGGTTCGAATCCGGGTCATGGCATCTGCAGATGGTGTGCTAAACTTATTAGTTTGCTGTTTTACTCACTTCAGGACCGGAAGATTCCTTCACAAGGGACCACAGAAAGATGTTGACTTATACTTGTGGGGCTAGTGCCGCAATGGATAACGCGTCTGACTACGGATCAGGAGATTCTAGGTTCTACTCCTGTCTAGCGCGTGAGGAGTGTTTTTCTGATTTTGCACGCGGTTGTGAAGCCATTCACCTTTACCATTCGGTGCCATGCCTAGAGGAACAGAACCTCGATGCCATGAGAGCTTCTTCCAGGCCGTGATCATGTAGTGGTTAGTACTCTCCGCTGTGGCCGCAGCAACCCTGGTTCGAATCCTGGTCATGGCATCTGCAAATGGTGCGCTAAACTTATTAGTTTGCTGTTTTACTCACTTCAGGACCGGAAGATTCTTTCACAAGGGACCACAGAAAGATGTTGACTTGTGCTTGTGGGGCTAGTAGCGCAATGGATAACGCGTCTGACTTCGGATCAGAAGATTCTAGGTTCGACTCCTGGCTAGCTCGTGAGAAGTGTTTTTCTGGTTTTACTCCTGGCTAGCTCGTGAGAAGTGTTTTTCTGGTTTTGCACGCGGTTGTGAAGCCCTTCACCGTTGCCATTCGGTACATTGCCCAGAGCAACAGAACCTCGATGCCACGACTGCTTCCTTCCGGCCGTGATCGTATAGTGGTTAGTACTCTGCGTTGTGACCGCAGCAACCCCGGTTTGAATCCGGGTCATGGCATCTGCAAATGGCGTGCTGAACTTATTAGTTAGCTGTTTTACTCACTTCAGGACCGGAAGATTCTTTCACAAGGGACCACAGAAAGATGTTGACTTGTGCTTGCGGGGCTAGTGCCGCAATGGATAACGCGTCTGACTACGGATCAGGAGATTCTAGGTTCTACTCCTGTCTAGCGCGTGAGGAGTGTTTTTCTGATTTTGCACGCGGTTGTGAAGCCATTCACCTTTACCATTCGGTGCCATGCCTAGAGGAACAGAACCTCGATGCCATGAGAGCTTCTTCCAGGCCGTGATCATGTAGTGGTTAGTACTCTCCGCTGTGGCCGCAGCAACCCCGGTTCAAATCCGTGTCATGGCATCTGCAAATGGTGCGGTAAACTTATTAGTTTGCTGTTTTACTCACTTCAGGACCGGAAGATTCTTTCACAAGGGACCACAGAACGATGTTGACTTGTCCTTGTGGGGCTAGTGGCGCAATGGATAACGCGTCTGACTACGGATCAGAAGATTCTAGGTTCGACTCCTGGCTAGCTCGTGAGCAGTGTTTTTCTGTTTTTGCACGCGGTTGTGAAGCCATTCACCTTTACCATTCGGTGCCTTGCCCAGAGCAACAGAACCTCGATGCCACGAGTGATTCCTTCAGGCTGTGATCGTATAGTGGTTAGTACTCTGCGTTGTGGCCGCAGCAACCCCGGTTCGAATCCGGGTCATGGCATCTGCAAATGGTGTGCTAATCTTATTAGTTTGCTGTTTTACTCACTTCAGGACCGGAAGATTCTTTCACAAGGGACCACAGAAAGATGTTGACTTGTACTTGTGGGGCTAGTGCCGCAATGGATAACGCGTCTGACTACGGATCAGGAGATTCTAGGTTCTACTCCTGTCTAGCTCGTGAGGAGTGTTTTTCTGATTTTGCACGCGGTTGTGAAGCCATTCACCTTTACCATTCGGTGCCATGCCTAGAGGAACAGAACCTCGATGCCATGAGAGCTTCTTCCAGGCCGTGATCATGTAGTGGTTAGTACTCTCCGCTGTGGCCGCAGCAACCCTGGTTCGAATCCTGGTCATGGCATCTGCAAATGCGTGCTAAACTTGTTTGTTTGCTGTTTTACTTACTTCAGGACCGGAAGATTCCTCCACAAGGGACCACAAAAAAAATCTTGCCTAGTACTTGTGGGGCTAGTGGAGCAATGGATAACGTGTCTGATTTCGGATCAGAAGATTCTAGGTTCGACTCCTGGCTAGCTCGTGAGGAGTGTTTTTCTGTTTTTGCACGCGGTTGTGAAGCCATTCACCATTGCCATTCGGTGCATTGCCCAGTGCAACAGAACCTCGATGCCACGAGTGCTTCCTTCAGGCCGTGATCGTATAGTGGTTAGTACTCTGAGTTGTGGCTGCAGCAACCGCAGTTCAAATCCGGGTCATGGCATATGCAAATGGCATGTATAATGCGTCTGAGTTTGGATCGGAAGATTCTTGGTTTGACTCCTGGCTAGCTTGTGAGAAATGTTTTTTGTTTTTGCACGCGGTGGTGAAGCCGTTGTGGCCGCAGGAACCCCTGTTCAAATTTCGAATATCCAAAGCATTCACGGGAGCCACTCGGTGCATTGCCCAGAGCAATCGAAACTTGTCCTTGTGTGTGCGTGCGTGTGTTGGTTTACCTCCTGTTCCTCTTGCAGCGCCTGAAGGAGTTGGATCTGATCCTGTGACTGCACATTGACCCTGATGACTTGATTGCTGCAGGCGATACATTTTCTTGTTCATATATTTGCAGTGTGCATCAAAAGCGAAATCATGAAGTCAAGCACGTTGAGTACTATAATTGCCGTTTATCACTAATTACAGCTAGGCCTCTTTGAATTAGTCTTGATGTAATTATCTTCTCCTGAACAGATGGCAACTGAGGGAGGGAGGTACTTCATAAAGCCGGCATCATTGAAAAGGTATTCAACTGTGAAGGGATTTTCTCCTGCAAATAGTTAGATGAGCTGGATGGACACTTTGTTAGGTCCACTTGGCCCATGGAAGGGCATCCAAAACATGAGTTGCGTAACAAAGTATTGGATATTTAATCATCCTTGACATTATGCATACATTTTGTCATTCGACTCCATCGGTTATTCAATGAGATGTAAAGGAAAATGTCGACAATCATAATAATCATCCTTACATTATTTACATTATCATGTATCACGACATGAGTGGGGTCAGAACGTGAGGAACATCCTCCAAATGTGGAGTACACCACAACTTAGTACAAGTACGCTGTAAGCACAGTCAAATAATAAACAACCTAAAAATAAACAAACGTCAGTAATAACGTTCAGTTCCATGAATAATAAATAATAATAATAATAATAATTATTATTATTATTACTATTATACAATTTTATCTGTAGTCCAGTGGTTAGCGCGTCGGCTTCACAGTGCAGAGGTACCGGGTTCGATTCCAGCTCCGGCCTCCCTGTGTGGAGTTTGCATGTTCTCCCCGGGCTTGAGTGGGTTTTCGCCGGGTGCTCCGGTTTCCTCCCACATTCCAAAAAAACATGCACGGCAGGCTGATTGGATGCTCTAAATTGTCCCTAGGTGTGAGTGTGGGCGTGGATGGTTGTTCATCTCTGTGTGCCCTGCGATTACCTGGCAACTGATTCAGGGTGTCCCCCGCCTACTGCCCGAAGCCGGCTGGGATACGCTCCAGCACCCCCCGCGACCCTAGTGAGGATCAAGCGGTTCGGAAAATGGATGGGATGGAATACAATTTTATGGGCTAATCAAAAAATGAGTATAGAATCCCCCTCGCCCCCTTTTTAATAGAGTGCAGGTATGATGATAATAATAATAAGAGCACTATGAGTGTCTTGAAAGGCACTTGTAAATTAAATGTATTATTATTATTATTATTATTATTATCATCATCACGTCCACGCCACTGCCTTGTTGTAACCGCATTTTGACCTTTACGCCAGCAGATGGCAGTGCAATGCAATTTACTTGAATGGCAGCTCCCTGTCGTAAACTTCAAATTGTTAGCTTTTATAATTTATGTTAATCAATGTATCATTCGTTCAATCTTTTTTTTTTAATGAAATGAAAATACATGGGATAAAAATTAATCTGAAATAATTCGCTCAAATAAATGGGGAAAAAAACTCAACAACATAACAGGCATTCGGGCGTCTTGTTTTGTTCAAGAATGCTGACGTGCTATCAACGCCAAAGAATCCGCGTGTGAAAATGTTTCCTCACGCAAAAAAAATTATTAATTTTAAGAGAATAGCAAATTCCCAAAACAGTCTGACGTTATATAAGTAAACATTTATTTTATTGTATTGTAGTTGCTTAACTTTGATTGATGTCAGCAGAAAACTACAATCAATTTCGACCAAAACGTATGTGGACATCTCGACTTATGCACACTTCGAGCACCGCAAATATTATTTTCTGCATGTTAAACATCTTCCTTGGATCGTCAGCAAATCCTCTCTCTTTCTCTCTCTCTCTCTCTCGAAAGAAAATATGTTGTATCATGTCACTTTTTATGCCCATATGCAAAGTGTGCGGGAGGGTCCTCGGCGTGGTAATTATTTATGGATTCTGCTGCCGTGTAAAAGTTTAATAGCAGCATGGAAAGTGTCAACATGAAAATGTGTGCGTAATGGCCTTTCTTTCTCCTCTTTTTCCATCTCCCACCTATAGGAACAAGAAGGGGGGCCGTGCTCTGCCGCATGGTTCCACTGCGCTACTATATATAGATCATGTTACATGTTGACTTCAATATTTCACAAGCCCTGACACTCACATTAATCATTAATTCCTCACTCGTTCATTTAATTTTGTCCAGATATTAAGGCGCTTTGGAAATTGTGATGAAAACCACAGAACAGGATGTGGAATTGTGAAAATTTGCTGCAACTCCATATTACGTATAAAATAATGAATGCCGACTCCTGGGACCCTGCCACCACTTCTCTTGTCAATGAACATATTCTTTTCACGTGACTTTTGTTACAACGACTTTGTTTCAAAGAGTAAACACATTGAACTGGGCACCTGGAGCTAAAATATGCGGTCATTATATTCAATAATCATAGAGCCTTGTTGACAGTGCTCTCCATTCACATGGAGTTTATTATTATTACGCCTTCAGACGTCTACCATTGAGGATTACATAAGCCGCTCGCTCGCCTCCACAGCCTGGGCAGCATGGAGCAGGCCTGACGGGGGCATGCATACATGTGAGCACATAAGGACAGGCCCCTCCATGGGAGCTGTGACTTCTTGCTCGGTGGAATTCACCAAGCACAAACCCATTCAGAAAAGCTCCACCCAAAATTAACCAAACCAGTGACACCGGTAACACGTTAGAATGCAATGACTAATCTTAACGCGTTATTTCTTACAGTAGGGTAATTTCACTTTGGTTACATCGCAGTCACATTTCGTTACTGCTGAACGTTTCATCATGTTAGCAAACAGAACAGAAATCTCTTGGACACTTTTAATTCATGACCACGTGGTAATTCCATCGGCGGCCTCTTGGGTGCAGCACTGAGTAAGATTTTACACCACATGAATAGGAATCCAGCGAAGCTGTTCAGCTCAAGCGGTGTTGAAGATGGATGGATGGATGAATTGGAATCATATTTTTCAGTCAGTGTTCACTCATGCGTTGACGTGGAACAACACTAATCAATTAGCATTGCCAAACTCGGTTGTCACTTTTATCTGAATGTAACTGTAATGTAGCGTATCATTTAACTTTAAAAACCACACAATCACGTAAAGTTACGAAGCTTTTTTTTTTTTTAAGGCAACTGTGGGAACACTGCCTAAGCTTAATGGCAGTCCCAATCCTAATGCTAACCTTTATGCCAAGCCTAAGCTAACAATGAACCCCAGGCTAAAATAATAATGACTCATTTCAACAACAACTTTGAACAAACCTCAACCTTAAAACTAACAAGAACCAAAACTAACCCTTAACCTTATCCCAAGCCCTAAACCGAGTCTCACCCCATACGGTGACCGCGTCTCAAAATCCAAATCTACTTTGTTAATAGAAGAATAGAAGTCAAGATGGCGCCCGAGTAGGCAGCCGTCAGCAAGTGCTCTCATGAGCCTTGCTTTTTTTGTTGTTCTTGTGTTTCTTTTGTCACTTTGTGTTTGTTGTTACGTCGTGTGGACTTGATGTGGACCTTTTTCAGCATTTTTTGGCCACGACATTCATCAAGGAGGAGACTCTTTTCGTCAATGGACGCTACAGCTTCATGTTTGCTTTCAAAACTTTGCATTTCAGCATGATGTCTCTGATCCACTGGTGAAAGGACACTTTGATCCTCTCCTCTTTCATCTATAACTGCTTCAGACAACAAAGTGTATGCAGAAATGTGGTGAAGATTGCACGACTGTCTCTGTCCTATGTGTTGTCTTGTGTTATTTTTGTTATTTTGACTTCAAAATGGCGCCGCGAGAGTGGCTGCCTTTCCAGCAGCTCCTATTTTTTTGTTGTTCTACTTCTTCCTTTCATAACTTTGCTGCTGTGAATCTGGAATTTCTCCATTGCGAGACTAATAAAGGTTTTTTTTCTTTCTTTCTTTCTTTCCCGGTGGCCACGGCAGCTCACTTTAACCTGGAAAGTCATGTGCCGTAGTATTTAGCTATGATTTATTTTTTTACCGTATTCATGACTTGTTATTAGCACTAACGGCGGGCAGCTTTGGAACACGTTTGGCTAGTTTTTGTACGACAGTTAAGAAGGTTCCAAGGCGATTTAACTTTGACGTACAGATGGTGCTCTGAGCGCAATTACGTGCTCTCTCTCTTAATACTAACACAGCTTGTCTCGTGTGTTAGATAGTGATGTAATATTTCATTCTCAAAGTCTGCACCACTCGCCTTGAGAACCAGCGCGTTGTTACGTAACATTCCCAAAAAAAGACAGCCACAGCTTAGGGAGGCCTGGGAGAGGCCTAAAAATAGACGACTGGGCACGAAAAGTAAAGAACGGAGTTATATTTAGCCAAAGAGACACCCCCTCCGCTTCTATTAATAGCAGGAGATGTTGCTTTCGGTCCTGAGCGTGCCTTGTACTTGCCAGCACATCTCCATGTAGGTGCGCCCCCCCCCCCCCCCCCCAAGTCCAAGGACACATGCCGCCCTCTGAGGTCTGGCTCTTTGGGATCTCATCAAATCTGCACACATTAGTGCTTATTCAGGACCAATTCTGCATGCATGCATATTCCATGCTCATGGGAAATAAAAAGATGTGAGATTCGTGCTGAGCTTGTTCAGATGGGCTTTATTGCTTTGGAGCCCCAAACAGGCGGTGCGGCAGCGAGTGAAGAGAAAGACACAATGTGTGATTCCCGCAGCCTCAAAAGTTAAGAGGGGAGAAAAAAAAGAGCAATTGGGTTGTTGTGAGATGTCAGCTACCTCAAACATTCATCTTCTTCCGTACCGCTTGATCCTGACTAGGGTCGCGGGGGGTGCTGGAGCCCATCCCAGCCGTCTCCGGGCAGTAGGCGGGGGACACCCTGAATCGGTTGCCAGCCAATCGCAGGGCACACATAGACGAACAACCATCCGCTCACACTCACACCTAGGGACAATTTAGAGTGTTCAATCAGCCTGCCACGCATGTTTTTGGAATGTGGGAGGAAACCGGAGCACCCGGAGAAAACCCACGCAGGCCCGGGGAGAACATGCAAACTCCACACAGGGAGGCCGGAGCTGGAATCGAACCCGGTACCTCTGCACTGTGAAGCCGACGTGCTAACCACTGGACTACCGGGCTGCCCGCTACCTCAAACAATTCCAGCTAAAGCCGTTCTAATAAGATAAACTCATTCTTCCAAAACAACATTCCAACACACTTTCCCCAACCAGTGCAGACAAAGCACGGCTCAAAGACCCCTTATGATGAGTAAAATATATAGACCAAGGTTTCCCTTGCCCGGACGCGGGTCACCGGGGCCCCCCTCTGGAGCCAGGCCTGGAGGTGGGGCTCGTTGGCAAGCGCCTGGTGGCCGGGCCTACACCAATGGGGCCCGGTCGGGCACAGCCCGAAGAGGCAACGTGGGTCCCCCTTCCCATGGGCTCACCACCCATGAGAGGGGCCAAAGGGGTCGGGTGCAATGTGAGCTGGGCGGCAGCCAAAGGCGGGGACCCTGGCGGTCCGATCCTCGGCTGCAGAAGCTAGCTCTTGGGACATGGAATGTCACAACTCTCACTCCATTTTTTAAATTTTACCCGCAGTCCCTTTCATAATCCACACAAACCTTTCTCAGGCCAAGTCATGTTGTAGGATAAGGCAGCAGAAGGCCTGGTACAAGTTTAACTAAGCCATGTCGCCCTAGTGGTGAAAGGTGATATTACAACGTAAAACTACAGGGTGGAGCCTCACTTGCTAACATTGACGTTTGCTAAACCTTATAATTATTATTATTATGGGGCAGGGGGCGAATCTTTGCTTTTCATATTGTGTTATTGGTCCCAAGCAACAAGGAATAGTGAGGTTTCGCTGCACCGGCTTAATGTGGGAGCTCTTGTTCTATTTTGCTCCTTTTCTACTCTCGTCAATGAAACAATGATACAAAGTGCATTTCCTTAAAAACATTAACCTGCAACATGTTTCCTTTGTGTCGTGTGCGAGTGCCAATTAAAACCTCTATACTTAGCTACCAGTAGGAGGTGAGTATTATAAGAAAATAATAATGAGGGCTGAACAGCGGCTAACCACAGGCAGAGGCTCATTAAATGTTGGACAGGACTTTAAAAATAAATTTTCTAAAGTTGTAATTAGCACCCTGTCACTTGTTAGCGAAGCCGCCCGCACACTCGGTCTGTGGGATGAGCTGCGCGTTAAGCATGCAGCCATTGTTTAGTTGTTTTTTTTTTTAATCCAGTGAGAAAAAAAAAGAGAGAGAAACCCCCCACCCCAAAAATGTTCCTCCACCTAGGTCCCAACATTTGTCATTTGTTTATGTTTGTCCACGTGCTTGAGCAAGCAAATGACTTCCTGGTTCATGCCAGTGCTGTTTTGATGCAAAGCCATTTGTTTAGAGAACCGCAGATAATTAGGTCAACATTTTAGTTGAGTTAGGTCTGACTTTGCAAATTTTTGGGTGGGAATCCAAAAACGAAACTTGGGGGGAAAAAATGCATAAAACTTTGTAGAACTTACAGCACTAGGGCGGCCCGGTATCCAGTGGTTAGCACGTGGGCTTCACAGTGCAGAGGTACCGGGTTCGATTCCAGCTCCGGCCTCCCTGTGTGGAGTTTGCATGTTCTCCCCGGACCTGTGTGGGTTTTCTCCGGGTGCTCCGGTTTCCTCCCACATTCCAAAAACATGCGTGGCAGGCTGATTGAACACTCTAAATTGTCCCTAGGTGTGAGTGTGAGTGCGAATGGTTGTTCGTTTCTGTGTGCCCTGCGATTGGCTGGCAACCGATACAGGGTGTCCCCCGCCTACTGCCCGAAGACAGCTGGGATAGGCTCCAGCACCCCCCGCGACCCTAGTGAGGATCAAGCGGCTCGGAAGATGAATGAATGAATGAATGAATGAATGAACTTACAGCACTATGCCCACGGTTACAATGTCACGAGGAAAGACAGATCTGATCCTCTTAATTCTATGCTCGTTTTGGTTTTGTACTGACCTTGTGGGAGCCACACACACCTCTCAATTGTGACCATTGAGAAGTTGCCACAAAGCTGTAGATGAGTCCAATTGTAATCAACCGTTAAGCTGAGGAGAAAAATGGACATGTTGGAAAAACATTGACTGCAATTTCGGGAATCAATATGTCAATTTTAGTTTTAGTCAGCATTAAAAAAAACTCACTCAGCATGTACTTTTTTTTGTTCCCAGTGTTATCAAATTACTCTTATTGCTATTCTATGCAATTCAGTAACAATTAAATAGACAAAAAAAATGATGGTCAAGGTGCCAAAGAAGATTTATACACAAGTTTTCGTTTAAATAGTAAGATTTATTGAAAGATTCTGAGAGTAATAATCCTTTTCAACCAATTTCATCATGGCTTCCATATACAAGAGGAGTAAAACCATTGCTGGTTTGTGACGTGGCAAACGGATGACACATTTTCTCATCTGTGTTTTTCGTGTTTACACAAACGTCATGCAAATGCCATCGACAGCCAGAAAAGAAGTAAAGGCTCGTTTACTCAGAGTTCAGGAAGACTGACTGCTTCATTCTGCAGTGGGATCTGTGCTTTGTTTATTTATTTAGTTTTCATGGGATTAGGCCACCAGTTTGGATCCATAAAAGTCTGGTTTCCATCGAGCGGTGCAGTTCAGTTCTGTAGGCATTGTATTTCAAAATGTCTCCAAATACTCCAGTTATCACATTTGGAAAATTGCTGTGCAGGGTTAAAAAAAAAAAAAATTCAAAAGGTAGCAACAGTGACAAAATTGGGACTCCCCCCCCCCCACCCCCATTTGAAGAATAATAGAGGGTGGAAATCAAGTTGTTTCCAGACAATTTTTGGTTGACCTTTTCAATATTACTTTTCCATTCTTCGGTTCTTCGGGATGCACCAAAACTGTTATTTGGGGGGCTTGAAGGTTTGAGGACTCATTCCATCGGAAGTAACTTGAACAAATACAGCAATGAAATTGCCCTTCTGTGATTGTGAAATAACCATTCAATTTGTTCTTGTTGTTGTTGCTGATATTTTTAACATCCAAGGATTATTTTGTTGTTTTGAACTGAACTGTACTGCTTGCTGGAAACGTGGCAAACGACTTGGAAGTCTGACAGAGGAGTGATTTATTTTGTTGATGAAAAGAAAAACGGGACAAAAGTAGTTCTCTTTAGGAAAAGTCGCACAATGCCAAGATCGGCCTTGTAAGATTTTTAAGGCAAAAACAGTACACATTTCAACAATACTCTTATATTGAAAATCCATTTGTTCGAAAAGAACCTCAACATGCAAACTCAATGCATGCTCGGATAAGTGAGGATATTCAGCTGAAGCATTCCATGGAATAAATGCGTTCGTATGAGAAGAGACATTTAAAAACCGGCGAGAAGGTCACATGGCCCGGCGGCGGGCGGAGGCGGCGGCGAACGCGGCTTTTCTTGCCTCGTCGTCCGTCAATGCTCTCCATTGTTACTCCTACACGGCCTCAGAGGAACAGTGATTTCACACTTGGTTTTTTTTTTGTCGGCGTCATGCAATCGAACTGCTGGAAGACATCCAATGAGCACCCTCCGACTCCCCCCATCGTCATGCAAACACTTGTCATTCATTTTTCCTCAGGGCGCGAGAAAACCAACAAACCACAGGTTGCCCAATCAAAATAGACCTTTAAGTCCCTATATATATATATATCTATACACACACACACACACACACACACGTAGACACACGCAAAAGCCGTGCAAAAAAAAAATAAGTAAAACAAGCAGTTTAGAAAAACAAATGCTCAAAACAAATCCAACTGCATTGGGTCTTGATAAATATTTAAAATACTGTAAACACTGTTCAAAAACAAAATAAAAACGATAACGTTCCAACTTAAAAAAAGGCTCCTTACCAAACCAATTCTATTTGTTCATGATGGAAGCTGAAAAGACTACAACGGATGGATCATTACCTCAGAGGTTGGAAACTAAGTCAACAGAAAAAGTCAGTGGTCTCAACCAACCCAACAGAAGAAATTAATCAAACGGTAAAATTAATTATCTAAGCCAAATCAAAGGAAATATAAATGATATAAGCTATTCCAAAAACACTGTACACCTCCATGCAAAGGTAGGAACATGATATGAACCTATTGAAGGAACTAAGAAGTCTTAGACCAACTGAACAGAAAAATAAATGACTTAAACCAGCGATTCCCAAGTCCGGTCCTCAAGAGCCCCTATCCAGCCTGTTTTAGATTTCTCCCCCCGCCCCGACAACACACCTGATTCAAGCGATCAGCTCATCAGCAAGCTCCGAGAAGACTGATAATGATCCTAGATAATTACAACGATCCCTGATCCAAACCCAATACAACAAAACAATGCACAGCACCATGTAATAGTATCGAGTCATGAGACAGAATAGCAAAAGACGTGTAGAATTTTCCAAAAGGTTTCTAGACCAACAGCAGAAAAACAAGCCATTAGCCACAGCATTATCCTTCCACTTTTCTTGACCCCCCCCCCTCCACAAAAAAAAAGATCAGGACACCAGCCGCGGACCAAGCAATGTCTCTCAAAGTCTGCTTTGGCTGCGCTTTTTAACATCGGCTAATTAGCCAGCTGCAAAAGCGCTGCCAAAGCAGACTTTGAGAGATGCATCTCAGTGCCCCATCGTTAGTGTCGCCATCTTTGTGAAGTCTTGTTTTTTCCGATCCCTGCGTTACAAATGTCAAACGGCATGTTTTTTTTTTCTTTTTGTGAGGTCGCTGATGGAGCAATTAATATCTAGCGACATAAAAGTACTGTTCCTCTGAGAGCGCGATCAAAAGTCGACCTGGTTACAGAAGCGCCATGCATGTTTCATACCTTCGCTAGATGCACATAAGCGAGATGGAGGGGAGAGTGGGCGACATTGAAGTTGTCGTCATGAATAAATGAAATGAAAAGGCCCTTACGCCTTGTGATGCATGCTCTATGAGCTGCACACTATATATACACTCATTGTATACCGGATTTACTATACACCCACTGGACAGAGCATTAGGAATACAATCGAATAAAATCCAATGCACAAAAAAACATGACCTAAAATATGTAGTGACAGGAGTTGTATCCCACATGAACACATCATTTCGATAAAGAAAACTTTATTCCCATGGGGCAATTAGAGGAGACACAATTTTGGTGACTGAAGTAGGATCAAGAATAATATAGTAACCATACCTTTGGTCCCAAAATGTTTGTTGACTTAAATGGGATCCCAGATGGACACAATGACAGTTCACGTAGTTGATTTTGATTACCAAGATTTAAAATATTGTGGGTAATTTTTTTTCTCCACAATGTATGTTCACATGATTTAGAAGATGTTTGTCGGTTTACCGATTCGTCTTACTGTTTATTGTGCATGTTAAATCGCTCCATGTACAGCACTTTGTATGCAGCGATGGCTGTTTGAAAGTGCTCTATAAATACTACTGACTTGACTTGAATTATATGATGGCCACATTTCCATGACTTACTGTATTAAACAAAGATCAAAGCAGCATTTGAAAAACCAAGCACAAGAATTAAAATATTACAAATATTGTCAATAGTTTACCGAGTCAAAAATGATTTTTGCTTTGGATCTTATTGGACGGTGTGCCTAATAAAGTGTCCGGTATATTGACTTTTCATTCACAAAATTTTGTCTGTCTGCTTCTCCGATATCAGCTGTTGATGCTACATTTGACTCTCAGGAGTGGGGGTTGGGGGCTGAGGGGGGAGGACAAAATACATATAAAAAATACGACCACTAAAGAGTAGAAAAAGTCTGTCAGACCATCCTTTCGTTGCCCACATTACACGAAACAATTACACAAAACAAGTGTTGGGGCGAGGAGGGAAGGGAGGGGGGGGGGCAATGCTACAGAGTGTCCGTGTTCACAATATATAGCTATAAAAAAATACAGGCCTGTCGTTCATCATTTAAATATGAATAACCCAACATAGAAACACAGATAAGGCCTGTTAGTCATAATTTAAATATGATTACAGGCCTCGGTACAAAATATGATACATCAAGAAGCAGCAGTACATGTAATCATAAGATAAGCCCATACACCAAAAAAAGGCAGATATTTGTACAGTGTATAAATATATACTGTATTTATATTTATAAGAAAACCTTTTACAAGCGTGTTTTGGAGGTGTAGTTTGACTTTAGAAAATGTTGTAAACCTGAACAACAAGGGCCTAGAATTTTCAGATAGAGAAAAGGAAGTGAGTGGTTGCTTGACTTCACATTCAAACAAACAAACAATCAAAAATGAAACACTAAAAAGAAAAAAAAATGAGGGTGGTGGCTCAAAGTGTCAGTGCAATTTGGGAGTGGAATCTTTTTCCTGAACTTTAATAGGGTGCAGCACAAATAACGCCCCCCCCCCCCCCCCCCCCCCGCCCCACACACACACACCCTTTGAGCTTGGAAGCGTCCCTGAAAAATTGGCAGCCCAAAGCCAAAAAGGCAAATTAGGAAATCTGTGAAATAATCCCTTCATGAATCACAGTATTATTATGATTATTATAATTCTTAATGAGACACTGGCGAGGAAATGTTTCCATTTTTTTGAAGCATTTACACATGTCATGGTAAAAATGCAAAATGCTCTGTGAGGTTTTTTTAAAATAGTGGATTATGTGTTTTGTCAGATTACGATTTACCACGGGTATCAACAGTGATGACAATTATCATCAGTCATGATGGAATCGTGACACTAACCATCGACAATTACAACGGTGTCATCAGTATCAACAATTTGGATAGGTATCATCAATGAATGTGGGTGTTGCCAGTAATATTGGATATCAACAATTCAGGAGGTTATTGACAGTTTCAATGGGTTTCTTTAGTTGTGATGAATATCGCCTGTTACGGCGGATACCATCAATGACGATCAGTATCGTCAATAACAACGGATATCATCAGCTATGATGGGTATTGATAAATACAATCTGATTATCCATTGTCAATAACTGATACCGCCAGTAACATTGGATGTAGTCAATCAAAATGGTTATCGTCAGAAACGACAGGTATCACAGATTACAACAGGTGTTGCCAGTTAAAATGATAAACAATCATAGGGATTATTACTACTTACAAATGGTATCGTCAATTATGACTTTTGTCACCAACTATAAGGGTTATTATCCTTTTACAAGAGTTTTCATCAATTGAGGTGGCAATCGTCAGTTGCCACCTCAATTGGTGTTGTTAGTTATTATCGGGATTATTTATTGATGGATATTGCCAGTTCCGATGGGTCGGATCAATTTCGATAGGTATCGGCATGGTTATTGTCAGCTCTAACTGTTATCATCATTTATGACGGGTATCATCCATTATGACATGTATCACCAGTGAAGATGGGTAATGTGAGTTATTGTCGAGTGGATTAACTGCAAACCGTTCAGCACCACCTCATATTTCAGTCTTGTACTTTTCTCAAGAAAGGAAAATGTTTAAATGCTACTAGAACCGCAGCAGCCATTTACTACTGGTTTCACGTTGACAGTTTTTTTTTTTCCTTTGCAACCAATGCGCTTGGGATCAGATAAGAATTCAAAGGCTTGAATAACAACAACAACAAGAAAAAAAGACAGCCTAGCATGCTTTGGCAACACACTGAGAGGTAGGAGGACAAAAGATACGCAAACCAAAAATTGATGACGCACTCCAGTCCTGTTTTGAAGTGAAGGGTGTGGATTACTGCCTCGCTACGTTTCCAAAAAGCCGTGTGGAAGAACGCCGCCAAAAGTAAGGCCTGTTCAAGTCGGTGGGGCGGGACAAAGCCCTGAGTGCGGGACGACAGTGCATGCTTCTCTTTAACTAGCACATGCTCCATTTAATAACATAGTAAATATGAAAAAGTCACACGTGCCGATACTGCATCCTCACTTTGATTGGTAGTTTCATCCCTTTCCAGGCATCAACTTGTAAACATTTCTATATGGAGAGACACAATGTGGTGACAGAAGTGGGATGCCAAATATAGTCCGTTCCTTTCATGCGGCGGAGCTCACACCCCGAAAACGGCTATCATTCCCACTGTCCGTTTGCGCAGCATCCACCTGCATGGTGTTCCGACAACAGTGATCGGCCACTGTCTCAAAAGCTTCCAGTGAAGACTTGGAAGAAGAAGAAGAAGAAGCAGGCGAGTCCTCGGAAGCTTAGATCCGACTTACCCGTCTGGTCAGTAGCGGGTGAAGAGCTGGCGGGGGGCACGGCGTGTAAGGGGGAGGCAGCGGACCGGGTTTTATTCCCCGTGTCCTCATATAAGACAGAAACTGGTCGGGGATTTCCGCCAGTACTTCCTTGGCCAGCCGAGCCATGCTAAGGATGTGATTGCCCCTGCGGTCGATGTAGTCCCGGAACGGAACAAACTTAAAGACACGGAGAAGAAATACACAGTATGTTAACGTCTCATCAAGTGTCCTTTGAGAAATAGCATCGGAAGACCAGACATGACATCCTGTATTTTCCTTAAAGGTTTGCCTTTCTTCATGAAATTAAGTTTGCTAAATTATCATTTCTTTTTCAAAATCGTGCTCGACTTCACAGAAAGAGTTACTTGTACAGCGCTCGTCTTTGGATATTGCCAGATGTGGGCATACCGACAAGAGTGTACACAAAGGAAAAAGTGGACAAGGACATAATGAGCAAGTTATGGTTTTATCCCTTGATTTCAAAATCTCATTGAAGATTTTCTGCCGTGTCATAACCAAGAGCCAAGGAATTTTTCATACCTGAACAATGTCCCTTTCAGCAAAACGCCCTTGGGAGGAGATCCTCTCCTCGTCCCCATCCAGTTCGATCATTTCTGGTGGGGGGGGGGGGGGGGGGGGACAGATCACACACAAATGTTAGCCTTGTAGCCTGTGAAAATGTGCTAAATTCCAGAGAAAGATTTAATATATACAGTAATAACCTGATCAATCTTTTTTTAGTGCTATGTTGCTCTATTTTAGCATTAACAACTGTTAGCATATTAGCATTTGGTCCATTCCCAATCGGAATAGAAACTGGCTGGTGCTTGACGCGCATTCTCCATTCACGTTTCTATCTGGATATGTCAGCAAACTGTTGCCGTTTTATGCCGCATCATTCTCATCTTGAATACCGTAGTGCCATAACAGGGCACAATGTAAATCGTTGCTATATGCTAACTGATGACATGTTAGCATTCTAACCATTAGAAATAGTACTGAATTAAAGGGCAAGAGGTAAAATCTATAGCAAACTGCATTTGCTTTTTGTACAGGTACTTGGGTTGCTTTTCTTTTTGGCTGTATTTTAGCATACCAACTGTTTGCATTTAATCAATTCCCATTAAAAACAAGGCTCGACTTTAAGCATGATGCATATTCCTCATCAATCTGCTTTAGCACTGCATGCACACAGGCAGTTATCTTGCTGTATTTTAGCACACCAACTATAAGCAAGTTAGTGTTTTATTCATTCACATTAGAAATAACCAATTGAAGGGCAAGATGTAAAATTCTTAAAAAGCTGTACTCAAGCAGGTAATATGTAGGATTTTAGCAAAACAATCCTTCATTGTCACGCTACCCAATTAAAGGGCCAGATCGTTTTAATGTACCTTAGCAATTTGTGTTAAAAGTTTGCAGGCTGCTATATTGGTGTATTATGGCACCCAAAAGTTAGCATGTAAACATTTTATCCCCGTGTCATTAGACACAGTATCGTCTTCACTCAGCCAGCCATTTTCACTGGAGCAAACCATTCAATCCCAGCCGTTTTACTGGATTTTGACTTTTCTACTCCAGGACATGTCATAAAATCTTTACAAATTTTTCGAAGCACATTCTGTATTCAAGCTGCCATGTTTTAGCATACCAACTGTTTTCACGCTTGCATTCAATCCAAGTCAAGTCAAGTCAAGTCAACAGTATTTATAGAGCACTTTCAAACAGCCATCGCTGCATACAAAGTGCTGTACATGGAGCGATTTAACATATACAATAAACAGTAAGACGAATCAGTAATAAGTAATAAGTAATAAGGCGGTAGAAAGCACCAAGCAGTAAAACCAATAGCAAATCTGAGTCATGCTGAGTCAAACGCCAAAGAATACAAGTGAGTTTTGAGGAGGGATTTAAAGATGGGCAGCGAGGAGGCTTGCCGAATGTTCAGTGGGAGGTCATTCCAGAGAGATGGACCAGCAACAGAAAAGGCTCGATCCCCTCTGAGCCTCAGTTTAGTTCTTGGTACGTCTAGCAAAGACTGGTCCACAGACCTGAGGCGCCGGGCAGGGGTGTAGGGGCGTATGAGCTCAGAGAGGTAAGGTGGCGCGAGATTATTCAGAGATTTGAAAACAAAGAGGAGGATCTTAAAAATAATTCTAAAATGAATGGGGAGCCAGTGAAGGGATGCCAAAGTAGGAGTTATATGCTCCCTCTTACGAGTACCAGTCAAGAGGCGAGCAGCGGCATTCTGTACCAGCTGAAGGCGCTTGATGGAGGACTGGCTGACTCCAAAGTACAGGGCGTTGCAGTAATCGAGCCGGGATGTGACAAAGGCATGAATTACTGTCTCAAAGTGTTCATGTGAGAGGAAAGGTTTTATTTTGGCCAGCTGTCTAAGGTGAAAGAAGCTGGATTTAACAACGGCACCAATTTGCCGATCGAGTTTGAAATCACTGTCCAGTTTAAGTCCCAAGTTTGAGACCGTTGATTTCAGATAAGGAGATAGGGGGCCCAAGTCTACAGGATGGAATGTACAAGGTCCACTGGGGCCAAACAATATCACCTCTGTCTTCTTTTCGTTGAACTTCAAGAAATTTTGTGCCATCCAGGTTTTGATTTCTTCCAGACAGGATAGGAATCCAGTATCATTACTCCTGCCCAATTCTATAAATAATAACTCTGTCGGGTGAGTGTTTTGCTGCGATGTTACATGGGAAATAAGCACTCGTCCTCTGGCGTGACAAGAGGGAATTTTCCCCTCAGCGGCGGCGTGCCTGGGAAGAGCAACAATTATCGAGAAGAAGGCATGGCGAGAAGCCTTGTGCCATGTGGGAGACGAGATAGCGAGTATGGGACGGAGGATTAACGCCAAGCACACACACACACGTACAATATGCACACCGCTTACCATCAAATTCTGCTGGTCCGACCCCGACAATTATAATTGACATGGGCAGAGAGGCGGCCTGTGAGGGTGAGAGGAGAAAGAAGGCATCAGAGACAAGCAGGGGGGATTGGGCACTGTTTGCTATCTTTGGGGCTGCAGGCTGTCAGTGAAATAGTGCCGCTAATTACTGGCTAAGCCCATGAGAAAAAGGAAGCACTATTGTGCGTGTGGGGGGGGGGGGCGAAATCAATCTGCCTTTTTCTCATGTGCTCACTTTTCTCATTTCAATGTTGGTAGCTAAGCAGGGATGGGAAACTTCCGACAAAGGTCCTAGTCCTTAGGGCGATATGGCCTTAAAAGGCAATCTCTAAGATAGCTTTTTTTTCACAAAAATCCATTTTATGAATTCTGTGAATGTAGCATTAATTAAAACGTAATTTGTCCCCACACAATCGCACACACAAGCATACCTACCCCCCGACCTCGCAAGTATAAACGTGTACACACACAAACACACCCACACACAGTAATTTGCCTTATTAATCTTTGCACAAGAGCTGACACTACAAAAGCAAAAGCGCTTACGTTGACAATGGACTCTTTGGTCTGAGCCATGTCCGTGATTACGCCGTCCGAGATGATGAGCAGGATGAAGTATTGAGAGCCGTCCGTCACGGCTGACGCGTACCTGCAACAGCGGAAACATCAGGAAAGTTGGCAAAAGGAAGGAAAAGAAAATCCAGCCCATGAGACCAGTTTCACTTAGCACGATGAAATTTGGTAGGTCGTCCTCTCATGAAAACGTCTCGAAAAGCCATTCCTGAAAAATGCAGGATGTCTCCCATTTTAGTTTGCACACCAAATTTCCGGACAAATTTAACCTCTGAATCCAGTTTTACAGAAAAAAAACATGGTGGACATGTCTATCATGAGTAGACCCCCCGGCCCCCCCCAAAAAAGTCTCAAGATGCCGTATCCGAACAGACGCACTGTCCTGTGTCTGCCATTTTGGTTTCAAGCGGCCATATTAGCAATTTCTTTGACCATTTCCAAGTCATTTATACTACAGTACTTATTTTATCTGACTGCTACCAAACCTGAAGCACAGACCGCTTGCGTCGGGTGGAATCCGCATACCTCTAAAATCATTACTTTCCTCAGGAGAGCCCCCAAAATCAACATTTGAGATTGCTCAATATTTGGTAAAAATTGTGACAGAAATTTCAGTGGTTCACAAACAAGACAGATGAGCAAAATTGAATTACAAGGTAGGTGGAGCACAGTGGGGAAGTTTGATTGGTTGGCCATAACAGCTGAAACACTTCGTACCTGGCCACGTGGTTGATGACCGGAGAAAAGTGGGTGGGCCCGTAGAGGCGCACTGACTTGAGACTCTGGTAATAAGCCTCCATCACGCCCTCGATGCCGCTACAGTACGGATTCTGCGGGTTGCCGTTCTGCACACGCACACACGCACGTGCACAGACAAAAAGTGATGATGAAACAAACTGAGCAGCAGACTCTGCTGCATTATTGAAGAGCTCCACATGTGGGAGGCTTTCTAAGATCTGGTGTAATGATGTCACACGTGCAGTAGCAGTCACTATAGAAAGGTGACCACGTGTTCGTCCTTTAGCGGCGAGGTTGGTACATAGCGCTAATGAGAAGCATCTGGAAGGCAGAGGCTGAGGAGTGGATGCGGTCTGGATATCTGGCACTGTGTTATGGATGGAGCTCCAAGATTATGATTGACAAAGAAATGACATCATCCTTAAACTGTTTTGGACGTCGATTACAGAATGGGTCACTGCTTTTTACACTGCCCTCAAAAAAGATCCCCAAAAAAGTCACATGAAGTCTGGCATTTTGGTTTAAGGTAGACACTTGTGGGTCAGTTGTGTATTCCTGCGAAATACAAGACTGCGAAAATTCAACCCCCAAATGTAGTTTGATTAAACAAGCCGGTATTTTGGTAGATAAGCCTACCATGAGTAGACCCACAAAAAAGTCTCATGAAGCCCTGCCCAAAAAGACACATTGAAGTCTGCTATTTTGGTCTAAGATGAACACTTGCAGTTCAGAAGGTTTCAGAGTTGGAAAATTCAACCCCGAAAGGCAGTTTGACTTAGCAATGTGAAATTTCACGGACTTGTCTATCATGAGTAGACCCACCAAAAAAAAAGTCCCTAAAAGCAATGCCTGAAAAGAAACAAGAAATCTGCCATTATGGTTTGAAGTGGCGATTTTAGGTTCAGGTGTGCACCTCAGAATTTGGGGAAATTGAGCTCCCAAAGCTAGTCTCAGATACCAACATGAAATTTTATGGGCATGGCTGTCATGAGTTGACCCTCAAGAAAGTCTCTCAAAGTAATGCCCGCAACCACATCGGAGGTCTGCCATTTTGGTTAGAAACAGACATTTTAGGTTCATTTTAAGATAATTTGGGCAATTTTTCACACAATTTGGGTGAAATTTCAGCCACTTACCAAGAGAAAATGTGATCTCCTCTTAACTTGCTTTAGCATTAAGTCTCTCTCACAAATTATCAAAGTAGTTTTAATTGATTTCGTTTTTAGAACAGATGCATGATACTGGATAAATGCTCCTCCGGTCCTCACCAGGGCAAACTCATGCGAGACACGTCCGTCGGGGGGCAGCTTGGCTCCGAAACCGAGTGCTGGGAACATCTTGTCGCTGTCATAGTCCTGGATGATTTCGCCCACCGCCCGAAGCGCCATGGCGTAGTCGTTCAACTGGTACGGGCTCATGTAGTGCAACGAGGTGGGCTGCGACGGATTGCCTGCGTGGGCATAGAACAAACATGCGTCGGTCACATACATCCAAATCTCAAGTGAATCTTGAGTCTTAATCTTCATGCTTGGAGCGAGTCCCAAGTTTCTGCTGTGAAAGAGTGAAGTTGTGTCGTCAATAAATGTAATCTTTTCCATTTATATCTAATGGTGGGGGGGGGGGAACGGTTTCCGAAGTAATATGTAATTATCCCTTACAGTGAAATCATTTTTTGCCATTTCAAGAAATGACAGCCCCAAAAGTATCACATAAATAATCACCCACTCGCCTCACACTTGAGCGCCCCCGAGTAGTTCTGTAATAAAAACTCGCCGTGGCCTACGGCCAAACTGCCAGGAATAAAACAATTATGCTGCTAATATCGCCATTTCTACGTGCAATCAAAGCAACCAGCAATGGGATGACGGCGAGACGCACGAACATGCGGCCCCCTAAAGTTAATTACGTTTCGTAACTCTGCTGCTGTTACGCATGTTTGCCTCGAGGCGCCTCATAATGCCTCACAAGAGAAACATTCTCGGTCCTTCCGAGTGGAAAGTTTGGAGAAAACTGGTGCTTTTGACTTTGTATGTGTGTGTGTGTGTGTGTGTGTGTGTGTGTGTGTGTTTCTGATGGTGCCATAGAAATTGATACCAAAAGGAAAAAATTATGTAAATGCTGTCATTTTGTTTGAGAAGAAGAAACTTCAATTTCCAGTGGACCTTTCCATAGTCAGTTCCTGCAGATTGACTTATTTGCATTTTTTTTCAATATTTGTTTGTTTTGCTTAGTGGGAGTTCACTGCGATTTTTAAATCTTTCTGTTTCATATTTTCAATTTAAGTTTAATGGAATGGAACGGAAGCGAATACAATTTTATCATTACAGGTACAGAGCAGCAAAATTCACTTAACAGTTGCAACCATTCCTGGAGACATAAATCAATGACCAACAGGGCAAAATGAGAAGCCTGACGGGTTGCCAAAATGGCAACCTGAGTTCTCAGATGAAAAAGAAAAACAAAAGGAAGGGGAGGGGGGAAAAAGCTCCACATTATGCTGCTGTAAGGGAGAAGCACAGTATGGATTTAGAAAAAAAAATCTCAGTACACATCCACATTAATACACAACAAAGATCATTTTGTTTTTGATTTGCTCTATTTTTTAAATAAACCAAATCTAAAATGAAATTAAAAACAGAATTTAATTTTTCAAAAAAAAAAAACATAGTTGGCCCCCAAAAAGAGTTTTTTTAAATAAAAACGTCAAAAATCTTAAAAATTAAATAAAGGCGAAATATAGGATGTGTTATACTATAGAAATATCCAAATTATAATGAAGCAAACATTTTAGGCCCAGTGACGCAACCAAGAATTATGGGGAAAATCTCATCAATGAACTTATCTTCACTTCACAATATTAAATCCTGTAGGCATGTACTTTGTACGTCCCGGTGACATTTAATCAAAACTTCGCTCAAGTTCCTATTGATTTTCAAACAAAAAAGGGGGCGACGTCAATCTCGACAAAGTGAGTGATAAGGCAAGCCCAGCGTGTTGCCTTCCACCACTTGGAGCGAGAACGTGCACTCACCGTTTGATGCCGTGAAATCGATTGCCACCGTGAAATTAATCTGCGTCCTGCAAAGACAAAAAAGACCAGATATTAAATCGCCGCCGTCAATGAGGGATTTGACGGCATGTCGTGCCATTAAAAAAGGCCCGCAATTAAGAGGCACGTTACGGCTCGCTTGTCCGTCTTCATTTTGGCTTACCCGCCTCGAATGTAGTCCAGGAAGGACAGCTCAGTGTCCACCAGGCACGACAATAAGGTGACCTACGACACAACACCAACTTTCATTCTCATGGGCCAATGTTTAATGAGCAAAGGTACATATTTTATGCTAGAAAATTACCACAGCAGGCCATCAAACAAAAATGTTAGCGAATCGACGGTATCTACATTGTGATGTAGAATTACGTATGTTCTACCGTCTAATGGAGGAACATTTCATTATTTTTCCACACCTTCATACGATTGGTCTGTCTAGACGCGTGGGCGTTACTTTCACAAATTATTGACCAATGTAAATGTGCTGAAAATGGCTTGCTCTCTTTGACTTTTTTTCTTTTTTCTTTGCCGGACCAGAATAATGTGTAATTGCACATCCACTACAGTAGGAGGCAGCGGCACGCTCACTGACAGTGTGCACAGGGGTTATTATTCAAAAGATTCATATTTATTTTGTAGTATAATGTTAATAAGGACACAGTGTTAAACAGCCGTGCACTTATAACAATTTTTGAGACAAATGATACCGCCGTATGGATAGCTTGAGAAGCACTGTCTTAGCATTTAATGAGTTTTAGCAACCAAGTCATGAATAGCTCCTTGTACATGTGAATGCCACAGGGGAATGAAATCATGACTGTATTTTCATTAGTTTATTGATGCGCTCTTTATGTAGCAAATCAGCATTTTATGGATTCCCTTTGTGGAAATAAAAAAAAGCAATAAAGTATATTTTAAAAATAAACAAACACAACAATAATAGCGATGACAACAGAAATAATAGTCATAAAAACAGAACTGACCGTTCCTGAGTTTTGGTACTTTTTCTTCTTCTTTCCTTTCTTCTTTGGATTTAGCACCTGTGGAGGAAAACAACATTGATTACAATGATTGTCTTGCGTTGCCACGGTGACGCTTAATGAGCGAAGGCCGTCAACACCCTGGCCACACCAACCAGCTGCCGTTGTTTTGATTTTCAATCCACCGAGCATCCCCATGATGCTGATGGCTGACTTCAGTGTGAAAAACCCATGGAATGCTTTTGCTGCGCTCTCCTTCGTGTGCTGTCAAGTATGCGTAGCCTAGCAAGCCATGGAAACGCAAAAAGACGGCAGTGTCGGCAAAAAGGAGATGCCATGTTTGATGCGCCGCGCTTTCTTCTTCTTCATCTTCTCCGCGTTGTCTCACGCTCGACCTTCACTGACGGTTTGATCAGAAAGATGAGGTCAATGAACTCCACTGAGTTATCAAGCGCCCGATGCTAGCCGTACACCACCCTAATACTGATACTTGCACTGTCGACAGATACACGCGTGTGTGCTGACGTCATCGGTTCAGGGCGAATGCTGTAACAGGCACGGGACACTTCATGTGGTACACCTGCACCAACCGAATGGCATCCAACATGCACTTGTGCATAAGAGATTACCTCATAGACATGGAACTGCGACTGGCTTCTGGACATTTCTCTGTAGCTGGTGGTGAACTCGCCGATAAAGTCGTGTCTGTGTGCGAGGAAGGACACAGACAAGGACACACACACACACACACACGTCATAATTATCGCATTAAAAGTGTGACGTGCATCCACATCATGTCAGCAGATATAAAGCGCCGGCGCTAACGAGCCGATCGGCGGTCGGCATAATTGAGAGACATGGACATTAATTGCCGCATCCACACATCAGACATTGGGAAATTGCGTGAAAACTGATAAAACTGTTGGCCACGTTAGCAGCTAATCGGGATAATGTAGCTAATAGCACATTGAGTTCATGTCCATCACCACTCTGCGATCTTTGCAACCCGTCGTGGGTTTTTGTACGGCCGATGAAACTAAACATCTGGACTGAATGAAGGTTGACAGTCGTGCTGGCCAGATGTTGCGTGAACTCACCCGCCGTCTCTGTCCCAGTCGTACACTTCCACTTTGATGCTCCTACGAGATCAAAAGGCAAATGAAATAATAATAATAAAAATAATAATAAAAATACATTTTATTTATAAGCGCCTTTCAAGACAGCCAAGGACACTTTACAATGACACATTTTAGTCAATAAAATGAAAATGTCTTTTTATATGATCGAGGCTTGCAAAGTAGAAATAAATGTCACAAAGTTCACACTCATCAACATAAGACGTGACACACGTACTGGAATTGCACCCTGACAGTTATTCATGCTAACAGTCACCTTGCCCAATTAGTTAAAAAAAAAAAGTCCTCCGCATTTTTCTGTACAGCCTGCAACATTTTTAGCTTTTCTAAAGTTATTAGTTGCAATAAAAGTGATGTTTTTTTGGGGTGTTTTTTTTTTACATTTTCTTGACAGCTAATACAAGAACTGCCATCATCTGGTCTGATATTTAACCTTAAAATCATACATGAATAAAAAATGTGCTGCCGCAGGTTTAAGGTCAAGTCATTACAAATGCAAATCCCCTTTTTCTATTTTTTTTTCCTACCAGGTGGGGGAAGTCCAAGTCATCCAGCACAAAGTGCAGTGTGAACGTGACACCATTCAAACCTGCTGTGCTGCTTCTTCTTTTTTAATCTCACGGGCAAAGGCTACGCTTTCATCTCTTATCAAGTGCCGCTTGTATGGAAATTAAATATATGACATGTACGTTCTTAATATGATGGATTCCACCAAACCGCGAAACCTAAAAAGATTCATCCGAGTAAAGGAGCTAAAGTAACTCGGCCTGTTCTGTGACTCATTAACCATTTAAGTAGTGACCAGTAATACAAATGAGAGCGCTTGAACAGCTCCATGCAAACCATTATTTCAGGTTTATTTGCCGTCATGTTATGTAATTAAGCAGTGAAAGGGGCTCACGCGAAAATGGGTCATAAGCGGCGACACAAAATGAGATCCTGCAACTCTGTCGAACTACATTCATATGAATATTTAGTGCATAAATATTATTGCGACAACTGAAAACAATGACTACACAGTGGTACCTCTACTGACTAAATTAATTGGTTCTGGAAGGAATTTCTTAATTACATTTTGTAAGTAGAGACGCATTTTCCATGTTAATGCGCTAATCCGTTCCAAGTCCCCCAAAATTCAGAAATAAATGTTTTCTAAAGCATAAAAATGCATTAAAATATGTAACAAATACATGTTACAATTAGATTAGTGCAAAATAAATGAGACTTGAGCATAAGAAAAGAGTAAAGGATAACTTGAAAATTCCGTATGAAAAGATGTTCCTAAGTAGATGTACCACTGTAATACAATACTGACATCGGTTAGTTAAGACATGATTAAATATTGAAAAGACATGATTATGAGTATTCTGAATGGCGGTAGTGTACCTGTCGTAGTCGCCATTGCAGAGCGCCCTGACGGGAATCTTAAAGGCCTGCCACACGGGATCCAGAGTGTTCTTCACCACTTCAGTTTTGTGGCAAATAGTGAACCTGTCAGACACACACACACACAGACACATGTTCACAAGCACACACGTTCAGGTCTGTGTGTGTTGTCAAAGCCCCTCCGCATAGTATTTCAGCCGCCTCAGTACATGCCAACATTGGGACAAAAGCGGGATTTTGTTAAGTAGCAGGCCTGCTTTCGCTGCGGGGCCAACTACTGTACTTGCACGTCACCACTTTGCTTTTTAAGTTGAGGGAAGCTTTACAATGGCCACAGTTTGACCCCAGGAACCAAAGAGTTCTTTTGCAATTTATTCTCGACTGGGAGATTCTTATTTGCTGCCATACCAACGTCAGTTCCCAATTGGCTGACAGAAACTGATATTATGATATAAACTCACTCATGATAGGTGTCCATCTTGAACATCTGCTTAGTCATTCTTTTTGCATGATCTGATATTTGTAAGTGACTAAAACTTCACAGATTTTTGTATGGTCACAATCATTATTTTATTTCAATTCAATGTATTGCTCGTAGCATTTAAAATGATCAGTATATTGCTTTAATGTGACTTCATAAACTCCTATTCGAATTATGTTAGATCATTTATGATTATTTATTACTTATTATCATCATCACCATCTTGCGATTGGCTGGCAAGCAGTCCGGGGGGTGTACCCCACCTCTTGCCCGAAGCCCCGCGACCCTCGTGAGGATAAGCGGATTAGAAAATGGATGGATGGATTATCATCATCATTATTATTATTATTGTTATTACGTCTAATTATTATTGTTCCATACAAGGCTAATTGGTGTTGTTGTTTTTTCCTCTTGCTTACTGGATGTACATTGCACATGAATATATACAGTGTGTGTGTGTGTATATATATATATATATATATATATATACATATATATATATATATATATATATATATATATGTGTGTGAGTGTGTGTGTGTGTGTGTGTATATATATACATATACACACACACACACACACACACACATACATGCAGTACAGAAGATTATATAAGAACAACACATTTAGTGTTTATAGAGTGTACATGGCAGCTTTCTGGAGCATGAACGATCAGTGTCCATGTGTGTGAGTCTTAGTGTGTTTGTGCGTGCGTGCGCTTGCGTTCGTTAGATGAACAACAGCGGAGGCGAGCGGCAGCTTGTCAACTCACGATCCATCTTCATTACTGCGGTAGAAGACGAGGAAAGGGTCCGACTTGCCAAAGAAATCCTTCTTGTCCAATTTGTTGCCGCAGAACTGCAGCATTACCGACTCCTGCCAGCATCACACACACACACACACATACACCCGCACACACACACACGTACACACATTGTGACGGAAGTATTATGGGATGGTGTGAGGAGACTTTCCATTTTTTACTTCATTTCATTGTTCACTGATGCATTCCAAATGCATCAATTTGATGTCGAACCATATACAATAATCCTACTATTTACAAATTTGCCTAATTTCACCTATTCTCATTTACGGTCCTCACTCTAAAAGTCCAAAAGATGCTACGCAACCCCTGCCTATCCAGAAAAGTTGCATTGTAATTGGTATCGAGGAAGTGATATATCTTCACTGCTTGGAGAAAGTCACAAAATCTCCTTAAAATGATATTTCTGGAGCAGTTAGAAAGAAAGAAGAAGAGAAGAAAAAAAAAGCTGAATTCCACCTTTTAAAAAATCTCTCTCTCTCTTGAAAATATGTATTTTTTTTGGGGACAAATTTATTTATAAAATAAGAAATTATCCACATAAATATTATTCACAATGTAAGTACAATTGACATTTACTGATGACAATACAAATAAATCGCTGTTGGGGCCAAAATTAACAGACTCTTGTTACCATGGCTACTTGCAACCAACTAGAATATTGAGAACGACTCTTGCTGCTGTGGAGCTCAATGCAACACCATTGTTGAGTGCATCTATAACAGACTGTCTAAGTGAAACAGAATAACCCAAAATAAAGAAAACACTATACATGCTGACATAATCGTTTCTTCTTCTTGTGCTGCAAGTGGCAGTCGCAGCAGCGAGGGGCTATTTTTAGAACGTCCACTTTTGGACACTCGCCTTCTAATTTTAGCCCCGTTGGGAGCGTCTCCTGACAAACAAACACGATCTCTGTGCTGCATTTAGGACATGAAGGACGTTTGTGTGTCGGACCGTCTGTTGACTAACAAACTTTCGCAGTTTGGTCCATTTAGGGCATGTAGGACGTTTTTGTGTCATCATGCAGATTGACATGCACTCTCAGTGTGGTGCGTTTAGGACACAGGAGATTTTTGTGTTGAGGTATTTTCTGACAAGGACACATTGTGGGGACTAGAGAACACGTATGAGATAGGACGTTTTGTGTGTCAGAGAGTCTATTAACTAGCTTAACAAACCCTATCAGTGTGGTGCGATTAGTACACGTCGGATATGTATATCGGAGCATCTATTGATAAACAAAACATCTCTGAGTGTGGTGCATTAAAACACGTCGGACGTTTGTGCGTCATGTTACAAACAAACGCTCGCTCTTGTGGTGCATTGATGACACGTAGGTTGATTCAGTGTCGGAGTGTCTCGAGACCAAAACCTCTCTGTGGTGCGTTTAGAACATGAAGGACGTTTGTTTGACTCACCCGGCAGTTGCTCAGCTCCTCAGCTCTCACAATCAATGCCCCACATTTTTTCCCAGGAATACCCCTGCAACAACACATCAAGACAAGTAGGAGCAGCATCACAAGTGCATTTTTTTTTTTGGCCTCCGTGTTTCTTTCTACATTTGTGCAGCATTACAGAAAAGTGCAAAATTAGGAGACTCTCAGGCTAACGTTTGACGGGATACCCCAATATTTAGATTGCGTCATGGTAGCATGCTAGTCGATATTAGCTAGCTGGCTTTATCTTAGTATGTTAGCTGATATTAGGTAGATGTTAGATAGCGAGCTAGCACATCTGGCTGTGTAGATGTTGACTGACATAAGTTGTTGACATTGCGGTTATCTATCTTACTAGGAAAAATGTCATTTTCAGAATAGCATGCTAGAAGGTAATGGTTTTTAAACAATACACTTTTCTTTTACTGAAAATAGAAAGGTTTCAGATACATTTGAGGGTCTGGAATGGGGGAAATTGATTTGACGTGTGCAATACATGTCAATGAAATCACGAGATGAGTTCAAGTTCTAAGTCAAGATTCCAGTAGTGTACAATACATTTTTTGGGAGCCCAACTCACATCAAAGCTTTCTCCAGACGGCTTCCCAGCGAGCCCACAATCTCGCCCAGCGTGCAAAAGGCCTGGCCTAGGAAGTCCTACACGGGCAAAGAAAACCAAAACATGATAAACATGTCATCTTAAATACCTAATGAACATGAAAATATATCATTTAAAAAGTGAGTCCAGTCAAAGACCTTCACGTTTTTCATGTTTTGAATTATGTGCACTCTCAGGTTAAAAAAAAAATCCCAAAACACCGGTTCTGTGCTATAGAAAATGGACGGATGGAATTTAGGTTGCTGCTCTGATGCAAGCTCCCTTGTCAGAGGCCTTAAATTTCTCAGCTGTCTTGAATGCATCATGTTTTGACATGAGGAGGCCGACCACTCGTAGTGTCCTTGTTCATTTCTGGGGGGCCTCCACAAGAGTATTGGCTTCAGGAGCAGCAACAACAACAACAAGTCTGTGCAATGATATACACGCACACAAACACACACACTCACACACAGACAGAGATACACATGCACACACGTATTCACGTCCCGCAGGCGCAAATCTGCTCCAAAGATGCTGGCCAGAACAACCACAACACAACTAGGTCCTCCTCCTCTTGACGACTAAGAAACATGACAAAAAGCTGTGACCTTTCCAGGAGGAGCGCACTGGAAATCATATTCAACTACAAATGCACGGAGGAAAATGACCACAATGTATCTTGAAAGTTAAAAAAAAAAAATTCTCAGAATGTCACGATTTAAAAAAAGATTGGATACGGAAAATAACAAAATACCATATAAATGGATATTCATTAACATGTTGTCATTTTACATTGAGCAGGCAAGTTTCTCCAAATTTTCAATTGTTTTGTCATCTTGTATGAAAAAGTTTCTTCAATTTTTTTTGTGTATTTTTCTTGTGATTGCCAATGACATAGCACGTATTAATTATTGGTGATTTTTTTTACATGTTTTACTGTGACTGTTGAATGAAAACGCAAGTGTGTTATGGTTTTAATGAAAACATTTTCGCATCCATGTCCAATTAAGAGCAGATTTACATGCAAATTTTGAGTAATATTTTCATCTTTTGCTACCGCCCACGATTTTTTTAATTTTAAAATATTTTAGATGGGATTGTTTACTCTCTTTTTCCCCTCATTTTTTTGCCTTCCCCCCATTTTATCCGTGTTTTTAAAATTATTTTTTGGGTTTGATTTTTTTTTTTATACCCCTGATAACATTTCACTGGTATCAATTATGCATGTTTTCCCGATTAACCGGCCTGCCTGCTCTCTTTCCCACGTAAATAGTAAATTTTGTGATTTTTTTTCCTTTTACTGTCAACGGCCATTGAAAATTGTTGTGTTTTTTTTCTAATGTTAAAGTGCAAATCACTGCCATCAAGCCAAATTGTGCTAAACTTAATTTTTCTTCACAAAATAAATAATAAATAAATAAATACATCAATAAGAGTAGTAATCATTTCACATGCGTGGATGTTATTTTGAAAAACTACTGACCATTCTCAAGCGTTGAAAAGGGCTTGCTCTCTTGAATGATGCAATGTTGATGGTTGAATAAAAATGCCATTTTTAGGTCCAGGGTCCTGAAACTTGATGGCTTTAAAGTACTAGGCTTCACCGGACAATAGCGAATGAGTAAAAAAGCAGAGATACTGGCTTCTCATCAAACAGCAAAGCCACAACCTAATTCTGGCCGTGCCTTGCATATTTCAGCATCACGTCGCAAATTAAATGAGATTGAAGTAGTGTTTCTATATGTCAGGACAAGACTGCAAATAAAAGCTCTTTAAAAAAAAGAAACGAAATAAAAGATCATGAGTGCTTGTTCTGTCAACACATCTGCACCCTACGGCCATATCTGCGCAAGGTATGTAAACAAATCATACGGGCTGGAACAACTAAGCTACTGTACTTTTGATGATAAAGATGAATTGTTCTCATTTTTGGGGGAGGGGGGGTGTTATTTATAGCCGGGCAACCGGATAGGGGCGCGTTTGTGGACAATGGGGCCACGTGCCCGATCTGCAATCCCACACATTCACAACGCTGACAGGACGCATCCAAGCATCCTCAGCGTTCATACTGCATGCAGATGGAGCATTATGGGTGGTAAAATATGGGGAAGGGGCTGAGGGGTGAGCACTCTCGGCCACTAAGATGAGGATGAGGAGGCGTGAGGGTGTGGAAGTGTTGATTCTGTTCAGACAGGAATGAATAGCTAAGGGGTGATAAGACCATGTTTTGTACAGTACTGTATCTTCAAAGGTTGCAGTTTATTTACGGAAACAAAAAGCATGCCGGCAATTTTTTTTTGCCCCATTTTGTTGTCATTATCCAATTTTTTAAAAAAAAGAAAAAGCATGTGCTATATCACATTACCATTCAGAAAAAAAAACATACATCTCCATGGATGGCATTTTTGAACATTTGAACGTTACCATCCTGCATGTATCTCCAAATTTGATTTCTTATGATTGCTACTTATACAATTAAAAGCATTTTTCAGATAATCATTACAATCCAATAAAAGCACACATAAAATGCACACACAGAGACACTCACATGTTTGGAGAGATTGTCACTCTTGCAGTCCAAGTCGTACCTGAGCGGAGAAGAGAGCATCATTAAAGTTCGTTCCAACACTATTCTAATCCAATATTGCCGACATGCTGCGCCCACACACAGAGCAAAACTCAAATGGTTCACAATGTGGCGTTGTCCATCCGTCTCGTAGATGTGATCCAAATTTGGGAGCAAAGGGCCAAAATGTCACCTGGAAATGAGCCGCAAATAGCCACTTGAACCCAAAATGGCTGCCTTCTTGTGTCTATTTGGGCTTTGTTTCTTTTTGAATCAGCATGATAGGCATGCCTACCAAATTTCCCTTCGCTATGTGAAACTGCCTCTGGGGGCTGATTTTTTCTGTTGGTGGTGGTGGTAGGGATGGGGGATAACTATTGAGAGTCGTGAACTGGATTTTACAATATTTTATTTTTCTGGTGTGCGCTGGCGTCACAAGGCACAGGTGCGCTTCATGCGTTCCACTCGCCGCTGTCACTCTGGACGCCTCATGAATCATTCATGTGATCCCGTTTCATAATGAGACACACTGACAAGTGTGCGTCTGCGAGCTGTGCGTACGCGTGTGTGTGTTTATGTACGTGCGAGAGAGCGAGATAAAGTGAAGGCAAGGGAGGCATTAAAAACAACATCATGATGGATGTATGTTGATTCGACCATGCAGACACACGCACACATACAGGCACACAGATATCCCGCGGCGCCTCGTGAGCACAAAGTTGTGGATGACATCACTCGGCACCACGCCAGATAGGATTCCGCTTCCTGTGCTGTTTTCTTAGTCGGGGGCGGGGGGGGGGGCTTGCTTTTACAGACACGCGCATAAAAGAGGCCACAAAATAACAGATTGGCGTACAGAAAGCTGTTTTGAGCATTGATTTCATATTGTTGAGATTGTGCTCAAAGCCCATGTAGTAGTCCACTCTTGGGCCTCATGAGCATAAGACAATTTATTGTACTGGTAGGATGACCAGGGCAGATTCATTGAACAACTGCTTGCAATGTCTTTTTGTTGTTTTTTTTTTTTTGGGGGGGGGGGGGGTTGCTAATTGTTAATTTGCTAATATGCTAAATGTGCTACTTTTAGCCTAGAAGGACTTGCGATGAAACTTATTGTGCTATACTGGGGACTGTACTTGGCCCAACTAGTAGCAGGAGCCTATTCCAGCACAATAACAAAAATCCAACTAGTAGCAGGAGCCTATTCCAGCACAATAACAAAAATTTCAACAATAATGGATAATGATTTACAATTTATTAAAATTGATTCGTTTTGGAAATCATTTGACATATTTTTTTAGTTACTTACTTTTTAACATTTTAATGCGTTTGTTCTGGTGGATTTTGTGTATATAAAAAGGATGGTTATAATTTAAAATTTGTATTAAAAAAAAGAGGTTTACTCTGCATTAAAAAAAAAACACTATGTACTCTTTTTTTTCTCCCCTATCTTTGGTTCATCGAGTCCTGATTAAACTAACGGCAATGATGACTTGAGCTTGAAGAGTTCCATTTCCTCTTCAGGATGGGTTACTCGCGATGGGCACCTAAGATTTCTCATCACCGTCTCCAAAAAACACTTGCAAGTCAAATTGACTTATTTTTCCTCTTCGAGGGCAACCGAGCGAAATGAGAATGCTGCTCGGGAAAAGAAAAAGAAAAAAAAGTGACAAGAAAATGTGTCTTTTATTTAAAAGGCGGAATAACGGACATCTCCCTCCCGCACACAGCATGAATATTTCACGCTTAGCTTTGCTCCAATGCATGGAGAGCTGTGCACACACACGAATGAATGGTTAACTCACAGGTCAAAACGTAGATTCTGCCTCTCCTCAAAGAAATAATCCAAGATGAACTTGCGCACAAAGTCAGGGTTGAGTGTGTTGTCGATCACTTCGGTCCTGCCAAACTGTTAAAAAAAATGTGGAAAAAAAATCATGTCAAATATGCATATTGCATCATATATTTTTAGAGATATCTGCCAAATACAGTTGGACACCGTAAATCGGATGCTAAGATGCTAATTGTGACAGAAGACTCTTTCCACGACACAGTTTGTGTGTCTGAAATAACAACGATGACAAACAGATGGGCGATGATTGGTTACCATATCCTGAGCAACCGTGATATCGACTGTGCCGAAATTCTCACAAAGACCGCATTTTCGGACGCATTTTTCATTCGCATGACCTCAGTCCCGGCGCGACTTGACCGCATGGGGTTTCCAAGTTCAAGAAAGAAAATTTGCAAGCTGGGTCCTTTGACACCCTCAGTGGATCCTCCTTCTGGACTGCATTAATCTTGCCAAATTTGGACAGGCTTAATGTGAATTTGGACACCATGTGAGGTTCAGTCGGGGCGGAAGTGACTTCATGTGGCCAAAAATGCGGCCTTCTGAGGACCCAGCTTGTGAATTTGGCCATCATTAGTACAAGGCAAGATGGCCGCCTCCCCTATGATGGATAAAAACAAGTGGATTTTGACCCTCCCATCCCCCTCCACCCCACATTAAAAAAATTATAATAATTACATTTTTCAAAACAATTAAAAGCTATAAAAAAATTAATACAAATTTGAAGCCATAGTCCAAACAATTTACATTTTTCAATGAACACCACATTCCCAAACATTGTTCCAAATATGTCTTAAAGTGAAAGTCATTCTGTGTGTTCACTGCGCTCTCCACATAAAGACTTTTTTTTCGACTTTATATGGAGAGTGTAACACCAGCGCTGTAACACCAGCGCATCCCGCTGGGATGCAATTACACTAATACGGACGTTGCCCATTAGACGGCATCAAACCAGCCGCGTTAACCTGCTCGCTAGTATTTGGGAGAACTTCCCGTGTGTGATGCATAATACATTTGCTGACAACAAAACACCGCAAGAAACGTTTCATCCCTCTCGTGGCACAAAAACTGTGAAAACAACAGTCTTGTTCCCTGTGTCGGTCTCCCAAAACAGTCTGCCGCCACCATTTTATAGCGAAAAAAAAAAAATCCCATTTGCGACTCACCTCTCGCCATTCCCTGTTTGCTATCCCCTGCGTGTACAGCACACAGACTGCGAAGAAAAGGAGATGGAGAGGAGACTTTTACGACAGAACTTTTCAACAGTGACAACTTCATGCTGACGAGCTGAGAGCATATTTTTTCTTCCCGGACAGCGTCGTGGCGGGGAAACTCCCTAATTAAATGTCACTAGAAATTTGCCTCGCAGCGTGATGATGTGTCAGTGGAGGGGTGTTGGGTGGGGTGGAAGGAGAAAAGGGGCAAGGTTGTTGTTTGCGTAGGTGGGAGAGGAAAAACAAGGTTAGAGTGCGGCGGAATGTCTGTCCTCTTTATCGAGTGAGGATGGTCGATAATATTGACATGTGAGTGTTTCCCGTCCGTCGTGGGGAGTCTCAGTGGGTTTTTTTTCTCCCCCTCCCCGTAAAGACAGAGAAATGGTAGAAAAGCAGAGCGAGGCGATCATCCGGCACTAAAGTGACATTTCATTAGCATTCGCGCCACCGCCGCTACCGCTACCGTGCTGGAGATGTGCTCGTCTCACCAAGTGCGAGGAAATGATGTCATAGCGAAGTAGGTTTGAGAACAGATAGCGATCATCATTTTGGGGCAAGTCCCATCCTCTCTTTCTTTGTTTTGATGCTCCATGTGAGTTAAAGTTGCAGTTGTTTGAAGTTTTACAATCACAGGTAACGTCAAAGCTAATTCCTTAGCCGGTATGATGCGTTCGCAAAATGCACTGATGAGGTCAAACGATGTCATCGAGAAGGTTTGAGACCAGTTGGCAATCATCAATTAGGGTTTGTTTTTTTACCGCAACAGGTCAAGTCCATTCATTCATTCATCTTCCGAGCCGCTTGATCCTCCCAGCCGTCATCGGGCAGTAGGCGGGGGACAGCCTGAATCGGTTGCCAGCCGGCACACAGAAACGAACAACCATTCGCACTCACACTCACACCTAGGGACAATTTAGAGTGTTCAATCAGCCTGCCACGCATGTTTTTGGAATGTGGGAGGAAACCGGAGCACCCGGAGAAAACCCACGCAGGCCCGGGGGAGAAGATGCAAACTCCACACAGGGAGGCCGCAGCTGGAATCGAACCCGGTACCTCTGCACTGTGAAGCCGACGTGCTAACCACTGGACTACCGGGCCGCCAGGTCAAGTCCAATACTTTGTTATTATTTTGTGGCGTAACCCCGGCAGTTACTGGAATGTTAATTGCTTTAAAGACGTGCTGCTAATTGGTTCTTGGATGGGAAGATCGGAGTACCGGTAGTTTCTTTTCCGATTTTGGTCACGGAATGAATCCAATTTGTAAGTCAAGGTTCCTCTTTTTGGGGAAGCGAGAGAGGAAGAAGGATGATCATTCTCGGCGGGGCCAACGTTTATACAAGGAGGCACTTGTGCTGCGTCCATGTCTCTGCTCTGCTGACAGTCACTGGCCACAGTCACACAGCATTAGAGCGCCTCAGCACACGTACACAAACACACACAAACATGCACGGCCACATATTCAGGGGCCTGCGGCACACACTAGCGTACCATATTCATATTAGCTTATAAAGCCGGATGAAATTCCATTGTTTGTGCATATTGCGCTCCTATATATGCACACGTGTGTGTGTGTGTGTGTGTGTGTGCGTGTGTGTGTGTTTAGTAAACTGGGGGGTGGGGGGGATGATTTTGGAAAAATGCCCAAATCCAACAGGAATGATGTCACAGTCGCTCTTTAGTTTTACTATATATATATATATATATATATATATATATATATATATATATATGTGTGTGTGTGTGTGTGTGTGTGTACATGAGTGCACACTGTCAAAAATTTTGTTGAAATGCCCAATTTAAAATTTCAGTTTTGTACCTTGAAATTTTGAATCCAGCCCTATTTTTCTGCCGTTTCCTTGTTAGCAGTTCACCCCCCCCCCCCACCCACCCACACACCCAGTCTGCCTCAAATCTTCCATAATGTTTGGATTATAAGCATGTTTGATGACAGTTGGCATTGCAGTTGATTGAATGAGCCATTCCGCAATGTTATGTAAATCCATGTTTATGTTCCCGGATGCTATGTAAATTAGCAGTCTGTCCCAGATCTTAAAAGACAGCATCTTGATGGTTAGCCCTCCAGTAACCCAACAAGTGATCAATGTTGTATGTGTCCACGTTTAGGTTCCAGGAAACATATTTGTTCTGCCAAGACTACTTTGGATCTTATGTTATGTGGAGATTAAAATGTTCCAGGAGACTCACAGGTAGTATCTCCACAATGTTGTGTGCATTAATGTTCATGCGATGTGTGTGTCTTACTGGGATCCGACTTGGAGAAGGTGTCTCGGTCCAGCAGGTTTCTAAAGTAGAAAACAAGAGACAACCATTAGCGCTAATTGAATAGCATCTTAATTAAGCATCCTCAGCAAACGTCAACAAACAAACAAAGACTTCTCTCTGACCACTGGCCTTTGATTGGTTTCCACTGAGGCAGCAGCATTAAAGAGACTGCAGAATGCAACATAAAGTGGAGCTTATTAAATATTTCAGGCGTGCAGCAGCCTGTTTTCTTTCTCTTTTTGCCTTCCCTCAGCGGCATCAAATTTACATGACACCGCCATCTTGGCTCTGCAGGCCCAACGGGGAAGAGGAGGAGGATGATGAAGATGAGGCAAATGAGAAACACCGACGCCGAGCAGCTGCTCTGAACTGAGGAAATCAATTAAAGACGAGCTAGGAGGGAGACCCAAAGTGTTGTGTCATGTACAAAAAGCAAAAAGGTTCTGATAGAGTATAATTTCAAATAATGGCACCGTGATAGTCACGATGAAAGCTGGTTCTGTTATAACACCATTAAAAGCAACACTGATTTAACGCAATTAAAATAATAGGGTTCTGATACAACAATTTGAAACAATAGGCCAATGACGAAAAAAAAACCCCGTTATGCTACATTACAATGAAATGTAACAGTTGAAACAGAGAGTTCTCGAAGTAGCAGTATGCTTGACAGGAAGTAGCACAGAGGAATCATTATCAACAAGTAGGACAAGAATTGGCACAGGAAGATATATTTTGCCAACCTATATGTCAATACAGTGAACAGGAGACAGCACAGGAAGTTACGTCCAAGCTAGAAGGCGGTAGTACTGAAAGTGGAATTACAACCAGTAAAAAATAGCACAGGAAGTAGAAATGAACATGACGCAGCGCAGAAGTACTGCAGGAATTAGAACAGGAAAATATAAGCCGTTCTTTAAGTGGCGTTTTTATCTGTACTTATGTTCTTCTAAACTCCCGAAAAGTTACCGGTCACAGCTCAAGTTCTTTTCCAATTGAAAGTACGAATAAACCAAGAAGACACAGAATACAGTACCAGGCTGTTTTTCTTGTAAGCTAGCAGCTAGCAATCACTTTGTGCTGCTATCATGGAAACACATCACAGTCAGAGGGGCAAGTACACAGTCGTTCAAATTTACAAATTGACTTGCGTTTTAAAGAACATTCTTGAGTGCGTTTTTAGGAAGACCGTACTTGGCGCGATCACAAACCCGTATTCTGCATTCTTCATATTCATGAAAAATTGGCAATTTTATTTTCAACGTGATGTAGCGCTATTTTGTGTTTGACAGGAAGTGATACAAGAAATTGAATTATGGCTGACATGAAGTAATATTACATTTGATATGAAGTAGTAGAGGAAGTAGAATTACAACCAACAGGAAGTAGCATGGGAAGTAAAATCAGAAAACATCAGAGCAGGAACGGTACTGCATCAGGAAGGAAGACAAACTACACGGACGTAGCTATGACAGGCGAACAATTAGTCGTTCGCGGGCGAAGCCAGAGGGCGGCCATTTTACGTTGCCATTGTTGCTGACATCTTGTTTGCTTTTTGCACTACTATCAGTGCATGTTTTATGCATACAATTGTGACTGTGAAAAATGGAATTAGGACAGACAGGAAGTCTACAGGAAATAGTATTGCAGATGAAAGTACCGGTAAGCAAAACAGGAATGAGCATCGAAAAAAATGTATCAGGAATTAGCATTGAAAAAATGTATCATTGTCACCAGGAAGTCGAACAGGAAGGTGTATTATGGCGAATTGGAAGCAGGAGAAGAAGTACAATCACAATCAACAGAAAGCAGCACAGGAAGTAGTACAGAATGCAGGATTGTGTCCGACAGGAAGTAGCACAGGAAGTTGTGTCACAACCAATAGAACGCAGCAAAGCAAGTTGTAATACACCTGACTGAAACTCATAGAGACAATACTCATGTCCAACAAAAAGGAGCACAGGAATTTGTACTACGGCCGACGTAACATGGTAATTCATATTTCCGCGCTGAGGAAGTAGCATTAACGTACTTAAAATGAAACATAATTTTCCATTGACAGAGTATGTGCGTGCATGATGTGCCAATGCCAGGAGTTGTTCCAAGTTGCTTCTGGGGCTGTGAAGGGGTGTTTGGAGGGGGGGGGGGGGGGGGGGCGTTGGACTTGTTTGGATGATGAAGCTATCATGCTAGCTGGGGGGCGAGCGCAGTGTCGCTCGTGTCCCGTCCTGTCCCGTCCCACTTGACAGGCGGCGAGAGCCGTGCAGCCGTTGATGTCAAGTGATGTTTCTGGATCAGGCTCAGGGCTTCTGCTGATCCCAGCGTGGCCCAGATGGTACCACCCCCCCACCCCCCACCCAGACTCAATCCACCAAACTCCCCCTCCTTTAAATAAATGATAATAAGCCGACGGGATGGCATCCAAGCGCTTTGCGAGTGTGTGGGAGTGAGAAGTGGGAGACTTCACCTGCCAAACCAGATACAGTACATGGTGGGTAAAAAGGCAAGAAATAAAGTGAAAACAAATGTGTGTGCACATGTGCAATATATATGTATGTGTGTGTGTATACATACATGTGCGTAGCCTGTTTGGGTGGAGCTGTGCCAGTGCTTATCTGTGCACATCAATATGTGTGTGTCGCATGTACTTGTGCGTGTATGTGTGTCCACCTGATCTTGTTTGTGAGGCAGCCCCCCCCCACAAAAAAAAGGAAAAAAGAACTGGTGTCCCATGGTGGGAGGCCCCCGTCTGAGTGGCTCTATGTTCATCAAACATTTACAGCAGCGTTCCCTCCCGACACCGAAATTACATTCGAACTCCCACCAGCGACGTATCACGTGCTCGCCGCAACATGGCCACCCGCCGCTTAAAAGCCACGTTTGACACTAAGCCAGATGAGAACAGACTTCTATGCTTGGAAAATGAAGCGCAAATTGAAATAACGCTTTTCTAGTTGAAGGTCTGGAAAGATGTACAAATACACACATAACAATGGTGATGTATTAAAAGACTCAACTGCAGATAGGGGAGGGCATCGACTGTATACACCATGGATGCACATAACATTGTGCAGTGACCAACTGTCAGATTCTACCAAAATGCTAATTGTTACTGAGGACGCCGTCTCCCCATGACATAAGATCCAAAGAAGACTTAGCATGAATTTTGAGTTGTGCAGCTAAATGGAACATTTGCAAGGACACACACAAACAACATTGTGGAGCGACCGCGTTTGAATCTACCACCGGTCCGCCCCAATCGAATGCTAATGATCGAAAAAGATGCTGTCGCCAATTTATCCAATATTCCAGGCACATTTGATGTAACTTGTAAGTTGTGTCGCTCCTTGTAATGACGACCACATGCTCGGTTTGAGCGGGATGCCGACTGTCTGGAAAGAAGCTGTCTCCATATAATGTAAGACCTGAGGCAGATTGTAGCATCGATTCCCAGAACATAAATATGAAGCACCACAAGATTGTGTTGCAACCAGCTGTCACTCTACCGGGATCCCAGTTGCTGTAATTGACACTTAAATCCCACCTAAATACAAAATGATGTCAGGCAAAATGCAGCTTAATTGTCACAGTTAAGAGAGACTGAAGAAGATGACGACTTGGAGGCAGTCCAAAAGTTGCTCAATCTAATTTGGAGTTCCATCTTTTATGACGGAGAACACGGCACCGGACGGGATAGAAGTGCGGCGGAAAAGTGTGTCAAAGTGGAAAACAACTAACTCATTTTGACTTGAATGACCACGAGGGTGCCACTTGAGGCAAAGGCTTTAAGACCCCAACAGCCAGATTGTTACAGTGTTATTCCATGTGCTTGCTCTGTATCAACTGCCCACAACACTGAATATCATGAGGGTAATTTTCCACCTTTCGGAGGTGCTAGCAAAGCCGTAACAACACTTGACTCTTGGCTATTGTGTTGAAAGCAATGAAGTACTTTGATACTTACTTTTGGTATTTTACACAAGACAATGGGGCTGGTGTCACTGAAATGCCTTGCAGTGCAAACGCACATAGACATGGAAATATGCTGCCTTTGCAGAGTTCTGTGTGAAAAAAGGGTGAGAGGACTCTCTTTGAAAAAGACTTCAGTGTCAGGACACCGTTACACTGTTTGTCTTGGCATGATGTTGGCACTATCTGGCTTTGCGGGGTTCTGTGTCAAGTTGCAAAGGCGGTAGCCTCTGTTACGATTATGCTTTGGCCATCTTGCGCTATCTCTGTGTGAACTCTAAAACTCAAATTTAGAGGCCTTTTCTCGCCCTGGTGTCCCATTTTTTCTTGTTACTTTGCTGAATTTTGCATGAAAGAGACAAAATGCCAAATACTTTGAAGTGGCAATTTCTGTCTGTGTAAAAGGCTCAAAGTCTTAGGCCGATTTTCCCACTGCCTGTAAGAGCATCAGTTTCTGTGTCACCGTTTTCCCATGTGGCTTTGCCTGGAAAAAAATGTACTGTGATTTCTGTGTAAAAGGCTTTAAACATTTTTTAAACAGCCTCTAAACAAATTTGTGTGTGTGTGTGTGTACACATGGTGTATGAAGCGCTGTCATTTTCCATGATGCTTCGTTGGATTGGAGCGAAATCCATGAAATACAGTAACTGCAGTTATGGCTTTGCAATACTGTGTGAAAGTCCTCATCACTAACCCATTTGATGAAGCTTGTATGTATGTTTTTTTCTACTTGCCACCCTTTCACATCTAGGTTTGCTGGGTTTGTGTGAAACACAAAATGAGATATCTACTGTTATGTATCAATCTATAATTTGGGGGAATGGCTGTGTGAAAAACTTTGTCTTAAACCTAATTTTACAGTGCCTATGATTAAAGAAAATAATAATCCATGTGTCTTTGGTGCATTTTGTTGAAAAAAAAAACAGTTGTGGTGCTGAAGCTGCAATTTTACAGGATCTCTGTTAGAAAAACTTGAAGATTTACATTACATTTTTATCCTGCATGTTAAAATAATCTTTCACGTGCTGTCGCTTCATTGGGTTCCTTGAGAAAGACAAAATCTACTGCTATGGCTTTCGGAACTGCAAAGTCTTTCAAACAAACTCAAATTTTACACTGCCTGTTAAAAGTGACTTTTTTTGTATGTAGGACGAACACTGCCTCTACAGTACTCTTCTGGCTCTGATGCAAGGACTGTGTGAAAAAAGATGATGGACAACAATTGTCCAATGCCGTCAGTCATCCTTTGGCTCAAAAACAAAAAAATAAAAACACCAATAGAGAAGAGCATATTGATTCCATCCCAGAAAGGTTATTCTTCATTACTGTTGTACACATGGTGTTTCTTTCTTCACCTAAGTGAGGAAAACGAAAAATTGGCGCTGACACATCGACCCGCCTCGCAGCTTGTCAGCGGGGAATCTTCAATGGCGCCACATCTCAACGCGTCAATGCTTCTGCGCCGCCTTCTGTGGGCCCTAAATGTCACGCAACTTCAACTCCACAGTGTGCTCGGACCCTGAGACAGGCGGCGGCCGTGTGATCTTTTGACGCTCTGATTTTCCAAACATCTGCGTGGTCGCCCAATGCCGTCTGCTCGCAACACGCACTCACCCAAATGTGTGTGCGTGTGTGTGTGTGTTTGTGTGTGTGTGTGCATGTGTGTGTGTGTGTGTGTGTGAATCCTTCTGCTCTGATGTAAATGTGAAGCCTATGGCAAGAGAACCATCTTCCAGACATTACGCACCATGACAAAGTGAGAAAATCACACCGCCTATACTAGCACATGCAGAAAGAAGGGTGGGAAAGATTTTAGGCGGCGCATGGATCTGAGATGTCTCTTCTGTCAGCGGGGGACGCCTGTGACTCTCATCAGAGAGGCTTGATCCTCACACACCTAGCAATCGTTCATTGCAACGTCTGGAAATGAAAAACGTGTCCGCTTCCCACCTTTTGTGGCAGACTTGTTTTGTCTTTTCGGCCATGTCTTCTTGAGACTTTTTTGTGGGTGTATTCTTGATAGACATGCCCACCAAATTTTGTGGTTATTCTCGTGCAAACCAAATGTCATGTGGCAAAGTGAAATTGGGTTTGGGGCTTGAATTTCCCTAAAACATGTCTTCTGCCGTTAATCAAATAAGCCAACAAAGCTGTCACTAACCGTTTGGTCATGTGTAGCTCGTGTGAAACAGTCGCTGATTAAATTCAATCCTGCTGTAATGAATGGTATATACACAAGGGTGGCCGGTACAACGATATGTACTGTGTTTCATGCGAATATTAATCATAACCAGGACTATATGGCAGTGGGGCATACTTTTAATTTGTTTTTTTACTTTGAAAGTTTCCTCAAATTCAACACCGTTTAATCAATCTATGAGACTGTTGAGGTGCCACTGGATTGGCGAGCAACAGAGATCATTACTGTGACTCCCTTTTTTCACTGATAGGGGGAGGGAGGTATTTTTATTAGTAAGAAATAAATTAATACAAAAATAAAAAATAGATACATATTCAGTATCATAAAAATATGGGATGTGTTTTAGTCGTCTAAGACCATGTACACGAACTGGACACTTCATGAAGAACACCATATTATGAGATCCAATACAAACAAACAAAAAAATCTGCTGTTCGTACTGTAAACCTGAGCATTGACTCAATCATGCCGAGAACTGCCTAATATTTTGGTGAGTTTGTTGCGCTACATCACAGGGTCAAAATATTAGGAACTGCTCCCAGTATGACACATTGCTGTACACAACTAATTACTCATACAACAACACTGCAATGTGACAAAATGAAATTATATTCAACAATAGGGAGGATGCCTGTCATAACACTATGCATTTGTCAAGTCAACAGTATTTATAGAGCACTTTCAAACAGCCATCGCTGCATACAAAGTGCTGTACATGGAGCAATTTAATATGCACAATAAACAGTAAGACAAATCGGTAATAAAGGCGGTAGAAAGTACCAAACAGTAAAACCAAGAACAAATCTAAGTCATGCTGAGTCGAATTCCAAAGAATACAAGTGAGTTTTGAGGAGGGCTTTGAAGATGGGCAGCGAGGAGGCTTGCCGAATGTTCAGTGGGAGGTCATTCCAGAGAGAGGGACCAGCAACAGAAAAGGCTCGATCCCCTCTGAGCCTCAGTTTAGTTCTTGGTACTTCTAATAAGTCTGGTCTACAGACCTGAGGCGCCGGGCAGGTGTGTAGGGGCGGATGAGCTCAGAGAGGTAAGGTGGCGCGAGATTATTCAGAGATTTGAAAACAAAGAGGAGGATCTTGAAAATAACTCTAAAATGAATGGGGAGCCAGTGAAGGGATGCCAGAGTAGGAGTTATGTGCTCCCTCTTACGAGTACCAGTCAAGAGGCGAGCAGCGGCATTCTGCACCAGCTGAAGGCGCTTAATGGAGGACTGGCTGACTCCAAAGTACAGGGCGTTGCAGTAATCGAGCTGGGATGTGACAAAGGCATGAATTACTGTCTCAAAGTGTTCATGTGAGAGGAGAGGTTTTATTTTGGCCAGCTGTCTAAAGTGAAAGAAGCTGGATTTAACAACGGCACTAATTTGCTGATCGAGTTTGAAATCACTGTCCAGTTTAAGGCCCAAGACTGTTGACTTAAGATAAGGAGACAGGGGGCCCAAGTCTACAGGATGGAATGTACAAGGGCCACTGGGACCAAACAATATCACCTCTGTCTTCTTTTCGTTGAATTTCACGAAATTTTGTGCCATCCAGTTTTGATTTCTTCCAGACAGGATAGGAGTGGCCTTAATGAGAAGGCGTCTTTCTTGCTTAATGGGACATAGATCTGGCAGTCATCTGCATAGCAGTGGAAGGGAATACCATGTTTCCTTACGATGGAACCCAATGGGAGCAGATACAGCGAAAACAGCAAAGGCCCCAGAATCGAGCCCTGTGGAACACCACATGACAGGGGAGCAGTGCGTGATTCAGAGCAGCCAAGGCTGACACAAAAGGTTCTGTCAGCTAGATAAGACCTAAACCACTCAAGAGCACTGCCGCCAATGCCCACCAAGTGCTGCAAACGAGTCAGCAGAATACTGTGATCCACTGTATCAAATGCTGCAGTTAAGTCCAATAAAATGTCATTAAAAACGCGTAACAGGGCTGACTCCGTGCTACGCATCATCTTGACACCTGACTGGAAGACCTCCAAGATGTTATGTTCATCCAAGATAAGTTTCAACTGCATGTGCACCACTTTTTTCCAGAATTTTGGAAATGAAAGGCAGTTTGGAAATGGGCCTGAAACTTGACAGCACATCTGGATCAAGACCAGGTTTCTTGATCAAGGGTTGGACCACAGCATGTTTAAACTGCTGGGGAACTACACCAGAAGAGAGGCTGCTGTTGATGATATCCAAGACCGATGCGGCAACACTCGGGAGAACCTCCTGAAAGAAGTGCGGGGGAAGAGAGTCGCAAGGTGAGCCAGATGGCTTCGTCTGGCGTACTACATCCTCCAAAAGCGCCAAGGACGCAGTTTCAAAAGAATTTAGTATAGCTGAACATGGACAGAGGAGTCAGATGCGGTATTTGAGACTGGAGTCCTAGCTGTAGAGACGTTATCAATGAAAAACTGAAGGAATCTGTTGCACATCTCGGCTGAAGAATCCGAGCAAGTAGGCAGAGGGGGTTTGAGTACACAATCTATTGTTTTAAATAGTGCGCGTGGGTTGTGACGGTTAGCTAGAATAAGGTCCGACAGATATTCTCTTTTGGCCTCTTTTACTGTGAGTTGGTAGTTACGGCAGCAGTCTTTTCAAATTTGATAAGAGACATGCAATTTGTCTTATTTCCACTTGCATTCAGCTTTGCGACACCCCTGCCTAGCTGCGCGGGTAATGTCGTTAAACCATGGCTCGGGTTTAGGTTTTGGGAGCACAGTTTTTGAAGGAGCCACCAAATCCAGGATGGCACGGCATGACGAGTCGAACCAAGAGGTGAGTTCCTCTGTGTTAGACGAGGGTACGCAAAGGTTATTAAAGGCATCAGAGAAACGACTAGCAGTGCGAAGGTTAAAAATTTGGAGTTTACAACTATGAGCGCCAGATTTCACAGCAGCATGTGATAAGACTATGTCAAATAAAACTGCCATGTGATCAGAAATCCCATTTTCAAGGACTTCCAGATTTGACACCGGTAGACCATGAGCAAGGACAAGGTCTAAAATATTTCCCTGTTCATGTGTCGGGCTGGTCACATACTGCACAAAATTAAAAGAGTCGATAAGTCTTAAGAAGTATTTTGCTAGCGTTTTTTCCCGACAGCACACATGGATATTAAAATCCCCCATTAGGAGGATATGATCATATCTCAGCCTGATTTCCGCAAGAAAGGTTTCAAAAGTCGCTTAAAAAGTCTCTGTTGTATTTAGGAAGACGGTAAATGACAGCACAAAGCACCGGGAAAACACGACCAACTTCAAAGAAGGTTGCTTCAAAGCTGGTGGCCGATGTGGTGAATGTGCACCGTTTACATTTGAAATTGTCCTTAAAGATGCTCACCGTACCTCCACCACGGCCTGATGTCCTCGGGGTATCGAGGAAACCACAGTCAGGTGGCAACAATTCAATCAAAGCGCCCAAGTCTCCGTCAGACACAGAAAATCCAAGTCATTGGAAAGGAAATACTCCCTCAGAATATGGGTCTTGTTCGTCAGCGACCGGGCGTTTAACAACGCGATCCTTGTGGGAGTAACAACGGGAGGGATTGCCTCTTCCGATCGCCGAGCCCGGGGGAATTCCCTCAAAAGCTTTTGCTGGATTCCTCCCCGAGAAAGGCGTGGAGGGTAGAAATGCCGTGGCGCTTTGGGAGAGCCAACGACTGTTAGCAAGCACGAGGCGACGGGGTCGAGGGCACACCACGCTGGAGCGATCGAAGTGTGTCTCAGATCCCGTTTTAGCTTCACGAGCTGACCACTACTACGTTTGCCGCGGCTTTTTGATGTTTGGACGCTTCATTAGGTACACCACCTGATCAGATCAAATACGACAACAAATCCTCCTTTCATCCAATAATGCAGACACAGTGGGACTTTGGGATACCGAATACGTCCACCAATTTATGAGCTTCCCTCATTATGAGCCTTCACTGGGTCGATTTTTGTTGGAAATGAGCTTGCAAAGGTACTACAATGCCCTCACATGTGGGCAAGGAAAGACAGCCAATTATGCTCTTACCACTGTTTAACGAATGGGAAAGTCCGTCAAACACTAAAATATAAAATGAGACACTTTCAAGAGCTGCTGTAGGCCACTAGTCATGCCCTGCCACACACAGGCAGACGACCGGCCAACTCACAATTGCCGCGGCCCTTAAAAGGTCCACATTCAGCACACGAATACAACATTCTCATTTATTATGTTTCATGCAATGCCGTGTTAATTTTTCCAATATTAAAAACGTCAAACTATTTTTTTTTTTTTTGTGGGCTGAATTTGAGTTATGGCATTTCAATTCATTTTAATGGGGGAAATTGAGTTGCGAGCTTGGTCACAGAATGAATGAACCTACTATGTCAAGAAAGCACTATGTAATAATAATAGTAATACAAATAATAATTTTAAAAAACACCATCTTGGCACCAGGGTGAAACATCTCTGTACGTGTCAGCTCACACATATGACAGCTTTGCCAAAAATGAAGCGTCACACTCACGCAAACACACAAAAGTGAACGATGCATGTTTCGTACCTGCACGACACAGTGAGTTCAACTTTGGTGGCGGGGATGGCCGCGGTGAAGGGGTCCGCGTCCCCGATGCACGCCATGCTCCAATCTGCAGAAAAGCCTCAGTGGCGGGCATGAGAGGGATAGGAATTAGCTGGATGATGATGAGGAGGATGCCGGTGGTCGTGTCGTGGGGAAGGAGACGAAAGGGAGTTGGCGGAAGTGGAAGTGAGACTGGGGAGGAAGAATGAAGGAGGCTCCTCCGTCCGTTGCTCCCGACCGAGCGCCGACGTGTGGATGCTTCTGAGCGCGGGAAAAAGCTGGTAGCGTGTGACTCGAGAGAAAGTGAGAGAGCGAGAGAGAGAAGGGTGGAGGGCAGAGATAGAGTGTGAAGGATTTCAATTGGCTGTGGATTAAAGCAGCTGTGTGTAATAATTACATTCCTACCTCTACTATACCACTCACTGTGAGAATTGAGGGGGGGGGTGGAGAGAGAGAGAGATTCCGCAAGAGGGAGAAAGAAAAGAGATTGATGGAGATGGCGAGAAAGAGAGTGAACAAGAGAATGTGAGGGAGAGAAAAAGACCGAATAGGGTAGAAGAGTGAACGAACAGAATGACAGGAAGAGAGATGGAAGGAGAGGGAGTGGGGAGAAGAGATGGAAAAGAAAGGAAGAGGAAGAGCTATGAAAGAAGCAAGAGCAGAGGGAGCGACGGAACGTGGGAAAGGGAGAGATGAGAGCACGGGGAGAGGGAAAAAAGGTGAGGAAGGGGAGAGCTGGAGATGGAAAGAGAGAGGGAGTGGGGAGAGGTAGATCGAGTGAGAGAGCACGGAACGAGAACAAGAGAGGAGACGTGTGAAAGGACAGGGAGAGGTGCGGGGAAGGTGAGAGCGAGAGAGAGATAGAGAGGGAATGGAGGGAAAGGATAGGGGAGGAAGAGAAAGAGAGGGGGACAAGTTGAGAGAGAGAGAGTAATGAGAGAGGGTTAGAGAAAGAGAGGTGAAGAGAGAAAAAAGAGGGAGGAGACAGAGAGAGAAAGAGAAGATGAGCGTGAGAGAAGGTAAGAGGGAGAGAGGGGGGGAATGAGATAGATAACGACAAAGAGAGCAGGTGAGAGGGGCAGACCAAGGATGGAGAGATTTCCATTTCAAGTATCTGTGGCTGAAACCAACAGTATCCAATTGACTGCTTTCCAAGTGCAACAATAAGTTTAGCCCTCAAAACTAACTTTGACAATGACTGAGGATGTGCATGATTTGCATGTGACATCACTTCCTGTGTCTCCCATGAAAAATTGGCATTGTGGAAAAGAAAGTTGTGTCAAAGTCGCGCAAAGGTGGTCCAGCCCAGCTGTGACTCGGCAGATGGTTCGCCTTCGGGGACCACCCTGACCACTTCGGACATGCCCGGAGCAAAATGGCAAGCGGGGAACATGACATCCATGCTAACCTCTCTCCTAAAAGTCTTTTCCAGCTGAATGGCGGTTTCACTCTTCACCACAATTGGGTGAGAGCAAATCACTTAGGTTCCCAGCGTGCCCATGGCGGCAAAAATCTCCCCCCCCCCCCCACAGCTAGATGGCTACCTGAGCAAGACAAAGCTAATTAGCAAGCCCAGTGTGAAGCTGAGAGAAAAACACAGGACATCTGTCAGTGCTGGTCAACATGGACGTCACATTTCAGCAAAAGTAGAATGTTCCCACCCATGAACAACATGCTGAGTAGCAATTGTTGTTCCGGGCATTTGAGGACTAACATTCTTTTTTCATTGGCGGAGTAAACAAATGCTCATCAAGACCATTAATGACATGCCAGACAATTTGGTTTGTCTCCAAGTCAGATCTATTGTAGGCAACCTGTGGCCAGGTTTTGGACTTTTTTTCCCATCATTGCTTCATTTCACGATGTCACGCTGTATAAAATAATGGCAGATTGAGAATGTGCTCATCAAAACCGTTAATGACATGCAAGACCATGTGGTTTGTCTCGAAGCTTTATTTACATTATTGAAGGAGTGAGCAGTCAATGGGCAAATTTAGGATATTTTATAGCCCCAAAACATTTTTTTTAATTACCCAAGGTCATATTGACTCAAAGGTGCCAAATCTTGAAAGCACTCACCAAGGCTGTTAATATGACGTAAATCCATGTGGTTAGCTGCAAACTTTTACCTACAGCAGGGACAAAATAAGTTGACAGGGTTTGTTGGAAATTGATTTTTGAGCTTGTTAGTGCACTAGTAGACTTTGATCCACATCAGGGGGTCACCTATGGCTTACCGTGACGTTCCAGACAAACAAAACCGAACCACGTCACTAACACTCCTCATCCCCAACCCCAAATGGGCCAAATACATAAGGTGGACATTTCTCCTGAATTGGCAGGAGCACAGCTGACAGTTGAAGAGCATGAAAAATCTCACATTGAATTGCAGCTGCTCTCAGACGACATGTGCACAAGATCCTGTCCAGACACAAACCCAAAGTCAGCAGCAGAGCTTGAAGATAACACGTTTGTATTGTATTATCAGACAGAACGTCAGACAAAAAATGTTGACATTGATCTAAAATAAGTTAATCACAATAGCATCAAAACAAGAAAGCGGCCTTATCTTAGCATACCGAACAAAAGAAGGTAAGGTCTTTAATAAGAATCCCCCGTCCCCCGTGTTCAAAGGGTGTTCCTGATGGAAAGTTGCGCTGAGTCGGCATCTCCTCCCACATGTGCAATGCTGCAAAAAAAGGTCCGCGTGCCGCTGCTGTTTTTAAATGAGGATGAATGGACGCCCGCACTTTAATAAGCATCATCATCGTGCTGCTGCCCAGGAGGCTCTGAGGAAACAACACGGCAAGTTGGACGGGAAAGTTTGCAATGATACTTGGAGATGTTGAGCAGTGACCATGCCAAAAAACATCAAATGAACCCGGACCATGATGGGGTGTAAAAATATTCAAGATCATTGGGGCTTTTAAAAGTGTGCGCACACTCGCGTAACTCTGAATGTGGCTGTGGTCAAAATTAAGCAGTTACATTGAAATTCATATAAATGGGCGTAAGAAACACCTGCCATTATTTACAGTGCCTCTGATTAAATCCAAATAGCGCTCAGATGCTCTTGCTCAGTAGTCTTTTCCTGATTAAAAAAAAAACAAATGTTGCGGAATCTCTCTGCAGATTGTGCTGTACAAAAATGTCAGGAAACGCCTAGAGAACAGGATTACGACATTTGGGGTAAATCACCGGCACTTTAAATGGTGGCAAATGTGTGCTGACACGCATTTGGCACAAGTTTGAATGTGGCTGTTTAGTTCAACATACAGCCGCAAACCACAGCTATTTATTTACAAGTTTACAAATGATTAAAATTTACCTTATTCCTTTATGTATTAAATCACAAAAACCTAGCATTTAAATAGGGGCGTGTCAACATATTATATCCCCCGCAGATATAGTGAGCAGATAACATGTCAGGATACAAAGTGTGTACAGATGTCTACCGAGCATGGGCCATAATCAATATACAGACCCACCATCACATGGTGACTTGCATGTCTGTTGACATGGTCTTTGAGATCATGTCAGTGCCTGTGACCATACAATATGAGTGGTAAAAGCAGACCACATCAATAAACATGCAGTGAGTGAAGACCATAAGCAACTTGGGCGAACACGTGTAGCGTGTTTTCTTGAGACCGTTTGTTTGCCTTTTTTTTTGCCTTGCCGCTGCTGCCATCTGGTGGATACATTTGTTAATTATTTCACAGCCATAGTCCATTGCCCAAAGTCCTGGTTTTGAAGAATGTGTCCTATGGAAAGCAGGAATATTTCAGTTTGTTGTCATGTATATTTTTACACGAGTAGTTGGAAATCATTTTTATAAAGTATATATACATATTGGGGGGAACGGTGTTCTGTGCAAAAATAAAAGCATCGGGGATCTGTTTTGTTTTTTGACAGATGGCGTTTATTCTCACTGGGCATCATCTGACATTAGAATAGCTACAGAGACGGCCATTTGTAAGGTGGCTTCTACAATTCCAAAAGGAGAGGAAAGGTCCGGAATTATGTCAAACAGGGACCGAAACTGACTGTTAACAACAATAAGAATCTAAGCATGAATGAATGAAATCACAGCAGGAAGGGTTCCAATCGGTGGTCCCAAAAAAAAAACATTCATTCGTGTTAGTGTCATCATCACCAAAACATTCACGAAATTTGAAGGCCTCACCTCGACAAAAAAGATCTGTGACATAAAATGACATAAACAGTGCTTTGCTATGCGAGTGGGCCTCGCCTGCGGTGTGCGACAAGAAGCACTCTGATAAGGGTGAGCAAGGTGACAACATCAGGGTGAACATGCGGTCAAATGCGCCTGAAGTGAATGCAGACCCCATCTTTATACTGTACACCAAGTAAGTGTGCCTCTGTGTCTAACTGCAGGTGTAATGATCACGGACCCCGCTGTGTATTTATAATGAGTACAAAGCATGTCCGTATACGCGTGGTGTTCACAGACATGAAGAGAGTGCAGAGCGTGTCAACATGTAGCTAGAGTGCCTAATGCAACATACATACATACAAGTCAGTTAACGCATATGTAGTAGTGAGCGTGGTCTGCATCAACATACGCTAACATGTTGTGAACCCGGGCCATGTTAATAACATTCGTACACGAAATGTGCGGGGCCCACATCACATGCACAGGGTGAGCATTGACCATGTGGTAATCTTTGCAGTGAGAATATAACCGTGTAACATGTCAACATACATTAAGTGTCGTGGGACGCAAAAGTACTGGGTCCGCGTGTGTTTGGAGTGCTGACCAAGTCAAAGTATGTAGCCTATAGTGTTAATTGGCTTCTTCCTTAAAAAAATAAAATAAAGCTACTTTTTAAGACTTACGTGCCAAGAATAGAAGACCGATTGCATTACATGGCAACATGAAGGCCGCGCACCTCACAACCAAGTCTCGTCTACGTTACATAAATAAGACACATCCAGCATCAATTGTCACCTTTGAACACTTAATTAACTGAAATGCCTTGTATGTATGTCACAAAGCTTAAACGAACACTAAAGGGGCTTTTTTGAAGACACTTGTACAAGTGGTGACTTGAGGACATCCAGCAACAGGAAGCGCAGCGCCGGGTTGTTTAGACCGGCTAGCAACCCGACACCTTCCATTCAAGACTACAACTAATAATAGCTAATGTTCGGAAAACGTACTTAAAGCAACCATGAGTATCGCTTAGTGGCCGTATGTCTGTGTTAGGGGTTAGAGAGAAGCATTGGGCGAATCAAAGTGCACATCATAACAGTGTCCATCAGAAGGTGCTGCGAATGTGTTCAGTTACTCGCCACCTTCGTCTGCCGCATTGTCAACCGCCTCGAAAGGGCCGTCCAGTCCGCCGCTGCGTGCACGCCAGATCTTCACTGTCCGGTCGCTGAGGGGCAAAAACAACCAAAATCAAATCAAAATGGAGGTTTCATTTGAAATATCAAAGGCACAGACCTTCTCCAAGGCCCCCGCCACCCTCCAAAAGTGACGTTTGCGATGAGGTGTTGATAAAAGTTCCATGTGTAAAACTCCCATAAAAAGGTAGATGGCCGACATAACCATCACATAATAGGCATAAGAGATTGACGCAATCAGAGCCATAGACATGTTTATGACTTTTCAGTCTAGTCTTTCAAATAAAATCCATGTCAGTCTGGTGGCCCGAATGAATACGTAAACTCACTCAGAGGCGGTGAACAAATGGCTGGCGTTTGTGGAGATGCCGTTGATGGGGCTGTCATGACCCTTGAGCTCGCCCAGTCCAGCCAGAGTGTCCGTGTGCCACAGTTTAAGCACCCCTCCTCGACAGCCACTCAGGAGAGCTGGAGAGCCGGGGACCACGCCCAGGGCACACACCCAGTCACGGTGGGCGTTCGGGACTTGCTGGTGGGAGAAAAGTTGAAGGCAATTGATTATGAAGAAGTGCGAGAAAAAGAATTGGATGAAGTGAAGTTCAAAACAAAATTAAAATGCAGAAAAAGAGCAAACGGCAAAAGCTCCCCAGAACATAAACATGGACACGCAACATTGTGGGGCAACCACATCTCTCATCGACTTGACGCTAGCTTGCACTGACGATGAGTCTCAATGTGATGCAAGATTTGAGACAGACTTGGTGATAAAATATCTGGGGAGTAACTCCTGGAACACGAACACGCCCACGAAATTTGAGAACATTCACGTGCCAGGTTCTGATGGGCCACTAATCGCATGACATTATGCTAGCAGCACCTGCAGCAAGTCCTTGCGGTCCAGGTCCCACTTCTTGATGCCGTTGTCACGGGAGCCGCTAAAGAAGAAGTCGCCCTGGATTACCAGTGACTCGATCCCGTCATAGTGGGGGGGCTCAAAATTGTGCATCGGGCTGATGCTTCCCAGGGTGCCTTCACTCACGTCAAAGAGCTGCAAACACATTGTTAACACACACACACACACACACACACACAGAATTGATATACAAGATTCCACAGTGAGGGATAGATGTGATTTGAATGACTATACCATCTTATTATACATGTCAGTCTTGTAGCCACATGCGGCCCGGAACCATATTGTGTTGCACCTTGATTAACCCTTTTGGGGACAGCGGCTACTGCAGTGGACGGCTTACCGTGTTATCAGGTGGGTGCATGAAAGGTCAATAGCAATTAATTTTTGAAAAGAAGAAAAAAAAAGATGTAATTTTACAACCCCCCCAAAATTATTCAAAAAACGCTGATTAGGTGACAGCGACAATGGGGAAAGTTCTGGAAAATCAAAATCAGAAAAATAAGCGCTGAAAAGTTATACTTTCAGCGTAGTTTTTTTGCAGATTTAGAATGATATGCAAGAATCCTGTGATTGGCTGGCAACCGATTCAGGGTGTCCCCCGCCTACTGCCCGAAGACAGCTGGGATAGGCTCCAGCACCCCCCGCGACCCTAGTGAGGATCAAGCGGCTCGGAAGATGAATGAATGCAAGAAACACAGTAGCTCAATCATACTATACTATTGAGTGAATTAATTTTCGTGGGAAAAATGTCGGTTTCTTATTCAGCAGTTTTGTGTCGTCCTAGAATTGTAATTTTTATGCAAGAGTCCACTTTGTACTGAAAAAAACGTCTACTGGAATAACACACCTTGACATAGTGGTCTTTGGAGCCAGTGATGACCACGTCCTGATTGTTCCCCGAATGGTCCACAGTCAAACACATAACAGGTCCTTGGTGGCCGGTGAGTTTCCCAGTGGATGCAAACCTAGAGAAATAATTGATTGCGTTCACAATGCGGTTACATGGTGAATTTTTATTTAGTATACAGATATAAACAAATGATGAAGCCCAAGTGGCTGACCTTCGTAGATCCCACACTCTGACCGAGTTTCCGGCCGCGGCGTACAGGACCGTTCCGTTGGGGTTCAGTGCTATCTGGTTGATCAGGTTTTCACCTGCCGGGATGGTGACCGTCCGGCTGGTGTTGGATGCACAGACGTCGCCGACATTAACCTGACCGGAGGAGCTGCAGAAAGAATTGGGTGCCATGAAATAGTGCTGTACAACATAAAGATGAGTGCGCACAACATTGTGGAAGGACCATGTCTGATTACTGGAACCCTTATCAGAGGAAAAGACACTGCAGAACTAATAACAACAACATTGGTCCACCATGTTGTTTGTGTCCATGTTAATCCACTGGAATGCAAAGTACTTGAAATGACTCCACATAATGGAAAACCAGTGGGAGAAAACGCAGAGCTGATAACCTACATAGCACAATTGAAAGTGGTAATGTCGCTCCACTATGTTGTGCGTGCCCATGTTTAATCTAACTGGAACAGTAATGAAAGGATAAATCGCAACATAATATCCAAGGCAGAGAGGGTTGAGACGATAAGGTCCTCAGAACATAAACATGGACGTACGAAACATTGTGGTCGTTCCGCCCCCCGTTCACTCACCAGAGCGTCCGAATGCACTTGGCCGAGTCGCGGATGTCCCAAACTTTGATGTAGGAAGTGGAGACCGAGAACACCAGGCTGGAGCTATAGCGCACCGACACCACGTTGTTGGGGTGTCCGGAAAGCGACATAATTTCCTGACCCGTCACCAGGTTCCACACCTTACAACTGCGGTCTGAAGGAAAAGAAAGAAGCAGAGTCAGTGTCCAGCATGGCGGGCACTGTGGGTAATAAGGGCCTGAACTGTGAAATGCCTTTTAGGAGTCTCTACACACACATGAAAACTCACAAATATTTGCAAGCATGTGTATCTGGGGAGAAAGGTATGTTATATCTCATCCCTGCTGAATGCCAGGTCATCCGATGCTTACAGCACCGCCCACTGGCAGTCATTCGGGAATAATAGAACTGTAGTCACAGTTGTAACTTTGTATTTGAATGAAACCCAAGACGACGTCAGAAATTAATCAGTAGCGCCCCCTGGGAAGTTTGGAAAAAACACAGTTGCACACTCTTGCCTGAAATTGAACAGGAAGTCACCCGTATTGTTTTGAAACAACCATTTCATACTCAGTTGCATACCCGGGAATGTTGGGGGAGAAAAAAAAATTGCCATTTTGGTTAATAGAAGCAGCCATTTTAGGCAAACTTTTGGGCTCATAACAATTAGGCAATTTTAGCAATGAAACCAAATTGGATGTATAAAAAAACAAAAATGTGCCCCTAACACTAGTTTCACAAACTGATATGAAATTGAGTAACAGTATGCACAAAAAAGGCTCCAGGACCCAGGGCCAAAATGAAACAGGAAAACACCTGTTTTGCTCTGAAGCAGATACTGAGTTCACTTCAGGGCTCACTACTTGCTCATTTTTTGGATTTACAATAAAAATGATGGAATGGGGGCACGTCAGTTCACCGGTTAAATATACCCTTGGATCCGGTGAAGAGCAGGTCGTCGGTGCAGTCGACACAGAGGACGGCCTTGCTGTGCCCCTCGGCCACATGGACACACTGCAGCAGCGAGGTTGAGCGACTCTTGGTGGACGTCACTGGATGAATGACGCCCCTGCAGAATCAAACAAACACGTCCATTTGCATGCCGTCAAACATCGCAGGGGTGACTACCTTCACCGGAAGGTGCTCCTCACTCACTCTCAAGCGCAGAGTTATGCAGCTCTGTGGAAAGTTCAGATTATTTGAATAAGGTGGACACAAAAGGGATGAAACATGAGAAAGAGGTGGAGGGGGGGAGGAGATGGTATTTTCCCCTTCACATGCATTCATGTCGCATTTTAGCAAGAAGAAAAAGTGTTGTTACTTGTGTTGAGACATAGGTGGTGCTACCGAGATGAGTAAACTGTTGGACACTTGTGGAGTCAACCATGGAAATAATTTATCCAGTTTAATTGCCACATTACTGATTGCTATGTCAAATCACGCAGGTGATGATAGTTATCACTTGAAAAGGAGCATAAAAGACATGATGGTTAGAAGAAGTAGTCAGTCGTCGAAATCAGTCAAATATAAAGAAAGACGTATGATGTATGCAATTGTTAATTCTTTTGACCCACATTATGAAATGGCAACATCATTTTGAGCTGACAGAAGTGTTGCAGACCAACGTAGCATCTCGTAGCTAATTTCTTGACACGTTGTAGCCCATGTAGTGTGATATACTCAACAATTGGTCGTGAGGCATCTGGGATAATATTTTGTGAGCTTGTCAGTCATTAATAGACCCCCCACCCAAAAGTCTCAAGAAGTAACTGCTGAAAATGTTGGTTCCAATTTGGTATGAAATGGCTGTTTTCTAAGGGCATCTTCCTAAAGGAACTTGGCTACCAAATTTGAAGCACAAAAGGAGTTTTTTTTATTATGCCGGGGGGTGGCTGGAGAATGATGGCGGAATTTGCATGACATCGTCCCTAAAAACAATCAAGGATGGTGCAGAGTGATGAGAAGCAAGTAGAATGAGGACAGAATTAGAAAAAAAGTGCTTATTTCACTTGATCAATTTGTTGCCATGCTTCCCCAAAGCTGGACTGTATTAGTGGAGTTACTGTAGCCTTTTGGGTGTTACTGCTGGCTCTTACTGTTTAATCTCCTTGAGCTTTGCCCTGTCGCCTGCCGCTTGGGCCTTGTCATACGTCTTCCTGCGAGAGAGTGGTGAGGGTGCCGGCGAAGCTCTGTTTTCAGCACCCGATGGCTTTCTGGAGCCCGAACTGATCGTTGGATTCAACAGTTTAAAGGGACAAATAAATTGTAAAACGACATAAATGGGGGTGGGGGGGGGGGGGCGGAATGATGATGAGGGGCATTCATGTCAAGACAAGGAGATTTGCGGACTTACACGCTGTACATTTTGGAGGAGAAGCCTGTCGAGAGCGCGGCAAAGTCACCGCCACCGTCTGGCGTCTCTGCTAGCGGCAACAAGGGGCCAGAGAAATCGGCCGTGTCGGGGGCGGCCTCGCTGTTGGCATAAAGGAGCTCCATCTGAGTGGTGGTCCGCCGGCGGGCCTACAAAGACAGGAAGTGAACCCATGTCCAAAAATCATGTCCCAGTATGACATCAGTGTCCAATTAGATTGTGCTGTTGTCACTTTTATAGAACAGACTGCGACTGATATATTTGTGAATTCATATGTAAAAGTATAATTATACAAAAAGCTGAAAAAAAGATGGCTATCATTAAAAAAAAGTCTATTACATATACACACACACATACATACAGATTATATATATAAATATATAGATAGAGACACACACACACACACACACACACACACACACACACACACACACACACACACACACACACACACACACACACACACACACACACACACACACACACACACACACACACACACACACACACACACACACACAAGGCAGGTAGGTCATATAGCAGGAAGGACAAATACCTTATTCCTGGACTTGGTCTCACCGCAGAACTTCATGAGATCCGGCACAGTGCTCAAAGGACAATACAAACACTTTTATTCATACAGTATGCTATCATCTTGTTAATAGTCATAGAAACAGGAAGAGATACCACACCAAACTTACTTTCCGTCTGCGGACGGGCTGGCAGCCGACTCGTCGCTGCTGCTGTCGTCGCCGTTTTCTGTGGGGGAAAAAGAAACAGCTGTCAAGACACTTTCACAAAAACGTCTGCATAGTCACTTCCAGTGGAACCTCCAAAGTCAAAGATGCCAATCCTAGTCGGAAGTAATGTAAAGTGAATTTATCTGTTCCAAAGATGAACTGTTGCCATGATAAACATTCTATTCAGAGATTCCCAATTGAAAAGTGGTGACGCAAGAGTCAAGACCACTCAATGGCTGTATAATTGTATTGCAATAAGCAAGAAACTGCTCAATTTCAGTTAAAATATTACTTTTCCGTTGTTAAATCTCAGCTTTTATTGTTTTTATTATTTTACCATTTTTATTTTCAGGGTGACCAAATGACCTTTTTATATAAAAAACACTTGCACACACAAACGTTTTGTCAATAAAATATTTTGATGGAATTAAAGCTAGATAATATTTTCCTTATTATTGCAATTTTTTCTACTTTTTTTCTCTCTTTGTTGTTAGGTTAAGGGGAAAACTAAATTTTTATGCTGACATATACAATATAGACAATAAAAAAGACAACAAAAAAAACTACATCATTCATTCTCACACTTTAAAATAATTGGACATTGGAGGTTCCGCTGTAGTTTGTGGCTGAGGAGAATGGATTTCGGGAAGGTGAATGCGGGAGATGGATGATGGCAGGCGATATCAGGACAGCGCCATGTCGCTTCACGGGAACACCTTTCTTCACAGAGCTCGGCCAGAAAAAAAACAGAGAAAGAAAGGGGTTTAAGGAATCGTTAGTTTGGGGTTCCTGGAGTTGACCTACAGAGAAGGTCACGCGATCCATGAATGCTTCCTGTGTGTGTGTGTGTGTGTGTGTGTGCGTGTGTGTGTGTGCGTGTGCGTGTGTGTGCTTGCGTGCTGGGGGTTAGCAGGGTACTAAAGCATGGAGGCTGCAGCGCGTGATGAGCTGGGGGGAGGAGAGAGAAAACTGGCTGCACCTCATGCACCCGTTCAAGTTAGTTGCAAATAGCGCATGCGCTCACAAAGCAGACTAACATTGATGCTCTACTTACCAGATGGCACGTTACCTAGTTCTGTAAGAACACCACAACACAAAAGGAAACCGTGTGGAAACAGAAAATACACACACACACACACACACAAAAAGGAAAAATCAAAAGTACAGTTGGGGTTGGGTCGGTGGAAGGGAAAAAAAAGTGAAGAAAGTAAAGACACTTTAGAAAGAATCCCGCTGAACACGCTGCCACCTGTACTCTTGGTTTTCAACACAATTCATACTGCACGGTGGACAAAGGTATCGAAAGGTCTAGTCCTAGGTTCCAATTTTGAACCCAGTAAAAATGTGCAATTATTTTATACTCTATAACATAATTCTCGTTTTAGAGCCCTCTACTGCTCTACTGTTGCTAATTGGGCGGCATTTGGCTGTGATTCATGGACAAAAGCATTGAGACACATGCCCACGATTCATCAAAGGTTAATTTCTCGAAACCTTTGTCCAAAATGGCTCTATTGAAAACGGTTCGTATTGAGCATCAGGTGATGGGAAATTGTCACACAACAAACAATAATCTAATGCGACATAACAATGTAACAGTCAAAGTCAAAATGTCAGCGTCTACCTTGCAGGGCGTTGCCGAGCAGCGCGTCCAGCTCTGGGTTGAACTCAGCCTTCTCCTTTAGCATGTGGAAGAGCAGCTGATTTTGAGTGGCGCTGGTGATCTCCGTCTGCTTCAGGCGGCCCTCCATGACTTTCACCTGGGACTCCTTCTGGGCAGCCTGCAGACCCTGACACAACCAATTTACGGAGATTAACATCTACTCTAAAGTCTTGGAACAAAAGAAGAGCTAGCTGGCTAAGTGTCGAACAAGTTAAGTGATTGTCATGAGTTAGGTGACAATTTTGGATCATTTTCCTTGCAAAAAAATTTTGCATGTTAATCATGATGAATTACAGTACATATCCATACCTTGTTTATAGCCATTGACATAAAGTGATCTAGCAGGAAACGAGCCTCAGCCAGAGTGCAGGAACCAATCACTGCAGAGACATCCACGGTGTCGCCTTCCTCCTAGACACCAACACAAAGCTGGATGAGCGACAAATCCCAACATCTTGTCATCCATCCAACTTTCTCACCTTGGTCTCCTCCATTTGCATGATGTTGGCCTGACAGTCTGCAATGCTGTCGTTAATGTAGTCAATGTTGGCAGCCAGTGCGTCCACTTCCTCGTTGAGCGGGACCACCGCCTTCTCTGCTTCGGACCCTTCCCTGGCCAGGCGCTCTCGCTTCTTCAAGACCTTCTCCTTGCGCTTGGTCAGCTCCTCACGTTGCTATGGAAACAAGACACCTGACTACGCCGGCCAGACCTGACCCTGACATACTTTATTTGACGAACTCCCTTCAAGATGCGCTACATGAACAAAAGTATTGCGACATCTGCTCCAATTATGGGGCTAATAGAAATGCAGATTCTTATTATATCATAGAATTATACAGATATGCCTAAATGAATGATTATTATTATGAATGACAATTATTCAATATGTCATAATGAATTAATTACCGGTCATTACAATTTTATTTCATCGTTATTTTATTCTTGGAAAAAAAATATGACTCATCTACATTTTTGACTGTTTTCAGGAAAAATACAACTTTACTCTGAAAAAGTGTAATTACTCTCAAAAAAGGATTGTTTTTCTGAGAAAAAAAATCTAACTCTCACCTTAATTTTTTTAAAGCTATTCTTGGAAAATATGAACATTTAAAAATAATTATCAGTAACATTTTAAAGACAAACCATATTCTATTAAAAAAGGGAACACGTTAAAGAAAGAAATACAGCTTCTATTTTCATGCAACCATCTTCTTGACCTTCTTCTCTAGCACTTGGTTCTTGCATTGCTCCAAAAGAAGATGCTTCAATATGCAACCATCTATTGGATCGCTTCCTGCTTCCTCTTGGCCACCTCCAAGAAGCCTGTGTTTACTGCGGCATTTGTTTGTTCGCGCCTAGTCTGTTTCCCCCGCCAAACCTACCTTGAGGAGGCGGTTCATGTCATTCTCCATGTTGGAGATAGTCATCCTCTGCATGATGACGTCAGTGATGCGTCGCTCAAGAGACTGCCATTTGTTGCGGGCCATCCGGGTGGAGTAAACTCCACCGGCACGCCTGGGAGAGGACCTGCTGAAAAGAAAAATGGATGTATCTGCTTTTATGTAGCTCAATAGGACCACAAAAGTCATTGAAAAGGGGGACGTGCAATGACAATAAATATTCAACTCAAGCAATCAAGCGAAGTTTCGTGATCAATCATCAAATATTTGCGTGCGAAGGCCAGGGCCCGAATCAAACCCATGACCTCTGCACTGTGAGGAAAACATCCTAAAATTCAATCATGTAGTGTACAGAAAATACTAGCAATGTCTGTGTTAGACAAATGCATGTTCACGTGTAATACTGTGTGAGTATCTGGGCAGTAAGTGGTGGCAGACAGCAGCTCCTGCAATGGTGTACTTGTGTTTCTGTGTTTTCAGGTTCTGCCGGTGTTCAATAAACAGCTGAAAAGTGCATCGTGAGTGTTCCTCTCTTTTCCCACACGTGGGGGCATTACAGTAAGCATACAGTAAAAAAATATTTAAAAAGAAAAAACACCATAAAGCTAATGGGGTTGTACCTGGTGCCGTTGGGAGCGCCGTGTCCAGAGTACATGCGTCCAGAGGGGGGACGGTGGGACGAGTCCTGGTTGGGATCTGGCAGGTTGATTTTCCGAATGACTTTCCCCGAGGTGGGCCTGGCCTGCCTCCTTAGTGCCGTCACCTGACCACACACACGCAAGAAGCTTGAATACAGCCTAAAATAAATAATCTATGTATTGATTTATTTTTAAAAAGAGTTCCACCGAGAGGCTAAAACCCACCTCTTCCGTCTTCCTCCTGAGGATGAGCTCCTGCTGCCTCCTCTGAGCCTCCAGTAGCTTCAATTGGTGCTGAGGAGAGTGAGAAAAGGCTGTACATCGCATTCATCCATAGAGAGGAGGACCACAGGGTGTTCGCTCACCTCTTGTTTGCGCTGATCCTTCTTCAAGGAAGCGATCTCGCGGTTACGGCGGGACTCGTTCATGCGATTCTTCTCCTGCTGCTCCTTCATCTGCTTCATGAGGCGAACCTAAATAATTGAAGAAAAAGTATATAATTTAAAATTGTATTGTTCATCAGAAAATATATTTTGATAGCCTTTATTGCTCCCCAGATAAAAAGTTCAGATGTTAGGCAATAATCATAATTTTAAAAAAACATTCATTTGAATAAAAATAATAATAATGATCAAACAACAAAACAAAATAAAATAATGAAGGTTACAATAACAGCCATTCAGAACGAAAACAGTCCTTTTTCAAAAAAATATTCCTCTTTCGTGATTATAAAATCAAAAGGTGACATGGAACTGCCTGTACGCAGACACTTTATGACCAACGACATGTTCAAGACATTTTGAGCTTGCTTTGTTGTGTTTTTACAATATGCTAAAAAAGTGTGTTTTGGTAAGTTTAAACCATTCTCTTCCACTACTGCGAGGTCCCTGCGTGTTATGTAAGGCGTAGTTACCTTCGTCTTCTTCATTTCGCCCACATCCATCTGGAGCTTGCGTAGCTGCTTCTCGTACTGCGACTGGTTTTTAAGCAGGCGGGCGTGTTCCTTCTGGGCCGACTGCAATTTCTGCAGCTCCTTGTTCATCACGCTCAGCTTCCTCTCATACTCAGTCTTGATTTTGCGGGCCTTGTCGTCCGAGCCGCTTTCCACAGAGTCTGAAAAAGATGCACACGTGGGAAGGTGGGACACAACCAAATCCAAATACTACTTCTCCAGTAGAGAGGGTGAGTACTTTTGCCACCTGTGAATTCATTCATGATGGATGGATGAATTCAAAGATGGGTTCATACAGAATGGGAGCTTACTCATGTTCTGGAGCACACGGTCTCGCTCCAGCTGTGTGTCCCTGATCTTGCACTGCAACATCATCAGCTTTTGCTCATACTGCTGCTTGAGCGTGTGCAGACGGCGCTGGCTGTTCTCCAGCTCGTCGATCAGCTTCTGCTTGATGGCGATCTCGCACGTGATGTTGGCCAGGTCCGCCTGGAAGTTCTCTGTGGAAGACCCATAGAAATGCAGGCATGTTGTAGAGATGAAATAGCACGGAAACGTCCATCCAGCCATCTTCTATACAAATTTTAGATGAAAATAGACTGAAACTCTGTGTGTATCACCAAAGATGCACTCTACCATGTTTTGAAACATCTCAAAATATACAGTGCATAGAAAAAAAGTCTGTCCGCTCATGCTCTTTACAGGATCTGGCCTGACTAAGAGGGCCTTCTGGTTAGGTGTTGGAGTGCAACTTGCTTCTTCAAAGTACAATATGTACTTTTCGCTAGTTGTTAACCTCAGACTGCTCACACCTTTCTCGTCCGATTCCGAGTCAGAATCGTCTGTGCTGTCCTCCACCTCCATGTCCTCCTCCTCCTCCTCTTCGTCCTCCTCACTGCCATCCTGCGCGTCCTAACGGGGTGATAAGTAACGGTAGTCAAGATACGCAGTTATTTTTGCGTCATGGAAAGAAAGGCAACAAGATTCTAAAGGCAATGAAGAACATTTCTTCAAATAGAATGTTTTGTTCACTTACAGTATTGTATTTTTTCTGTAGTATTATTTTAGATTTTTTCCATTTTGATTACGTTATGAGGGTGTTGAGGAAAAGTGCATTTTCAAGTTTATTTTTTAAAATTGTTTTAGATGTGACATCCGTTTGACACTATCCTTTACATTCTGTGTCTATTCTTTATTTTTCAAGACACCGAGTACGTGGAGCAACTCACCATGTCGGCATCATCGCTGGCTCGCTCGGCGTAGTTCTCCTTGTCACCGCTCTTCTCCTGCTCGTTGTCGGGAATGTCCTCCTTGCCTACACTGAAAGATAGAAGCACACCGTTTTTCTTTTACCAGATAACTCCCTTATTATTTTTACTCAAACAAAAAAAAAAATCAACATAAAGTCCTTGTTATCAGAGCATAATCATTGTCTTGTTAGCACATAGCAAGATTTAGTTTCCATTGTGTGTCGGCAATATTTCTGTTACACCACATGGGGTACATACACCCGTTGGCCACAACATTAGGTACACCCCATCTGCCTTCACAAAGATAACGCTCAGTTTAGTCGACGTGACATTGTAGTCACCACTGTAAAGACGGCTGGTTGATGAAAAAGACATGTCAGCTCATTAAAGAAATGATTTTGTGAGGAAAAATGACCACAATTGTTTGTATCGGTCACAAAATAATCCGGAGGAGAAACTACTTCAGCGATTTCATAACAACACACTTATGTATACGTGAGCAGCACATTGCGAGCCAAAGAAACAGATGAATATATTAGAGGAGAAACGAGAATACAACAGAAAAATAGAACTGGAGGAAAAAATATAATCCAATATTTAAAAGAAATACAACAAAATGCAGAGCAAGAAATAATGCAGTACACACACACATAACAAAAAGAGAAAAATATTTGACAAAACTAATTTAAATATATTCCAAAAATATTAGGGATAAAAAAAATAAATAAATAAAAAACCCCAAGACTAAATAACTAAATTATTGTAAAACCTTCTGAACAGATCAATCAAACAGAAAATACAAATGATACTAGACAAATATATTAGAAGAGTCAGTCATTTTGGTAAATCTGTTTTGGTTCGTCAAACATGCAGGTGTACCTAATGTTTTGGACATTAAGCAGTGTATGCTGTCATTAGCTTGTTGGTAAAAAATACAGCGTGTCAAACCGTGAAACGAAAAGAGGAACTTTGCACTGGGGTGGGGGGGAAAGGGACCAGAAGGCATGAGAATGAAAAGCCATTTTGGATAACTATTTCATCCAAAAGCTGGCTGCCAACGTTGTGATTGCAAAAGCATTGCAGATGTTTTGCAACATAAAATTAAAACTTTATATGAATTAAAGTAACTTTTTCAATGACAAACACAAGTGGTGTTGATGGGCGAATCATAGGCAAGACTGAGGCTTGTGTTTCATGATTATGAGGAGGATGAGTTCAAAAGTGAGGAGCAAAAAGGACAGCGGGAGGGTGGAAGCCAACAAACCTGACGACAACCTCCTCCACCACCTCCTCCTCCTCCCTCCTCCTCTCTCGCTCCTCCAACAGCTGCTCGAGTCTTCAGGGGAGGAAGTGAAAGGGTAAACGACAAGTGAAGAGAGATGAAGAGAGGAAGGAAGGAAGGAAGGAAGGAAGGAAGGAAGGAAGGAAGGAAGGAAGGAAGGAAGGAAGGACGGACGGAAGGGTGAGAAAATCTTTTGCCTTCAAAATCTCGAATGAATGTGATCAACTGATGAACTGTGCATCTCCGTTTTTGTCATGAGTCTTTATGCCCTGACAAAATGAAACAATTGAAAATTAAAGCCATTTACTACGGCTACTATACTGGCTTCCAATTCGAGCTCGAGTGGACATATTCCCTAATTGGAGTTTGTCAAAGTACGAAATAGCTTCTTCAAACCGAAATAGCCAAGTTCCTGTTCAAATTCAGGCATAGGCCCTCATATTTTTCCTGTCCTGTCATCCCGTCATGATGTCCAGCCAATTTCCTGTCATTTGTCAAATGATACAAAATGTCCCCCACTTTCATAAGGAGCTTACTGAATGAGTTTTGCCAGTCCAACATTCAGTCTTTGATCACCTTTTCTTCTTCTTTTTCTCCCGCTTCTTCAGCTTCTCCAGGTCCTTCTTGGCCATCTCGATGATGTCGGATGTCTCCTTCTCAGGGGCGGTGGAGGAAGAGGAGAAGGAGCCAGGACCGCCGTAGAAGGCCTGGCGGTTGGAGGCACGAGATAGGCTCTTGCGCAGGCTCTCGTTCACCGCCTCACTCTCCAGAAGCTTGGCTCTGAGCAACACATTAGGTAGGTAAAATACTGTATGTAAAATGTTTTTGTAAAGAATTGTATTATGTATTTGTATTGTTTTTTCTTAATGTCAATCATGAATAATTATCTAATAAATCAAAAGAATGCTAAATCGTTTATTTTATTGATTATTTTTGTAATTTATCACAACAGATTTGAATCCGAAAATAGTTTTCACTTTCTGAAAATTATCATGAATGGAGTAATTATTACAGCAGCAATAAACAGAACAAAAACTGTTTTTTTTTTTAAATGAGAGTGTGCTAATTTTACTATTGATCTTACTAATTAAATAATTATTTAATGAAAAATCATTAAAAGTATTTTATATAATTTACAAGACTACCTATAAAATATTTCAATGCCCTAAAACAAAAAGGAATGAAAAATGAACGAATACAATACAATACAATAAATGCTGATTTATATACATTTGACTTAACAAATTTTAGGCAGAAAAACAAATATTTATATTGACGCAACAAATATTACAGGACTTTTGATCATGTAAATGTTCAGTGAGCACGATAAGTACAAAATTTGACCGATCGAAACAGCTTTAAGCTCAACCGGTACAGTTTCATTCAAGGCTAAAGACTTAACGCACAGCATCGGGCCCCTCCTGTGTTTACCTGAGTTCTTCAATTTCCTTGATATAACTCTGAATCATGTTGCCAATTTCCTCTGTGCCTCCTTCGCCTGAACAAGAAAGGAAAGTGATGAATTTTTCATGCTATTGGTTTGAACATTAGATGAAAAATGACGGTCGATGTGTGGTGTTAAGGTCATGGTCTGGTTCACATCCAGTGTGATAAGGGAACTAAATTCTTCTTGTAAAATTGCTTTTTCTTTTTTTTTTAAAAAATATCGCAACAGCTGCAAACTCTTTTTGGGGAAAATGTAACATCCATTGTTTACTTACAGCCTGAGCTCCTTTAGAGTGTATAGTGCTAGTTGTAATATGTTGACTTGCGATGATCGCTAATTAGAGAGTGTGCTGCACTGGATTTGTTTCCAGAAAAATGAAACATTTTCTATCCAGCTCTTGTGTTCGGTGGTGCCTACCCATCCTGGCAAGGGCCTGGTTGGCCTGGTCGCTGAGCAACTGCGTGAGTCGCGCCCTCTGGGCGTCGATGGTCTCCTGCATGGCCTTCACCCGCACACGCAAGTTGCCATTCTCCGTCTGCAGCATGGTGTTCTCATGGAACATGTCGCTAAAGCTCTCCACACCATCCTGACCCGCCAGGCGTTTACCCTGCGTGGGAATGGACACCTGTCAGCACTTTCTGACACCACAGGTGACAGGTTGCGTAAAATATTTATTTGTATTTGTACACAAACAAGAGGGACTATGGATGAAGTAAAATTAAACAATGACATTTACAGTCTCCCGTTTAACAACATTTTGAATATGACTGAAACATTCTGAAAACATTTTGCGGGTGTGCAGACCTTTGCAACCACCTTACTTATTTCAGCTTATCTTTACTTGCTCAAAAAAGATGGAAAAAGTGGATGGACTTTTAATATCCACAGTACATTCCCTTTAAAATACCCCCCCCCCCCCCACAGACACACACACCGTCTTGTACTCCATGAGTTCCATCTGCAGCCTGGCGATCTCCGTCCTGAGCGCGCTGATCTGCTGGCTGGCTTTGTCCTGGTTCACCATCACCTTGTTCTTGATGTTGCGGGCGCGGTTGGCATACTTGAGTGTGTTGAGTGTCTCCATGAAGTCGCGGTCGGACGGGCTGATGCAGGCAATCATCACTGTTTGGCTGAGACACGGAAGGCTAACTCTTTAGTGTGCCTTTGTGGGGAAAATCATAGAGCAAGGTGTCTCCATTGACCTGTTTCCTCCCAAGGAGTCCTGCAGAAGTCGAGTCAGTTTGGAGTCTCTGTAAGGCACGTGTGAGGCTCGCTTGCTGCGGTCGCCCAAAGCGCTGATGACATTCCCCAGAGCCAGCTATAAATGGGAAAATGAATGAATGAAATAATCAACAAATAAACTCAACACTGTCTATCGTGCTAGCTAATACTATTAATCAGTCTCAAGTGTAGGTGGTTGTTTTTTGTTGAATAATTTATCGATTGAATACAGTCGTTCATGTCCCGTGGGTTCATGATTGCGTACGTTAGATGCAAGGTGTTGATGCGTTGCTGGTTTTGTCTCAGTTGTTGCACAACACAGTAGGTAAATCAATCCAAACTGAATATTTTGTAGGTGTTCAGAAACATTCACGTGATTGAAAAGTGTGTTTTAATTCCTCTAAATGAGTTAAAAGTGTGCAGGAGAGGAAGAACACTTTTTATTTAAAGATGATCTCTCCACATGGCAGATTTTCACCCATCACATACAACATATTCCTGCGATAAATGTGGGTTAACGCTATTATGGGTTTCACTTTCTAAATTTAACAACTGACATCAATTAAGATTTCCACAATGTTCTAATTTATAAAGAGACAGTGTTCATGTATCCATGGTGTCCACCAGATGTCAGCGCAACACTATTGCTCACTCACCAGTCCACAGTTGATGGAGATGCCCTCTTTGGCTCGGTCTCCAGTGGCGCCTGTCCTCTTGAGCCTCTCGGACCCGGCCAAGTCCACAAAGTGAAATTTGGCACTGAGCGTCTCATACTCGTCCATGTCTCCGTTGCCATTGGAGACCCGATTGTCGCCGTCTTCCTGCTGAAGGAACCAAGAAGAAAGAATGCGGCAGGTCTTACCATCAAATATAAACAGTAAGTGACTTTACAAGTGAAAATATTTACATTTAAAAATGTGTTTATTTCCAGTTTTTATTAATTTAGGTACATGTAACTTATTATGAGTAATTTACTCAAAATGTATCTGCATTTTATGTCTTTCTAATTTTAAAAAGGCATTTGTATTTTAATATTTAAAATGTGAGGCTTTTTTTAAAAATGGGGGGAGGGGAATTTAACCCCCAGTTTATCATGGAAAATGCATATTGGATGATTTTTCCTTTCAATGCATTTCAACGCAGTGAGCAGTGGGTCTTTTGCATGCGTCTGATTTCAACGGGGCTGCTTACAATAGAGAGGGAGATGTTATATATTACATCACAACAGAGAATAGGGTTTGCATCTAGTGGTGTGTGACTCACATTGTCGGGGGAGGCACAGACTCTGACTTGGCACAAGTGGATGGTGAATATGGCGTGCGAGCGAGAGCTCTGGACATTCATCTGCGTGCTGGCGGTGGTGCGAGACAGAGCGCCCAGCTTCAGGCACTGCATCATCTGAATTACCAAGAACAAATATGAGTGACGCCATTGGACTGCAAACGTTCCTACTTGGATGCCATACCTCGGCCTCAGAGGACACAGTGCGTGTGGTCACACCCACGGTGTAGATGCCCCCGTTGGCATCCTCATGGATCCTGATGTGAGATTTCTGCTTCCCATCCCGCACCGAGTCAAACAGATCCAGAACTTCCTCGTTATATAGCTGCGCCAAAACATAATACAACACAAAAATGTCATTAGGTAGAAAGACGTGGGTATCATAACAGGCCGCAGGAAAAGGACCCATGGCTGAAATTGAACAGGAAGTCCACCATTTTGTTTTGAAGCAGCCTTTTCTCACTCAGCACCCTTTGAAAGTGAGAAAAAGTAGTCCATGGCAGCAGCTTCCACACTCAAGATTAAAAATTATATTCAATTTTAAAAAGATTCCACAAATTCGAAAGAAAAGCATTCAAGTGAACAAGCGTAGTTTTGCAACTCATTGTAAAATGAAAATGTCACAAAATGAAAAACACCCTTTCCATTATAAAAGTCGCAATTTAGTGTCATCTTGTGGCATCTACAGACGCATCAAATTTAAAAAACAATTTGTAATAAAATGTTTTTACACAATTAAAAAAAAAAACAAATCTAAAATTACGGTACCAAACACAGAAAAGTATTTTTGTCATCTGAGAAAAAAAATCTAAATACAAGTTTTAATTGCTGTTTATGGGACCGTGATTTATTTTCCATGTTACATTGTGTCTTTTTTTTTTAATCCAAGGGTACAATACCATTTATTCTGCTGCCCAGTTTCTTTTGTGGTCATCCACATGTTATAACATCTTGGGTTGCAGCTTGTCTTTTTTGGTATGTGAGCGCTGTCAAAGTGTGACAGAGCCGCACAAGTGCCTCCCAATGTGTCTTCTTCTGAACTCCTCCATCGCCACCTTCTAAACTCCCCCCCCGCCCCCCGCTGATAATGACAGCTGCCGTCGGGCTTGTTACCTCCAAGAATTGAGCGTTGATCTTAAACTCTGGCGCGGGGCGTCCCTGTTCCTGCGCGGCCTGCCGGCGCCGCTCGATGCCCCGGAAGAGGTGGTGGACGGCCCGGGGGATGATGCCCAGCTCGTCGTCGGTGATGTTGACGTCGAAGCCCGTACCCATGGTATACGTCTTACCGGAACCAGTCTGCGGATGCCGGGATGCAAAACAAAGTCAACAGATCCCACATTTAGAGCTGTAAGGGTCAAGACAGTACAAGATATGCTGCTACAGTTTGTGTTATTTTCCATCTTCATCATCCACTTTCAGAAGTAGTACGGAGACAGGGATTTGAAGTTTTAACACCCGCACCGTCTGATAGCTACGTTATTCATGAGGTCAAGAGCGTCTTGCCAATTTTGCAGGATCTCTTTAACAAGAAAGTATAAGTACAGAGCTGTGTATGACAGTATATGCGCAACACTGAGAGAAGAGTGCGAGGAAGTTTAACACTCAACACTCCCTTCCGTCCAACAACTATTTTTTGATTACAGGTTTCTGCGAAAAAGGCTACGGGCGACAAATGTAAAATCTCCTCTTCTGAAATGTAGTATTTCTGTGGTAAAGAGGCTACTGCCTCATTAGCCGTGTCGTTGGGAGATCCTGCTCGTCTGGATTCTGCGCAAAAAGGAGTGCCGATGACATTTACAGCATATGGTGCCATCCGTAATGTAATGTGCAACTGGCCTGTCCGTAGGCGAAGACGGTGGCGTTGTATCCTTCAAAGCAGCCCTCGATCAGCTTTTCGGTGCATGTTTGGTAGATGGCATCCTGCTGCGAGTCCATGTCGAACACATAGTCGTACGTGAAGGATTTGTCCTTGCCGAGAATGACTTGAGGCTCGCCGGGCATCACGTACGTGCAGATGTGGCATCCTTCGATCTTCTCCCGTGCTAATTGTGGACGGATCCTGAGGGGGGAGACAGTAGGAAAATAAAATGAATAAAATCTCATTCATATAAAACTTGATGTCTCTGCTACACCAATTTAGCTGGGTGGCCGTGTGAAAGGTTTCTGTGTAGAGGACATCGGTGGTATATCAGACAACCGCTGAGTTCTTCGTATAAGGAATGGGAGAACGAATGCCAAAATCTACTGTTTCATCTCAGAAGGACCAATTTTGACAGATCTTTGTGTGAAAGGCTTGAAGTCACCATGTGAAAAGGCACACAATATTTCGCCTTCACTGTTTGGTGCGTAATGGCGCAGGCAAATCAATGTCGGGTCTACCCTTGCTGCTGGCTATGATCTACCGATTTTGCTTCACGTGAAAGGTTTAAATTTGCTGTGAGAAACTACTGTCTCGTCATCGCTGCGTTCTGTGAGAAAGTCAAAGGTGAATACATGTTGGAGTTACCATTTAATGTCTCTTAAACTCTCTTTACTAAGGTTATTTTTCTTTCCAATCATCAATGGTGACTCCTGCTTATCGCTGTCTTCATTTTGAAATCGACACCTCCTCTGACATGGAAGCCCTCAACAGAGGCACCTGGCAGCCTTTTGCATCGAGCGTGGATAACCGCCTCATTGTGCCTTCAAAACAATGTCTAGGGGTCCAGCACAGTGCGGCCATTGTGCATCCCTAAGTGTGACACTGGATCCTGGCACCGAACGCACAGACACCGTGGGAGCAACGTGGTACTGGGATACCTCCAGGCTGTCTTTGAGATGTTTGCAGCGACAGTCTGTAACATTTGTAATCCACAATAGCGAGAACAGAACGCTCGTTGTTTAGGGAGACCGAACTGTGTAATCCGGTCAAGAATCTGAACGTCGATGTGACGTCTGTTTGGACAATCAATTTGGACAAACCCACATTGGTGGGTGCTGATATTCTGCACTTTAGACTCTAGAGGGTTCTGGAAACATGGACAACTTCAAGTGTCATTGATAGACCCCCCCCCCCCACCCCCCCACCCCCACCCCCCAAAAAAAGCAGTTGCAGTCTATTTTAGGGGATACGGATTCATTGGGTGGGTTAAGGTTCCAAGCCAGAGGAGGATGGGGTTGAAGTTCACCAGAGTTTGTACAGAGACATGTTGTCATGTTGTCGGGTTCAACTGAAATTTCTTTGAAAAACATAGTGTACTGTTTAACAGTCCACAGACTTTGAATTACAATGACCGGTCGTGCAGTCCAAACCGACGCTTCTAAAGTTAGATGCATGCATGCGCGCATTGTTTTAAATAAAGCAAGGATGCCTTGTTTGCCAAGTCGCCAACTTCTGAAGTGGCTTGAACTCCTGTTGAAAAGTATCAAACCTGGGTGCACAGTGTACTATTTTTTTTTAATGCTATAAATCCATTTTCTGAGCTGCATATCTTCACAAGGGTGCGGACTGTGCTGGAGCCAATGGCAGCTGTCTTCGGGCCATAGTCGTGGTACACCTTGAACTGGTTTGCCAACCAGGGCACACAGAGATAAACAACCTTACGCGATCAGTCACACCTCGGGACAATTTAGAATGTTCAATTACCTGATTAAATATCAAAGGGGGAGGAGCCTTTTGAGCCAAAACCACACACAAACACCATCCGGTGGCTCTTATTAATCGGCTGGATCTTGACAACTTTGCTTCTGTGCGGACATAAAAGGACTCCCAGATGACTCTTTGATCTCTTCTTCCAGCTCATGGCCGTGCAGTGATATCAAGATAAATACATTTAGAATGAAGCACAAGGGCTCATTTATTAAATTAATTGACAGAGACAAACAAAAGACATTTTGGCCATCATTAATTATTTTTACTTAGTCCGGTAAAGTTTCGTTTTTGTGATTTAAAAGCATTTTCATTTATATTTTATTTCGTGAACCAAAAATGTTTTTTCAACTTTAACTTTCGTTATTTCATTTGTTTTCATTACCTAAAATAATCTTGGCGCGCACTAGAAATGTTGAAAGAAGTGCTCCAAGTAATGCCACACCCCAAGTATGCTGGTGCAGTGTGTGTGCGCACGTGACGGAGGATGGCGTTGCCATGGTGACCATCAATGAATGAATTAAAATCTTAATCCCAGGCAGGGAGGAAATGGTCCAAGGGAGTGGTCTGGTCCACTGCAAGATGAGAAAGGGGGAAGGTGGAAAAAAAAAAGCTCAGCATCCTGCCAAGCTCCAAGCCTAAAAGCAGACACCGTACCACAAATAGGACAAGGATGTAACTCCAGTGGGGCTCACAAATAGGACGCACTCGCTCTCAAATAGATTCACACGTCTCATCATCATCATCATCATATTTATACCAATGAGGTCTGCATTTCCTCTATAAACTAATGGGTACTGCGGCTAGGCGATACGGGCTAAAATTCATCTCACAATATCATTTGAATCACTTCACAAGAACAGTAAATAAGATACAAACTTGAGTGTAAAAATAATAAGCATTTCTAGATGAGATATAGTTCAAAGGTGTTGATTCTGACTTAAAAAACCAAAAAGAGGTCAAGATGAAATCTTAAAAAAAAATAAAATAAAAAAATTAAGGAAAATTGATAGAATACATGATTCTAAAAATATGTGATAGCTGCAGCCATACTGCACAGGTGCACTTTTGTTATACTTAATTTCATATCAAACACAGCTACTATATTTTTTATTTTATTTTGTATTTTACAAAGTAGCCCCCCCAGTTAAAAGCTTCAGGCACGTCTATCCTGTGCTGCCCGCAAGGACATTGACCTGCAGGAAGTGGCCAAAGCCGTTATCAATGCACCATGCGGGGACTTTTGACCCACCTTGTTTGTTTGGACGCCACTTTTTCCAAAAACAACTGACGAGGACTCGGGGATCAGTGGAAATTCCCTGTGTAGGTCCAACACATCATTAGCACACCATATAATAAAATCAACTCCCTTTTCTACCCAATTATGGCAACCGCCTGTTCCCAGTTAGCCAAACAGGTGTTTGATGAGCATTCCTCAACCATTAAACATTTTACATTTAAACATTATCAGTGATTAACTAAATGTCGGTGTTGTGTTTCCACTAAAGCCTTTTCATATAAAAAATATATATTATTATTATTATTGTGTGACATTTTTGAACCTTCAGTTTTTTCATTAACATTTGATGATCAACAATTTCATTTGATGCAAACACATTTTTTTTGTTTGCCTTAATGACATTGATTTTAAGGAAAATCTGATCAAAGTTCAAAAAGGTATTTGAATTCGTCTTCCTGATTACTTCAGAGCTTTTGAGATATACATTTTTTTTTAGTTCTGTCCACTTGACTTGAAGGAATATCTGACCCAAATTGATAAGAACTACAGTATCACCTATTCTGATTTGTAAACAATATCTGAGCCTAAATCCTCGTGACTCTTTTTAGCATTCACAGCAAAACAAAGAGTCTCAGTCATAGTCCCCCCCCCTTTTTTTTTCCAATCCGAGCAAGCAGTCAGTTACATGCCAGGCGACGGCGCCAATTACAAACACGGCGAGCTAGCCGCGGAGCTAAAGACGGAATGCTTTGGTTCAGTGGATGTGAACAACGACGAGGCTACGGGGGTGGGGAGGCCTTTGGACACTGTCGTGGCTGCTGTGCTTGCACGACTGTGCCCCCCCTCGCCCCCTTCAGGTCAGGTTTTCATCTGGGGCAATGATTCTTTCATGTCCCACCGGAGAAAGCACTTTGAGAATGAGTACTATTGTTTCCTCAAAGTCTTTTTGTTCTTCTTTTCATGAAGGAATGTCTAAACGCAAGAAGTCTTGGTTCATTCATGTACAATGGAAGGAAAACTTTTTTTGGGGGTGGGGGGTGACATTATTTTAGGCCTAATCAATCGCTGTTCCCGTCGTCAAAAGCACGTGCAGTGGGTGATTATCAGCTGTTGTTCCTCGTCAGCTGATTTGGGTCTGCTTAACTTCCTTATCCACTGGCCTGCGGCTCACAAGTTTCTATCCACTTATACGAGCAGCGGCATGCCTTCCACCCCATTACGCTGAGCCGACGAAAGCCTTCAGGTCTTTACGGATCTAGTTAATTTCATTACAATGCCCTGCCCAGCAGCCTGAACAACAACAAGCCCTGGCAAGACATCGATATGAACTTTGCCGACGAAAATACTTAGATGCAGCTCTTAATGAATTCAGTAATCTGTTCGCAGTTGGACCACAGAACCTTTATTATTTTTATTACTTTTTCTTAATGGCTAAGTAGACAGGGAAGACAGAAAGTGAGTCAGTGCAAAAAAGTGGAGAATGTGCATCTGTGTATGGATGTGTGTGTGTCGTCAAGTAATGGAAAGAGTGTTGCAGTCACCATGGAAACCATTTTTTTCTTAATCCCCGCTAATCTCAACAGAGCTCCTGCTGTTCTTTCAGATGGAGCTAGCAGGTATTGCTAGTCCCTGTGGTGCCTTTACACAAGAAACAATTACTATGTTTCGAAGGTGTACACTGATGAGCGGAGGGGCACAATATCCTGCGAGGCAGATACACTTTATTTGCACGAGGAAGGATTGCGACAGAACAAAGCAAAATACCAGTGAAACATGAAGCAACGTGTGTTAATTGTGAATAACAAAAATACCACTCACCTTTAGAAAGGTTAAAATGGTACATCTGTCATCAAAGTGTGAAAATGTCAAAGTTAAAAAAAATCAATAAACAAATGCATTTAAAAATGATTTTCTTTCCTCTGACTTTACATCGAAGGACCTTTCAAATGTTAGCCTTCGCATGACCTGACTTGACACTCTTTTGTTTCTAATTGCAAGTTATCAGCGTGGGTCGAAATCTCTTCTTGACTGTATTTAAGTTTCAAGAATTTAAAAAAGGACCACAAAATGGATGCGACAATGAAAGGGGGAGGAGAAGCTGCCCACACATTCTCAGCTAATTGCATCTTTGTTGGGGGGGAAAAGAAAAAGACTACAAGTCAAATCGCGGCAAGACAGAAGAAGTCTTCCAATAGCAGGGGGGGAACAAAGTGCTGCTTTACTCCTCTTTTTACACCTTCACAATAGTGTCATCCCTTTGGAGGAACTGAGAAAGCCACGCTGCATTGAATGAATGCACTGTTGGTAAGCAGACACATGCTAACAAACAACAAAGGACAAAAAGAGCCCCCCCCCTCTATTTACTTCTCAGCATGTGACTGTTGTCAAGCAGACTTGATTCAAAAGGACGCCGAGGGCAGCAAGAAAATGGGCCAAGGCGACCAAGCAGAGACTGTGACAGAGAGGTGCATGGATCAATGCACTGATGGACAGACGGACTGACGAGAGAAGACTTTCTCACCTTGAATTTCGGAGTGTTTACATCCAAATCTGTCATATCAGTTTTGGATGCCTCACACGTTCTAAGGGACCAAGAGTGATGGAACAAATTAACAATCATAAATCGAACTTTCACTTGTACATGTACTTGGGTGCAAATCCTTTGCAGTCAATGACGTACAGACATCATCAGATGTTGAATTTGATCCCTGGTGATGCGCTGCCGGGCCTCTATTGGAACTTCTGTGGGCATATTCCCTTCAGTTTTGTCTTCACCAATATCATTTCCATAATTTGGATGTAAATACCCTCAAATTAAATCTGACGTCTGCAGTAAAATGTCCTAAAAGCACATCTTGTTCATTTCAAAATCATTCTAGCTGAAAAAAGATGAGAATTGTGTCAATGCCCCACTATTTATAAGGCCGACTGTATGTAAGACTGAGAGCACATATAGCATTAAAAAACAGCAAATTACGATAGATAGATAGATAGATAGATAGATAGATAGATAGATAGATAGATAGATAGATAGATAGATAGATAGATAGATAGATAGATAGATAGATAGATAGATAGATAGATAGATAGATAGATAGATAGATAGATAGATAGATAGATAGAAGCAAGCGTCATGATGCCTAAAGGGCGGGACGAGAAATGGCGACATCCATTACGTCATAGCCTTTACAAGTCGCATTATTTGACCAGCCTATGAACGCACTTGGCTGACGAGCTAACTGGTGGGCCCCCAAATTTGGTGCGTTCAGAGACACCGGAACGTCTCCAAACAGAGAGTCAGTCACTCAGTCTCATCCACAACCGTTACACCACCATCCTCTCGTCTCCCGAGCACCTGCACCCCGGCCACCAGCTGACCGACCATGACTGGAAAAAGGCCAATACATAGAGCCCCCAGGCCGGGTTCCAAGTCGGTTGGTGATTCTGTGTTACCGCGCAGGTGCTAGCGAGTTAGCTTGACAGGTGTTACAAACACATACATAGAAGTGGGCTCACCTCAACGCCACACGAACCGAACTTTCATCTTGGCCCGACGTCATGGTTCCTCGCGTAATCCTCTCAAATTTGGAAAGGGGAAAGAGTCACCGCCATGTCCAAAAGGACGCCAAAAATAAGACGTTTTGTCTTGTGGGGGTTGGGGGGTGTTCTACCTGCGCATACGCCGCGGATGCATTCACGCGCGTGCGCAAGCCACAGCCAGGACCAGTAACAGGCTACTTGGACCAGCACGTCCAGCGTGAACGCGCACGCAAACAAACGTGTGGTTTGCACGCAACCGCACGCACGCGCTGTGTGGAGGACGCCAGCGGGCGGGGAGGTAACCGCAATGCGTCACTAAGCCGCGCCCCTTCTCGTATCGTCATAACCAGCGGACCACACATTTGGTGTCTTTGGATAAACTATTTAGATTTATTAAACGTTATTTTTGAATGACTTAAAGCTTCTACTGTACTTGTTTCAATAAAAATACATGCATGCAATTACGAATTCAAACGTCCACTTTCATTGTGTGCACGATAAATGCTAACGACGTCATAACAGGAGGTGTTTTTAAGTTTTTTGATGACCTTTATTTGTTTTCACGCGTGCGTTTTTGCTCCCTTGACGCGTACATTGTTCTGACAAGATTTTCCCGCGGTTGCTTAGTGTTGTTGGAGGCATGCACAAGCATGCAAAGAGATAAACACATTACAGTACAGGAGGTTCGGGTTTTCAAGGTTTCAATTTGGTATCGGGGGTATCGTGGAGTTTTGGCGACATCTTGTGTCTGCGATGTGTGACGCCATTTTGATGAAATAGACAAAGGATCGTTTAGTATGGTAAAATTCATTCATTTGTACACGGGAGGTTAAAAAAACTGGTAAAATGGGGGAGGAAGAAATTCACATCTTATAGGAACTTAAATTTTTATTTCCTTTCAAGAACAAGAACTTTACAAGTACTACACAAATTTTTAAAAAAAGTTTGGTTTTCAAGCAACTTCAATGTCACCAAAAACAAAATTCAACAAGAATAACTCAACAACATATTACACTGTGTGACCATATTTGATATAATTAAATCACTGTGTCGCTGGCCAATGAAAAGTACTCCTATCTTTCCGACCTTCTTTATCAATACACTCCTTCCCGCAATCTCCGCTCCTCAAACACAAACCTTGCCATTCCCGTGACCAAGCTCAAAACCTGGGGGACCGAGCCTTCTCTGTCGCTGCCCCCACCCTCTGGTACGCTCTACCACAACACATGCGCAACTGTACTGACCTCCAATCCTTCAAATCATCCCTTAAAACCCATCTGTTCCGCAATGCTTTTAATCTCTTTCACCCATTTTGCTTTTTGTTCATCTAAATGTGCTTTTGTAAATTATGTATGCTTGTTTTAAGTGCACATTTTTATCCTGTGTTTTAAGCTCTTGTAAAGTGTCTTTGAGTGTGATGAAAAGCGCTTTCAAATAAAATGTATTATTATTATTATATCTTGCAAATGTTTTAATTTTATCCAAAGATGGGGGGTAAAACAACAAAAAAATGTTACATTTTATTGGACAGCGACAACGTACATAAATATCATTCAATTTAAAATAAATCCCATCATGAATCTATCAGAATTTACCATACATAACTGTGCAAGTCTTAGACCAGCCCCCTCCCCCATATTTTTTTCCTATTAACCTCCAGTGAACTCAGCTATGTGAGCCACTAGATTATCAATATTAGCCATTTAATGTGTACTATAAATAGTATACATTCAGAATTTATCAGTCTCTTTCATAATAATTTCTTCACTGGCATCGATGACCAGAGATGCAAACCAAACGTGCAATCTAACTTGGTAACTGAACATACCAAAAGAAAGATGATCAAAAATTCACGGAAGACATTTGTATGCCACTGCAGTCCCAGTGTTTGAAAGAAAAAGGAAATCCTTCATCACATAAGTGAGCAAAGTATGTCAGGTCGGCCACCTCGCGCTCACTTAATTCTATAAAAATGTACATTATCAAGAGTCCTGCAATAGTTTGTATTCATCTATGTTCCCCCTAATCAAAATGGATGTATTCCTGTTTTGTTAATTTACCTCATGAAATAATTCGTTGATTTATTTACTTGTATTACAATCAAAAAGTACAATGTTACATATTTTTTTAAAAAACATTTAAGTAATTGTTTAACAACCGTTTAAACTATTTCTATACATATTTTACCTTCTATGATTCACCCTCTCTATAAATGACATTGCCCATCTGTCCCATTTAAAAATGCGATGTGGCCCTCAAGCACAATAGTTTGCTCACCCCTGACATAACCTCTCATCAAGTGAGTTCGACTGGATACCCTAAAGGCACTCTTCTACATGCCAAAGCAAAGTGAAGGATGTGTCGCAAAAAGGTGCTCGGTATAGAAAGTTGGTCATTTCAGCTGTGGGGTGGGAGGAAAAAAAAAAAGACACATTTCAGAAAAAACGACAGAGCGAAGGAATTAAATGTGGTTCTACCTTTGCCAAGGCGCTTCAATACAACATTGTGCTTTTTTATTTTGGGGGGGGGAATTCATTTTTACTTACAGTGATATAGGCTATGTCATTTTCCAAGCCCACCTTCCCGTTGTCCACTGGGCTGAATTCCGGACTTTTCTAAAAACATTTCGGCCACTTTTAGTCAGACAATTAAAGCAGTAAAATAAAATAGAATGGCTTTGTAAAGTGCACCACCAAGCACCAAAACATGAGTATAACCCAGGAATGCATTTAAAAAAAAAAAATAACCATCTCCTCCGAGGAATATGCTTCAGTTTGGTACGGCACTTTTCTGTTGGGGCGCCGCATAAATTGCAAGATGACAAGCTTTGTTTGTTGTCCTTTTTTCCGTTTTGTCTGCCTGCCAATCAGTTCCCTCAAATGCGGCATACTGCTTGGTCCAGCCGTACAATACTGAACAGAACGGCTCGTGGAGATGCGGCTAAAATAATAAGGCACTGATCCAAAAACATACAGTACTCTTATCATGTTGATGGAGTGTTCATTAATAAAGTAATAGGATCAGTAATAGTGTTTCTGTGGCTTGACAGCAAAACTGTCCTGTTTGGTTATCTAAAACCGAAACACTAATTTGAAACCATAACCCTGGCTTGAACCATATTTTAGAAATGTGGCTAAAATAATAAAGTCCAAAAAAGAGAGTACTCTTGAGTTGGTGGAGTGTGCCAGGAATAATGTCAGTAATAAAGTAATCTTTCTGTGGCTTTTCACACCCCAAAAGTCGTGCTTTGTTATCTGAAGGCTGAGAACCATGAATTACCGTCACATGAAAAACAGCCATAATCCTGTGTGGTGTTTGTCAAATGCTTGCTTTCTTGAAACTTCAAGCATAGCACTTTAAGGCGGCAACTTGAATCACACCACTCTGGAAAAGACAGCATTTCACCAGGGCGTAGACTATACAATCGGCAGAAACTGGCCGACTAACTAAACTGGAGTGGCAAATATATACTTCAAATCAGAACTGGGGGACTCAATGGGAGTCAGAGGATCAAGCAGCGAGTCCACAATGAGACCCTGCATCTTTTGATTTGCGCAGGAAGGGACATCTGACACCTGTGGCCGAGAGGAAGATGATGAACAAGCATGTACAATCCATGGATCATGTGCGATCCACAATGAGAAAATTATTCCTCCTCCATCCCTCAAGTCTGTACTGTTAACATTATGCACCTTAATTTTGTAACTTCAGATTGCGCTACAATTACCACTTTGTTTATGTATGTACGTACAGTTATTTATCTAGCCATCCGTCCCTCCATCCATCCACAGTAACTAAACAGAATGTAAGAGGAAAGTCGTATCCGGGTGAAATGAAGCCACAGACTGATCAGAGTTGCCTGAGTAGGAGGGTAGCACAAAAAAGAAAGAAAGAAAAACAAATGAATAGGTGCAAATTTTGCTCAATTTATGCTCTTCACCACTAGAGGGCAGTAGGTGATTTTCCTTTGCGCTGCAACAGTCTTCACAAAGAAACCAAACAAACAACCAAAAAAAAAAAAAAAAGCCAGACAGGAAAAGCCAGAATCCCAACACCACACTCTAGTCTATGTCGGAGGTGTCGTTGTCGGATGGGAGGTAATTGTTTCCCTTTACCCGGATGTACTGGATGTTCCGATTGGTGAGGTGTGAGGAGGTGCCACAGGAGCACAAAGGTCCCGTGAACAGGGTCTCAATGTCCTCCAGCTGCAGGCCCTGCGTCTCGGGCAGGCACCCGAAAGCGAATAGCAGGCCCAGCACGGTGAAACCCATGTATACGAAGAAGATGCCTGGCAGGGAGCGCATTGGGTTAATTCCAAGATCCACAAATTTGAAGCCCCAAACCCAAATTTGAACACCAAACCTAAGATTCAAATTTTTCAAAAGCCTAAATTGACCATCTTGTACTTCAAACATTGAACCCGGATTCAAAATCCTAACGCCGTCTCAAAATCTAATTCTAAACTTTAGTCCCCCACCCAGGGCGGCCCGGTAGTCCAGTGGTTAGCACGTCGGCTTCACAGTGCAGAGGTACCGGGTTCGATTCCAGCTCCGGCCTCCCTGTGTGGAGTTTGCATGTTCTCCCCGGGCCTGCGTGGGTTTTCTCCGGGTGCTCCGGTTTCCTCCCACATTCCAAAAACATGCATGTCAGGCTGATTGAACACTCTAAATTGTCCCTAGGTGTGAGTGTGAGTGCGGATGGTTGTTCGTTTCTGTGTGCCCTGCGATTGGCTGGCAACCGATTCAGGGTGTCCCCCGCCTACTGCCCGGAGACAGCTGGGATAGGCTCCAGCACCCCCCGCGACCCTAGTGAGGATCAAGCGGTTAGGAAGATGAATGAATGAATGAATGAGTCCCCCACCCTCGCCCGTAATCAAAATTAGAAACTAACCTTAGCCTTGTGAAAGCCTAATTTGAAACCCTACTCTTTGTCATAAAAAGGTAACTTTGAACACAATGCATGTTTGACAGCATCTTCAGTTACCTTGATAGGTGATGAGCTCTGCGATGTGAAGAAAGGTGAGTGACAGGACGACGTTGAAGATCCAGTTGACTCCGGCTGAGCAAGCATTTCCAGTGCTGCGGGCCCACAGTGGGTAGATCTCAGAGTTGATAGTCCACGGCATGGGACCCATTCCTGACACACAACAAGTCCCATTCAGTGTTTGGTTCATTTTACAGTTTTCTAAACAATGTATGAGAGTAGGCAAACCATGACGTTTTTGGTTTTGTTTTTTTAAATCAACCTACTTGCTAAAACGGCGTTCCATTTTTTGCAATTTATCTTTGTAGCATCATAGTTTCGACTGACTCTTCAAACCTAGCATTATTTAAGGCATTCTCATGTTTTTCTTTAATTGCTCCGCCTCAGTTAAACGACATGTCAAATGGGTTGTTTTTGGAGAATGCTTGAGGTGGTGCCACCTGCAAGCACATCCTGTGACGTCATGGTGAAAAGGTTGATTGTTTTACAAGCGTGTTTGCAGACCTGGAGCAAAAGAAGTCAGGTAGAGGAGGAGACCCATCAGTACAACCCAAGAGTAAGTCGTAGGGCAGAAGTTGTAGGCCCAGAATGGACCTTCTAGCGTCTCCGTCTGGTTGGCACACCTGTTCAAAAGGCATTGCAAAAAAAGAAACAAAAAACAAAACAAAACAACAAATCAAGTCACCAAACAGCTTTCAATTTAATAGATGAAAATGTAATTAAAGTAAATAAATGAGCATTCCATTGAAAAATCTGCGTTAACATCACAACTTACCCTCCCCACGCCGAGTGCTCGGTGGTCTTTGGATTGACGGGCAGGCAGGTGGAGTCAAAAACACTGCTGCCGTTCTCGTGGTAGCAAAAGCCACAAGCGGGATTCAACATGCAGTCTCCACAGTAACTGAAGAGAGCAACCACGGATTCAATGAAACCAGACGGATTTAATAGAAAAAAAAGCAATATTATTGGAGGCACAGGATGTGTTTTTTTTACCCGTATTTTGCGCAGGAGGAGTTGTGGGAGTCGAGCGGATGGAGTGTAACAGGGGGAGAGTACTGAGCTGCCAGCAAGAAGCCGAGTGACAAAACGCTGAGACTCAGAGCGGTACCTATAAAAATCAAATAATTCAAAGAAATTGCAGAGTATTATCATTGATGCATAAGGTACTGAGACCAATTGTGTCAACATATGGTCATTCAAACCCAATTCCAAAGAAGTTGGGGCGTTGTGTTTCTGGGTGTTGTTGATAAATGACTTTCGCTTTGTACAACAGAGTTTTATTCATTCATTCATTCATTCATTTTCCGACCCGCTTATCCCCACAAAGGTCGCGGGGGGTGCTGAAGCCTATCCCAGCTGTTTTCGGGCAGTCGACGGGGGACACCCTGAATCGGTTGCCAGCCAATCGCAGGGCACACAGAGACGAACAACCATCCGTGCTCACACTCACACCTAGGGACAATTCGGAGTGTTCAATCAGCCTGCCATGCATATTTTTGGAATGTGGGAGGAAACCGGAGTACCCAGAGAAAACCCACGCAGGCCCGGGGAGAACATGCAAACTCCACACAGGGAGGCCGGAGATGGAATTGAACCCGGTACCTTTACACTGTGAGTTCGACGTGCGAACCACAAGACCATCAAATTCAAATTGTACAAAAAAAACCAAAAAAACAAACATGCGTTTGTATGATTTCAAATAGGGGAATTACTTCATCTTAGCGCACTATGAAGTATGTCAACCATGGTGCATAATAAATCAATACAAGAAAAATTGGACCTCTTTCTCACAGATGTCAGGCCACACTGCCAAGTTTATGTGGTTAAAATTGGCTTTCGTGCCTGTAACCTTTAAAATGCAAAGTAACCACACCTCCGCCCCAGGTACTTTCAATTTACTTAACACTGGACACGTTCCTCCAGAGCTGTAGGAGTGTGGTATTTTCATCACAGTTGTTTCTATTTCGTTTTGACTTTTGCCTTTTTTTAAATAAACCTTGAAAGCTCTAATATGAAATAAATTGACGACGCCGAAAATGGAGGGCATTTTTTCCGATAATTATCATTACTTTTATAAACACAAAGAGAATTTTCAGTTTTTTTTAATCAACATTTTATTTTATTCATAAAATGCTTTTTAAAATTTAATTGTAGTTATTTTGTTGGTTTTCATCACCTATGCTGAGTACTTGGAGTACGTAATTAACTATATATTACGGCTGTCACTAACAATAATAATAATGCATTTTATTTAAAAGCGCCTTTCATGCCACCCAAGGACACTGTACAGACAATAAGAAAATACAATGTAAAAATTTGTAAACGAGATGTTATATAAAAACAGATATAAAATCATAAAAACATGGAAAGGAAGAGCTATGTGTTGTAGGCAATCCTGAACAGGTGTGTTTTCTCTTTTGAGGATGGATTATCGTATCTATAAGTAAATTGAGTTCAATTCAGTTGAGTAATGCACTGAAAGAACTCACCAGTGAGGCTGGCCAGCGTTAGCTTTCTGCGCCCAACTCTGTCCACAAGCCAAATGCTGAGGGATGTGCACACAAAGTTGGTCCCGGAGGTGACGGCCGACAGCCAGATGGCCCGCCTCTCATCGCGGACACCTGACATCTGCAGAATGGTGGCACTGTAATACCTAGAAGGAGAAGAGGAGAAGCTCACACAAGGCGCCAGAAAGTGAGCTACACCCCCACTCTCCCCAAAAAAGGGAGACGACCTACATGACGGTGTTGATGCCCGTCAGCTGCTGGAACATCTGAAGGCCGCAGCCAACGATCAGAGCTCTGCGGGTGGGCCCATGGCCGAGGATGCGCAGAAAAATGATCCCGCCTGGACAAGAAACACATTTACATTTTCAAAATGTTTTCAACTTGCATGATTCAACCGATTCAAACCATTAAAGCTACAAAATGCCCAACTGATTTCATTGCAAAAATTCTAATTTTCCACAATGCAACATTTCGATGACAACGTTCCGAAACCAATGCAGATATTTTACATGAGCCTTAAATGCCATTTAAATATTGTGGGATCATAGTTTGGGATATAATTAGGGTTCAAAACAATCATATAGGCCATTGTTAATAAAATATAATAATGAGTGGGCATCTGTTATTCACGGCAGGTTTTGGTCCCTAACCCTTATCAAGATTGAATGTTCACTGTAGATGTCGAAACAAAACAGACGGAATGTTGATATGGCCTCCAGCTCACCTCCCCTCAGCTCCTTTTCCTCCTCTTCAATGCTGGTCCTGATGTAGTCGAACTCCTCATCCACGTCCTGGCAGCCTCGGATGCGACTCAGGACCTGGCGGGCCTCCTCTTGCCGGCCCTTCTGCAGAAGCCAACGGGGGCTCTCTGGCAGGAAGAGGAAGCCCACGAATTGCAAGATGGAGGGCAGCACCGACAGACCCAACATGTACCTTAACCAACGAAAGATGTAGATTCAAGGGGGGGAAGATCCAGACAAATATAATTTTGTCTTTATTCTGATTTGCGATTAGTTTGACAGTCCAATTCTTTTTTTTTACATTTTTTTCTTTTACCACTTGGCCTACCCAAGTGGTAAAAGTGGTCAAAGCACATCGCGGCTGACATGCGCTGCTTACACTAACACCATTGATTTCCGCTAAACAGTCATTATGCGCTGAGTCATGATCACATTGTGGGGTCTGTGTCAAAAACGAGCCAAGAGGAAGGCAATCACAGAGCTATGAACGCTAAATATGCCAAAGACATGGTGCCAATTTACATGCCGCAATTATATACGCGTACACTTCGCTAATACGTGCTACCGAGCGACAAATATTTTGCGCAGGTCACCCTGTCTCACCTTTACAACTGCACATAAAAAAAGATTCCCCTCTTATAGATTGTCTTTACATACATGTTTTAACAACAGAGACAGAAGGAACACCTTTTTGCATTATTGTCAAGGGCAAACAAATATTCATTTCTATTATGTCTGTGGAAGGTGAGCATGAAGTTCAAGGGGTCATATGATGCTAAAAATCAACTTTTTTTTAGCTTTGAGTCATCTTCAAAAGTTAATTCTTTAAAAACAAACGAGAAGAGAAGCGTTTTCCAACATTCGACTGGGTCCTCAATTTTATACATTACAAAGTGAGGAGACAGCCCTGCATTGCTCGCGCAGACTAACCACACCACCAGACACCAGTGAAACACTAAGCGACTTTGGGTAGTATTAACCTCAGGCGGCTAAAACACGGAAAATTGTTTACATATACAAAGTACACGTGAAAGTTTCTGCGCATTTGATGAACTTTCCGACGTAACAACGAAGGCTGTGCGCTGTGGTGCCAGGCCAAACGGAGCGGCGTGTGATGTGGGCGGCATTGTTCATTATTGTTTTGTTTCCCAATACGGGCAGCAGACGGCTTTAAGAATGACATCATAAAAAGGAGTGTCCGTTATTGTTTTGTTGGCAGTGCGCACAGCAGACAGCTTAAGGATGACATCATGAAAGGGGTGAAGCAGCCACACGGAGAGAGTCAGGTGTCTTACTTTCCGGTTAGACCCATAGTTAACTGTGGAAAGCTTAAAATTACATGACATGGCCCTTTAATGCTGGAAAAAAAAATGTCTCAAAGCTTGTTTGGTGTCAGCATAAATAAATCAAACTCCCACAGATTTCAAATAAATAAATAAATATAAATGCTCAACGCAGTCACATTTCCTCCAGAATACATTCTTGCACAATAGCCTGTGGTGCCACACCTTTTCCCAGAAAGTAATTACTAAGTACAGTGAAGTGTAAATTAATCTTTTTGGCAAAGAAGCTAATCGTTAGGTTAATAGCATAACAGCCTGTGGCATTTTAACTTTGTTCGTACGTGTGTGCTAAAAACAGTTAGACCTTAACCACAAATTAATCTCAAAGGTCTTCAAAGGCAGATAGTTAACAAATATTTGTGACATTCCCTGATTTTAGGGAATGTCCAAGTGACTCTTGCAGTTTGTTGAATTTGTTTTGTTTTACGAAAACATTCAAATATGACATGCAAGTTCGAAAACGATGGTGCTTCCAACAGGCGTCCAAAACAGACAGCCTGCAGCACAACACACAAAGTCACGCGCCACGTGATGTTTTGTTAAACTGACACTGAATGGAAACTGCCCCAAGTCAAGTCAAGTCAAGTCAACAGTATTTATAGAGCCATCGCTGCATACAAAGTGCTGTACATGGAGTGATTTAACATACACAATGAACAGTAAGACGAATCGGTAATAAAGGCGGTAGAAAGCTACAAGCAGTAAAATCAAGAACAAATCTAAGTCATGCTGAGTCGAACGCCAAAGAATACAAGTGAGTTTTGAGGAGGGCTTTAAAGATGGGCAGCGAGGAGGCTTGCCGAATGTTCAGTGGGAGGTCATTCCAGAGAGAGGGACCAGCAACAGAAAAGGCTCGATCCCCTCTGAGCCTCAGTTTAGTTCTTGGTACTTCTAACAAAGACTGGTCCACAGACCTGAGGCGCCGGGCAGGTGTGTAGGGGCGGATGAGCTCAGAGAGGTATGGTGGCGCGAGATTATTCAGAGATTTGAAAGGAGGATCTTGAAAATAACTCTAAAATGAATGGGGAACCAGTGAACGGCTCTTGAGTGTGCAGACTTCAACTGAGACTGGCAGACGGTCACTTCACAATATTGTTTGCATCTTTGTTTATGTAACGGTGAATAGTTACAACCAGTCTGTTTCAGCACTTATATTAGATAGAGACTGTGTGTTCAGTTACAAATAGCACTGCAGGAGCCTGACAGCATTGCCCTACAACGTTGATTTTGTCAACAGTACTTACCTCCAGCCATCGTGTTTCATGTAACTGAAGGCGCCGTCCACCACACAGGCAATGAACTGTCCGGCGGTAATAAGGACGGTGATGACAGTGACCAGCTGGCCTCGCATGTGAGGGGGCGACACCTCGGCGATGTACACGGGGAGAGTCATGGAGGCCACGCCTGGTGGGAAGAATTCCTCCCTCAGTAAGCTGCAGTAATATTCGTTGTTTTTCAGAGACTAAAGAATATATACTTCATGTGTTGCTGCACCATTTGTGTTCAAAGGGCAATAACACTGTGACATTAGTGCTATTCTTTAGCCTGTACATGGCATTTTGCAATGTGCGTTAGCATTGAGCTCGACGATAAAACAAAAAAAAATCATTTTAATTGCCATGGAAAGTCTCCAACTGTGAAAAATCTTGCAATGCTGCAAGTCTGATGGTTACTGACATAAACTCACCAATCCCCAGGCCAACAATGATCCTGCCCACCAGCAGTACCTCCTTGTTGGGTGCGAACGTCATGAAGAACCCGCCAAAGGTGAAGATGAAGCTGGCCAGCAGTGTGCACTTCTTGCGCCCCAGTAGCCCATTGAGGAAGCCACCACTCAGGCTGGAGATGGCCGCTGCCCCCACCGTACTGGAGACGACCAGCTCCTGCCACATAGTGTTGAGGTTCATCTCTCGCTTGAGGAGTAGCATGGCTCCCGACACCACGCCGGTGTCATAGCCGAAGAGGAAGCCACCCAGGGCTGAGAAGAAGGCCAGAAGGTAGACAAAGGGCTGCGTGGGGGGGTTCCGGGACAGGGTGTCCGATGATGGCGATTTGATGAGACGCCGCTCGCCATCGTCCTCTCCTGCAGTGTCATTCTTGATGCCCATGTTGACGATTCTGCTACTGCTGAAGCCCGTCAAGCTGTACTCATCATCCTGCCTGTTGCACATGGGGAGCAGGAAGGAGGGGCGAACTCAGCCGTAAAACTTTTCCTTGTCTCTCCCTCACTCGGGAGCTGTCAAGTCTGTGTGGGTGTGCAACAAATACCTCCAATCTTCACTTGACACTTGTCGGACATAATTTACGAGCCGGCCACCTTATCAAACATGCTTTTTCGAGAAGAATCAGACGCACTCATTTCGATCATTTGAACGAGCTAACGTGCTAATTTCCCAAATGTTTTCTACCCGCTGCATAGGAAAAACTCACTCGTGCGTGGAGAGAAGGAAGGTGAGGGGGTAGGCGACTTTGGCCAACTTTGTTAAATTATTACTACCGAGTTGCTACGACTGACTCTGCGAGTCGCTGTGCCGCCATGTTTGTGCGACGTCACCATACGACCCTCCTTACCCCCACCGCGCCGTGACGTCATACACATGCGTCGACTGTAACAGTATACATAAAAAAGTGGAACTTTGTTGTGTAGAAATTACCGTCTACTACTGTTAATTATATACAATATATAGTAAGTCTGCATAGGATCACTAACCTTTTTTGAGAATACTAATTTACTTTGAATTAATATCTATTCATTTGAACTAAAAGCTGTTGAGAACATGCAAATTGCAGTTATTGAAGGTCAAGCCATAACAAGAATCCATCGATGGTTTGCTTGCAAAGGAAGAAATACGGCATGCCTAGTAATGCATTTGTCATAATTATTTTTCACATTATAATAGTAGGGTTTTTTGTTTGTTTGTTTCAGTTTTCATTTTGTTGTGCCACTGTTTTATTTCACCAAAGTTGTGGGTAATTTTCTGTTTTGACATCCAGTCCGTTTGTTGCAGGGTGTGAATGCACATTTAGTGCTGTTGCAGAATGAAAGAGGTGGCTCCTCAGCTAGATTGAAGTACGCCGACCAACTTTTCATTTTACAATCCAATGGTGATATGTATGTGGCCATGACAATATGTCACGATCCCAGCTGGCCCTACTTCACAAGCAGCAGACAACATAACATTGCAACGGTGCCCCACACTGATGACAATTATCATTTTGTAATAAAATTCAAATTGGACACTTAAAGTGCCCCACCCCACACACACACACACTAAGTTTATGCCTTTTTATGATGTACAGAAAGAAATTGACAAGCTTGTCGAACTTGTTTGACAACTTCACATTACAAATGCTTGTGGTAATACATATTCATATTCTCATTTGAACATGCTTAGGCTCCAAACAGTTATTATTAATTTGGTCTTTTGATGTGTTGGGGTTTTATTCCTTTATTGCTCATTAAAAAGTCGTTATCACACTTCACAACACACCTTGTTTAATTATTTTGCATATGCTGTACCCCGTTCACTTTCGAGAAAAAATCTGGTCGTTCCCAGGTCACATTTGAAACGCACCGAAAAAAGAGCCATTGCTGCAGCAGTACCAACTGTACAGTATTAATGTTGTTTAGTTTTACATGCTGCGTGTTTAAAATGGCATTACAATGTATTTTCAATGTGCTATTTGAATACATCTGGACGTCGGTTAGTGGTGTGCTGTTGATATATTTATACGAACATGAAATTCAGTTGATAATAATGTCAGAATACGGGGAGGAAATGCTTTTTTAAACGAGGAAATCTATCATTTGATCTAATCGATTTTCGTCGTGGTATATAATAAGACTCGCCTAATTAAAACGGGCAACATTAATTTCACTAGACAACCCGTTAAGGTAATTCTCACAATCAATCGCAAAATAAAAAAAATTGTGGCTTTCTCTATTGCAGTACGGCGCCATGGCAATCCCGATGCTTTACATATCGCGGCTGTCACCAGACACCGACGTACGTAGAAGATGGTGGGGGGGGGGGGGGGCGCAGTTCACTTGACAGTTTTAAACGGCCATTTACATAACGCCACCAAGACAAAAAAGGCCATAATTTCAAGTAAACTAGTTACTCACCAAGTTTAAATGACGGACAAGTGATCGGAGATAAGAGACAATCCTGTGCGACCGCTTCTTTTGAGTCCTGTCCCGGACGGGAAGTTTGTTTCCTCTTCCTGTGTGGAGTCATATGATGTGATCGAGGGAGGCAAGAATACGCCTGGTTGTGGCTGTCTGTCAGAGAGAAGAGGACTACCGCACACAGACACACACACACACAAGCGCGCGCGCACACACACAAAACAAACAGCGAAGACAAAAAAAAGAGGAAGGTGAGCGAAAGTTGACTCGGTCTCTCGATGAGACATGCGCGCCAATGCTGTGACTCGCAGCCTCCTGCTCGGTCCCTCTTGCCGGCCGGGCTGTAGCGCCCGCGCGGTCCCCCGGAACCTATCCTCGAGGCTACCATGATCTGACTTTCCGAGGCGCCTTTGACGCGATGGACAACAAAGAGGAACTGGAGGAGAGCCTGAGGAAGCTCCTGGTCAGGCTCAGAAGCCCGCAGGAGGATAGACAGCTGTGCACGCTCATCCAGATCCTGCAGGATCTGCTCTTCCTGTCGCACACCAACCATGGTAGGGGCAATTTGTGGCTGCATGTGCATCACGTTGAGCATCAACCCTTCAACTAGTCCTTCCCCATTGAGCCACTGTCCAACTAGTCATCCAATGACTCTTTCCCAATTAAATCAAATGTCCAATTAGTCCCTCCCTAACAGGTCCAATGCCCAGTCCCCTTTACTGTCCAACTAGACCATAACCTGTAGATCAACAAGTATCCATCGAGACCTTCAATTAATCCTCCTTTGCTGGCTCCAATCTCCAACAAGTCTTTTAATTACTCCATCTCCATAGATCTTATGTCTAGCAAGCCTGAATTGTTCAGAATCAGAATCAGAATCATCTTTATTGGCCAAGTATGTAGAACACACAAGGAATTTGTCTCCGGTATAACACACTGCACTTCAACCAGTCCTACTCTAACTGGTCTAATGTCCGAATAGTCATTTAACTGCTCCTTCCTTATGAAAGCCATTATCTAGCTAGTCCAATATGTACAACTAGTCCCTTCCTTATAAATCTATTGTTAAACTAGTCTTTTGACTGCTCCTTCCCTAATAGCTTCAATGTCCAACTCTTCCCCACAAAATCCAATATATAATTTGTTTTTAGTCTACTCCATCTCCAATAGTTCCAGCGTCCATTTCAGTCTTTCCCAAATGGATGCAGTGTCCGACTAGTCTTTCAACTATTCCTTCCCTATCAGACTCAATGTCCAGCTCCCTTAACGTGTAGTCCTTTCCTGATCCAAATTCTAATCGCCCAAATTACCAACGGAGTTTTCACTGGGAGATATAGATTTAGATGATCTACTTTTTACCAAACATAAATGCCCAACGAATACAACAGCTTCTTCCTTACTAGAGCCAATGCCCAGCTCTCTTGAATGTCTCCCTATTCATTCACTTGTGCAATAGCTCACTTGCCCGACTAGTTCTCCAACTACGCCTTCCCTAACATATCTAATGTCCAACTAGTCCTTCCCCTAATAGAGCAATTGTCCAAAACCCCAAACGTCCAACTACTCCTTCACATCTCGGTCATTGACTTTCCACAGCCCATGCGTCTAACTTGTCCTTCAACTACTCTTTTTCTAATAGATCAAATGTCCCAACTTTCCCAAATGTCCCACTACGACTTCAATGGTTGGTTAATGATCAATAACCTTCACTTGAATGTTACTTTTTTTTCCAAATAGTCCATCACTTGTAGATCAATGACATCTCCTTGTCGATCTTACAGTCTGTCTAACTCATCCTTCACTTGTATTGGTCTGACTTTCCTGAGAACCAATGCTTTCCATTTTCTATCTTCTTAGTAAAGGACACTTCAGAATTTTAGCGGTGCCGCAGAGCAAAACAACACACAAAATTGAATCGGTGTGAAGAACTGAGGGCTAATCATGTGGTCTCTCTTTATGGCAGCGTGCCAGCTGTTTGCCGACAAAGACATCCAGAAGCCGCTCATGGCCACGCTGTCATCACACATGGAGAGCCGTGGAGTCCAGCAGGTACGGTACTTGAACACACCGTAACTGTTCGGGTGCAGTCCTGACTGGAGGAAAGAGACGTCTGTCTATTTGTTTTGTTTGTTTGTTTGTTTATTGAACATAAAACATATACAGTAATAATTTGACAGAAAATAAGGTAGATAAAAAAGTAAAAAGAAAGAAATCAGTCTTCATTCAACACAGTTATGTTCAAGGGAGTAGGATGAAGTAAAAAAACTTATCTAGTCCTACCCCGTTATGTGTTTATATCTACTAAATCATTTTTATATCAATCAGAAAAGAAAAAGTAAGAAGAAGTCTCCATTAAGGCTCATACTTTACCCTTAACCGTGATATTTTCACAACTTTTGGTTTGTATCGGGATTATATACATCCTCACCCTGACACTCTTGTGTCAATTTTCTCTTGTATTCATAATGGATATTTCAATACCTTTCTCTATTTATCAACGTAGTTCTGATTTATCATTTTATTTAATGTTTAGAATTTATCATTTTGACTCTGATTGATGTAGGTTGTTTGTACTATTTTTTTGAATTTGTTTTTGAAATCAGCAAGCGATTTACTCATTTTTAGGTCCGTTTCGAGATTATTCCACATATCAACACCTTTGCTAGATACACTTCTTTGCTTGATGTTTGTTCTTGTTTTGAGTTTTTTGAATAAGTTGGTACCTCTTAATTCATAGTTGCTTTCTCGAATTTCAAAAAACTTCTGAATGTTTTGGCAGAGCAGGTTATTGTATGCTTTGTACATTAATTGGGCGATTTTAAAGTCAATTTCCTCCCAAAAAGCGCACCAGAAGCTCCCGCGAAGATAGCAAATGAAATATTTTCCTCATAACTGATTTTCGGTGGCTTGCTCGAACCTTTATTGTCATTTCTGACATTTATGAACACTGTCTAACGTAAGAGTCCCTTTGAGGCATCACATTTCCAGACATTTGACACCGTTGCTATTCCATAGATTTTTTGGGGGCATTTTGCATTGTTAGTATTAAGCTAGCAAACTTTTGTTAGACGAAATTACATTGTACATTTGAAAAGTATAAATATTCAATTTTTTTTTTTCTCTCAAAATATCTTTAGTTTTATGTCTCAATTTTACTGTAAATGTCATCTGGTAGTGACAAATAAACTGTATGAAATGAGCACTCTTATTTGGAGCACTGTGCAAGTGAGAGTGAAAACAACGGCTAGGAAACACTTAAAAAAGTGCTTTAACAAGTTTAAGTATGTTTTTGATATGTTTAAATATGTTGAAGGTGTATGGGCCCTGCAAACAGATTTGATATTTTTGATCTTTACTCATGGCGCGTAAGATCTGAAAAGTATTCCGGCGATAAAGGGGAGTTTGCTCTACATTGTATGTGAAGACATTATACTCTCGCCACAGGTGGGCTGGTCACTGCTGTGTCAGCTGCTGGAAATTTGTCCAGGCATGCTGGAGAGCTTGAACACACCTCACCAGTAAGTAGCTGCATCACGCTCAAAGTCAATACAATTGCACCGAATCATACTGAGTGAGGGCTGTTTCGAAAAATCTGCCAACTCAGTTTGGGTGGTGTGATAACTTCCTGCATTACGGTATTTCATGCATGTAATGGTACTTACTGAACATTTTTACCTGCTTTCATCAACTGAGATTAAGATTATGTAATTATTACGGTAGTCAGTGGATTAATGATGTATATTTTGTCCTGTTGAATACATGCAGGCAATACCTTTTTTGCTGACAGTCCACTTGGGAGGAGGAATAAGTTTGTTCTCATCTCTCACTTCAGGCATCCATCCAACCATCCATTTTCTAACCCGCTTATCCTCATAAAGGTTGTGGACATGCTTGGGCCGGCCTATCCCGGCTGGCTTTGGGCAGGAGGCGGGGTACACACCCCCTGAACTGGTTGCCAAGGAATCGCAACGTACACATAGAAGAACAACCTTCCGCGCTCACAGTCAGACCTAGGGACAATTTAGAGTGTTCAATTAGCCTGCCATGCATGTTTTGGGAATGTGGGAGGAAACATGGAGTACCCGTTGAAAACCTAGGCAAGCACGGGGAACACGCAAACTCAACACAGGAAGGCCAGAGCCGGAATTGAACCCTGCACCTCTGTTCTGTGAGGCCAACGTGCTAACCAGTCGATCCACCGTGCCGCCCACTTAAGATATAACCTGGGAAATAACATAGAAGTAACTGGCACCAAAAAGGCAACTTCAACCTTTTAATGTTTGGGGTGTAACTGTTTTGCTCTGATGCGGGCCATTTTCAGTTACTGCGATCATTCTTTTTTTTTTTTTAAATTTGGTCACAATATGGGGCACAGCAATAAACAAAACGGCAACCAAAAACATGCCGTGGGCCGCAATTAGCTCCCAGGCTGCACTTTGGACACCCTTGTATCTTTGTGGAGGTTATTTATTGACAGAGAGAGTCATGCAGTAAAACAAGTGAACACTCTTTAAAAGGGGGGGGGAATACTTTACAAGAATATGTTTATATGATGTTGACTGAATATGACATCATGGTTGCTCAGGGCGCAGGTAACGACCAATCATGGCTCAGCTTCAGAACACAGGTGAGCCTTGATTGCTCGTTACCTGAGCAAGCAACTGCTATCATTTTCAGTCAAATGAAAGTGGAAAACGGCCACCCCCTGAAAAACGGGTCGATTTAGCTGCTTAGCTCATATTGCAAACACACACACACACACACACACACACACACACACACACACACACACACACACACACACACACACACACACACACACACACACACACACACACACACACACGCACGCACATAATATGAATCAGAATGCCCGTGTTTAGACTTGTGAAAGCACATAGAACGTAGTCTTGTAAAGAACATTTTGGCGTTGACTTAACCTGCTGTTGCGCGTTATTTCAATAACCAACAGCTTTCAAATCCCTTTTCATTTGACAAACGGTGTCACACTTCCCCTTTTGAGAAGATGTTGCCAGTCATTTCACACATTCCAAAAATGCACCAAGCAGGTTCTGATGAACACTATCACACATGTCAATACAGAATAGGATTAATAGAAATTCTTAACTATATGCCTGTGTGTGCTTGCGCGGGCGTTTGTGTGTGTACAGGCAGATCCTGAGAGTTCTGTCGCAGTACCACGCAGATAGCCGGGTGGCCATTGTTGCGCTCCAAGCTGTGTCCCTCCTTCTACGCTCAGGTACATTCCAGTAAGGGCGGATAACGGTGTCTGTTACCTCGTTTTCGGTTTTGTTTTAAAGTGCTTCCATTTTGCTGCAGCATTTGTTCCCAAGTAATCATAACTAACCACCGTGAGTGTTTTTTTTTTTTTTAATAGACTGGTATTGTTGGCACAACTAAAATAGTGCAAATACACCTTGCAACTTTCTGCATTGTATTCTAGCATATTATTTACTGTTATGCAAACACAAAACAAGTTAACTTGTACCACGTAGTAACGTAAGCTTAGAGGTACCCTGGGAAAGAACATAAACGCAATTTGTACCACGCATTGTCTTAAGTGAAAACGCAACATTAGAAGCGACATAGACATCATTTGTAACTAGAAGTAACAGGACCTAAGAGTAACAAGTAGGAAATTATATCCAAGTTGTACCAGCAACATCTTGTACATGTTAGTAACTTCAGCCAATGTGTAACCCAGGAGGTAACACACATAAAAATAGATTGTAACTTGACGTAACTTCACGTTGAAGTAACCAAACAGTGACTTCAGCTTAGCTGTCACCTAGAAAGTAAGGTCAAAGTAACTTGTAACTGTCAGTAACCAGGGCAAGACATACGCCTAACTTAGGAAGCTATCGACAGTAAAAGTGAGTTGTACCAGGTAAAAACTTGTATCTTGAAGTGTCTTGAGCCCGTACACAACCGAGAAAGTCAATTTACTGTAGATGGAAGTTGTAGCCTACCAGGTTGTAACTTGAGTTAAAAGTTAAGCTAGGAAACAACATGACAGTCTCTTGGAAGTAGCATTAGCATGCACCAGTAAGTAAATTGAACAAAAACATTACCTACAAAGTACCCAGGAAGTAAGGTAGCAGTAATGTTTACTTGGAAGTAACTTAGACCAAGACGTAACCTAGCAAGTAACTTAGAAGTACCGGTAGCTTGTATTTATCTCAGTAATTGGAACTAAGATGTAACCTTACGTGATGTATAGCACGTTTTAGAAAGCAATAACTTGTACCTCGACGTGACATAAGCTAGGTACAATTAATGTGAAAGTGGAATTTGACGTGTTTAGCCTAAAAGTATGCTTATTAATGTCATAAATTAAACATTACAGTTGTTTAGTTGATGAATGAAGCCAATTGTTTAAACAGGAAATGTCTCCCGCTTCATATATCATATATACCGTCCGCACAAATTTTCACATGCCGTATAAGAAAGAAAGATATCCTTTATTCGTCCCACACTGGGGAAATTTATATATAATATATATATATATATATATATATATATATATATATATATATATATACAATACAATACAATACAATACATGCTGATTTATATAGCGCTTTCACAACAGCGGCAGCTGTAACAAAGCGCTTTACAAAACAGTTAACATAACGTAAAATAATAAACACAACATATATAATGCATACAACAAATTCACGGCCACTAATCTGTTCCGACGTGCAAAACAACCATTAAGCCTCAGGCGCTGTCATTGAACCGCACAATTAAGACGCTTTACAAATGCAATTAGCTTACGTTTAATCTGGGAGTTTCCCATTTGTTCGAGTGCGTTAATTAAGAAAGGGTGCTGAATTAGTTCGCTAGTGGAAATATACAACGCTCTCACTGTTTGGTGCTTTTCCTTTGTTGAGAGAAATCTAATCTTGCTGCTCAACTCAACTCGACTGTATTTAAAACAACCAGAGCTGCAGACTAGTGCTGTACATGGAGCAAAAATCATTCAGATGACAACAACCAATAATAACAAATACAGTAGGAAGCACAAAAACAGTCGAACTAAAAATCAATAGTGTCTGGTCCGCAACGATGAGGCACCGGGCAGGGGCGAAGGAGCTCAGAGAGGTAAGGTGGGGCGAGACCATTTAAAGATTTGAAAACAAATAGCAGGATCTTAAAAATAACTCTAAAATGTATGGGGAGCCAGTGAAGGGATGCCAGAGTAGGAGTTATGTGCTCCCGCCGACGAAAATATTTTTCCAGGTCATGCATCTGCTCGGATATTTGTCGCTCAGCAGAGTTCACAGCGCTGAATCATAACTGAGGAAAGAACATAAACATAAACCCTAGAGCAATAAGAATTTTGGATTTTATCCAAGGATTTAATTACGTGATAAATATTTCTCGACATGTCAATTCTGAGTGGAATTTAGGGCAGCAACATTATGACCAGAATGATAATAATGACTATCGGTACTTTGATCAATAAAGTACTCAAGATTATTCATCAAAATTGCTGCTCATCGGAATTTTTGTTCATTTTTAAATAAACTTGTGTTGGAGCACACGAGACATCATCGTGTTTTTTTTTTCCCCTCCTTCTCACGCAGATGCCATTGCTCTGCTGCTGCTGGAAGACGAGGAGGAGGACGTGTTCGGCCTAGTGGTACGGGCCATGAAGGCTTTCCCCACTGGTGAGGAGGTGCAGCTCCAAGGCTGTCGAGCTCTGCAGGCGCTCCTGCATCGAGGTGAGTCTGAAGTGATTGGTCGTGCTCATTCGGCGTGTGACAACAGATTATTTTCCATGCTCTGTCAACACTGTCAAACTTAACAAACAAACAAACAAACAAACAAACAAAAAACAACTATTGGGCCATACAACAATGTCAAGAATGAAGCCGACCGACCATCATGACTTTGTATTCATCAGCCATGCGTTGCCACCTTTGGAATGCAATGTTGGGTGTGGAGCAGACGGAATTTCAATAAATGCTATTTTTGTTGTGATAAAGCTCACACATTACCCTTTTTTTTTTGAATAAACACATTTTCAGCAGCTGTGAAATTTACACATTGCACTTCAAGCAAATGATTGGCAAGTATTGGTTATTTCGCAATTTCCACAAGCTTGAGGACAATGACTTTGTTGTAATCGCCCAATTGCGGAAAACATTTACATTAAAGCTTTAAGTAGATGATTGGCAATACAGTTTCTACAAGTTAGCTCACCGTCAATACTTTAATGAACCAGTTCTGGGCAACCTTGAAATTGGAACATTACTTTAAGCAAGAAGTGTTGTTTGTTAGATATCTCGCATTAGCTCATGACGACAACCTTTGCACTTGAACATTATGTTTTAAAATGATGATTGACAATAAACTGTCTGATACGTTTGATATGAACCGATTGCTGAAATTCAAAACAAGGAGTCATACGCACGAATGTTTCTTCAGACTATTAGTACGGAAGTATTTCAAGGAAAAGTACATTTTGTGTTAAATTATTTTATGCCTTTGATATCGAATGCATCATAACGTTTTACTTATGTATTTATTTTTAACATGAATTATTGTGATGTTGCAGTGAGTGACGAGCACCTGGTGGAGTTTGTGGAGAACCAAGACCATGTGGTGGTTCTCGCTGCACTACATGGGTTCCCCGGTAACCCTATGCTGCTACTTCAGGCCATGAAGGTTCTCCTCCCCCTGTCAAGACCCAGTAAGACCCTCCTCAATCATTATGACCACAATACCATTAAGTATAAATATTATGTAACTCTTACAACAGCCTGTCAATCTGTCAGTTTGTCATTAAAACCCATGTGTGCTCCAAATTAAAAAGGCCTTAAGTTATGCATTTTACAATTTTTGTAATGATGTATTTTCTGTTTGTTTTTTTTTTTTCAAACACTCAAAATGTTCAGAGGCATCTGTGCTATCCATACATATATAGTTTTTATTAGTTCTTTGGGATTTTTTATTCTTTATTTTTTGCAAAAGGAAAAAAAAATTGTGTCTGGAGGTCCCAACCAAGCCTTACTAACAATCCCGACCGGGAGTGTTCATGTAAAATGCATTGGTTTGAAGCCTCCTGCAAAAAGGCAAACTCATTTGCGATCCTCTGGCGCCACCTAAAAGTTGCACAATTGATAATGACCTCAACCCAACAATGTGGCATGCATACATCTGTCCAAGCGAAAACAAAGCGATTGACGTGAAAATCGCGTGAAATGCATGTTTACACATTAGGTTTATGATGCATTCAAAAATATGAATTATAATGGGTCTCTGTGGTGCAAAATATGTAAATTGTGAAGATTAAGGTATCAAAACGTGTTTTTTTTATTATTGCTGCAATGCCTGAGAATTATCAGCCGGTGACGTCATGAAATTTAGGCCATTTTAGAACCCCTCCATAAGTTTCAGCTCTCTCGTGCTTTTCTGAATGCCTTTGCCTTTGATTCAAAGACATCATTTTAACATTTATCGCAAGCGGTGCACTACGAGGGTTAAACGTGAGGTCGCGACAAGCTTGGCCGACATGCAACGCATGTTTTTTTCCTTGCCCTCTGGCATCCGTAATGTGAATCTAGCTGGGTTTAGCTCTAAGTCAACTACATACCTCAAAACAAAACATCCAGCAAGCACTTAAGGGCTCTAGTTTCGCAGCAAGCGCATCTATTGCAATGCGCAAATGCGGCCAAGCCTGATTTGCAAACCAGCGCCTGGCAGGCTGCACGTTTGCAAATTTTCCAGACCTGTCAAAGCCAACCTGGGTGTTAATAACTTGACTTGGCTGGCATCAGCGTCAAAAGCACATGTCAACAGTTTTTAACCGCCGCCTCACGCTTTTCAGTAACTTTGCGTGAATACTTGAAAGCGGATGTGCGCGTGCCATGCTAATGCTAATGCTAAGTGAGCACACCTGTACTCACCAGAAGAAGCGTTCTGAGGTTTTCATTGTGTTAGATGCACATTTTGATGTATATTCAGAGGAAATGCCACGCATGTGTAATACACAGTCGTAGCCTCGTGAACGGGCGGCTCTATTTTAAACTCTTTTTGCCTCATAATGACTTTCATTGAGTAACTACTATTGTAAGGGTGGGGAAAATTTCTGTTTTTCCCTGGCTCCCAAGTGTGCGTAATTATTGTCCTCTTTGAATATGTTTAGGTTCACATTGCCCTGTGTGGAAACGCATGTCTCTGCTGATGTAATGCAGGGACTTATTTAGCCTCCGCACAAATGTAATGAATTATCCGCTCTCTGCGATTTGGCTTGACGAAGACTCTGATTTATACAGTGTGGGAAAGTACTCCATGATTGTGTCATGGCATTTATTCCCACTCGCTTTCTATGAGGTCGCAAACCACTCGGCGACTTGGAATTCTAGAAAAGTTGGTCAGATGATGATAATAATTCACATGCTTGAACCGCAACAAGGGCTCAAACAACTGCTATACATATAATTTGCACCATATTGCGAACATTGGGCCTATCCATCAAGTATGAAATCCCACACTCGTATCCTGCTGAAATAATGCAGAACATCATGAGGAAATGACATAAGTTATACATCTTTTTTTTTTTTTCCAAGATGGCACCCGAGTAGGGAGCCTTCGGCAAGTGCTCTTCAAGAGCCTTGCTTTTTTGTTCTTTTTTGCTGTTTTTGTCTTTTGTTTTGTCACATGTTGTTTGTTGTTTCATTGTGTGGACCTGATATGGACTGTTTTCAGCGCTTTTTGGCCACGACATTCGTCAAAGGAGCAGTATCTGTGCTTGGTGGTTGCGCCTTCTCGGCAGCACGCCAGTACCAGCACAGATTTTGATTGGGAGGAATGTCGGCGCAATTGACTGTCGGTGCTGGACAGACCTGGGGCGCTTGTGTTTTTTGCGCCAGTAATTGGCAGCATTTTTCACAACCCCGATTTGTTCAGTGGCTATGTCAGCGCTGTTGGACAGGAGAGAGGAGCGTTGGCGAAGAGCGCCGATGGGTATTTGGAACCGTGAGTCGCCGCTTGGAATTGAAATGGATTTCCATGGGACAGGAGAAGTGAACCAATCTCTTTTTTCGGCAATGGATGCTACAGCTTCTTGTTGACTTTGAAACTTAGCTTGTAGCCGACGTGTGCACATTTTGAGCATGACGTCTCTGATCCACTGGTTAAAAGACACTTTGATTCTCTCCTCTTTCATCTCAAACTGCTTCAAACAAAGCGTGTGATGGAAAAGTGGTTAGAACTGCATGACTGTCCGTGTTTTATGTTATGTGTTGTTTATTATTTTACTTTATGTTAACTGTTTTGTAAAGCGCTTTGTTACAGCTGCCGCTGTTGTGAAAGCGCTATATAAATCAGCATGTATTGTATTGTATCTTAGCATTGCAGATCGGCCCATGCTAATTGCTTTCGTTCGGGGCTCACTTAGGGAAATTCCTTAGTTGGAGTTCATCAAGTTTAGTTCATTAAGCTTAGTGACCTCTCAGAGCAGAGGTGCATGGTTCGATTCCGGCTGCGGCCTCTCTGTGTGGACTTTACATGTTCTCCTGTGCCTGCGTGGGTTTTCTCCATGCAGTCCGAGTTCCTCCCACATTCCAAAAACATGCATGGCAGGTTAATGGAACACTCTAAATTGTTACCAAGGTGTGATTGTGAGCGCGGATGGTTGTTCGTCTCTGTGTGCCCTGCGATTGGCTGGCAACTGGTATGCATCCTTGAGCTTTGTGTGTGTGTGTGTATCCTGTCATAACAGATATATCCACTCAACTTTATGTTGATATGTGAAACTCATATCCTGTCATTTTTTTCTTCTGATTTGAAAGTGGGTGTAAAATTGAACTTTCCGTTGAATTTCGGGCATCGGTACATCAGACTTTTTTTGCATTCCATCGTTTCCATTTTCATGTCCATTGGTTCAACTAGTGCCTGGTGTTTATTTCCTATTTCACGGATCATGGAAATGACAGCTTGCACCAAATTTGACACAATGCTCCGCCCAACCTCGAATGGCAGAGGCAAAAATGCTAAGCAAGTTGCCCAACTGCCTAGTTCAGTGCATGCCATGCTCTTGAGTCAAGGCACATATTTGTACTTCTGGTGAAATCTGGGTGTGTTTAGTTGAACACAAGGCTATTATTTTCACCAGTGTGCCCAAGGAACATTCGCACGAGCATTCGGGGTTAGTAACAAAAAACAAACAAACCAGCATCTCAGGAAAGTGTCGAGACTTCCTCCCCTGTGTGTGTCATCTGGGATGAGCTACTGGGATTCATTTGGGTAAATTCAAGTACAAGCTCTGCAACTAATTCAAAACGACCTACTTCAAATTTTGGGCCTGGTGTAAATGTAGACCCATCCAGACAATTTAATGTTGAGTGTGGAAATTGTTGACGGGGGCTATTTCCGATTCCGACCGCTTCCAATTGGGGCTAATTTGGGCAGCATAAAAATTGTACGCTTGCATGAGTTTGGTGGGCAAGACCCAGCCCATTAACAGAAATTCCCAAAGAAAAGTCATCATGGAAGAGCAAAAGCTGTGACAAGAAACATTTTCTTCACTTTTCACTCATTCAAGGTGTGTCCCACCCAATACTTCTTGACAGTGTATCATATCCAAACATGACAGAACACTGGCTACTAACTTTACTTAATGTCTTCTAATTGAAATGTATTGACCTTACTCAAAAAGTACGATGATGTCTACTTGCAGGCAGTAACGTGGAGATGTTGATGTCCGGCAGCGCTCGCTGCTATTGTGCCATCATCTCGGCCATGGACGCCTTCCCGCAGGATGAGGAGCTCCAGGAAACAGCATGCTGCCTGTTCCGGAGATTCACATCAGGTCAGGAGAATAATGACAGTTGTTTTGATTTGAATAATAACGATACAGAATCTTCAGCATGTCCGTCGCGCATGCTTTGGCAGGTGGAAAAATAAAATAAAATGAGTTGTTGCAGTATACGGGAAATTCTGTTGATTGCAATTGCATTTGCAATATAGAGAGAATGTAAAATAAAGTTGTGATACAGTATAGTAATTAAAAAAAAAACAAATTACTGTATCACAGGGGGGGGGTTAGTGTGGCGTGTTTGTAAATCAATAACATGCAGCGATAACGGTGTTGAACAAAAAGATCAAGTATGACAATGGAGGCTTCCGTGTTTGGATTGCGTGAACTGGGATGACATTGTGACAAAGGTTTGTGTCAGTTGATTGGGTCGATTTGATTGATCTCTATGCGCCTGCGTGTTCAATTGTGTGTTTGCGTGTACGTATGTGAACGGTTGTGCGTGTGTGGCCACACAGAGAGCTACTACAACATCCTGGTGCTGAACGGCGTGACCCGGGTAGCGGTAAGGGCCTGCCGGACATTCCCCTGCAACGCCACGTTACAGGCCGCCGCCCTCTCCTGCCTGGCAGACCTCAGTGAGGCCACACACGCAAACACACACACACATACACACTCATTAACACGTGCTCTCATTCAAAACGAAAACCATCAGACTCATTACTGCACTTCATACAAAAAAGCTGAACAGCCAAACCTGCTTGAACTCAATGGCTGACTTTTTACTAAAGGCTCAACCAGGTTTGGTCTCATTGTGTCTTGGATTTGACCTTGTTAAGAACCAAGGACAACATAGCCTATGATCAAATTTAGTTTCTTACTTTTGTCATTATTTGGTTTGGGACCAACAGGTGCCACTGTAGGGCTCCCCCTGCAGCTGCACACCTGTTGGTCATTAAGTAAATAGGGCTTTAAAAGGACTCCCAGCCCGACCACTCATTAGGGCTGTTCACACGGCAAGTTTTAGTCCGGTGCTACGCCGGGGCTGCTCCAGTAGAGCGTTCACACGTGCAAATTAGCTCCGGCGTAGTCCCGGAAAAAGGCTTACACCGGATCAAATTTGATCCACCTCAGGGGGGTGGTTTAAAAATTTGCTCCGGAGCAAATGCTCGTTTGCGAAGCAGCACCGATGTAAATTTGCACGTGTGAACGCAACTGGGTTAAATTTGCTCCCGTGGAAATGCTTGTGAAGAGTACGTATGGCGAGAATGCGTTGCTTTCGTGCTCTGTCGGACTTCCGTAATGTGTTTGTTTAATAACGACACAAGACTTGGCTGGTAACATCTTTCCTTTTGTAGGAGACTGGACTGTCTCGGAGTTGTTTGTTCCTTTGTTTTCTGTTCACAACCCCCCGCCTCCCATATAATTTATTTTGTGATTTCCTCTCTTGATTTTCTGTTCGGCGCATTACGTATTTGCTTTTCTGAGTGTCATTGAAGTCATCGTCGATTTAAGTTTTCTTGGGCGGTCACTCTCGAGCAGAAGGCACGGAGACCGAGAAGGAGAAGAACATGCCGGTCCAGTAGTCGCTTGAGTTGCGTATATACACTACGTTTTAAAAAGAACCAACACGACAGCTCGTTTGTTTTCTGTTGTTTTGCTCCGCTGCAGAAACTGCCGTGTGAACCCAAGTGGGGCAGCCCCGACACTGTACCGGGGCTGCCCCGCTCAGCGGCTTTGTACGTGTTAACGCTCCACACAATTTGCCTCGGTGCAAAATATATCGCAACAAAATACATCGGTGCAGCGCCGGAGCAAATGTGTGCCGTGTGAACAGCCCTAAAGTCGGGTCATTGTTTGCTCTTGCTACTGTCATGTTTGTTTGTTTGCTGTTCCTTTGCTGCTGTCATGTTTGTTCTAGTAGTGTTTGGGTTATTGATGGTTTTTGTTTAAGTCATGGTTTTTCTTTGTTATTTTGGACTTTGTTTTGGATTTAGTTTTCTTTGTTTTAAATACAATTAAAAGTACACCCTGCTCCTCCCTCCTGCCTGCTTTTTGCGGTCCACCACCACCACGCAACGTGACAACTTTGACTGTTTATCATGTCCTCACAGAGCTGGGTTGAAAAAGTGTTTCATTATGCAGCTGGCTCTGCATGGAAAGCCCGGCAAGCTGAATTCAAGATTATTGAACAGTTTCCAATAACCAAAAAAACCCTAAACTTGAACCAAAAAAAAAACTCGAACACATTGGACTAAGTTTTTTAATCAGATGGCATACTTGTGTTTTTTAATATCTGTTTATCTTTCATTCTTTATTTGGATTTATTTTACGAAAGCTTTTGTTACTACTACTTGCTACTACTGCCTCTTTACCAGATCACTTACAAAAAAATGCCGGGTTAAATGTAGATTGAATACCATTAAAACTATGTACAGTGCAAAAGATACAAAACATAGACAAAGCTATCACATGAAAGCGCGTGACGTTGTGCTCTTTAGCATCCAGCATGGTGCAGAGTAGAGCGGCGGCCGAGCAGGGTTTGGAGGACGGCGAGGCGGAGGAGAACCGCGGGGGCAGCTCGGAGCATGTGGAGGACTTGGACTTAGACCTAGGCTGGATGGGGGTCTGCTGCACCGCACTGGATGTCCACGCCGCAGATCCACATGTTCAGGTCGGGCATAGCAAATCCATCTTCGAAAATGAATGAAACGCAAAGAAACCCAATGCCTCCTTGCAGGAAGCTGCATGCTGGGCCATTCACAGTCTGTTGGTGCACGGAGCAGGAAGGAGGCGTCCAGAAGAGGAGCAGGATGATCGGTACTCTTCATCAATATTACATACACCTCATGCACCAAAGTTTTTTTTTTTTAATCGATCCATTGATTAGGAGATGCGACTCAACATTTTTGCTTGTAAAATGTCAAGAGTTGATAACCATTTTGTGGTCCAAATTGTGCGTGTATTTTCAGGACTCCTGTTCACAGACAGCTGATGGCGGCCATGTTGCTTCATTCCTCCTCCCCGTCCGTCTTCGAGGCCGCCACCAGCGCCATCGCCACGCTGGTCAAGCAAAATCGTAAATGGGCCGCGCACACACACACACACACACACACACACACACACGTATGCACACATTTGGCATTTACAAATGCACAAGAAAGAACTCAGACAACGCACATACAGTACCAACTTTTAAATCCCAGATGGGGAGAAGGACCTAAATGCTGAGCTTGGGGTGGCAAATCAGATTGTAATACTTATATGTTTATTGTGTGTTTACAAACATGGTGCGTGGGAGATGTGAGTGAAGGAAAACTGTTCCTGTTTGGTGGCAGGTGTCTGTGCGCTGAGTCCAAGCAGGCAAGGAACAGGATGCACAACTGGCATGCGGAGAGCGAAAACAGGAAGCATACAGGAGAAATGAGAAAATGCGCGGACATAGCAGGATAACTATCATGAATTCAAGGCAGAAAAGGCAAAGTGGCTGGATATTCAAACTCGACATTGATTGTTGACGATCTACTGACAAGGTTACATAGAAAATGCTCACACTCATTGACACAAAGACACGTAAAATGCACCAAAATATTTGAAATGCATACAAACATTCACGCACAAACCTTACAGGATGAATACACACACAATGCATGTGCAACAAAACAAAACTGATACACAAAAGCAAACACGCAAAGCATACACAGGCAACGGTAAAAAAGGAGGAGGATAGGGGTCGGCTGCCCCATGAATAGCGAAAATCCGGGAACAATTTCCACCCATTCAATCGGATATATAAATGTAAAAAATGAAATTAATATATTTTTACTCAGATCATTTTTAATATAACACCATGACATGGTCTCCCCCTCAAAAAAAATTGCAAATAATGAATATTTTTTTTGAACCTGCAAATAGGTGAAACCACAAGTTCCGACTGAAAATATACAGGGGTCCTCTCTATGTGTACAGAAACCTTTTAATGACTTTATATTTAAAGGAATAACTTACTTTGGTGTTGTAGCTAAGATGCGCTCCACGCTGCTGTCCAGCGGCCTCCATGTCAACGTGGCGGAGATGATGAAGAGGCACCTAGCCTCCTTCCAGGTGTCAGTCAGCGCCTGCCGCCTGCTGAGCCTCCTCTTTCAGGGCCGGACGGCCGGCCTGGACGAGCTCAACATGGCCGTGGGTCAGATCCTGAGTGTCATGAAGTTCCACAACTTCCAGCCGGAGGTTCAGCTGGAGGCCCTGCGGGCCAGCCTGGTCTTCCTCTGTCCAGGTATGATTCAGTCTGTAGACCTGAAGTCAGAATGCTCCTGCTGCATGCGGCATGCTAAACTTTCCCAGACCGGAGCTTACGAGAGCACGGCACCTCGGTGGCAGACCCCGACATGGTCGATGTGTCCCTGAGGGTCCTAAAGAACCAGTGTGTGGTGGAGGGAGCGCATGCAGTCTATCTGGAGGTCCTCAATAGGGTACAAATGCCGCAGTGTCATGACCGTCTGGCACAATATTACAGCGGTGCCTCTATATTGTCATTCTGGGACCGGTTTCTTCTGTCTGTGTACAGTTCATCAGGTGTCCGACCATCCAGGTGTACGGCTTAAAGGTGCTCTCCGCTCTGGCCGACTGCTCGGGTGCAGCGGACCTGCTCTGCCAACAGGGGGCCATTGACACTGTGCTCCACACGCTGCAGATGTTCCCGCAGGATCGAGGTGCGCTCATATAATCCCTGCTCCAAAAGATAAATAAATAAAATGAAAATTCATGCTTCCTTCCAATCTGACAGAAATTCACTACTGGGGTCTGACCCTGCTCAGCTACCTGGTGTCCAAGAAGAAGCTCTCCAGGATGATTGTCCCCGTCCTGGCCTCAGTCTTGGTGGCCTCACTGGGCCAGTACAAGGAGGATTATGACTTGCTGCTCAAGGTATCGAGCATCCTGCATCATTTGCGGCTCACGTGCCCTCGAATGTCACAGATTTGCATTGATTTCAATCTAGTGTGAAGATTAAAAACTGACTGAAAAAGGGAGAAAACATTAGAAACAATTTGTGCCTTCATTCAAACCAACACATTTGGGAGTATATTTTTTTCACTGATAAAAAATATATATCTATATCTTTGTATATATATATCCATATATATAGAGAGAGAGAGACACACACACATTTTCTTCTTTTACAAACTCTGCATGTGTCTTCCGCAGTGTTTCCAGGTGGCATTGAGGATGCTGGATGCCTGTTCGGGATCGGCTATGGAGCTGCAGAGGGAAGACTTTGACCGCCAGATATTCCAGCACCTTCGAGAGTCTGACATTCCTGAGCATGGCAAGAATCCAGTATGTGATAACACAGGGACTTGGTTAGAGCGAGGTTATTTAAGTAAACCAAAACGAATGAAACCACATTTTCGTGAACCAAATAACAAATCAAAACAACCTTTATAAGCATTAAACAAAAACGAACTGAATTTACATTTTATGTTTACAAAACGTACTAAAACTTACTATAATTGCACTGAAAATGCCCTTTGGTTTCATCTTTGGCGACTGGGGATGATTTTAAAATGTATTTATTTCTGTATTGCGGCACGGGAATTAGATAGAGGAAGGTCAAACAGTCGTCTGGGAGTTGTGGTCCTGATACTGTCTGTTTCTGAGAATTAAAAAATATTGTATATTCTACACCCGGGTTTAATATTCCTCAAGAGGAATTCAAGCCACAAATCCACTTTAGAAAGTGGCAACTTGGCAAAAAAGGGATCGAAAGTGAGACCATCTTGGTTTACACATTAGGGTTGTGATGTATCTACCGGGTAACTTTTGAAGCACCATGATGCCCCTGCTGATTTAAAATCTTTTCTTACAGTCCCTGTGTTTGATTTGTGGATGATTGTTTTTAAGATGTTTATTAATAACTGTAAGTAAAGGTTTTGTTTCATCTTGCATGAAAGAACGACGCAAAATGAAAAAACGAATACTAAATCTAATTTTAAAAATACAAGTAGTAAAAAAACAAAAACGACATTGCTCTGAGAGCAAATGAAAACTTATTGAACTTGAAAAAATACCACTCAAAACAAAATAAAAATGAACTATAATGAAAATTCCAAATCTATTTTAACCTTGGATTAGAGATGACATTTTGAGACTGAAATGGACACTCCCCAATCCTTTTTGTATAACCTCAGCTCCGTCGGTCAGCGTGTTTGGCTCTGTCCAAGATGTGCGCCAACTCTGAGCTACACTACAACATGCTGGAGAAGGCGTGTGAGGACGGAGACACAGTCATGGCAGAGTGCCTCATCGAGCTCGGGGCCGACGTCAACAAGAAAACCAAAACGGAGTCGCTCATCTACCAGGTATGCACACCAGTATATTGCATGGCCATTGATCAAACTTCTCTGCCCGCAAATAACGAAAAATACAGTGAACCAACCGCCGTTTATTGGTCAAGACGCATCCCAGGTGAAAATCTGGAATACAGAGAGGCCATAACCCAAATTCTGACCCGTGCTTCCACTGGGTGTGTGGTCCAGGTGTGTGAGAAGGGAGGCCCGCTAGAACTGGTGCTGCTGTTGAGCCAAGGCGCCCACGAACAGCACCTGCGCCGGGCCCTGGCCGTCAGCGTGAAGCGCAGCGACGGGCCGATGGTCATCCAGCTGCTGGGTCGTCTGGGCCTGGACCTCAACAACAACGCCTTGTGTCTCGGTGGTTTTCGCCTTGGCCGACTGGACGCCGCCTGGCTCTGCCCCCTGCTGGCCCAGAGAGGCAGGCTGCGCAGTCTGCGCTACAGCAGCAGTAAGAAGGCTTAATTTCCTTTAAAAAAAAGTGTTTTAATGATTGTTTTTGAAAGTTTTTTTTTTTTTCCGGAAAATACGAGGCTTGAGTGGTCGACCTCACAGTGCTGAGGTCGTGGGTTCGATCCCGGCTCCGGCCTTCCTGTGTGGAGTTTGCATGTTCTCACCGGGCCTGCGTGGGTTTTCTCCGGTTCCTCCGGTTTCTTCCCACATTCCAAAAACATGAAAATTGTCGCTAGGTGTGAGTTTGAGCGCAGATGGTTGTTTGTCTTTGTGTGCCCTGTTTATATTTGTCTTTATTTAATCTCACAAGTATAAATACAAAAGTCAAATCTAACCTACGCAAGGAAGAAAACAAGGAAAAGGAAAATTCTTGTAAAAAAACCCCCAACAAATTATAAGTGCGGTACAGTATTTTGGTTAGGACCAAGAGCTCGAACACATTGTTTCTTTTTCATTCATAACACTCAAGGCTAAATAGGAACTTAGCCTACATTCCACTGAAAGCACACCTCAACGTCAAATGGGGTCATTTACCACTAGGTGTGGCTAGGAGGAATTATGGAGACAAAGAATGATGTTAAAAATAGGCAGAAGCGCAGAACCTTGCAGAAAGGTTTTTGTCATTACTAAAACTGGCTCCGCATCATCAATATCAATCAAATCCCCTCTGACACTTTTGGAGTCGGAAAATAACGCCGATATTGGCGACCCTCAACTTCCAACTGTTTCTGATGCAGCACCCAACTCTTGCCGGTGAAATGATCGTTTTCACAACGACACAGGTCTCGAGGTTGTGGCGATCGAGAATTTGGCTGAAACGGGAAAAACCCAGAATAAAAACTAAATTACGAAATGTGCGTTCTGTTTCGAAGGTAAAGGAGCCAGCTTGGCACGCTACATTCACTCCTTGCAGCGCTCAAGGACCCCGGGAGCTCCTCTGAAGTCCCTGGGTGACCCCTGTCTGACGTCCGGATACATCTCTGACGAGAGCGATGACTCCAGCTTCAGTTTCCTCTCCGTGGACGAAGGCCTCTTCCTCGACGACATGGAGAGTGATGGTACGGATGGCATTTACTCACGCCTGGTGTGACGTGTTATTAATCCTTTTCGGTTCTCTAGGGAGCGATTCATTGACGGGGGTCTCCCTGAAGCCGCACAACAACTCCACAGAGGAGCTGAGGTGGGGCTCGTTCAATAGGAACCATGGACGCCGCCGACACGCCAGTGCGGAGGTACTTGAAATATTACATATACATATCAATGGGTAGGGATGGAAGGGGTTTTGCCCATCTAGACTGTGAATTTCCGGTTGGGAAACCTTTGTAATGACAAAAGAATCCCTGTAGATGGCAGTGTTGCTTCACTTTGGATTTGAGATCAACACAGTTTTTGAAGAGATCAAGATTAGGTTATACGTTTCGCCATGTCACGTCAAATGAACAGAATTTGTTTATGCTATATATAGAATGTGTGCCGGTAGGCAGTACAAAGTGTGTGTCAAGAAAAAATTGGCTAAGTTAAAAAAAACAAACATTGATGTTCAACTCGAACTACACATTGAGTCAGCATTGCTCCCCGCGCATTTCAAAGTTGTGTCTGTAATACATTATTTTGCCATCAAAAGAACTTTCGCAGTCTTGCTCTTGTTGTTATATCGTTTGAAGTGTCACAAAGACAAAATCTATTCGCGTTAAAGTCACCATTCTGCTTGGTCAGAAATTACTCAACGCATGTTCCATTGGTGATTACCAAAGAACGGAAAAGCTGGAAACTATTTTTGTTTCTGGTGTAAGAAGAAAGTCTGCCCTTTCTTTTGGGAGGTAATTCAGTATTGAAATTATCACAGAACACATCATTCTGTGGATATTGAAATAGCAGATAATTTTTGTGTCCAACATGTTTAAACATTTCTTTCCCCAGAGTGGTCCAATAGATGGCGAACACACCGAGCATGCACACAGACGATATGGAAGGCACCCAAAAAGTATTTGAACACATCTATTTTCATCAATGTCGTTTTTGATCCAATTGTCACAAATGAAAATCAGTGGAGTTGGATTTCATTTCTAGCGTTCGGGTCTCTGGAGATTTCATCGGCGCTTCCCAAGGAGAAGGAGAGGATCCGCCTCCTGGACCTGTCGGGGAACGAGTTGGACTGCCTGTTGTGCCTGATGGACCACGGGCCGGTTCAGCAGCAGCTGACTCACCTCCTGAGACTGGACCTCAGCCACAATGTCCTGCTGGAGTTTCCCCCTGCGCTCTGTCAGGTGCCAATAAGCCGCAATGCAAAATCTGTTCGAACTCTTACGGTAGCATGGGTGCTTCAAAGACAAACTACAAGCAAGACTCTGTTTTATGCTGCAAGACCAAGTTTGAACTGCATATCTCTCTACCTTCTTAAAAGAATGGCCTAAGTCATTTGTTGACCCCCCCGGCCCCAAAAAATATCACAGATCATTTAAAAACAGGTCATTCAATTCTACCCATGCAATGATTAATAAATATAGTGTAATCAATATTTGGTTAAAGTTTTTGTGTTTTGTAAAAAAAAAACAACAAAAAAAAGAATACAAGAACAATAACCTAACTTGACAGTTACGCGATGGAAAATGAGAAACATTTGTAAGTTTTTTTGTCACCTGGAGGCGGAGCATGGCAAAAAATATTGGTCACCCCCCCCCTCCCCCATTGTTTCTATTGTGTCATGAATCCAACGGAAAAATACAGGAAAATGTAGTCCTCAAAGCCAGTTTCACTCACTCACCATCTTAAACTTTGGCGGACACTTTTTCATGAATGAACCCACCAAAAACATCTCGCAAAAGCAAGTGCAAAAACATACCAGAAGTCTTCAGTTTTGGTTTGAAGCATCCATTTTAGGTAAATTTGACAAATGAACTTGACCTTGGGAAATCTATTGTGTGTATATGCAATATGTGGGTGGGGCTAAACATCTAAACATTTGGATCTTTGTCTTTTTAAGTGGGTCTCAAATCTCAAGAAGCTAAACTGGAACACACAGAAAGTCGACCATTTTGGTTTGATACGGCCGTCTTTGGGTTATTTTGGCCACTTTCAAGTGTGCTTTCAAAGACTAAGACCTCTTTTCATCAGATTACTACTCAAATCGAAAGAACGTTGAATAAAATAAGAAAAACAGATGGACAACGCTAAAATACAAAACATTTGAGTGATTGCCATTATTAGTTTGCAGGGCATGTCGACAACCTTAGCTAGCGCGCCCATCAAATACAAAAACTACAAATTCAGCTTCACAACCTCAACTTGCTGTTTTCTGGTGCAGAGTTTAAGCAGCTTGACCCGACTGGACCTGCAGGGCAACCAGCTTCAGTCCCTTCCGGCGGAGCTCCTCGCGTTGCCGGCGCTCGCCACGCTCAACGTGTCGCGCAACTGCGTGGGCCCCCATCTCACCTTTGACGCTTCGGCCGCCTGTCCGTCCCTGCGGCAGCTCAACTTGTCCTTCAACAAGCTGACCGCCTTCCCACGCCAGCTGGGGCGGGCCACACAGCACCTAGAGGAGCTGCTGATGGAAGGGTAGGATCCCCCCCCCCCCCCCCCCACACACACACACACACTGCCCCACCACCACCACCACCACCACCACCAAATAGTCAGATGCTAACACTTCTCTGACGTCAGAACAATGTTGACTGTTGGCTGCGGTCTTCAGGAACAACGTGGCCGATCTCCTCATGCCCCCGCCGCACCTCCCCGAGCTCAAACTGCTGGACGTGAGCAAGAACGCCGTGACGGACATCTCGCCCAGCTTTCTGACGGGCTGCCCCAAGCTGGAAATCTTCAACGCCTCCTCCAACAAAATAGGTGAGTGACTGGATATGAAAAGACGATATCAGGTACGCCCGTTCTGGCTCATAACAAGATAATTATCGGTTTCAGATTCCTTGGAACAGCTCCCAGCAAAGCTTAGCACTCTGAAACTTGCCAACAACAATTTCTCCGTCGTTTCTGAGGCCATACTGTGCCTGCCTAAGTGAGTGTGAATGCATGAAAAACTTTTCATTCACCTTCTGACTTGTGATGTATTCTATCGTCAGTGTCCTGTGAAAAACACATGCATCCATTTTTGTCATGGTTAAAATTTACATGATCCCATTCACATAAAAATTTTAACCATGACAAAAATGGAGATAGGTGTTTTTCACAAGACAGCCACGATGAAAAATGAACTGAATTATGTATTTGTATGGTGTGGTTTATTATGTTTTAAAATATATATATTGCAGATTAAGAGTAATTTTAGTCATCGAATATATTTTGTTTTTATTTAAATGTGATTAAATGTCTTTTTATTTATTTTTCAAACAATCAGCACTCATCGATGATCACTGTTACTGTATATTGAGTGTATTTTCCTTTTAGCCTGGAGCAAAACAGTGTCAATGTGCAGCCGATATTTTTTCCCTGCAATGAAACGATCATTTTTTTGTTTACCCCCAGCTTGAGATCAGTGGACATGAGAACCAATCACATTGCGGTATTACCGGGCCCGGGCTTGTGGCTGTCGAGTAACCTGCGCGAGTTGATGTTCAGCCACAACATCATCCACGAGCTGGATTTAAGCGGCCCCGTCCACAACTGGAGCCGATTGGAGAAGCTGCACTTGAGCAATAACAAGCTCACTGAGGTGAGCTGAATGTTGGGCAGCCGCAGCAACCGAACCAAAGGAGCCAAAAAAAAAATCCCATCATTTTTTTATGGTGGTTGGGATCAGATCCCGCCGGAGGTCGGTCTGCTGGAGGGTCTCACTTCTCTGGATGTGAGCCGCAACGCCGGACTGCGCTCCTTTCCCGACGAGATGGGCAGGCTGGGCAGACTTTGGGACCTGCCGCTGGACGGCCTGCGACTCCAGCTGGACCTCAAACTGATCGGAAGCAAAACCAAAGACATTGTCAGGTAGGACCTCGACGAAGATATGGACTCGCCTATTTGGAAATGGAGTGAAAAGTGAACTTTTCAAGGGCTCTTCCTCCAGAACCGACCTGTCCCATCTTGGCTTTTGCATAATTTAATTATATTGATTTTTGAGTCTGATCTTAAGAATATTCCTTCTCCTTTGTTCAGGTTTCTGCAGCAGCGTCTGAAGAAGGCCGTTCCCTATTACCGGATGAAGCTCATTGTGGTGGGGAACGCCGGCAGTGGGAAGAGCAGCCTGGTCCGTAAACTGATGAAGCTCAAGCGCTCGCAGCAGGCCTCCTCCAGGCGGATGGCCAACGCCACCGTGGACGTACGCGACTGGACCATTAAGGAGCGGGACAAGAAGAAGATGGTGCTGAACGTCTGGGACTTCTCCGGTGCGTCTTGGTCTCGTGCTTGCGGGTCAGGGTCAGCGGCAAGGCCTTTTCTGCCGACCGAAACACTTGTGAACAATTGTCCCGGTTGTGAACAGGTGGCGACGAAGTGTGCAGCTCGCAGCCTCATTTCCTGTCCCCCAGAGCACTCTACCTGGTGGTGCACGACCTGAGCAGAGGAGCCCAGCAACTGGACGCGCTCAAGCCTTGGCTTTTCAACATCAAGGTTAGAATAAAGCGAAAACACCAACCTGAACCGAACCTAATCGCAACGCACTGACCCACTCACACATCTGACCTCGATCCGCAAATCCAAGGACCCAACCCCAAATCTCCTCTTTCCTCATGCCAACCATCACCCAATTCTAAATCTCGCCACTTTTTGTAGCCAAATTAAATTAAACCGCCCTCTTTTTCTAAATCAAAACCCTTTTCTTATTCCTCCTTCCTTCATTTTAAATCAAGCCAATGAAACGGAAGTAACTGTTCTGAAATGTGTTGTTTTTTTTTTTTACAGTGGTGCTTGTAATGTTTTAGAAAGAAACCAAATGTGTCCAAATGTTTCACATCCTGATGAAGGCGGTGGCTCCTTTCTCTCCGGTGATCCTGGTGGGAACTCACATGGACGTGAGCGATGACGTGGCGTTCCAAGCCTGCCTTACCAAGATCCGCGAGGAACTGCTCAACCACCAGGGCTTCCCGACCATCCAGAACTACTTCACCGTGTCTGCCTGCGATGACTCAGACGCCGTCGTCCGGCTGCGCAAGGCCATTGCCAAGGAGGCCGCTGACTTCAAGGTGGCTCGACGCTGACATCATCCCGTCCAAATGCCTTTTCCTCACACCCCGCCTCGTCTCCTTCCGTCCGGCAGATCCAGGGTCAGCCCGTGATGGGCCAGCTGGTTCCCGACAGCTACGTCGAGCTGGAACGCAGGCTTCTCCAGGAGAGGACCAGGGTTCCGAAGGAGTTCCCCGTCCTCACACGCCACCAGCTCCTGGAGCTCATCCAGGAGAGTCAGCTGCCGCTGGAGGAGGCGGAGCTTCCCCACGCCATCCATTTCCTCAGCCAAGCCGGTCAGTGTGAGGCTGCTAATAATTAGTGGAGGGTGCCTGTGCTGACAGATGGGCCAGGTCATTCGTATATGAGATTAAAAAAAAAAAGAAGTAAAATGCAATAGTCATGTGAAAATGTCTCATTATTTATAATTATCTTTTAAACAATTAATTACTATTGTTCAATTCTAGCCAGTTATTTCATTACATTTCGTTAAAATGTCTTGGTAAAATAGTTTACTATACACTTATTTGTTTATTTCATTATTTACGATACAATGTTTGTAAAATTATTTTTTGTATTTAAATTCTATTTCCAATATATCACTCAAACAATCATTTAATGGGAAATGAACGTTTAAAAAATATTAAGACCATTTGGATGGCCCAATTTGATGGAAAAAAAACCTAATATTTTTAAAGCATTCTGAAGAGTGTAAAAATGCTTAGTCGACTACATCGACGAACAGAAACTTACTATGCCCACCCCAGGGTACAGCACATTAGCTCATCACCGTAAAAGTCAAAAGCCTCAGTTTAGAGCATTTTTTTTGTTTGTTTGTTTGCGTGTACCTTCAGGGGTCTTACTGCACTTTGACGATCCCACCCTCCAGCTCCAGGACCTCTACTTCATCGACCCACAGTGGCTCTGCAACATCCTCTTGCAGGTTCGTCCTATTTTAGTGATTTCAATGTACAGTGTGTAGAATCTATTGCCATCTGGTGGCGAATCAATAGAACGCAATGACTTAAGAGCGGCTCAAAGCTCTGCTCTCCATCGTGCTGAGACGGGCAGACGGTACAGATAGGTGAAGGGACGAGGAGGATTTGAGGGAACGGAAATTCACAGAGACGGTGAGCTATCGAGGATAACACCCAGACTCATAAGGTGAAGGGAGGGGGACACAGTGGAGCAGTCAATAGTGAGGGGCAAAATATCGCCTTTGAATCAGCTGGATTTGGCACAGACAAGGAGGAGTTCTGTTTTATCGCTGTAGAGTTTGAGGAAGTTAAAGGTGAACACAGATTTCATTTCTGAGAGGCAAAATGAGAGGGAGGAGGGTGGGATGGAGGTGTCGGGTTTGCTGGAGAGAGGTAGAGCTGTGTGTCATCCGTGAAGCAGTGAAACTGTATACCAAAGTTATGGAAACTATTGCCAATGGGGAGGAGGTAGCTCATGAAGAGGAGGGGCCCCAGGACAGAGCCCCGGGGCACACCTAAAGAGATAGTGGAGGGCTGTGAAGTGAAGGATTTTACTTGGATGAACTGATGGCCTTTCTTTCCAAGTTTGTGCTTTGTCATCTAAAAGCAACACTTTCTTCTTATTGGGTGCAGAAACTGACCCTCAAGGATGGATTGAAACATTCTCAAGGAGTCGTTGAGCGCTCATCCATGGAAAACTTTCTGCTAGAGGCCAAGTGTTTCCCCAGCAGTCATGCCACACACTACTTGAAACTTCTGGAGAAATTCCTGATCGTGCTACCCCTTGGAAAAGATCAGCTGCTTGTGCCCAGCAGGTACACACACTGAGTTAAATGTGCACCACACTGGACACATCATAAGGTACACTTGCATTGTCTTGAAGAAATATATGCTCGGAGAATAACTGGAGTATTACGAGAACACAGAACAAAATACTAATACCATCATAAATGGTTTTTAAAAAATCTGTAAACTCCTCAAAAATGCTATGAAATCGTTACAATTAAAACAAATACACTTAAGACAATACTATGAAATAAATTTGAAGAAAGGTGAGATCATGTAATGTAAAAAATAATATAAATACAAAGCACCAATTCAAAATTCAAATCGATTTTTGTAGTAAAGTAATAAATGAACCTCAAAATCCTTAAAACAATTTGAAAATAGTTAAAATAGTGCCGCTAATAAAGTGCTTACTTATAAATGTTTCTTTTTAATCAACACACTCAACAACTATATAAAATGGTTTTAATTTAAAACATACTGTCTTGTATTAACAATGTATTAAAAAAAATCCCTTATAAAATAATAAAAATTAACTTTGAATTTACAAAAAACATCGGAAGCTAAATATATCTTATCCCGCTAAATTGCAAATGAATCTCTATAGATTGTATTTTTTTAATACGTTTGAAAAATACAAAATTAAGTAAAAGTCAAGTCAAGTCAACAATTTCAAACAGCCATCGCTGCATACAAAGTGCTGTACATGGAGCAATTTAATAATTGCTTTTTTATTTTTATTTTTTTATTATTATAAAAATAATAATAAATCTAAAGAATGTAGCCTGTTATAGATACCTTTTTTATATGATTCAAAGATACTTTTTCTCTCCCTCCAGTTTATCAAAAGACAAGCCGAGTATTGAGCTGCCTCACTGCGAGAACTCTGAGGTTATCGTGCGAGAATACGAGATGCCGTACTTCCCCGCCGACTTCTGGCCACGACAGATCAGCCGCTTGTTGGAGGTCTCCGCTTATTTGCTTTACGGGAGAGGTAACGCACTTCGCTCTTCGTGTGGCCCTTGAACTCATTTACCATATGCGTGTGTGTGCTCGTGTGCGTGTGTTTTCCCCAGAGAAAACGTGCCCACCTGAAAAAGTGTGCTGGAACCGAGGCGTGCACCTCAGCTGGTCGGCCGAGGCCTACTGCCTGGTGGAGGCAGCGTGGCGGCAGGAAGAAATCTCCAGCGTGCTACGGATCACCGTGCCGTCCTCGCGCAAAGGTATGCGGCGGCCCGTCACCAGCCAATCCGTCGCATGGAGACAGACGAGCGTTCACATTACCCAACTCCACTGTGTGGCTGTTAGTGTTGTTGAGTTTGAGATATTTCTTTCAGAAATGCATGTTTTTATGTTTTTACTATTCGGGAGCAACAAGAACTATTGTGATCGTGTGTGTTTTTTGGGGGATGGTGGGGATGGAATGTATTTATATTTTATTTATGGTTTGTCCTTTTTTTAAAAAAGCAGCAAGTATTTTCAATGTCATCAAAAAATACATTCACTTCAGATTCAGAGAACAGTATTTTTTGTTTAGTTTTTTGTTTGTGAGTTTTGTTTTGTTTTTTTGCTGAAAATTAAATGAAAGGGATAATAAACTCATGAATTTTATTTCTCCCCAAAACAAGATTTTATCAGGTCTTTATGCAAAGTAGGAAAAAAAACCCGCAAAACTTGATTTACACTTGATTTCCTTTTTTTTCTTCCCCCATTTTGTTTTGTCCTCTCTTTCCAAAATGTGTTACACTAGCTGGTTCGCCGCCCTCCGGGCGGCTCATCAGCTAGTTCCTGCGGAAGGCTGGTAAGGTGGGCCTTCGGCCCACAAAAGTGTTGTTGCTTGGTTCAACTTTTTGTTCATCTTCATTACTTATCGCGAAAATAAAGAGATGTTTAGCTCTACTAAATAACTAACAATTTCATTGCAATGCTTGTGGGTAGACAACATTTTTTCGCTAAGATGCCCGCGCGATCGTAGTGAGCCACTGCCTGAGCGGCGCAGTGGCGGCGCGCAGCAGCGGCGCGGTGAAGTAGGTACGTTTTGAAAAGGGACAGACGGAAGGACAGACCGCGTGCGGGACGACGCGCAATATATATATATAGATATTGAATGCAAAGTAGTGAATTTTTTTTTCCTTCTGTTGCAAGATTATTCGTGTGATGATGAATAGGATTGTGGGAGTCACTGTTTCTTTTTGTCGCCAGGCCGGGTGCTCCTAGGCCAGTTGGTGGACCAGGTGGACTCCCTGCTGGAGGAGTGGTTCCCCAGCCTGCTGAGCATGGACGTGCATGGCAGCGGCGAGGCGCTCCTGAAGAAGTGGGCTCTCTACAGCTTCCAGGATGGACACGAGTGGAGCAAGATGCTGCTGGAGGATCTCTTCACCCACTTTGACCAGGGTGCGGCCAGCAAGGCATTGAAACGTGTCAAAAATTGCGATGACCGAGCGTAAGAAATGCTTGTGTGTGTCTTCAGACTTTCTTCTGGTGAACCCCGAGGACCCTCGCTGCACCGTTCCCATCTCTCAGGTTGCTCCGGACGCGATCCTTAGCGACCAGCCGGCTTGGACCATCCTGGACAGCGACGAGCTGCACGTGAACCTCTCCAAAGTCAACCTCCTTGGTGAGGAAAGCGATGGGATAATACGAACAATTGTGTCAATAATGAGCAGGATTTTTTTTTCTTAATTGTTTGAACACTCCAAATTGTCCCTAGGTGTGAGTGTGAGCGTGGATGGTTGTTCGTCTCTGTGTGCCCTGTGATTGGCTGGCAACCGATTCAGGGTGTCCCCCGCCTACTGCCCGAAGACAGCTGGGATAGGCTCCAGCACCCCCGCGACCCTAGTGAGGATAAAAGCGGTTCGGAAAATGAATGAATGAATGAATGTTTTAGATTTTTTTAACCCTTTCTGGGATAGTGGTTCCTACAGCGGACAGTTTATCATGTTATCGGATTACAGGGTGCATGAAAGGGTTAATGTTGTGTGGTTTGTTTTCTTCTACTGCACTTAAATTTGATGATACTATAGTTATGGAAAATAACAGATACATTTTCTGTCAACCTCGACTTTGAGTTTAAATTCAATAAAATCTTAACTCCTGACTCTAACCCTAGCTGATAAAAATATTTCTTTCGGTATTGTCGAGAGTTATTTTTTTGAGAACAAAGACGACTTAAGTAATAGCATCGCACGTGTTGAACTGACAGGGGATGGCGGCTTTGGCACGGTGTACCGAGGCGTCTACAAGAACGAGGAGGTGGCTGTCAAGTTATTCAACAAGCATGCCTCAGAACTTTACATCTACAGACTCCTCCGACAGGTACACGCGCCGTGATTACCCGCAGTCTCATCACCTGACGTTCACCATTCTCCAACCAATCCTCCTCCAGGAGCTGGTGGTGCTGGGTCGCCTGCGCCACCCCAGCCTGGTGGGCCTGCTGGCGGCCAGCTCGGCTCCGCACGTCCTTGTGATGGAGTTGGCCATGCGGGGCTCCCTTGACTCCCTGTTCCAGCACAAGAAAGGAAGCCTAAATTTGAAGCTCAAGCACAGGATCGCGCTGCACGTGGCCGACGGATTACGGTATACCGGCGTGTTCCGCTTCTTGGCGGAGGCTTTCACGTGAAGACCGTGATGGAAGATTTACTACAATTTAACTGAATGGAAGTTGCACTAAACTAAACTTGCTAAAAGTAGACAAAGTTTCATGAAAATCTAATTTTGCTTGGTTGAAATATTCAGATTTTTGGGGTAGTTTATCAAAACCGTACCAGCGATTGAGTTGTAAATGCTTGCTGCCATCTACTGGTGGTTTTGCCTCATTACCACTCTTCTCATACTTGACGTATTTCGCAGGAGATCAGCATCTCAGTGAACAAACTTGGCATTTTTTTGTCCTGAACTGTTAAAAAACAAAACATGAAAATACGTCTTTGCCACTGAGTGAGTCAATATCGCATGGCGGTCCGTTGCCTTCGGTCAGGTACCTCCACTCGGCCATGATCATCTACCGCGACCTGAAGCCCCACAACGTGCTCCTGTTCAACCTCAAGACGGACGCAGACGTCATTGCCAAGATCACCGACTACGGCATTGCTCAGTATTGCTGCAGCATGGGGGTCCGCAGCTCGGAGGGCACGCCAGGTTGGCTAAAAAAAAAAGAAAAAGACCAAAAAAGACAAATCCGAGCGAGCGCTGGAGGCTCATTGCAAAGCTGTCATACAGGTTTCCGCGCACCAGAGGTCGCCAGAGGGAACACGACGTACAACCAGCAGGCCGACGTCTTCTCGTTTGGCCTCCTCCTGTACGACCTGCTGACGGGCGGCGAGCGCATCTGTGACGGCGTCAAGTTCCCCAGCGAGTTTGACGAGGTGGCCGTGCAGGGCAAGCTGCCAGGTAAAAAAATAAATACTGTCAGCAAGCCCATTTGCGAAGCATCATTCCAGCTGTACGCTGAACAGCATCGATATTGTTTGTGTAGATCCAGTGAAGCACTACGGTTGCTCGCCTTGGCCTGGCTTCCAAGCCCTGATGAAGGACTGTCTCAACGTTTATCCACATCATCGACCCACATCCACGCAGGTGAGGACCTCTCGGAACCCTGGAACGAGGGATTCACTGCCCAACATTTGCAACGGTTGTGTGTTGCGGTCAGGCGTTTGCCCGGCTCATCTCAGGGGAGATGTTGTGTCTGATGAGGGAGCTGCCGCTGCCCAGGCCCGTACATGCCGAGTGCTTGGCTGTAAGCGCTGGCACGGCCTGGCTGGGAGGAGGTCGCAGCACCCAGAGGACCGGAACCGTCACCGCCGTGGAATTGGACTCCAACCGGGTCACCACGCAGGTAATCGACACACACAAACACTCTCACGTGTGCACACCTCAATAACTATTGGATTGACAGCAAATGTTATGCCGTCTTTGGGCTTTTTATATTCTTTATTGTTAATTGTTGGCAAAGTGGGAATGTGATGGGAAGTTTAGAGCAGGAAATGAATCGTATTCTAACAGTGGAAAGGGTCTGGCTGCCTAAAATGTGGCGTTTAAATCTTTGTCATCTCAGGGATATCGGAAATTATATCTCTTTCATTTGAATGCGTTTATCTTTCTATTTTTATTTCATTCGTTTATGTAATTATTTTTTTCTTTGATACATTTTGTTCATTTTCTGCTACTTTTTAGATTTGTTTTTCTTTTTAAATTCTTTTTGTCTTTCTACTTTTTATTTATTTAGCCACTTAATGCAGTTTTACACTTTTTTCATTTTTTATAGCCACTTAATGCAGTTTTACACTTTTTTCATTTTTTACTTTCTGATCTGTTTATTTCTTACATGATGTATTGATTGTCCTTCATTTATTTTATATTAATATTTCATGTATTTGGGTTTATACATTTTTTAATTTTTGTATTTCATATGCAATTGAATTTATTTTCTTTCCCGTTTTTGATTTTATGTAATTATGTATTATTACACATTTGTTTTACTCTTACTTTTTCATTTTGTAGTTTTAATGGATTTATTTATTTTTTCCTAGTTTTGTAAGATTTTTATATTTTTTTATTTGGTTTTCTTTATTTTCAGTGATTTTTTTGTGGATATTGTTCTTTTACCTGTTTTCAATTTCAATTTTCCTTTTTCTTAATTTCTTCTATTGTCTTTGTTATATAATTATTTAAAAATACTTATTTTTACTATGTTCTATATTTTTTTTCATTTATTCCCTTGTGTATATATATAAATAAATGAATCTCCCAAATTGTGACCATGACCACAGAACAGGGAATGGCGCTCATCCTGATGGATTATCATCAATTTATTGCAATCTTTTCTTCAACTTTAACAAAAGTAACTTGTCCAATCAGGAGATCGACAGCAGTCCCGTCCTGTGCCTGGTGCCGGTCCAGATTCCCGGCGAGGCTTCCGATTGGGTGGTCGGGGGCACACAGTCGGGCGCTCTCGTGGTCTTCAGCGGCGTGGATCCGTCCACGCGGTATCGCTTGAAAAACGTCTCAGACTCCGTCACCTCGCTGTACTTTCACGTAAACCCCCCACGCCCGTAAGAGCCCACAAAACGGACATCAAAACCCGGCTAATTTTGAACATTGGGCCGCCCGAGATGAGAATTTTTTATTTTATTTATTTATTTTTTTTAGGCAAAGAAAGAACTACTTGCTCGTTGGCACTGCAGACGGCCTTCTCACCATCTATGAAGATTCTGCTCTCAAGGTTTGAACACCAATCCCAATTTTGGCTGCACTGCCTGTAACATTTCCACCCACCTGTAACGTTCCACTTCTTTCCCCATGTGACATACCGGCTCTTTTCTCATAACGTTTCGCTTAGGAGTTTGGTCAGCCGGTGAAATCGGTGGTCCTGGGCACCGTCAACACTCCCGTGGTGTGCTTGGGCACATCGTCGTACTCTCTGGACGGCCGCTGCGTTTGGGCCGGCTGCGGCACCAGGATCCTGTCCTTCAGCGCCGACTACACTGTGAGCCGGAACATTGACACCCGGAACACCGTACCGCTCCCGTAAGTCCACAAAACTGCACACACACAAATTCTGAGGATTGAATCTGTTTCCAGATGTAGGATGTAAAAGTACAAACTTGTCCCAAAAATACTCGTATAAAATAAATCCACATACCATAATTTCACAGGAATAAAATGCACCGCTCTGTTCACCTGATTAACGTCGTTCAAAGATTTTTATGTCTTTGCTTTTAAGTGTCTTCTACTCTTGTGTTTGTAAAAGCTTTTGAATGTTTTACTTTTAATTATGTGAAGCACGTTGAGTTACCTTGCGTATTGAAATGCACAATATCAATAGAGCTGCCTTGCTTCAAGGTATTCTGACCCACACTAGCGACTTTGCCAGTTAGAACATCACATTTGACTCATCCTGGTTTGTTAAAAAAAAAATGAGTATGAACTGCAAGTGTGTTTATGCTGTCAACATAAAGTGTGCCGTCATTTTCGCGAATCAAACTGCTTTTGGAAAGAAGTCCGACCACTCTTGCTCTTGGCTAGTTGCTTAGTGGCTAGTTGCTGGCTACCAGCCGCTAACATTGGGAACGGGCGCCACATTCTACAATGAGTGCAGAATTCATTTGTTTTTTGTGATGCACTTGAAATTGATTTTAGGAAGGCGTGTGTTAATTTGGGTGGCAACAGTTTGTGATGTACAATTTAAATTCATACCGTCTCAAAACAAATTACAGTACTTTAGTATTTGTACTTTGTCTCCCCTCCCATCACGGTCCAGTGTAATGATACCTGTGGTTCCGTAGGCTTCATCCCAGCGCCGAGGCCAATGTGTGGCGCATGGCGGTGGATAAGTACGTGTACCTCAGCAAATCCGGCATGGCCACCGTCGAGGTTTGGGACAAGAGGAGCGAGCGCATGGTGGAATGCATTGACTGTGCACAAATCATCAGGTAAAGCGAGTGAGAAGGGATGCCCATCCAAGAGGAACAAAACTGTTGATTTTAATCACATGACCGTCAACAACGAGAAACCAATTGATTTGAATCTGTGACCTCTAGCGCCATCTAGTGGATGCATAACGCAACCACACCCACTATTGTAGCTTCTATTCAATGCGTCTTAATAATGCGTTGCGCCCTATATATGAAACCAGTTTTAAAGTAGGCCATTCATCAAAGGTGCACCTTATAGTGCAGAAAATACAGTAATTACATTCTAGAGATATGGCAGAGTTCGAAACTAATTTCTCACGCTATTGATGTTGCCAGCCAGTGCGCCCACGCCGAAATCTCGATCCCTATTGATTTTGAACCCTAAGAGCGCCTCATCTCTGTTCTCCTCACAGACAGGAGTGCAGCGCCGATGGAGGAGGCCCCTCCGGTGTTGCAGACGTACCCGTCGACGGCTCCCCGTCTTGGGCCCGGTGGGCGCGGGTCAAGTCCCTGCTGGTTGGGCAGGGTTCGGCCACACTGTGGGTGGGCACCCGAGGCGGCCACCTGCTGCTTCTGGAGCTGGGCAACAAGCACCACGCGCTGCGAGTCATCCCGCCGAGATGCCACTCGCTACGAGGCATCGCGTCGGCGTTCATTGGTGGATCTCTTTCTTAGAATTATTGATCATTGACTCATGTGTTATTCTGTACCTAAAAGTCGCTTTTCCCCAAATTCCTAAATTTTCAGATTGTTTATGTCATCATTCAGACTTCACATTGTTCAGCTCATCCAGGACATCTTGGGAACTCTTTTTTTTTTTTTTTCATGCCTTGACAGCCCCACAAAAAAAAAAAAAAACAAATGTTGAGACTTTGAAGAATCTAAATTATTAAACAGATAATGTATTGATTAACATTTATATTATGGACCACATATTTCCATCAATATTTCTTTCATCTCCTTCTTCACAGAGACGCTAAACTGTAAGAACGCGGTGCTGGTGTTGGGCCGAAGACTCCCGCATGACGAGAGCGAGTGGGGTGGGTGAGGGTGCATGACTTTTGCCGGGATTTCCATGTGGACTCCTATTCAGTTCAGTGGACTTGTTTTATGCGCCCCCAGATGCTCAGTCGGTGTTGATGGTGTGGAACGCCACACTGCCCTCTGAGGTCAAAGACTTGAACAAACACAGTGAGAGAAGAGAACACATTGCGGCCAAGATGAGAGAACAGCTACACAACTATGACTGAACGCAAAGGTTGACTTCTGTCTTATTTTCAACTTTATATACGGGTATATGTACAGTATATGTAAAATTACAATGTGTCTAAATATAACTTGGGTTTTTTTTTCCTGATTTTTCAGAACATTGGCAGCAAAGGGACTAAGATGACCTCAGTGCTTTTTTGAATGAAAGAGATAAACAAATGGATAATCGTAATATTGAGGAGTCACGCTGGAGCAAATGAAGATGAGAGATTTTTTAAAGGGACACAAGTGTTCTACATCAGGGCCCATGAGCAACATTAGCATAGCTGCTACACAAAAGCCAACCACTGGCTTAAAAAAAACAACAAAAAGCATTAGCCACAATGCTAATGACATCAGCTGTTTCAGGTCATGCTAACACCCCCCTTTTTACTGAAATGGTTCATTCCCGTCTATGGTTTGCATCACTTTTTGCCAAGTGTAAAAATAAATTTACAACTGTTTTAAAAATGTACCTGAATGAGGCCAGGAGTGGCCGCAATATTAATTTCTTTAAATGCTAAAATAAACTGTTAAATGTCACTTTATTATTTTTCTTCTTTGCATACCGGTTTGAACTCCCAGATTTGTAGTCATCATCAAAATCGGCAGAGAACTGGAGTCTTGTTTCGGGGTCATATTTCATCTTTAATGTCGAGGAAGGGGGAAAAGACATTTCTCTGCCGCATGTTTTCAAGCCATTTCATGGATAAAAACAAAACTATTTACAAGGACGAGGACTCGGCCCTCACAAACACGTTAGTAAAAAAAACAATGACGTTAATGATTTGATGACTGAACCTTTAAAACATTCATCAAAACAAAGCAGATAAATATATTTGATATTTACAGAATACTATAACTATACAAACATGGCGTATTCTATAAATGACGATGCAGTGTAGGCACTCGTTAGCCTCGAACGATCGTGAAACTTTTTGCGTGTGCGCGCGCACCTTCTTGCTGCTTCTTTACATAGGCTCGGTGGCACGTCCACCTTTATTGCTCACACTTCCTTCTTCAGCAGCAAGGAGGGATCCAAAGATCGAGTAAGTGAAGGTGGAAGGGGGCGGGGCCAAGGGGAAATTCACACGTTCACCAGAGACTTCATTAGGTACACCTGTTAATGCATTTCAATACAAAATTGTTAGCGGTTATTTTTTTTAAACTATTGTTTCAATTCATGGCATCAAATAGACAAAGTAACGGCGGCAGAACTACGTAAGTTTTAATCAAGATTTGGGCTTGGCGACTCTTGTCCCGTGGGCTGTATTCGGCCTGCGAGAGCATTAAATTCACCCCGTCTCACCGATATTATATGGTGAATATTAAAATTTTTGAAGCAATATTATATCTTTTCATTTGATCAAAATGGTGAAAAATAATGGAATATGAATTTAATATGAAGCGCGGTTCGTCAGGATGACAATTTGAACGAGAAAAGTTGGGAAACTCATCCAAATTTTCAACGTTTTCAATCAAAATCATGTTTTTTTGTAAATTTGTATCGATTAAATAACATCTGAAAAACGCTCATCAAAGCCGTCAATATGACGGTGATTGTCGCAATTTCATTCGTTTGATTGGTAACTTACGGTCCAAAGGCCATCACATGGCCGTGAAGCATTTGATGCAAATCTAAAATCCGAGAAAAATTGTTGGAAAAACATTACACTCGAGGATGCTGCCCATACTGCATTTAAGTCTTGCATTTGGTCAACGGCTACATGGGCAAACTAAGATCAGTCTATTAGTTCGCTGAGTCTGATTTGCACAAATTCCTTGCAAATTCTACTTTAGCAAATTCACCTTTTTGTCGACTTTTTTTGCGGGGGGTGGGGGAGGCAGCTATCCTTCATTCATGGCTGTGCATTTTCTGAAACGCGAAATCCCTGTCCAATAAGAAATTGCATTTTGTCGCCACCTTTTGGCGTTTTAGAGCTAAGGAACGAATGTAGAATGATTGAGGTGCTTTTCCATTCGACCTGTCAACCCTGTCCAATAGAAAAATAGTGCCTCTGTGCCGACTTAGGGCATCTTGAGGCAAAGTAGAACTTTAGTGACATCTCATTGGCATCTTGGCTCCATGGAACTATGTTGAAGTAAGGGGAAGACATTCTATTAGAAAAGTAATAGAAAAGGAGTGCATTGGTGTCATCTTAGTGTCAAAAAGCTATGTTCAAGTGAGTGCTATTGTGAGATTACAAAGCCCTGTCCAATGGACAAATTGTGCTTTGGCGTCAATGTATAGCATCGAACAGGCAGGCAAAGCCCCGTCTAATAGAAAAGTTGACCATTTGGAGCCACCTTGTAGCATTTAAAGGCAATTATAACTCTTTTTGGGAGGGGGAGTGGCGTCAGTTAACTTGAGGAGTTTTCTGCTATTCCTGGCACGGCTATGGTGTACCTAATGAAGTGACCTGTGATGGGTGAGTGTACATTCCCGCCCCTTGGTTTGTTGTTTGAACATGTTCAGGTTCAGAGACGACGAAGAAATGATAAGAAATAAAGCAGCTAGGCTGTTGAACATGGAGTATGCAGTACACACACGCACGGATGACTAGACGGGAAGAAGGGGGCCACTCTACAAGTCTGACTCGGGCATGTCCGGCACGTCGGCCATCAGGTAGCCGATGCCGTAGCGACCATTGGGGGTGGCGTCTGACTCGGGACCCCCGCCGCCGCTCTGCTTGCGGTAGATGCCGTTGGCGGGCATGGGCGAGGGCGCCTCGCTCGGTGTGGTCTTGGCGTGAAGGAGGCTGGCGTCGTCGCCGGCTGCGCCAGCGCTCTCCTTGATGATGTGGGCCTTCTTGTAGGACACGGCAGAGATGCCGCCGGCGCCGTCGTCGATCACGTTGAAGTAGCGCAGCATAAAGACCACCGGCACGGGCAAGACCGCCACCACCACAAGGGAGATGCACAAAGCCACACCCCACGGAGGGAAGCCCACCAGCTTCTCCCGAGCCTGCACCGCACACCACTCTTAACGTTAAAACACAAGAGGAACGCTGGGAAACAAACATTGAGGCAACATAAGGTACTGTATTGCGCACACACACACACACACACACACACACAAAGACGGTCACGCTGCTCAGTAGCCGGCAGTAATGATTTTTTTTTTTTGTCAACAGTTGTGCAGGTTGAATGGATGACAATTTCCCAATTTTACGGACAGATTGTGAATTGATGAATGCAGGCAACGAGGCTCCCGACCTGCTCTTGGTTCCAGGCACTGTAACTGGGCGGCGTCATGATGAGCTGGACGAAGCTGGAGCCAAGCAGCACCAGCAGCAGCGTGGGCGTTATGAATTTCCACATGTAGTAGTAGAAGCGGTACGGCTTGAAGCCCAGCATGTCTTCCAGGTCCGCAAAAAACCTGACAGGACCACATCACAGGTGAGCTCGTACTCCAGTTTTCGCTAACGGCTCACCCTAAGCGGACGAATGGACGTTTTCTTCACGTTAAAAAGCTTTGGATATAGGATCTATTTGATCACTGTCAATAAACCCGACGCAAATAAAGTAAAACCGCTCACCTTAAAATATATTTTATCAAATAACTGGCTGATGAAAAATGATGAATCATTTTGGGATTCAGTGAGATCAAAATACCGCACAACCATCTGTCTGTCTGTTTTTAAAATGAGATGTGCCGCTCGAACACCTTCGAGCTTTGCCCAACATGCTACTACTTTTTAAAAACTTGCGAATCAGTGAAGCCCGTACTTGTCGATGCCATAGAACCAGGCAATGGCCAAGTTCTCCAGGATGACCACGATGAGCAGCGGCAGCGTGGCCGAGTAGTCATCGAACATGGTCACAAAGTAGTTGCCCGAACGCTGCACGAACACCAGGCCGAGGGAGAAGGCCAGCACGCAGCAGCCCACTGCACCACGAGAGAGAAGGTCGCAACATAAGGAACACGCCTCTCGCTGTGATCATATATAAGCGGTCGTGGGAAGTTGGAAAATGTCGTTCTTTGTGTTTTCACTGACCGGTCAGGAGCTCCTTGCGCACTTTAAAGGTGTCGATGAGCGGCGTGAGGATGCCCTCGATGGTGCCGAACATGCTGCCCAGGCCCAAGTTGATCAGCATGAGGAAGAACATGACGGACCAGAATGGAGAGGCCGGGAAATGCGTCATGGCCTCGGTGAAGGCAATGAATGCCAGGCCTGTGCCCTGCACCGCCTGCAAGGAGGGAGGGAGGGAGGGAGGGCAGAGTGCGGGTGGGTAACCCCCAGTGGATGCTTAGCACTTACTCCCAAAATTAACATTTTGCTATTTTTCTTGGAAAAATGCAACTTTTTCATGAAAAATATGATTTAGTTTCTAGTCATTTTTTGTTTTTTTACTTTTCCCACATATTTTCCATCCATCCAGCCATTTATGGATCAGATTATCCTCATTAGGGTCGCGGGCATGCTGGAGCCTATCCCAGCTGACTTCAAGCAACCTTGAACTGATTGCCAGCCGATCGCAGGGCTCACTGCCGAACAACCATCCGCGCTCACACTCGCACCAAGGGACAATTCAGAGTGTTCCAGTTGCCTGCCATGTACGTTTTTTTTGCAATGTGAGAAAACCCGGAGAACATTCAAACGCCACACAGGAAGGCCGGAGCCAAAATTGAACCCTGCGCCTCTCCACCGCGAGGGAACAAAACAGTACTACTAATGTTGTAATGTTTTATGCACACAAAAATCCGATGTTATTCTCATAATTTTCCAACATTTCTTTACAAGTAACGTATCGGCGAGCATGGATACCATTGCCGTTTATGGCCATACCTTGTTGAGCTCGTCCTCGATGTGGCAGGAGTCCAGTCCCAGTTTGTCAAAGTTGCCCTCCTTGACGCCTCTGATGATATCGATCATCTGATGGTAGTCATCCACGCTCACTTTGTGACTGAGGTTGATGTGGTTGGGGATCAGGTTGGCCTCGATACCGTTGCCCAGCAGAGCCGCAATCTTTCTGCCGTTGCTACAAAAATCGAACGCAAGAATTTTTAAGCGGAAAAACACGTGGGGTTGGAAATGACCTGTTTTAAGATGAATCAAAACCATCGCCGATGTTTCCTAAAACCAAACGCAGACGATTAAAAAAAAATTATCGCCTGTAGGTATGGTTCGATTACTGGTTTGAGGGTTTACCGTGGGTTTACAAAAGTCAAAGTTTCAATACCTGCGAATACTGGGTGTCACCAGTAACGAGCTCTGCATGAGCCACCTCTATAAAGTGAATTACCTCCAATTTTTTTTTCACCTTTTCGGTGAGCAGAGAGGGGAGGGGTGAGCAGTTAAGCACGGAGGAGGGGCTGAGCATTTCAAACACGGATTCTAAAATCGGCCCATGGCTAGTTGTCTCATTGTACCGGCCAGTGCTACCAGACCTGTTTGTTCCACCACCTTGCGTTATCCTAATTGTCACACTTTTCCTTATTTGGTCTTGACTTCCTTGTGACTCTGCTTGACTTTTGAGAAATCCTAATTCTTCAACAAACAAGAGGCGGCGACGACTCACTCAGCCACACATTGGCCGTTCATGATGTTGGCCTTGAAGCCGAGGACGGCGAACACCACCAGGGTGGCCAGCACCGACGTGAAGAAGTTGATGAAGGACACCAGCACGGCGTCAAAGTGGCAGTTGTTGTCGCGCTTGTTATAGCTGGAGAAGGCGATGACACCGCCGAAGCCCAAACCCAGCGCGAAGAACACCTGCGTGGCCGCCTCGCGCCACACCTTGGCTTCCAGCATGATCTCCAGCTGGTACACACACACACACACACACGAACGGGAATGGTGAGCTAGCTAGTCCTAATGCTATGAGAATCAAAAAAATACAATTCTACTCCTTTAAATTTGTCCACATAAATTCTCATAAAACCAAAATATTTTTGCCCAAAAAAGATCATTCTCTGGGGGAAAAATACATTCTTTTTTCACGTCATGTCATATTAAAAAAAACTAATATTTGACTGTATTAAAAATAAATAAAATAAACACACTGGCCACTATTTTGAGATTACAACTTTCTTTTTTCTAATTCATGCAGTGGTAAGAAAAGTGCCCATGTGAACTACTTATTTTTATTTAGAACGCTTTTGTTTGCGGTTGACTGATCTGATTGCATGGCGTTGTCGGGTACAATGTGTCCACAAGAGGGCGACAGAGCTCTATGGCAACGTTCTTCGCCAGACCCTCTTGAGTGATTGATGTTGAAATTATTCTTGTTTCCATGGCAATGGAAGCTGCTGCAGAACACAGCCTTGGAAGGTGACTGGTGTGTTATTGCTGAGGTATCAGCCAATCAAAGCACGCCGATCTTTTTTTTTCCTTCTCCAGACAGTTTTTTTTCCTCTTTCCAGTCTGGCTTATTTGATGTACAAAAAAACGTCGGAGAACAGACATTGACTCCAAGACTGTGCCGTACCTTGGGCGTGAACATATGTCGAATCCCGTCCATGGAGCCTTCCAGCAGTAGCGAGCGTACTAGGAAGCAGATCAGCACCACGTAAGGGAACAGCGAACTGAAGTACATCACCTGGCAGAGAAAGCACAGCAAAGGTTAAGAAAAATACAAATAATAAAAGATTTGATTAAGCGATGATACTGAGAGTGACAAAGTGATTCAAACTCTGCCCGAAGCAGCATTTCACAGATTACCAATGTGAATTATCCCCTCCCAGAGTTTGGATCCATGAGAACTGGGTTGATAATGACAATTTCGTGTGTGTACAATCGTCAGGTCTGTTCTCGAATAGCGCGCCCCACAAAATCCCTTGGAAGAGTAAGATTTTTTTTTTTTTTTAAAGGAGCCCTGCTAAAAGTATTCTTCTTGACCAAACCATCCTGCCCCCTGTGCTACCCCCTCCACCCGCCACACACACTCCACTCCCCTTGCCCACCTCTGAAAATCAAGCCAAGCTAAAAGAGCGCGTGTAACCACGGCAACCAGATCCCTTTCACGCCCACCCACGCTCAAACGAGGATATTACTTGCAAAAAAAAAAAAGTCTTTGTGCACACTGGAGGAAGAAAAGCTCCATTAATATTCTTTTGTGCTCACCCTTGCAAGACGCCTCGTGGGGCTTCTCCAAGGGACAGTTTGGACTCATATCTACCCTAAAACCTGTCTAGACACACCAGGGAAAACATTCTGGATATTTTAAGGATTATTTCCATCCACGATTTGTCGCCCAATTATTGCAGTGACAGAACTAAAATAGACGAGAGTGGCAACGGAAGATAGCGTCTTGACAATGGCATTGGCTATCGGCGACATTTCAAGCCGCTGAAGCCGAATGGGGACGGTCTGGCGCGACAAATCAAGATGGCAGAGATTTCAGGACCTCCGCTGTTGAGGGCATCCATCTTGTTTTGTCTCAACCTTCCCCTTTGGATAGGGCCACAACAAGCTAGATGGCAGTCGCGAATAAACAGCAGATAATGGCAACGCCAAGACAGTCAGTCTTGGCAGAGACAACAGTGAACTTAAGCGTCAAGTCCTCTTCCTCGCCTTAACTGCCGTTGACTTACTTGACACTTAACATCGATTCGTCCTCAGGTCATTCTGAAGCGGCCAGCCAAATGTCATCAAAATACGTGACGTCTGTATTCTAAATTCTATCTATATTAAAATTGCATCATTCGGTGCGTGATGTCACGCCCAGATCAAGAATAAATGATAACAATGAATTCTGGTCTTCACCATAAACTACCAAACCAAACGTCGTCGAAATACATTCAAAATCCAATCACATTTTGATAACCGATTCACTGACGGATGATTTTTTTTTTTTTTTTTTTTTTAATGAATGAAATAACTTGTGAGCGGCCCCGGTGGTCCAGTGGTTAACGCGTCAGCTTCACAGTGCAGAGGTACCGGGTTCGATTCCAGCTCCGGCCTCCCTGCGTGGAGTTTTGCATGTTCGGGCCTGCATGGGTTTTCTCCGGGTATTCCGGTTTCCTCCCACATTCCAAAAACATGCATGGCAGGCTGATTGAACACTCCAAATTGTCCCTGGGCGTGAGTATGAGCGCGGATGGTCGTTCGTCTCTGTGGGCCCTGCGATTGGCTGGCAACCAATTCAGGGTGTTCCCCGCCTACTGCCCAAAGTCAGCTGGGATAGGCTCCAGCACCCCCCGCGACCCTTGTGAGGATAAAGCGGATCGGAAAATGAATGAATGAATGAATGAATGAATAACTTGTTACGGGTCCATTAAAGCTTACAACAAAAAGATGAAAATGATTCATGATACATGGTAAGGTGCATCATTAGTGTCGTCGAGGCGTGACAATAAGACGCTGGGATCAAACCAAATCCAAATGTCAAAAGCATCAAAGCTTTCCTCGTGTAAGATTAAATGCTGCGTCCATCTTTTTTCCAATTAGCTCCGGCTTGACCCCCCGAATGCCCGGCGGCTAATACTCGTCACATGACAAACAATGGAATGATGAAAAACGAAGGTACGCTCGAGTCTTAATCCTTCCGGATGCGAGTCTCGTTATTGTCAGCTTTTGATGCTGGAGGTCAGCGCGGGGAGATAAGCTGAAGTATCGAATCCCTCCAGGAAAATCACATGAGCGACCAAGGATGACACTTCTTAACATCTTTTTATGCTCCCACCACGGAATTTGACCACTTGATTCTCTCTCTCTCTCTTTTATTTCATCTAACCAGTTCATTCTCATAGCCTTGCATCTTTTTACAAAAATACATTCGCAACATTATCCTTTTCTCTTCTTTTTTTAAGCACTGTATTTTCCGCACTACCAGGCGCACCTAAAAGCATTCCACGTCCTGGAAAGCCGAGAGTGCGCCTTTTAATCCGTCATATATACGGATCAATATTTTGATTTCTTGGACGTCTTGTTTTAAATGTTCTGTAAAGCGCTTATTCCTTTAGCGTAGCTCCATCTAGTGGATCCACAACACAACCGCAGCCACCAGTGTAGCCACACCCTATTCTGTGTCTTATAATGCGGTGCACCCTTGATATGAAAGCAGTTTTAAAGAGGCCATTCGTTGAAGGTGCGCCTTATAGCACGGAAAATACGGTAATTCTTTTATTCTCTGTGACTGTTACAGCCTATGAAGATGACAATTTCATCGGCTGTCAAATTACTACTTTATGCTCATAACATGTTTTGCCATGATTAACGTTGCCACTACGCCCCCCACAATACAGTCGCATCTTCAATCTCGTACAAACTTTTCCGTGTAAATGTAACGGAAGGGAGAAAGAAAAAACATCCTGTTAATGGCATCTTTAGTCTGCAACTTTATCATTGTAACTTTTTCCTTGGTAAAATTAGGGCTTCATTCACGTCAAGTTATACAATATTGCAAAACAAAATTTAATTCTTTCAATATTCGGACATAGCATTATTATATCTTTTTTTTGTAGGTTTGGGACAGTTCTTGCAATACTGCAACTTTAACCTAACAGCATTGCTGTTTTTAGCACTATACAGTAAAAACTTCATTTTGTTCTCTGTCAATTATAACGTCATTGAATAATATTGCAACTTTTCACTTTTTACTTTGTTTTGAATGACCGGTGCGTTGCAACTTTTTAGGATAATACCACCCAACGTCCCCCCCCCACATTGCAAACATTACTTTTACACCCTTGAATCTTTTTGTTGTTGTTGTTGTAATATTCTGACTTTTTTTTGCTATTGCAATTGCAAGCTGAGCATAAATGAGCAATCCAAGCACATGTTTGCCGACAAGGCATCCATCCATACAGTTTGCGCTTTGTAAACTTTTCCATCCTACTGTAAGCTAACGGGGTGTGAGAGGATTTCCCAAACACTTTGGCAAGAATAGGCCTTTTGTTTTATGAACGCCGTTCCCAATATCCAACACGACATTTAACCTTGCTATGTACGCCGAGACCTTTCCCCCAGTTCTCTCAAAGAACAGCGATGACAAGCATACCTTCCCGGAAGACTGGATGCCCTTAATCATGGCCAGGCAGACCATAGACCAGGCGGCCAGCAGGCACAGCGTCATCTTCCAGTTAAGTCCTCCGCTCTCTGAAATATTGTCGGAGATGTCCAGGGCCTCGCGGTACCAGTAGTAGGTGGTGGCCGAACTCTTCTCACACTCGGGCACCACAACGGTACCAAAAAAAAAAAAGTAGCTTTGTTATGTCATTTATTCTCAAAACATGACATTTTTCCACGAATCATTTATCTCGCTTACATGTGCTGTTCCTGTTCTTGGCCAGAGGACACTGGTGCCACGGCAGCGGTTGCTGGAAGGACTGTGAGAAGTAGAAGAGGCTCCAGCTGATGATGACATTGTAGTAGAGAGCCACGAAGAAACACACCTGCACAGAGCGTGTATTATTGGCTGGGGGGGGGGGGTGGTTTAGAGAGGCTAGGCGTCAGCATCCCGTGTGCGTCTATGTACTGAGCTAATAACGAGTGCTGGCTATTTTTTTTTCTTCTTTTGTGAACCGCAAAAAGGAACCCTTTAAAACTTTTAAACTGTTTAGATTTTAACCAGCATGCCATGGGGAGAGCGCGGGACTCACCACGCAGCTAGCGAAGCCGATACCCCCCAGTCGAGGGCTGATGTAGTTCCACACGCCGATACTGCCCCGACGGATGCGCTGACCCACTGCCAGCTCCAGGAAGAAAAGCGGGATGCCAATCAACACGAGCAGGATGAAGTAGGGCACCAGGTACGCTCCTAATGGTCAAGATAACAGATGCGGGACACATTGTTTAAAAAAAGAAAAAAAAAAAAGAAAAGCCAATCCAGTAGAGGTGCAACGATTAATCGACTAATCGGCAACTAATTGATGAACAAATGAATCAATAATGAATGAATGATGCTGGTCCCTCTCTTTGGAATGACCTCTGACTGAATGTTCGGGAAGCAATGAAATGCATTGGAATTTTTTATTTTTTTTTATTGTTTAAAAAAAAAATGCTGTTAAACCTGCTACAAAATGAGGGAAATTGTAGTGGAAATTTGACATTTAACAGTATTGACTTGTATCTTAAAATGAACTGCTAACTTGTATCACACATCCTGCTATCATTAAGTGTTACTATGCAAGTTTGTTGCTGCCTCAAGGTTGCGCGTCACACTTTAAAAGAAGAAAAAAGAAATGGTCTAAGAGGGGCCACACCCCACTGCTTGGGGAGTCGCTCCATCATAGATCTGTAAATTGTTGCAAAGACGTTTGTTGTCTTGGTTTCCCTGGGAAAGACATGCCCCCCCCCAGCCACTCCAAATAAAACAAACCTACAACAACATTTTAATCAACGAACAGTTGAATCTGAGGGAGGTCCGCTGTACTTAATCTCTGGGTTATGCAAGAAACGTCATAGTTGGCAGCCGTCTGCAAGGGCTCGTCAAGCGTCACATGACGGCCACATGACGAGGTTCATCTCAATAAATTTGAATGATTTTCTTTATCTTTGAAGTTCACTTCAAAAAGTGAAACTCAAACAAATTATTAATGAGATATTTCATTATTCACTTCTGCCTGCGCTTGAAAAACCAGTTGAAGCGGCGTTGCGCCACGCCTTTCAAAACCATATGGTGCAAGCGCACAATTTTGGTCCTTTTTCCAACTCACTCATGCACACAAAATCATGCTCGCATCATGCACTGCCTTGTGCAATCTGACCACGTGCGTATTGTATGACGGTTAGTTGAATCCTTGTCCAAATGAGAGTTCGCTTTATTATTTCTCCAAACAGGATGTTCTTAAAGTTCCACTGCCCCTCCTGGGTGTAACACTTATGTGCATGGTAGCTTAACAATTCGATCATCTTATTCTGTTTCGGAGATATCCGTCAGCTTCAAATTCACACCCACCTCCCAGGTGGTCTCCCATTGTCTTCCCCGAGAGCAAACATTCTGACCTTAGCACTTTTTTATCTTTCCAAAAGCATAAAGCCATCTGCATTGGGTCGTACAGTAAGGAATCGCTACTCTCCTTCTAAAGTGTTGTAAATTTACAAGAATTGGTGGAGCCATTTGTGAAGTTAGAGAGCCATTCAACCACTACAATGGACCCGTACTGTGTGTGTGTTGCCATCCACTGCCATCATTTTTTTTCATGCCTAAAGACTAACAAAATCACTTGGAAAAAAAATAAAAAAATCTTGATGTAGGTTATCATTATTTGTTCCTAAAAGGGTTACATTTGAAAACATCTATGCTACATTTTGCTTGTTTCACAGCCTCCCTTTCTTGTCATCAACCTGCAGCTGAATGACTCATTGACAAAGCCTAAAGTTGAGTACAGTAGCCACTGAATCCTTCTTCCACTCAGGCCTGCGCATTCTTAAAGCGACAGTACCACATGGCTCGTGGCACCCTGAAAGGAAATTTGTATCTTTTAGTAGTTGAAAGCTAATGACGTACATTAAGAATTAGGCTGAGGTTTCGTGTGTGTGTGTTGGTGAAGGGTCTGCTTTGGGTCCCAGATGTGTCATTTTAATCCAATTACACGTGAACACAACGGGGCGACCAGAGCTGTTTAAAACAGGCCTGACTCTCTGAGCGCCTCATGGGGAACGACCTGACTCACCGCATGATGAGTGTGCCGGGCACCTTATTGTATAAAAAAAAAAACAGTAACGTCATATGAGGAAATTGTGACGAGAATAAAGTCATAGCGCTGTGACGCTTTATTGCGTTTTGGTGTGAGTTGGGTCTTACTACTTCTTCGACGATGATGAATAAAGTTCTCGTTCATTAATGCGAAGGGCTGCGAGTGTCCGATACATATTTGAAGCCGGTTCAGGATCGACGACATGCCAATGACAGGTTATTCATATTATGGGGGTAAACTTTAACAAAAGGCAGTGAATAAAGCAGGGGTGTCAAACTCATCGCGGGTCACATCGTAAGCACCGTTTCCCTCAGAGAGCCATTATGACTGTGAAAGCGTACAAATGTTTAAACCCCTCCTCGTATTATTACATATACGGTACACAATTAGTAGATAACTAATTTTGAAATCAAAAGTCAAGGAGGGTAGTTTCTTCCAACGCTGTTCAAGTTTCTGTAATTATGTAAAACAAGAAGATAGTTGCAGTAGCTCAACGTGATTATTACATATGGCAATTTGAAATGCGCTACAGAATTTATCATGCGTCATGGAAGTTGACCTGATTGATTTGCTTTTGTCGGCCCAATAAAATGATCTGGCGTGACAGATCGGGCCCCGGGCCTTGAATTTGACAGCTGTGGTATAAAGTATGAAGTTGACGAAACAACTTTGGGGATATGTTGCAATTTATGTCAAAGCCCCCCAGAACATAAACATGGACACACGTCACTTGTGTGGCTCCCTGGAAAATACACATGGAGGCACACAACATTGTGGAGCTACCATGACAGAATCTACTGGAGCACTAACGGCCATTTCACTCACCTCCGCCATTTTTCTGGCACAAGTAGGGGAACCTCCAGACGTTGCCGAGGCCTACGGAGAAGCCCACCTGGGCCAGGATGTACTGCAATTTGCTGTTCCAGGCCGGCCGCTCCTCCTCCTCCTCCTCGCCATCGGAGCCACCTTCCTCCACGTCGCGCTCCTTGCCGTCGGCGTCATGGCCGCCAATGATCAACGAGCTCTTCTTGAAGGAATCGTCGCAGGGGTCCTCGTTGGAAAGCAGGTCCCGGGCCGACTCTGTGACATCGTCGTCAAGCTCTCTCTTGACGGCTTTGCTGTTTTTGGGCATTTGATAATGCAAACGAGGGCGAGGGCTGCCACGTGCTTAGTGTCGTTAGGTTACGGTAGCTCAATTGTCCCGCCTTCAACTTTTCAGTTTGTTTGAGTCCGTCTCGATTTCAGGAAAGGCGCTTAAAGAAGCTTAGTTTAGTTCGTCATTATCACCAGATCTGTGTAGCACAATGGAGAAATTCATCAGTAAAACACACAAACAATTGAAAAAAAAAAAAGCACAAGCAAAGTTTTCTCGAAACCACAAGAGAACCTCGGTGCACATACAATTTGCTGTACAAAGAAATTTTTGGAAGAAATATTGTGGCCAAAGATACTTAAACATTTCAAACATAGGGTAAACATACTGCGTTTTCGTTTTCGGGCTGGAATGAATGCATTTCCATTCATTCCAATGAGAAACATTGATATCGATAAAGATGTAATGCTGCCTTTACAGTTGCAACATGACGACAGCGATGATATTGTGGCAATTCTATTATCGCCGTTATCTTTCCATCCTTACTTTACAATAAATCCATGAACACATGACTTCATTAGAAATGAAGTTAAATAAGGAGTTTTGAAGTGCAGAGGTTAAATTCCCCCCGCCCCCACCCACAATTTTGTTTTTTTTTCACAGCCCTGTTTTGTTCAGCGGAGACGGCGGCACTTTAGGACAGTCTGCGTTGGTGCGGCTGGATGGATGGCTTGTGGAGCCGATGATGAGGAGAGAGGAACGTGTATTTGGAACTGTGAGTCGCCGCTTGGAATTGAAACGGATCTACACGGGACAGGAGAAGTGAACCAATGTCTTTTTTCATCAATGGACCACAGCTTCTTTGTTTACTTTCAAATTTAGCTTGTCGCAGGCGTGTGCACATTTTGAGCATGACGTCTCTGATCCACTGATAAAAGACACGTTCTCTCTTCTTTCATCTAGAACTGCTTCAACAACCAAGTGTGTAAGGGAAACGTGACTAAGATTGCACGACTGTCTGTGTTTTTGCTTTGTGTTGTGTTTATTATTTTATATTTTGTGAACTATTTTATAATAATTCATTTTATTTATAAGCGCCTTTCAAGACACCCAAGGACACTTTACAATAACAAAAAACTAAACAATATGGGTAAGCGCTATATAAATCATGATGCAATGTATTGTATCATTTGTCCAAGGGTTGTCTTTACCCCCCCCAACCCTTCCGCCCCACGACCACCACCACACCCACCCCGTCAAAATGCCTCTCAACTGACTACAAGCAACAATGAGGCCGTTTTAAAAACATGACAATGATCATCTTAAAGGCAATTTTTTTCTCTCACACTGTGCAGGTATAGCTAATAATTTGCCTGATGGCGTCTGATTGTTTGAGGATGGGGCGGGGGGCACCCAAGGGTGTGGACGACGCCACGCGCAGCATCAAGGCTTTTATGTTGAAATTCTTTCCTCCTTTGTGGAGCACAAAGATTTAGAACACAATAATTAGGCCGATTAATAGATTTACATAGTTCCAGATTAGCTGATCTTTTGTAGGAAGATACTGAGAGCAGCGGGGGAGGGAGAAATCTTGAAGGAACCACGCATGGTGATTTCACCGGGGCCTACGTATGACAAAATGAGACCGTAATCGCAGCATTTAAATAATTTCAATAAATACATAATATGAGTCAATAAAAGGCCACACGATTCGTTGCGAGGCTTGGTCCTACAATGTGCCTCTTTATTAGCCTGGTTGCCTTCGAGGCTTCCGCATGTGATATTTCATCATCCCATCCGCGGCGCGCGCACGTTGGCACCCCAGTCCATGCCCGGTCTACCTCACGTGCACGCGCACGCACACTGAGGATGCTCCGTGGCGGGAACTCACCTAATGAAGACGAAGAAAAAGGCCGAGAAGAAGCGGGGTCGTCTCAAGGGATGAAATTGTGCGAGCACATACACGGGGCGGACATTATCACTCGTTCGAAACGCGTCCAACGTCGTTATGCTGTACTGCGGTCGATGAGTCTGATGGACTGGTGCAGCTCTCAGTTGCTTTCACCTCGCTTGCCAGCCGGCCAGGGACACGACGCGGAAATTTAGGGGATGCATGCGCTCACTTCCAGCGTCATTAAATGATCACATCCCACTTTCTAATCCACAGTGTCGACTTACATAATTTAATAATTCTTTAAAATAGACATCAAAGCTATTTAAGTGCAATTTTGTGGCGCGTTTATCGTATTATAGGCACCTGTTTCTGCCGCATCCCCCTCTTTTCTCTTTACAGTGGTACGTTCCACTACTACTAGTTTGTCATTACCAAAAGGGGTTGGCGCTGAACGAGCAATGTGCCTCTTTTTGTAAACCGTCCAAGAAATATACGTTGAATGTACTCTTTAAACGTACCATACTAAAGATGGTTGCTTTCCTTCTTTTAAGTTTAACTGATGGCAAAGGCTTGACGTTCATACTAGAAGGGAAGGCTAAACATATATGCAGTAGTACAGGTGTGCCCAAATGTGGCCCTGGAAAGCCACTAATCCAGCATGTATTAGATGTCTCCCTCCTCCAACACGCCTGATTCAAATGTTGAGCTCATCAGCAAGCTCTGAGGAGCCTGATAATAATCCTGATCATTTGAATTGAATTTAATACAACTTTATTGTCAAATGTGCTGTATGTACAGTATGTGTAACATACAGCACAGATTACGTTTCTTCCCTCTCAACATAAAACAAGAGCAGTCCCTGCGGGTGTCCGCGCTGCCATCGAAAGAAAGTTAACAAAAATGACAAAATAATACAAAATAACACATGAAACACAGATTATCGTGCAATCTTAACTACATTCCTGCATACACTGTGTTGTGTGAAGCAGAAAGAGGAGCGAAACAAAGTGTCCTTTTCACCTTTAGAGCAAAGGCGTCATGCTGCAATGTGCACACGTCTGCGACAAGCTAAGCTTGAAAGCAACAAGAAGCTGTAGCATCCATTAATGAAAAAGAGAGATTATTTCTCTTCTCCTTTCCCATGTAAATCCGCTTCAATTCCAAGCCGCAGTTGTGTTGGGAGATGCAAACATCTAAAACAGGCTGGATGGGGCCTCGCGAGAATCTGACTTGCAATACAATACAGTGCATCCTGATTTATACAGCGCTTTCGCAACAGCCATGGCACTTTACAAAACAGTTAACACAAAATAAAATAATAAACACAACATAGACAGTCGTGCAACCTTAACTGCTTTTCCCTCATACGATTTGTTGTTTGAAGCAGTTCAACATGGAAGAGGAGAGAATCAAAAGTCTCCTTTCACCAGTGGAGCAGAGACCCCTCATGCTCAAAATGTGCATAAGTCTGCTACCCTGCAGAACTGTATATACTGTATATATTTTGTCTTTTTAACACTTACCTGTATGAAAAAAAATGACTAATTTGTTCAATTAGTATTACATCACTTCGATGAACCAAGCAGTTTTAGTGAATTAAGATGATTAAAGCTACATCATGGATTTTGATGATGTAAGAAGTTTGTTTAGTTGTGATTAAAGCAATACAAAAATTAGCTTGGAGTTAACCACCAGTCATACTGGCATACTTTCATGTCCAAAGTATTCCACTTCATTTTTTTCTGATAAATTACACACTTTTCTTTGGCTTATTAATGTATTTCGAAATGTCAATATTGTCATCTTCCTTCAAACATTTCAAAATGAAAGTGTATTCATTATTTGTTGAGAATGAGTCATGGTTTTCATGCTGCTCTTCCTCCAGGCAAAGTGATCTTTTTAGACTTCACACATGCTCAGTGCACTTTGTCTTATGATAAGCGTGGTGGCAAATAGGAATGAACTATTCTATTCCCCCTTAAGGCTAATGTACTTTTTATTTTATTTATTTATTTTTTTTGCACTTGCATCATAAGCTTGATGTGAGATTCCAAGACTATCTAGTGCTGACCTCTGCCAGGGCCACACCTGTTTCCAACATAAGCAGACAGTAAAATAACATATCAGATTTCTGAATAAAAAAACCTGGATGACTTGTAATGCCACAAATTGATTACAATCAAACCTCAACCCCCCCCCCCCCCTCCGTCTCATTTTAATAACTTGCTGTTTCATTTTCTTTTGCATGTCTGTTAACTCACCCCTCCCATCCTGATGTGTTGGAACCACACTGACTGACTGACTGACTAACCAATCTACTGATAGTCATCGAAACAAAACTCCTCACAGCTATCATGCGAAATATAACACAACTTTTAGCCTCACGGAAATCACGCTAACAGCCCGACTGACTAACTAATGTCACATAATTCCTCACAAATAATCATTATATCATGGTAGAAACATCATGCTAACAAGAACATCCCAAAAAAACCCAGAACTTCTTACAGAAAGTTTGTATTTATTAACTAACTAACGAACGTTTTTGTTTTTCCTTGCCCTCCTCCACTCACTCCCTCCTTTAAAAACATTATGGCGACTAATCAAACTAACTAGCACGGCAATAACCAAAAAGCCAATGACTAACTCATTTAGCAGCATTACATAATTCCTCGCAGAAATCGTGTTGAAGAATTAACAGACATAATTCCCAACAGAAATGATTGCAACTAACTGACTGACTCACTAAAACAAATTAGTATTTCGCAGCAATCATGCTAACTACCTGTGATCAAAACAACTCTTAGAATAAGCACTAACTAACTAACTAAGCCAAGTATTGTTCCCACATACATCCTCATTAAGGACCATTGGCACCGTGAACACGTCATTCAGATGTTGTTTATCTGGTGACTGCTGGTACAGAGCGTCACGAAACTGCTGTTTTGATTCAGCCATGACCACAAAACACATACAGAGGCGAGTGGCTTGTGGCATCTCGCTGGGGCGCCTCGTTGAATAGTTGATGGCGTGCTTGTGACTTTGGTAACATGAAGCCCATGGAAAGTTGAGGCGTGTTGTTTTACACTGCGCTTCACAGACACGCTACATCTCAGCTAATGGGAATCACCTGCCATGGAAGCAATGAATCAATGAATGAGTGAGTCAATCAGTCACTGCGAAACTGTAAAACATCTTTGAAAAGAGATTTACATCCCATAAAACAGTCATAAAGTCTCCACAGTAGCATGATCGCAAGTCCCCCCCCCCCCGCCCCCCCAGCATGTCCACACACATTTAGGAACTACATGATATACGTTCATTAATATGCACTGTCACAAAAGCAAATAATTGACCACAGGCTGACCAGACATGGCACATTTTGAAAAAACAGCATACGCCGGAATTTTTGTCACAACAAACATCTGCACAGCATCCTGTAATATTACTTTGATCCTCAGGAGGCTCCATTGAGCGCCTACAAAGTGTCAAACATCATACGTGTTTACTCACAACGTTTTTCTATTCAAAAAAAGCGACAACATCCTGCCCCTGCTGTCCCTAGCTTTGATGGAGTTGATTATTTAGAATATCATTGTGGCACAATAAACTTTGGAGTCGTGGGACATCTAGGCGTTCACTTTGAGCAGAATAAGTTATTTTCATGTCTTCTGGGAAGCCTGCGAACACAGCCCTTCTGCGATAAAGATCAAGAAAACACCAGTTCTATCTAGGTTTTTTTTAGAGCATATACAGGCAAATCAGCATTTAAAGTATATTTCATGATATGTTGCTGTATGTATAGTAAGTATTGCTGCTGTTAAAGTAGCAGTTGTCAGTAACATGAATGCTAATTTCCATTAGCCCATCAAGAACATTTCATGTCATTGAGCTACTGGACTTGCGATCGAAATGACGTAGTTGGAGGAACATTTTGTTGTTTAAATATACAATATTTAATCCTCTTTTTTTTCTTTGCAGCAGTTTTATAATTAACCTTTGAACGGAATGACAAACAGCTTTTAGCAAACAAGCTAACTGATATTAAGCATCAGGTACATTAATCAAGCCATCATAATGCATAGTTAAGAAACATCAGAGTGCTCCTACTGCAAGGCAGATCACAACAAAGGGTGCAATCATCATTACAACACTCATTTCTCTTTTGTGTAATCCATAGCAAAACAAATCATTTTATGTGCCTTTATGGCATATCAATTCATATCATATGTGCATTGCATTTGTGTGGACCGTGTTCCAAGTCCCTCCTTGAAATTGGGTTTGGTGTACACAAATGTTCAGATTGGAAATTATATTCAAATTGGAGGAAATTCCTATTCCTGGCAGTTAACCCATTAACTTATTAATTTATTTCACAATAAATCCATCACATCACCATCACTTCTGTCTTTTGTTCATCTCTTATCATCCGCACCTCACTTTGGGTTCTTAGGCTGCGGCTCAAAAAAATATATATACATACACAAACACCCACCCACACACACACACACTTCTACACATCGTTGGCACAAATGTTGACATCAGAACTGCTAGGTTAACGGCTACAGAAAATACTTAGGTAGTAAAACAGCTATTCAAACACCACTATTGACGGGTGTAGTCTGCTGTGCAAATGTGTGGCTCGTCGTTGTCTGGCCGCTGTCTGTAGGGCCTGCGCTCGGACAAAAGCTGCGTACACCTTGCCCAGTGAGAACTAATTGGAGCAGACAAGGCTTGCTGAGGGAGGCGTTTTTACTGATTCAACTTGCTCCACGGAGCTAAGCAAACATAAGCCATGATCGTTACTGAAGTTGTGCTGCGACGCGAGAGGATATTTAAAATACACTTGTGTTCACAGTAATGGCAGCGGTGTTTTAAAAGAAGTCTGTAAAGCTCAAAATCCTTCACATCGGTCTTCGTTGGAGTCCACCTGAAGCAAAATCTTCAAAGATTTTTCTTGTTGTACAAACGCACTTCCAATGAAGTTGGCACGTTGTGTTAAATATAAATGAAACCATAACAGTGATTACAGATACAGTTTTTATTGACGTTTAACACAAAGTCCCAACTTCATCAGAATTGGGTTTGTACTTTAAATGCAGATGATTATTCCGACCACTGACCATGAACAGGTGCAGACTGTTTGATGTCGTGGCTTGAAGAAAAAATGATATTCCTTTTGTTTTAGTTTCCATGAACATGTCGTTTCCCATCGTATGAAAGGCCAAGGAAGGAGACTGGGTTCCTTGTGGAGGGCCCCAGGGGGGAATGTGGACGGGAAAAGCGGTGTAGGCCCGTTGGAATCTCCTCAAAGTCAAAGTCAGCATGAGTGCAGCGCATTCACTGCGGGAGAGGGGAACAAGGGAAAGGGTCTGCATTGTTCACAGTCCCATTTTTGTTTTGTTGTTGTTGTTGTCTTGTGATTCTCACCTACAGAAGCTGACCCGCATCCGGCCCACCACAATGACCACACAAGCTCACCATTCACCATTGCAGAAGGACAAAAGGCCATAACAAATTGTCAAAAGCTTGGTTTCATGATGTTAGTTAATTAGTTGTAGTAGTTTTGTTTACAGTAATGTTTTTATATGATTTCAATCAATGCAAAAAATAGGACATTTTAGCCCGTTTTTACACTAAAACACCTCAAAAGGGACTAAATAGACTAAAATGCTTTTTGAGAGTTACAATTTGTAAATCCAAGTATTAGTGAAATTCAAAGCGGTGTTTCCCAATGTTTTTAGCCAAGCCACATATTCGGCAATGGAAAAAAAAAATGTCACAAAAAGTGGATACTGTCCCAAGCCATGTACCGTCTGCCATCTAGTGGAAGAGGTTTAATTGTTATGCCTATCGTCATGCGTCAGTGGCATGGAAGATGCTCACAGATCTAGATATTAGGATGAGGGATACAAACAAATACATGTATATTGATATAGATGTAGATACAAACACATTTCCCATTCTACCTGACGATAAAAAAGAAATTAATTTCCTATTGTGTGCGTGTGTGTTTGTCTTTTGTGACTAATTTATCATCTACTGCTCCATAAACTCTTCAGTTACTAAGTTAAGAGATGTTTAGTTAGATTGTTGGAAAACTATATAGTAGTTAACTTATTCAAATCTTTTTTTTGTGAGGTCACGGGTGGAATTCATGAAGCTCCAATTGCTTTTCACGTCAATTGTCCTTTATAATTTTCCGTAGCGGCCGCTGTTGCTTTGGTAACAAGAACTCGTGGAAGTGGACCAAACTTTTTGTTTACGAAGGTAAAATTTCACATGCCCAATGTTCCAGTTTAGCATATACTCCCGGGTGTGGCGCGATTTTTAATATGATTTTTAATGTGTTTTTGGCAACTCGGGTTAGTCAGGTTACTAACTAGTCAGGTTAAAAGAAGTACCGTCACAATATGTCGGAGGTGCTCCTCACCTCCTCCGACACGGAGGAGGAAGACGCCGATGAAGAGTATGAAGAGGAGGTTGGTGTTCATTTAAGTATTTTGAACCACGTTTATTTGTTCACTCGAAAAGGTTGTGAAGGCAATTGTTTCGTGGGGGTGCTAGCATAATGGAAAATACAAATTGAGGCAAAAGTAGGTTTGCTACACGTTTGAACTGAATGAATGTTCAAACGATGAATGAAGAATGGAAGGAAGGAAACATGAATGTTATAAAGAAGGGATGATGGAGGGAAATGAGAAGAAGAGAGGACAAAAAGAAACAAGGACGAAAACGAGGATGTATGACCATAGGTACTGCAGGAACGAGGGAAGAAAGTTCGTCAGTAAGGAAAGCATAATGTCGAGTAGCATTGAAGGAGGGATACAAGGATGGTATGAAAGTAAAGAAATAAGGATGTAAGGAAGGGAGATCGAAAGTACCATGTAGGAAGAAAGGAGAGTAGTGAGTTCAACCTGTTTCATGTGTTGAGTTGTATGGATCTAGCCCAAATAAACAATGCTTTGTTTTGATTGACACCACTTGGCAGGTGTTTCTAATATTTTGAACCCCTCTTGTTGCCAATGAGGTCACCAAAACAACATATTGTGCATATATTGAGGCTTTTTCAATAATCTTAACATCCATTTTGTACCTTCAGGCCTCTGAAGAGATCCCGGCATCACTGCTCAGCTACTTTGAGGCCTCCAGAAGGCGAGCGGCCGCTTGTGAGAAGCTGATCCTGGAGGACCTTGAATGTATGATTTGTACTTAGTTTTCTGTAACTGACACATGCACACTGACAAACAAAACAAAAGAAACCCTAATCGATTGCTAAGCTTCTTTATCTCCAATGATAATACATGAGTATTTGTGTGTTCTCAGATCTGACTGCATCACAATGTAATGAACGACCGGCACGGGCAAATTTTGCTATGGTCGCCAAGGACACAAAGACAATAGATGACACGGTAACTGTCTTTAATTTCATGACCGAGATATAGTTGGCTTAAGTTGACAAGTACACATGTTGAGAATTTTAACTTGTGACTTATTTGAACAGGTTATCACACCTCGTGGTGTTACTCATGTATCAGTTTACGTTGCTTACACTTTGCAGCCCACAGTTTATGTAAAGATATCTGAACTCGTATTTCCCAACCTTCATCACGGCGCATATTTTACAATAGGAAACTCCAACAGAAGACAACAATATGTAAAAGTAAGTTATACAATGTAAACTGAAATAACAATGAGCTCATCTAAATTTACTCACAAATGTACTTACTCAGCTTAAACACAAAGCTAATGCATTGATATTGAATTATTATGCTTGTCAGTAGATGTCGCTGGTATAAATAGATGCACACAAAATAAATGATTATCCCTCAAAACCATCACTGTGCACAGTAGAAAAAACAACCCAGACTACAAAATATGTACTGAAGAAACTGGAGTTCATTCATGAATATTCATGAATAGATTTTCTTCTTGTGTATAGTACATCTGTATGTTTGCCCTTGGTGCAGGCGGACACGTCTGATGAACAAATTGAAGACAACAGCGTTTCCTCTGGCAGTTATGCAGATGAGCAAGAGTTTTCAACGGTGCCCCGCTACCGCCACGGTAAATGGCTTCAGGACTGTCACGGGTCACAAGGCGGCGCCATAGTCCAAGCGGGTTGTCTTTTAATCACATCCTTTTTTTTTTTTTTTTTTTTAGACGTGGTTGGGAGTGAACTGCAGCTGGACATGGAGCGCAGGAGACGAGAGGAGCAAGATTTTGAGAAGGAGTTGCAGAGAATGATGGCGGCGGGAAAGGTCAGTAAAAGAAAGTCTGAGGTAAAACCAGACGCAAAATATTGTGTTTTTCTTTCGCAGCTGCGTCAGAAGGAGGCTGATATGACAGAAGTAAAGGCTCGGGAGGAGCTTGAGCGGGAGTTCCGGCTTCAACAGGTTGATCTCGTCAATAATATCTATGAAGCCAATAATTGAAAACATTATTTCAATATTTGGGTATCAAATTTTGCAAGAGAATGTGCAATGTATCGATCCGACAGGAGCTACTCAATGACATGAAGAGACAAGTGGAGGAGGAGGTGAAAAAGAGGGACGAGGAGCAAAGGCGCTTGGCGCGACGACAGAAAGAAGAGGAAGAGAAGAGGAAAAGGGGACACGATGAAGATAGGTGGAAAATGGTCCAGGGGAAATCGAAGGAGGAGGAGGAGGAAAAGAACGAGAAGAGCAAAGAGGCAAATAGGAAGCAAAGAGTGGAAGAGGAGGAGAGGAGGAAGAAAGCGGAAGAAGTCAAGAGGAGGAAAGAAACCGAAAGTAAACTGGATGTGGAAATGACGAGGAGCACGGAGGAAGACGACAAGAGGAGGAAGCACGTGAGGGAAGAACAAGAAATGAAGGTGAAAAGGGAGGAAGTGGAAGCTCGCAGGAAACAGACAGAGGAAGAGGAAAAGAGGAGGACCAATGAAGACGACGAGGGGCACAAACAGCTGCAGGAAGAACCGACGACGAACAAGGAAGAAGAAGAGAGACGGAAAAAAGCAGAAAGGAAGCTGAAGGAAGAAAAGGAAATGGAAGAGGACAAGAGGAAACTGGCAGACAGGAGGGGAAAAGTGGAAAAAAGGAGGAAGGAGCGGGAAGAGGAGATAGCAAACTGGGGGGAAGGGGAAAAGAGCAAACAGGAGGCAGAGGTGATGCAAATGCAAGAGGAGGTGATGGGAAAGAAGGAGGGTGAAAAAGGGACGAACAAAAAGGCAGTCGGCAAACGACAGGAGGAGGAGGGAAAGGTGAGGAGATTTGTGGAGAAAGAGGAGACAAAGGGGAGAGCAATTGAGGATGACGAAAAGAAAACGAGAGGTGAGCCCATGAAAGAAAGGAGCCAGGAAAAGGAAAAGAGGAACAAAGAAGCTGGAAGAAAGAAGGAAGAGAAAGCAAAGGGGAAGAAAGAGGAGGAAGGAAATGAGAGGAGCCAGCAAACGGAAGAAGAAGCGAGCAGTCAGATGAAGGATGCGGAAGTGGAAATGAGGAGAAAGCGGGAGGAAATGGAAAAGAGGATAGCGGAGGAAGTGAAAAAAGATTTCGAGCAAGAGTGTGAGAAAAAGGGAGAGAGGAGGAGAATAGAAGAGGAAGAGGAGAGTGACAGGATGGGGCGAGGAGAAGAGAGAATGGATAAGATGGAGGCTGGGGGCACCGAGTGTGAAGAAAGGAGGAAAAAGATCGAGGAGGTAGATGTGAAGAAAAAGAGCAACGTCGAGGCAGAGACAAAGTGGAAAGAAGACGAGGAGACGAGAACCGGCGAGGAAGAAGGCAGGGCGAGGGCCAACGAGGATTATGACCGACGGAGCTGCGAGAAAGAAAACCAGAGGACTGAGGAAGTTGAAAAGAGGAAGCAAAATGAGGAAGGAGGGAGAAGTGAGGAGCTACAACGACAATGTGCAGAGGAAGAGGAGAGGAGGAAGAGTGATGACACAAGCATGAGGAAAGTGAAAGAGAAAATGGAGGTGAAGGAGAGGATGGGCCCGGATGAAAAACTACTGGAGGAGGAGAAAAGTGAGGAGCAAAGGATGAAGCAGAAGGAGGAGAAGATGACCGGGAGGAGGGACGAAGAGGAGAGAAGAAACACCAAAAAGAGCGACGAGAGCGCAGACGAGGAGAACAAAGAACTTTGGACTAAAAACCAACAGCAAAGAGATGCGAGCGATCCGAACATTCGTCGGAGCGTCGCTGAGAATATCCACGACAACATTCACCGCAACTCCTCATGCCAATCCCGCCTCTCCCGGCTGATGGATCAGAGGAGACTTTCTTGGATGAAAGTACGCGTCCCCTGGTCGGAAATGGAAAACAGGAGCAGGCGCACCAGTTCTTTCGCATCCAGGAGAGAATCCAGGAGGTCCGGCCAGGACCGCGACCTTCCTCCGCTTTGTCCCAAGGCGCTGCTCCGGGCTGCAGGCAGGGACTCCCTGCAGGAGGTATGCCACTTGAAGTCCTTTTTCCACCAAGACCAACACTTCAATTTGTGCTATTGCGTACATATAGCCATAGAGAAAAAAAGAAAAGCAGAATTTTTTTTTCCGCAGTTAATTTTTCCACGTCGTCCCACCAATTCTGTGTCGTTGCCTTTCAACACAAGACGGTAAACTTTAAGAGCGCCTCTCAAGGAATCCGAGGATACTTCTAATAGTATGGAAATAGGGAAAATGCCTGAAATGGTGATTCCGTTTTATGTCTTCCAGGTAACCATCTTGGTTCTGGAGGACTTGGCAGGTTGCAGTTTATGCACACTGGCTCAGTGTACGCGACTCCAGTCTCTGACGATGAGAAGATGCGGGCTGAAGGCCTTGGAAGGAATCAGCCGGTTAGCGGATCTGTGCTACGTCGACGTGCCGGTGAGCGTTCGGTTGGCCATCTTGAAATGTCAAAGCAAAGATGTCAGTTTGATTTATTATTATTATAATATTTTTTTGGGTGGCAGGAAAACGAGATCTCGAGATTGGACTGTGAGGATATGACGGGCCTGAGAGTTCTTAAAATGAGCTGCAACAAACTGACGTCCATTCACGGTTTAAACGGCGCAGAGAACCTGCGCATTCTAGAACTTTCGCACAACTCCATTGCACGCATTGGTAATCACTGCTTTTGCTGAGAGCAATTTTACAATGAAAATAGTTTGCATAAAACCTTTGTCAATTGGTCCTTTATATCAATTCACACCCAAATTTAAACGATTTTGCAACGACCCCCTTTTCACTGCCCTAGAAACTTCAAGCAGTTATTTCTATGCCTTCATCTCATCACCAACAAACAAACGACAGTCTGGATGAGCGCTATTTAAAACTTTTAACGGTCACATTTTGATCAGGTTCAAACACAATTCGTTTTTTTATGGCTTACAAAAGGTTTTGATGAGCAATGCCTCTAATTCTCCATGAGGGGGCAGCATTACCTGAGTATGCCTGTGCTTTGCTCACCTTGAGAAAATGACGTAATTTGAGTAATCACTTTTAGACCCTTAAATGTGCACCTGTGGTTGTCAGAAGGAAAAATACAGACGGTTTGCAATACCACTATGCTTAGCCTGATATTTTTATTTTTTTGTATTTTAACCCCTGAAAAGCCAAGATTTTTCTCTTTTTTAATTGGAAGAAAAACAGACAAAACAATCTCTTCTAATTTCTACAGATTACATATAAAAGAGTATTAATGTGAGGTTCTAAGAATCCCAACACACCCTCAAAACGGTGTGGCAAAAAAAAAAAATATTCCCGTTGGAAATATGTTTTCAATCCCATATTTATTTTCAATGAATTTAGACCACTCTCTGTCAATGGTTAATTTTACATTAGAGCAACAGATGCCGCTACTTACTCTCATTCAAAGCATGCAGCAAAATTACACCCCTGTTAACATTTTCGCGAATGAAATTATAATTGAGTGTTACGATTGTTGTCCTTCTCATCTTCTAGCTGGTCTCGACTCTTTGAGGAGACTACAGCGCTTGTCTCTGGACCACAACCGGCTCGTGAGTACAAAAGGGCTGAAGGACGTCTGCACCCTGCTGCACCTCGACTGCTCCTACAACCACCTGGCTAGTGTGGAGGGTCTGGAAAGCAACGTTCTGCTCCGCACGTTGGACCTGACCTCCAACAGCCTCAGCGAGGTCATATACATTGTATTACATACGGTAATATTACGGTTTGAAAATTAAAAATAATTCCTATTTTTACATAAAATTTTGACAATTATTCATATTAAATGTACTTTAGCATTTTTTACACATTGTGAAAGCAGAATTTGAAAATACTGTGAAGCACAAACACATTTATTACAATTTAAAAATAAATACAATACAATACAATACATGCTGATTTATACAGCGCTTTTACAACAGCGGCAGCTGTAACAAAGCGCTTAACAAAACAGTTAAGATCAAGGAAAATAATAAACACAACACATAACATAAAACACGGACAGTCGTGCAGTCCTAACCACTCTTTCGTCACACGCTTTGTTGTTTGAAGCATTTAGAGATGAAAGAGGAGAGAATCAAAGTGTCCGTTAACCAGTGGATCAGAGACGTCATGCTCAAAATGTGCACACGTCGGCTACAAGCTAAGTTTCAAAGTCAACAAGAAGCTGTAGCATCCATTGACGAAAAAAGAGATTGGTTCACTTCTCCTGTCCCATGGAAATCCATTTCAATTCCAAGCGGCGACTCACGGTTTCAAATACGCATCGGCGCACTGCGCCAACGCTCCTCTCTCCTCATCCTCAACTTCAGGAGCCATCCATCCAGCCGCACCAACGGCAACTGTCCAACAGCACCGACACAGCCACTGAACAAAACGGGGTTGTGAAAAATGCTGCCCATTACAGACGCAAAAAAACACAAGCACCCCATGTCTGTCCAGCACCGACAGTCAATGACGCTGACATTCCTCCCAATCAAAATCTGTGCTGGTACAGGCGTGCTGCCGAGAAGGCGCAACCACCAAGCACAGATACTTCTCCTTTGAGAATCCATATCGGTCCATATCAGGTCCACATGATGAAACAACAAAACAAAAGACAAAAACACCCAAAAAGAACAAAAAAGCAAGGCTCTTGAAGAGCACTTGCCGAAGGCTGCCTACTCGGGTGCCATCTTGGGGGGGAAAAAAAAAATCAAGGTAAATTTGTCAGTGGCACACAATGACTTTCAACTATGAGAAAACAAGTTGAAAAAGCCACCTACATAATTTTTTAAATACGACAATTTCCTATTGTACGAATTAAAATAAATTAATGTGTAAAAACCATTCAAAATGGATGATTTTTTTTGCTTATTGCAATTTAAAAATGAATAAATTAGTTCAAATAAACATTTTGTCAATATTTACTTAATGAGGCTTTGTATAGAGAAGAAACAGTCAAATAATTTGTTTATGATGTCATTTTACAATGACGCAGCATTTGAAAAAGTATCAAAATCAAACTTTCAAAACAATAACTGGGCAGTAGTGTAATTCCAAGCCAAACACAAGAACATATTAGTAGTCTAATCACTTCATAAAACGCTGCTTTTCTGTCCGGCCGGACCATCTGACATTGATGGATGGACCCCACTTAGCAGCAGCCCGCTAACATTGTTGTAACCCCCCGAGGGTGCTTGTCGTTAAGTGACAACTGGGATGTGTTTCTCCACTCCAGCCGCCCGCTCTGCAAGACCACGTCCTCCTCGGGGAGCTGCACATGGATGACAACAGCCTGGCCTCCCTGCGCCACCTTTTCAGTGCCTCGTGGTTGCCGCAGTTGCACACGCTTACGCTGGCGCACAACAGGTAATCCAGACCGTGATGGAGAATAATCTAAACATTTTCACTTACGGGCCGTAGCGTTAGTTATGCACTCAATTGAGAACTGAAACAAAAATACTACCATTGCAAACCTAAAAATGCAATTTTTTATTTATGAATTGAACAATATGAAGGATTTGTATCATGGCATTTTAAAAAGTTTTGTGAAATGCTTTAATATTTTCGGTTGTTTTTTTTTCTGCTTTTTTTTCCCTAAATCACCTGAAACAGGAAACATCTACCGACTGGTGTTTTTGCATTTATTATGCAAATTATTGTTATTAAAATGATTTTTTAAAATAATAAATAAATTATAGTTGACTTCTGTTCATTTTTTTTCCCTGGGAAGAAATTAAAAAGCCATAATATTTTGTGATAGGTATCCTTCCATCTATTTGTAGTGGATATAAATCTCCATTTATCAACTGTGATATGTAAACACGTTTGATGCATGTATACAGTATCTGGATATGTGTATATACAGCAATGTTATACATCCTTACGTGTCTAAAGCTTGAAAATGTCTTGAAGTATTTGAATCACACCGAGAGCCGTTTCTAATATTCTGACTCTCTCACAAAGCGTGATGTAGTACACTGTAAACTCCAAGCGCAATAATAAACATGGAATGAATAGCTCTTGACTGACAGAGTCAATCAAAAGTGAAAACAGAGGTTAGGAGGTTTGCGCCTCATGAGATTGTGTACTTAATTGTTCTTAAAATGTGCTTCTTTGTGCGTTCAAGGCTCACGCACCTGCCTGACATGTCTGTTGCTGTATCGTTAGCGAACCTGGACCTGCGTTTCAACTGTCTGTCAGGTAATTAAGCTTTAAATTGCAAACATCAAAACCAATACTTCCCGCCTAATGAGCAAAAATTGTCTCCTAAGATGTGCAGGACGTGTGTCGCAGCCTGGAAGGTTGCTGTTCCTTGGATGAGGTACACCTTGCTGGGAATCCTCTCCAGCGGGAGAGCAGCTGGAGGTGAGAAGACTGCGAAAAAAATTTGACGCGCAATGAAAAATCTCCTGCGGACTGCTCAGGGTGATTTGTCAAAGTAGCACATTCCTGGAATTTCTTAGAATTTTTGGGATCAATGAAGTATCGAGCGACATTCCAGCTGGAAGTCCAGAGCTTGCCGCCACCGATGTTCTGTGGAACATGCTGTGACTTTCCTTATCCCCCACCCCCAATCATTCCAGTCTCTCAAATAACCTCAACATTCCTTCATTCGCATGTACTTTCCGGCATTAGTGCTGTACTTATGCGCAGACACCAATGGAGCTCGGGAAAAAAATTGTATTGTGTAAATGCAGAACAACAATTTCCATATTAAACTCATCCTTCCGTAGTTCTGTGCTTATTCAATTATTAATAAAACCATTTTCACTTCCAAATATTCACCATATTCTGTCTACTAAGATCTTTTTCACATTCTTCAAATTCCCACTGTTTTTAGTATCCCACATTTCCCGAGACAAAATTCCCAAATCAATGTAGAATTTCTGTTAATCCTTCCACATGTCTAATCCAATGAAAACCATTCCAACTTCAAAATGCTCATCTTGTGAGCTATTTTTCACATTTTAAAGATTTCTATTTGTATAATTTTTATGTTACATTTAGTTGACATTTTTCCTCCTCATTCCACATTTCTCCACCATTTTCAAGGATTACAACTTCAAAATGTTCAACTCATTCAGGTTAGATTCGGGTGACTATTTTGCCATATTTTACTGACGGTTAGCATACCAGCACATGCGCAGTTACCATTAGAAATAGTACATGGATACAAGACGTTAAATCTCCCTTTATCGCACTAATTTGAACTATTTTCATTATATTAGGACTATAATTCAGTATTTTTAAATTTCACAACCCTCACATTGTACATTTTACATCGCTTAATACTTTGCCGTTTCAGTTCGAAGTCACCTCTGCACCATTGAAGGGAAATTAATTACTGCAGGAATTGCCTTCTCAAAATTTCTATGAGTTTATGTGGTAAATATGCACAGAAGGCTTCTCTGGGACTGTCTTGGTGACCAAAAAAGGATTCACAAACCATTCTGTAATGGCAGCAGGTCCAAAAGAAGTTAGAGTAAACTTGGACTACCTTCCAAAAAAGCCATTAATGCTTGGCCTAGGTGTAATTGCGTTACAGATTTGTTTTTTTTTCTTGTCTCTAAGAGCAAACTCGAGGAGCTACACACAAGCGGTACAACTTTGCTCAAGGATTCCGACTCCTTAGTGTCTCAAAGGCGACATATTATGCAATGTTTTCCACTGATTAAAACATTTCCCTGGTGTCTCAATAAAACGTCACTGACATTTTTCCGTCAAAATCAACACCAGATTAAAGAATTACGGAACACTTAACATTAATTATATCACAGTCCCATTGCTTCAGTCTCATACAATTGCCAAGTACAGCTTTTGTTACCATGGTACCTGGTTCCTTACTGTTGCCAAATTGAAAACTATGGACCTTATTTACTAAGATCCCAAATAGTCGGTGCTAAATAACTTTTTCTTGCTAATAGATTACAGATTGCTTGAGTGTTTGATGCACTTCAGATTCCGTAGCTCTGATGGTTTTCACCTTGGAACACCGCAAGCGCAACATGAGGTTTGCAAGAGTCAGTGGAAGAAGCAAACAAACTTATTTCTGAGTTACAGAAAAGAAATTGATCGCTCCTATAAGTTTGGCGGAGCCAGTAGCTGCATAGAAGCCATGTTTTATTTGATTTAACTTTCCGCGTGTGGAAAATCGATGTACTCTATGTGCCCATCCTGTGTAATATTACATTTAAAATTTGGGATCGCACACCTGGAAAATCGCTGCGGGAGAAGCCAGAGCCACTTGTCTTTGTTGTACTGAAATGATCCATACACCCAGAAATGCAGATTTGAATGGAGTTTTGTCAGGTGATCTGGCATGACTCCTTCTTGTGACTGGGGCCTAGTATTGTATTGTAAGTCATTAGATCATTCAGAAGCCTCAAAATTGCATTGCTGAGTGGCAAATAAGTTGTTCTTCTTTTTCTAAAATGTTTACCCAAGCAGAAACGTTCTCCCCGCCTCCTCTCATTTTACCTGCACAACGCTGGCAATGCTTTGCCTGCCCCTTTGACCTGCCTTTCAGCCTCAATTGTTTAAAAAGAGGCGGCCCCGTAGTCCAATGGTTAGCGCGTCGGCTTCACAGTGCAGAGGTACCGGGTTCGATTCCAGCTCCGGCCTCCCTGTGTGGAGTTTGCATGTTCTCCCCGGGCCTGCGTGGGTTTTCTCCGGGTGCTCCGGTTTCCTCCCACGTTCCAAAAACATGCGTGGCAGGCTGATTGAACACTCCAAATTGTCCCTAGGTGTGAGTGTGAGCGTGAATGGTTGTTTGTCTCTGTGTGCCCTGTGATTGGCTGGCAACCGATTCAGGGTGTTCCCCGCCTACTGCCCGAAGACGGCTGGGATAGGCTCCAGCACCCCCCGCGACCCTAGTGATGATCAAGCGATTCGGAAAATGGATGGATGGATGTTTAAAAAGAAACACATCAACTGTCACAATTTATCTCTTACATTGATTGGCACATACACATTCTGTACATACAGCTGACACAGTTTTAGGCAATATTAAAATACTTACATTTTTTGTGACTTTTTTACTACCTACGCTTCATTGTTCAAACAATTAAAAAGTTGATTTTTCTCTAAAATATGGAAAACTAAAAAGCTAGCTTTTCCCCCTTGCGATGAACTGAAAGTGACCTCCTCCGATGCCTAAAAGTGGAATTTACACTTTGTATTTCCACTCGCCTGTCTTTCATCCAGAGCCAGCGAAAACAGTGACAAGCATTGGGAATCTCATCACCGCAGAGGAAAACACTGATCCCGATAAATTTAGCTTCCACCTTAAGAGCCGGCTTTTCTGGAGGAAAGTCCTTGCTGTGTGAAATATGGTAAGAGGGAGGATGTGGATGATATTCAGTAGTGTGCGAAAGTCTCAGATGTGTTGTTTTGACAATGCTACGCTAACTCGGCAGGCCAACAACTCAGGAAAGCGCAGACCGCCTGGGAAATGAAAGAAAAAAAAGTATCTTGTTTTTTATTTGTCATCCGTTTCTAGCGAGCAAGCTATTCCCTGGTTCATGGAGAATGGCAAACAGATGGGCGCTACCATTATTATTTGTTATATAGTCATAACATAATCACGTGCAATGTAACATTATGATTATTGTAGGCAAAACATTGCGATATATCACAAGTTACAAACCCAAATTTGTGACAGCGGTTACTACAGTGGACGGCTTATCATGTTATCAGGTTACAGGGTGCATGAAAGGGTTAAAACCGAATAACCTGCAAAGTTCAGTGGAATTTTTATCTCATTTTTGAAATCCTTCATTTATCCTGTGTCCCCAAAAACTTGACATATTTTGTTAGATGTCAAGATATTTGCAGGCGCTCTGCCCCCCCCGCCCCCCACATATTTGCTGTATTGTGATATCAGCAATTTTAGTGATGGTAAGACATTGCCATTTTATTGTACTCACGAGTTACTATGTGCTTGCTACACTAGTCTGCCCTCACCAAAAATGAAATGGTTCCTCTTGACTTGTCCTCATAAATGTCAGTTCAACAAATTGTTTCTTCATCCAAATCAAATATTGCACGGTAATCCTTTTTTTTCATTGTTATGTTTTTTTTTTATCCAGATCCTAACCACAAATTTCCCTTGACGAAAGGAAATCCCTTTTTAAATTTGTCCAATGTTGTTTTTTTTTTTCAATGTCGAAATGACAAGAAATAATGAGGATGAGATTTTTCGCAGGGAGTCGCGCACTCCCCACCTCAGTGTGCTCATATGAGGTCGGACAGGGTTTTATTTATTTAGATTTGGTACTACGTTTGAAGAGTGCCAGACATCATGCCCGCAGGCGTGCAACAGAATCCCCATCTGTGTCAGCGAGACAAAAACACCGTCAGACTGTGGCGGACGACATCAAGCTGTCAATCAACATCACCGAGGAAGTTCTGGGAAATAAAAGTCCTGTGTTTAATGTTGTTGAACTAAAAGCAGCCTTTCCCCAAAAATGTTAAGACCGCCTTTGAGGTGCACCGCCTATCCCCTGCACACATCCTTAAAAAAAAAAGCCTATTTGTAGGCATCATGTTTAATCACGGGAACATTTAATGCAAAAAAAACATAAAAATAAATTGCCTGACCACCCACAAGTCCCAACTTAGAAAATGACTTATTTCTCGTTTTAATTTAATATTGTAGAACATAAATCTGCTCTCTCCGAACGTCTTTAAGCCATGCACCACCTTCAATATCCCGCCAATGTTGGTGTACACCCTGAGAGGATCAATTTTCTGATCTGGAGTACCCAGAGAAAAGCCACACAGGCACGTGGAGAACATGCAAGCTCCACACAGGAATCAAATGTGCTAAACAGTTGACCACCGTGTCACCCCCATTTTGTTCACTGATGTTTAAAACCTGTCTGTTTTTTTTGTTTTTTGGTTGAACGCAAGGAATAATCCTTGAAAATTTGAAGAAAGTTGACAGAATTGATTTGGGCACACTTTTGAAGATTTAAAGATCATAACTGAGTAGCCCGGTGGAGAGTGGTTAGTGCATTGACCTCACGTTGTAGAGGTACTGGGTTCGGTTGCACCTCCGGCTTTCCTGTGTGGAGTTTGCATGTTCTCCCGTGCCTGCGTGGGTTTTCTCCGGGTATACCGTTTTCCTCCCACGTTCCAAAAACATGCATGGCAGGCTGATTGAACACTCCAAATTGTCCCAAGGTGTGAGTGTTAGGGTGGATGGTTGATCATCTCTGTGTGCCCTGCGACTGGCTAGCAAGCGGTTCAGGGTGTGCCCCATTGTAAAGCGCTTTGTTACAGCTGACGCTGTTGTGAAAGTGCTATATAAATCAGCATGTATTGTATTGTATTGTATTGTATCTACTCCCCAAAGATGGCCGAGATAGGCCCCAGCATGCCCTTGTGAGGAAAAAGCGGTTCGGAAAATGGATGGATGGATGGGGGCGGGGGTCCTAACTGATCTAGTTGCTGTTTTATAAATAGATCAAGTTTTCTGAAAGGTTCATCTTTGGTGAACGTGGGACTGAAATATCCACACACACAAAAAAAGGCCCTGAACCGATTTCATGTTTGGCAGCCTGTCGCATGTTGCTCTGAGATTTCCATTTTGAACATCTATGTTGTTCATCGTGTTTAAAAAAAAAAACAACAGTCTTGTTGCCCAAGGGTGTTTAAAAAAAAAAAAAAACTTTTATTATTATTGACGTTCCCCAGCGTCCCGCAGATTTTCCAGCCCCGCGTATTCCCACATTTGGATGGCTCGGAAACGTCTGTTTCTCTGGCAGATAGTTAGGATTCTTCTGCTCGGACATCCTTAGCCTCAGGCCGCCATTTCAACACCCCTCACTCACAGACTCTGCCACTCAGCAGGTCGCTTACCCTCATAAGACCCTGGTACTTAACTAACAACACTTGTTAGGCTTTTTTTTTTTTTTTTTTTTTTTACAAATGCAGAATTACTAGATGACCATTATCGAGAAAACATATACCAAAAGGACTCTAAGAGTATCGGACATGTTACCAAATTGAATTACTTGAAACTGTCTTGACTTCTATCTTACAGCCAAGTTTCCTCTTGTTGTCAGATGCACTCTACAGGCAGAGGTTTCCAGTCTGAGGACAATCGATGGGACGGATGCAGACATCCTCCGGACGGACTCGGCTGTTGCTAGGCACATTGACTCTGGCTCGGGTGTTCTCAGCTTGATCCGGACACAACTTCATCAGATGAGCGATTTACAGCGGCAGCACACAGAGCAGCTCAGGTAAGTAATTTGGATGTCAATGCATGTGCCTGAAAAGACACAGTAAAGGCGCTGTTTTAGTTCGAAGAGGTCTTTCAATGATTACCTCCTTGATATTGTGTCCACTTGTTTCCAGATTTGAAGTTCGAAGTAATAGTATACTAGACGGATGGACGACACTCAGTTGGGAAACTTTTTAGTTTTTGGGATTGTGTGTGGGTGGGAAGCATTGCAGCAATATTTTGATGACTCGTTGTAAAGTGGGAAACAAATGCTTACATTTTAAGTACCTAATTTTCAGAAGGGGAAAGACAACAACGTCAAGAATGGAGCCATTCGTCAGTTTTGTCTTCATCAGCCAGGTTTTTCTCCAACTTTCCCTTTTTTGGATACTGTAGATGTCATGAAAGAATCATAGATGCTTCCCCCTTAATATATCAATAATAATCACTGCATATTTTAATGACAGTAAAATGTCGCTACAATGTTCTATCCTGAGTTAACTGAGATTCTAGCCTTTACGTCCTGGTAGTTTGCCGTCCCTTGTTGCCATGGAGTACAAAATTTGGAAGCCTTTTTTTGCAATTATTGGTGCTCAGAAACCTTTAAGTGATCTTTTTGTAGCATGTTTTACCAGGTAATCAAGCGGCGCAGCAAGCGACAAAAAAAACTGGGTGGTGCAAAAGACGCCATATCTTTTTAGTCTCGTCTTAAGTGACCCTCGAGCCGGCCAGGAATGCGGAGCTACCTTCTTGTTATGTCTGATGCACAGGGTGTAGCGAGCCTTAAGACAACGTTCATCTATTTTCACAAGGCCTTCCACGTCGCCGGCCCGCGGTGCTTCGCGGACCACCAAGGCTTCCAAAAACGGCGGTCAACTTTCCACTCGTCTCAGTGACCCATCCAAATTACGAAGCACAAAAGATGAAAAGTGGCATTGACGACTCCCAAAGGTCACAGTGAGGACTGCGATGGCTTGAGGGAGCGCCGGTAGCGTGGCTCACCCCTCACAGCCTGCCCTCTACCCCCCCTCTGGCCATTGGACAATGTGCCAGTTTGTGGTCTTTGCAGGGAACAGCGCCGCCATTTAACCCCTGGCCCGACCCCGTGTCACTGCAAGGCTTAGACGAGCTTGAGCGCATTGACCACACGCCCGTGTAGTAAAGGTGGAGGAACCATGGGGTCCGGCGGGGGTACAGTTTCACAACTTTTCCCTACAGGAAGCAGGATGAAAGAGCGCTTGTAGACAATATCACTTTTACTTTTAAAAGTCAGTGAACATAAGACTGCCGCAAAGTGGTCCAATATGTTGGACGGATACTAAAAAAAATACAGTGAAGACGTGTACAACTAGAAGGCGGAAGGTTCACAAAGAGGCTGTTGTCGTGAAAAATAGATTCTCTGGAATTTACCCCAAATGACTGCTTAAAGACAAAATAGCAGACTTCCTGTTGAATTCTTTTGAATCTGTCCTGTTATATGACAGACGTGTCCATCAAATTTTGCGTTTCTCTGTGTACTGGTGTCAGCAGCGTTTTTAAAAAATTGACAAAAAACCCTCATGGTCCAACTGAAATGGCATGCTCCATCCATAGGAAATGCTGCAGACAAACCTAAAAGCCATGGCCTCTTTGTCTAATGTGCCTGCTTCCAAATGGGGTTTATTTGGGCGAATTTCATATCTGGAATTTGTCATTGTATGAATCTTAGAATTTGCTTCAAAATTGGCTGCTTCAAGTCAGAATGGACAACATCCTATCAAAATTGGGTTTGGGTCTGTGATAGTTTTTAAACGCGAGTTTTCCTGCACCCTGTAACCTGTTGACAAGCTGTCCCTGAAAGGGTTAAGATAGACACGTCCAGTGATATTTCGTATTGATTAGGGAAATTGGTGTTGAGGGCCATTTTTATTTTATTTCCTTTTTAATTGCGTGTCCTTGAAATGTCGATCAAACTTTGACAGCATGCTCCACCCAAATTATTGGTGTAGGCATTAAATCTTGATCATTTTGAATTTTTCATTGATGAGGAATCCTTGCTTCCTTGTGAGGCTCACTTGGGTGAAAGTACAAGCACTGAAATACTGCTGAATTGGCTTCACCTTCTTGTTCAATTTTGGGCATTGTTCTTGGAGACATTTTTGTTTTGTCTTGTTTTGCCAGACATGTCTACCCAGTTTAGTACTGATTGGTGAAACTGGTGTCAGGGGCTCATCCCCCCCCCCCCCCACCCCAACTGTCTGAAAGTCCTCCAATTTATGGTTAAGCTTATGGTCTGTTGACATTAGATGCAGGGAAAAAAATCCGAGTTAAATCCCATCTGTCTAGTCTCCGTGCTTCCAATTGATGCTCATTTGGGCAAATTCCCCAGTAAAAGTTCATCAAAGTAACAGCCTGGGAATTTGTCCCAAAATGGCTGCTTCAAACCTAAATAGACAACTTCCTGTTGAATGTTAGACATGGGTCCTTGAGACTTTTTCGTACTTCCTGTTATGATAAACATGTCCACCGATTTCGTGTCAATCAGTGAAACTGCTGTTGGGGTCTTTTTCTAACATTCCAGGGGGCACTATTCAGGTTCCACTGTACAGTGCAGTACACCTCTGGATTTTTCAATAATTGCCTATTGAGACTCTATAGGGTTTTTCCATATAAACCATGAGTGGAACAGTGTTTTAGCATCTCAGAGTGACCCCGGAGTGAACCGGCAGGTAAAAGAAGGAGGGTTACCGGGGTCGCTTCCCTTTGGACCTCCAGACTCCTCTCCCTCTTTATCCCACTGTGAGGGGAAGAGGCAGGTCTTTGTAGAGAGGGACGTGATCTACAGGTTACTGGCTTGCTACCCTAGAAAAGCCCCCCGGGCCGGAGGACAGAAAGCGGGAATCAGAGGCACGCTGCTAATAGATTCATTACGTTTTCATTGGGGTTCCTTTGTAGCCACTAAAATCCCTTCAATGAAAGAGTCACTATATGCTTTTTGGAGACCCACGATAAAAGGGTGTGGGGGCTGATGTTACTCACAACTATTATGGGTAACAGAGGTCTTAGGTTTACAACGGAGTTTTCGTTCCTACGGAAATTATGTAATTTGTACATCAGGTGGAATACGCTGTTGACGAGGGGTTGACAACGTAGTGCCCATGGGCAACAGGCAGCCCCTGCCCAAAGACCACATGCATAACCTGCGGGCCTGCTCTAAAAATAGTCCACTGGTGAGATGCCTCAACTTTTCTGAGTGATGCGATTCTTTTTTTAAATCACACCTGCATCGGTGTAAATTTTGGAAATATTAGAAACACACAAACAAAAACGAATGCAGTTCACAGTTCAATTTTGTGTGCATGACCCCGCCCCATATAATTCGTACAGACATGCCATAGAGTGACTATGAGTTAATGTATTGCCCCAAATAGTTTGAACAAATGAGTTATTTCAGAGGTGTGTCTCAAGCTGCTGGCGCATCTCATTCATCAGAACTCAAGAAATAGCTCTCCGTATTACACAGGTCGGTGACCCCTGCCCATTTTAGACAATTTCTTGCTGGAGTCTGCTTCTTTTGCTACCGGCGGTTTGGACTTTAATTGTTGAGCGATTTTGAGGGGACAATACATTTACAGTTATTTGAACGTGAGTGAGGAAAATGGGTGATTTTGGAAGGCGTAAAAGCTGTGCTAAACAAATCTTGCAGCAGACCTGCGATGGCGACCTCTGCTGGGACAAGCCAAACGTCATAACGACATGCAATCTGTATATTGGCTACTGTACATGATACTAAAGTATCATCACGTCAGTGTTGTACCATGAAAATATATAATAACTACCGGTACTAATGTACGTTCTTATTGGCTTTTCTTCATGCTGTGTAAAAATGCTCTTTGTTGACAGCAAGGTTTCGCGACCACTGGACGCCATCAAACTTTCCTGCGGACACCTGATGGAAACTTTGCATCTGGCCAAGGAGCAACGACGCTCCCTAGAACGTGCCCACGTCAGCCCAACATCCGCCAGCTGGACAACCTTGGAGGAAAGTCTTGACGAGGTTTCACCTGTCGCCTGCGGTGGGGGCTGTGCGACGCCATTTTGTGATGTTCACGCATCTGCAGTGGAGGGAACAAGGAGCAGTGTGCAAATGGTGTCACACCATCAAGACTGGGACTTTCAAAGGTAATTCACTCACATTTGTTTCTTCCACCAAACATGGAAAGGCATTGTTTTGTTTTGATTGCAATTTGTGAGGGAAATTGTGTTAACGCTACATAAAACACACCATTTTGGATCAAATATTTCTCCTGCCTAAAAATGCTAACACCTGTACTTAAGTCCCGTCGGCATTATCTCGTAGGAGAAGAATACCAAACAAACAAGTCTCTACTTGATTTTTTGTACCGCTGCACTTTGACTGAAGTGTTTAATTCATCCGGGACTGAGTTTATAACTCAGATCTTGTCAAATTCAGCGAGCGACAGCTCATAATTTGGAAAAGTCATAGATTAAGGTACCATTGTAATGAGATTCATGTATCCGCTTTTCTGCTCTTTTAGTCTGAATGGAAGAGTAAATAAAAAAATCATATCTAGTCTTGTCATTTTTGTTGTTGTTGTGAACCAGCAAGTGGCCTGCTAGCATCATGATAGTCAAGCAAAGACAAATACCCAAGTTTGTTTGTTTTAAGATTAATTTCTGACTATTTTTGCCATTTAAAAAATTTTTTTTTAGTTTTAGAGGAATTTGTTTTCTCATTTTCTCTGTTTGCCATCAGCAACTCCGTTGCATCAGAAGTCGGAGGAGGATACGCCACATATGAAGGGAACCCTGAGTCCACTGGGCAGAAGAGCATTATTGCCCAGCACCATGCGGCAACTCTCATCCAGGTAAAATCGTTGGCCACTCCAGAGCAATCTTTCCCAAATGTTTTTAGACACCCACCGACTCCCACCAAACACCCTGATTGAGTTGGTGCGCCCGTTCTTCGACCCCCCCCCACCCCCCCCCCCTCCCTCACAAGGCATAATGTGATGGTGAAAACACATGAAAATGAATTTGTTTAAAGTATTACAGATCACTATTTCACTTTTAATGTGGTGTGCGTGTCCCCATTTGTGAATTCTTGTAAACTAATGTAAGGTTCTTCACCGTTCGGCTATTTTGTGGGCCTCACACGTGCCGTGTAGCCTCGTTGCACTAATCCTCCACGGGGCTTTTTTACAAAAAGTGAGTCAATTCAACACTTCCTGCAGATTTATTATCCAGCACACAATCCTTTGAGGTACGATTGTAGGTGTGTTTGTGTACGTGTGTATGTGTGTGTGTCTGTGAGGTGGGTGGGTGTAATTAGTAGCTGTATTTTTACAAGAATAAAATAAAATCTTAATAGTCATATTTTTTCCAGGTAACATTTTTCATGAAATTTTAATGTGAGAAGATTTTTTTTTCTATAATAAAACCTTACGACTATTTTAAAATAAAAAGACACTCTCTTATGTGAATAAAGTTGTATTATTTTTTTTAAAGGATATATAGTTTTCAGAGCAAAAGTTGGAATCTCACAAGAATAGTTGTGCGTACATGTGTTGGGAAGGTACGTCGTGATTTATCAAATTCCAAAGAAGTGTGGTAGTAGGAGTCGCCCCTGTTCTTCCGCCAATTCCCACGGGGACTCATAGGATTTAGAGGCACACTGGAGCTCCATTTGTCTTGCAGCAAACTGAAGTCATGCAGAGTTCAGGGGGAAAAAAAAAGAGAGCCGAACATGTTTTGTCTTTGGAACGGAATAGCGTGTTGTATTTTAGCACTGTGATCCATGAAGCGTTCAAATATCATTTGTTTTGTGTGTTTTCCGCATCCAGGCGCGATGGAGAGGCTTCACCTTGAGGAGGAGGTTGGCTGCTGCTCTTGCCGCCGTCACGTCCCTGGACGATGACAACGATGCTTTTGAGCTGGTGGATGTGGAGGAGTTTGTTATGGATGAGGTGTGTTGGTACACCTTTGCTAAGACACAACCTCACCCAAAACTTTTCAATCACAGAACAACAAAAAAAAAAAGCCAACACTCAAAACCTAATGTAAAGCTATGCATCTGTCTGTATAGTCATTGGAATCTCAAAATTATTCCTGGACACTATTGTGGACAATGTGATGAGCTAATAAAGTGATCTGGCCGTCCACATAGTCATTAAGACACGTTACAGCTGAGCGGCGGTCTCTATTGTCATTTGAATCCCTGAATAATTTGTGAACACTTGAGTAGACTATCTCAATAGAAGACAAAGCTGTGTGGATGTAGTTAATCATAGTTGAATCCTTTAATAATGATTCTTGGATATTACAATAGACCATTTGACAAATTAAAAAAGCTATGCAGCCATCCGCATCGTCGTCTCAGTCCCTGAATTATACTTGGATGATACAGAGACCATCTGAGTAATTATTAAAACTATACGGCCATCTGCATAGTCCTTTGAAACCCTAAATTACTCTTGGACAAAAAAGTCGACCATTTGATGAGCTACTAAAGCTATGTGGTCATCCACAGTTATTCAATCAACGAATTCTTCATTGACCCAATACCAGACCATCTGACTATTTAGTAAGGTTATGCGGCCACTGACAAGTGCTCCAAAATCACAAAGTATGTTTTTTTTTCTTCTTTTAGCGAAACTCGTAAGGTCAATATGTGCCTTAAACGGTACAAGGGGTCTTAAAGGGACAAATGGGCTTACAAGTTGAACTTTTCCATTTATACTTTAATAAATGATCAATAAAGCTATATAACCATCTACAAAGTCATTTGAATATATCAACAGGTCATGGTAAACATTATTACAAAATAGTGATATGCTTAATCAAAAGATAATTTTATGTCATAGAATGTAGATTGAAATATAAACTGTGTGGCAAGTTACATTGCAAAATGTTTTTTAATCAAGCCAGTGAGCTTTGTGCGTTGTCTTAACAAAGAACCAGGAAGTACAATGTCTGTAAAAGGAAAAAAAACAAAGCTGTAATTCCTGAACTTGTTTTGTGATGATTTAATTCAGAGTTATTCTTGGACACTATAGTCGACTATCTGACTAATTAATGGAGCTATGCGTCCGTCGGCATAGTCATTTGCAATAAATCAAATATGAAAACGTGAACCTTGCTCTTTTCCTGTCCAAAAATACTTTTATGAGTACCGGTAACTTTATTGATATATTTTTTCGTCTATATCAAAAGACAACACTGGAGCAAGGCTGGACTTTATGTGAGGATGCTCCTGCCAGATACAGTTACTCGGCGTCCAAGCAGCCGGTAAGGTTGAACTGATAGATATGGCCGACAGACAGGGCATGTTATTTCCTTGATAAATTAAGGGCACACGTTGACATCGCAAAAAAAGATGATGAAATTCAACAGAAAAAATGTAATCCATAAATCCATCCATTTTTTAAAATCTGCTAATTCACAGGTGTCAAACTCAAGGCCCGGGGGCCAGATCCGGCCCGCCACGTCATTTTATGTGGCCCGCAAAAGCAAATCATGTGTTTCAAGTTCCATGGTCCTTGCTCAAATTGTCATGTGAAATAAATGAGAAATGAGATTTTGCAATAATTGTTGTACCCTGTTTAAACTCACTTGGACAGTAATTGAACAAACAACAAACAAACAATTGACTGATTTCAAAACTAGTAATCCATCAATTTGATTTGTTGTGTACAAGTAATACGATGTGATGATTAAACATTCATCCGGTTACAATGTCGTAATGGCCCTACGAGGGAAGGCGTAACACCAAAGTTGCCCACGACAAAAATGAGTTTGACACCCCTGCGCGAAATCATCAAATATACATACTATACACATACAGTATATTGTCATCCAATGTTAACTGAATATTATTAAAAACAAATGAATGCCCTTCTCCTCCGCATAAACATTGTACCCCTCATAAAGGCCTGTACGCTTGGATTTCTTCCCAAGAGGAGTTATTCGCTGTCCCTTTGTCATGGCTGTTATCGCGCCCCTCAGTGCATTCCTTTCCATCTGTCGCTGATTGATCTTTAAATGCGTTCTCTGGAAAAACATGCTGGCTTTTTTTGTTCTTGAGGCCTGATGTCATTTTTCACATTTCTGTGTTTTCTCTGACTTCATTTACCTCCCATTGGATCTTTTCTTTGGCTGGCCAGCTCGCTCGCGCTGTACATCATATGGGCCGTTTGGGTCAGGCTGAAACGGCCCAGCTGCTTTTAAGGTCGGTCCTAGTAAGTATTGTTTGCATTCTAGCTCCCAGGCATCTGTCCGGAACATTCCCAGTTGGTTCTACCACCTCTGCCGAAACAGAGGCTTACGCAAGCTTGGGAGGTCAGAGAATGTGAGGAGAAGAGAGTTTCCCCCCAGAGCTCCAATAGGTAAGACAGCTAACTGCCAACTAGCCACTAGCAATGCTAACGCCAGAAGCGAACGGAGTAGTTGACATCACCGCTCATGACTTCTGACTATCATCTCTGGAATTGTGAATGAGAAATTTATGTAGTTTTGAAAATCATAGAAAATATATTTTTTTCATTTTAGGAAAATGTCTTCTTCAACTTCTATCGCAAGCGACTTCTCTGAGAGATCAGAAAGAATTCTGGAGGAATGGTAAATTATCTCACGATGATGAAGAAGCAGTAATAGTAGCACATTGAAAACAAATTTATGATGATGAAGCAGTTTGTTTTTGGGAAAAAAAACCAAATAACATTTTTTAAAGGCAAATTTGTCATACAATATAAAATAAAGCTTTTTATTTCTCGCAAAAATTTTCTCAGGAAATCTTACAAAAAATGAATTTCATCCCAGAGGTTTAACTAATAACCTTATTATAATATTATATTTGTTCTGAACAAAAGCACCCACTTTAACAAGTGCAATTGGATCTTAGATCGACTCTTGTCCCTATTTGTATCAACTTGTGTCTGAATCTTCACGGTGTGGAGTCCAACATGGTTGCATTCTCAGTCCCCTTCTATTTGAACTTAAAATCCTGAAGCATCACATTGTTCATGGTTCCATACATACTACATTTAACATCACACATAATGCTCTTTATGGTAATGTTATGCCTGTAGGGGATTCACTAACAGGCACACGGCTGAGCTGATGCTTAGGAGAGCCCAGAAGATGAAGTCCAAGCAGAAAAGCGCAGGTATGTAACATTTAAACTTTGTAGGAAGTATGCATTTGCTTATTGCTCTGACAAGTGGAATATATGAGCAGGGTATTGTAAGCTTGAGACAGCCGAGGGCACTCCGAGCTGTCTGATTTCTTTTGTGTTATAAAAGGAGTGCAACAAAAAGTATGCTGTAGTTCTTGATCCATGGTCTATTTTGACTTGTGTTGTGGAAACAATTGCATAATGTGTCTCCTTTAACACTAAATGCCCTTGACGGCATTTCCTAACAAGAAGAAAAAAAATCGAAATGTTGCTTGGTTTGATGGTCCTGTTTGTTCCTTGGGCTGCGCTTTGAGAGCGGAGCACCTTTCCAGCTCGCGTGCGCTAACGAGCCGTAACACACAGCAGAAGCCAGACTCTGTCGCTTCTTATTGAGCTTCATTTGCGGAAAAGGACAAGTCTCGTGTCGTCGTTGTCTGGGTTTCGTGCGGTCCGGGTTGACGTGGCCCTGCAGCTCCGCTCCAACAGTAGTCCAACCCTTTGATGGGCATGTCATCCTGTCATCCCGCCCCAATGCCGGCCAGGTCTTCGTCGAGTATAACTCATGGTGGCAACCATAGCCGTGCTTTCATACTTCCCAGAAGTGAGGTTGCGGTTCCCTGCTTTTTCTTAGGTCTGATTTAACCTCCTTCTGCCCTCCCTCTGTAGGTCCATCGGGGCAACTGGAGGCCTGGAGAAACCAGCCGCTCACCACCTACCAGCTGGAGCCCTCAAACAGGCTGGCACGGCGCAACAGAAATGCTACTAGGGGTAAGGCCAAGCTGTTTACGGAGGGACTTTGTCTAAAGCAGGGGTGGGCCGAAACAGAGACAGGAGAATAATTATTCAACCTTCTGACAATATTATGATTCAAATATTCAATCTTTCTTTTGTTTCCTATTATTTCTGTCAACAATTGTATAACTGCTGTTGTTATACGCTTTCCCACTATGATTACAGTTTGCATTTGTATTTTTTTGAGATGTTTATCATGCCCCTCTACCCAATCAACATTGACCTACACCTATATACACAATCACAGTCACAAAGTTATGGTCGTTCATTTATTCGTCTGTCTCCCTGCAAACTTTCATTGCTTCACAACATTAGTTTGATAAATAAAAGAAAGCACGGATCGGTTTTAGTATAAAAGTAGCTCAAGACTCAAGTCTTTTCCACAGCGTTCCTGAAAAATATGCATAACGGGCTCGGAGGAAGTTCAAGAAGAGTGGTAGGAGTGTGCGAGTATAAAATGTGTATTTAAAACAGCCAAACAGCTGTTTAAAGAAAGTCCCTGCTAGCTTAATGCTAACATACAATGGAAAAGGCCATTGAGATGCTCATGATTAGCATCGCTCGTCTTGGGTTTAGAATACTTTATGCAACAGATATTTGAATACAAATGGTGGATCCACACATGTAGACAAACCAAATAATTCTCGCAGGCATGTATTATTTATCCTGTATGAAAAAAATCTGACTGAGTCACTTATAGAAGTTTTTAAACTATTCTTCCTCATGTGTGTCGTCAAGACATTATTATTCTGCGTCCTGGTGCCCAAATAGAGCCCACCAGAAGGAGCAGCACAATAACTTGAATTCCAACATTAAAACATGATGCACAAGCGTTTTGTCTTGATGTCACGTTATTATTTTATTTTGTTATTTTGCAGAACGTATTGATATCTCCACACATTTTAATGGGGAAATGTGATTTGAGATCTGAGCGTTTTGAGTTTCGAAGCGTGGTCACATATCTCAAAGCACCAGTGTATTTTATTTTATTTTATTCGGGGGGGTACAATTTACCCCCCTGCACCTTCACCACAATAAGAGCACTGTTTCGTAATCGTTATTGAGCCAAGGCACCGAGTTAACATTAACATACTCTCATGGCACATCACAAACAATAATGATGATCTGATCTCAATTTACTCACAGTTTTATCAACTCCATGTGCAATCTAAGCCTGATCACAGCGCTATTATTCTGTTTTATGAATGGCAACAGGTGGATAGATTCACAGGTTAATTATGACTTCTGCCATCTAGTGGGAGATACGTTGTAGCCATGGATAGATGAACCAAGATGCATCATTTGTAATAATTAAATAGCACGTTTGAGCAATTAAGTGAAATTGGATAATTTCCCGGCACGGTATTTGGGAAACGCAGCATTAAGCCGATGGTGTGTCAATGACTGGCTCCCGGTGCTGTGATCCTTAATGGACCTTCTCTGGCGCGCCCCTGGCCGTGACCTGTAGAAAGCACCTTCCTCCCCCTCCTCCTCCCATCCTCCGGATCTCCCCCCAGTGCCCGAGGTCTGAGGAGGCAGCCAGGCCTGGCTGGGCCCGACACGCTCTGCCCAAGAGGGGTTAACGTTTCAGGGGGTTTTGAGTACAGGTCCTTCTGGAGGTGATTAGCCCCGAAAAGCCATGACAGATTCTTTCCAAGATATCTGACGCGGCATGTTTATTTTATCCGGGCTTTGTGTGGATGTGCTGGACATGAGTAACCCACTTGAAACGGGTATCGGCTTACACGGAGAGACAGGGAAGAGGATGGAAAGGGGTGGCGCGGGAGGTGGTTGACGAGCCTTGAGATGTTTTGTTGTGAAGGGAAAAAAAAACATTCCTCGGATGATTCCTGTTGTCAAGTGTGCCACAGTGGGCGACGTGGTCCCTCCACAGTCTCGTATGCGCGTCAATGTTTTGTGTTTGGGGCAGATATGCAACTTATTTGTTTCACAATGCCGTGAGTAGACGGTTGTTCCCGTAGCATAAGACGTGTCGCTTCACAATGTTGTGCATGTCCCAACCGGTCTTCCTCAATTCTCACCTTCATGTGGAGACGGTTGTCTTAAAAGGTGATTAAAAAGTTCTGTATGTGTTCTTTCCACAATGTTGTGCATGTCCATGTTCGTGTATCGGGGAGCAATGCAATTTATTGGTTCCACAGGGTCTGGCTTTGATCTTCGAACTATGTGGAGACAAATGTTAGCGTTCAAGTACAGTCTGACGTGGTGGCTCCACAGTGTTGTTTGTGTTCCAACAATTCTGCCCGGTCGGCTTCAAATCTTACATGATGTGGAGACAGCGGCTTTAACTCCTCCCCCATCTGTAGTTCAGTAAATAAACCGCTTGGTGCACTTTTTAGGGAAGTAGGATTTACAGTATCAAAAACAAGGCATAATGGGGTTTTATGATCATCTTTGACAGTGCATTCGTAGTTTATCGAACTAGCTGAAGGAGTGGTAGGGGCGGACGGGGGAAGAAGCGTGTCATTTCATGAGTCCTTCAGGCCACCCTCTGTTCCTCCTCCCGACCTTCTGATATTCGCTCTTCTCCTCGGCGAGCTTGCTTAATGCGCTTAAGAGCCCCTCTTAACAGGCGTGAATCCTACGGGGGCCCCCCCGCCTGATATCCTGAAGGAGTACTGGAGGGGGTCTCGGGAGGTTTGTAGATTTGTGGGGGTTGGTGTGGGGTGAATTGTCTCCATGCTGTTACCGTATTGAATGTTATATTCCCAGATTCGGTCAACCTAACCCTAACTCCAACATATTAAACCTAACCTCAACCCAAATTTAAACATCATGTGTAATGCCAACCCTAAACCCAACCTAACCCATAACCTCAATTACGATAAGAACACCTCCAAGGTGTTAAAAAACCCAAACCGTTTCCCCCCCAACCCTCATCCTCAAACTCCAACGCTATCATCTTTTTCATGTGGTTTCAGAAGCTCTTTTTGAGATGTGAGCGCCAGATTTTTTGAAGCACTTATTTGACTAACCGTAAGCGTGTCCGTGTGCTCATGGCGGAGGATTGAATTTATTTGATCAACTCTTGCAATTTTATATGTGTTATAGCCTTGACTGTCTTTTCATAAAGGTGAGATGAACAGCGCCGACGGAGCGCAACTTTGTTGGCTCCCACACCTTGCTTTATTTTTGATCAGATTCTTATTACACACGAAAAAGGGAAGATTTGGTAACCTTTTTCTTTTCAGCAATACATTTACAAATACATTTTTAGTAGGAATTCTTTGTAGAATTTTTTTTCTTACCATCGTCTTGTGACCAATGCCACCGTTAGTGTACCCTCCTGGGGTACTACATTTTTAGCTAATACAAGCTAAACACCCCAACACCCTGTCACGACTCGGACAAGCCGAGTTAAGTCTGGATCCCAAAAACGTAGACGTAAACAAGGTCTCCGTAGCAAAAATATGTTTTAATGCTAATAATCGCACCGATAAAGAGGTAACATAAAGCGCTGGTCAAAACAAGGACCAGAGAGAACATTAACGAATAACAAAAAGCGCTTGCACAAAAGGCAAGGGAGAAAAATAAAGACCGCGAATACAAACGAAAACAACGTATCAAAATACACGCGAGCGAAAAGCCAAATCACAAAACCAAAAGCGTACTTACAAAAAGCAGGTATACCAAGAGTACAAAATGCGAAACACGACCAGGTCAATAGCCAAATAGTCCATGAGCAGAGAAGATAGCAATACCAGAAACAATACTCCGACACAGGTGCACCGCAGAAGAGACCTTAAATACAGAGTCTACAAATTACAGATTGACAGCAGGTGCGTACCAAATTCCACTCATGCCACCTGCTGGCCAGACTGAAAACCGAATCCTGACACACCCTGACTTTTGCCCCCCAATCCTAACCCCCTAACCCAAATGCCCAAAGCCCTTAAATAACATTTAAACATTCACACAACCTCCTACTTTTGTCCTTAGCACCTAACCCAAGACCAAGGCTCAAAATGCCAACCCCCATACTTAAACCCCAATGCTCACCCCATAAATCTGACCTCCACGCCCTAATTTTAATTTCCTAACTCGAACAGCCTAACCCTATTTCCGAACCAACTCCCAACCCCCTGACTCTAACCCAAACCGCTTCACTTAAACCACCTGATTCAAACCCCAATTCCATAATTGTAACTCTGAATCTAACCCCCTCCCACTAATCTCCAATCCTAACACCGTTAACCCTAATAGAAATCCTAACGTAAACCTTCTATCCCAACTCCCTAACTTTCATAGGTTTTCTGTCAGAGTCAGTGGTTCTTTATAATTAACCCTAAAACGAGTTCAGCGCTGGTTTGCTGTCGTTTTAGTACATAAAATTGCTCCTGCGTCAATTTCAATCACATAAATTATTGAAAATACACATATTTAATCAAAAATGAATTCATAGTAGTTGAAAGTGACTCCCGACGGCCTCATCTTTCCAAATTGGGAACCGCTAGCATCAATTTGCCGGCCCCGCTTGTGCACCCCCTGAGGGGGGAACATCCATCACTTGACACTTTTAGTGGTCCTCAGCAATTAACCCATGAAAACTGCAGCCCTTTCTCTCGAAAGTGAGCAATAATGTCGTCATTAGTCCCAGTGACGGCCCGTCAGTATCCATTATTACCCCACACCCGTGACTATGGCCGCCCTACTGTCAGCACAATGCAAATGTTTACTCTGAGTTACGGCCTTATTATGGGATTTCAACACGCCTCGTAAATCAGCCCAGTTCTCCCTCGCTCCAGAAAGCTGACGGACTGGAGAACCACGGCGGTCGGGGAGAGAATCACGTGTCTTTCAGCAACTGGAAATCTTTGTCAACAAACATACAACGCTCTTAAAACTGAAAGTAAACATACCAGCAGCTTTGTCCGCATAAGCTTTTCTTTTTAGTCTACCCGCAGGAACTTTTCACTGTGACACACACACGCACGCACGCACGCACGTTTTTTTTTTCAGCGATGCAGAGCCACTTTTGAAATTGCTGAGGTTCCTGAGGTTGTCGTTATTATTCGTAGGCTGGACGAATCAACATATTGAGGGCTTTCCCACACTGTCACCTATGGTTAAAATGTACTTTTTGTATATCATTATTTAAAAAAAAATCCCCCCAAGCCTCTTTGACTTAGCACATGTTGCTGTCAAGTGAGTTTTGTTTGATACAAATCTCAAAACTAATTGTCACCTTTTAATCATTATTGGTTGTTTTCTTGCGGCGGCCCAGTTCACCAGGCGGAGACCAGCTCGGGTCTGGCGAGGTGGGACCAGACTCGTGAATGGCTTCGAAACCAGAATACTTTGAGGCACTCGGAGAGGTGAGCAGCAACTTTTTAACTGTTGAACAACCGTGTCTTGGTTTGCCTTTTAAAATTAACAGGGTTCTATGTCTCACGTAAACTGTCAATCCCAAAAGTGTTAATAAATGCAGTATACCGGTATAACAGAAATATACATAACACACATGCATGAAGTACCATCCATCCATTTTCTACCGCTGAATCGGGATTCAGCCACTTCTTCCAAGTCTCACTCGAGAACAAGACCCCAAGATACTTAAACTTCTTGGGGCAGGATCTCATCCCGACCTTCGAAAGGGCAAACTACCCGTTTCTGATTAAGGACCATGGTCTCAGATTTGGAAGTGCTGATTTTCATCCCAATCGGTTCAGTTTCGGCTGCGAAACGCTCCATTGAGAAGATCACGGCTTGAAGAGAGCAACATTACCACATCATCTGAACAAAGCAGGGATGCAACAATGATTCCTCGGTATTAAATTAAAATAATCTTTTTAATATGAATAATATTTTCTGTTTTAATTCTAAAACTATTTTAATCATGAAGCTTGCACCTGCATTACATCTTCTGTGTTTCAAAGGTATTTGCTGAATTAATGGCTCATTAACACATAGACGAATGCATAACTTTCCAAATTGTCATCCTTAGCGAACATTTCTTACCAAACATCTCCACCGACTTGGTGAGTGGTGGACAAAGACGTCTACTTGCAGTAAGTAAGCCAACACAGCCAGACACACACACACACACACACTTGAAATGCCTGCAATGCTAACGCTAATAACGTTGATTGTTTTGTGTGCAATGTATCAAGCCAGAAGCAGGTCGTATGGAAAATCAAGCCACCGGAGTTTGGGCCTGCGACAATTTACTTGCCCAAGACGGTAGAGAGAACAAAAATACTGTCGGACTTCCAGTTGTGTCAGGTGAGTAATTTCAAAATACTCTAACTTCACTGTCATTGGTTGCTAGGCAGAATTGTTTCCCACACAACTATTTGTCCCCCAAAACCAAAAGTAAAGCCGCATTCCCTATTCAGTAATGGCAATTTTCCGCGGATACGCGGAAATCCCCCGTTTTATTTCTGAAGTTGATCATTTTTGTGAATCGTCTAAATCCGTTGAGAAAATTTTAGGAGGGGGTCAGGTACCTTATCGTCGAGTTTTCACGAGCGCTCCCGGTCAGTCTTTCCATCTTCCGATTGTAAACAGCGCTGCGATTGGACGTGTATGATGTCTTACTTGTTGTGATTGGTTGCCCCGTCCAGGCCACGCCCCTTTCCGCTTTTTTTTCATCAGTAGCCATCGCCATCCCTGCCATTAACCTTTTTCGTTCCTGGTACTTAATAGCCCCAAATAGACACCCGTCCAATCTCACAATTGTCCACTGATAGTTCTTAGTCCAGACAAAAGTCCCTGCTGTAGGAATACACCATACAGAAATTGCCTGTTCGGACTGCAGGAATTGTTGATTGGCCCAAGCAAGGGAAGGCTAGAGAGGACCCACAAGGTCAGTCTGGGGACACAGTGTGTTTCTCCTCTGGCAGGAAATAGGTAAAAAAGAAAAGGTGGAGGATGACTGGGCCTTGTGTGAAAGTCCGAGGGGGCTGACAAGGATGCCAGTGAGGGCAGATGAGCACATGAAAGCGTCTCAGGAAGGCGGAGTGAAGGAAAGCCCTGTCCTGTCCTGTCCCCCCTCCACCAACCCTTTAACGAGACCTAATTGGATTCTGATGATGATTTCAAAATGATTTCCACGAGGTGGGCCGGCCCGTAGGAAGAAGAGTGCCTTGTCCCGCCGCCACCATCGGACGGGACACTAAAAACAGACTGCCTCTGTTTGCGCTGAATTATGAACATGTGTGGTAAATAATTTTGATCACCTTTATGATCATTACGAGCTCGTCAAACAACAAGATGACTGTTTTTGATTGTTGACTTAAATGCAGATGCACTTAGGACTGGAAAATGTGGCCTTAAGATAAAATGTTTTTTAAAAAAAAATAAAAATATGATTTGTGATGTTATTTTTCATTGCGCCTTTGACAAACAAATGACAATAACATACAAACAAGTTCGGCTTTTAGATCATCTAATTTATTTTATCCCAAACAAGCTTTGAATTTTTTTTTTTTTTTTTTATTGAGCAAATCACCCAAGAAAAATCACCAAATATAGTGGCCAAACTGCTCGATTGACAACAAAACTCCACTTTACTTGCGGCCTTGTTGTTAGTGGTAGCAGTGCAGTTCAGCGGGGAATCGTTTTGACCTATGAAAACCGTTTGCCCGTGCATTTAACCAACATTGTCTACCCTCGCAGGGGCACCCCCATCGCCATGTCTAAGCAAGAGCCCTAATGATTTGAATGTCTTTCTGGTCCAGGATTTCCAAGGTAGATCATAGACCAAGTTAACAAACAAAATTGAGATCACATGCTCAACATGTGCTCAGTCATTCCTTGGCCCCCGCTTTCAGCCAATAGCATGCAGACTTTTAGGGTGGATTGTTCTGTGTCAGTGAAAGACCCCCGTCGACTTTAAGATATCAGATCACACAGTACACGTTCCTCGGCGTGTCATTCGCAGGTCGCCGCGACCGGCACTCTTAACGGAGTGACACACTATACGCGGTGTGCCAGCTGTGCACGTATTCAAGCACAGATCGGTACCTGTTATGGGGTTTTGGGCCCCCATGCCCTGTCTTTACCACACACTCCCCCCCGTCGCCTACACGTGGAATCCATCACGACTGCCAGCATCGAAAGAACTTCACTGGGATCTACAGCTATTTGCTATTTGGCCCCCTCCACTTAGAAAATGTTTAGAATCGCCTATACTTAGTGTTACTTGATGAGTGATAAGTTTTTGGTGACACCAGTCATTTTTTTTTTTTCCTTTTTCACTTGCATACATGGTTGCAATGATCTCAACTCAGTTCACTTCACAACAAGTAGCAGTCTGGTAGATTTGGCAAAAGAGGCTTCAAGTTGTTTAATGTCAAACTAAAGGTAAAACAAAGAAAACTATACGTTGTGTTTCCAAAACAACCACATAACGTTGCTTTTTCACGGAAAGGGGAAACACCATAGATGGGCTAACGAAGAATGTCTATGGGGCAGCGTTATAAGGCTTTAGGCAATGGAGAATTGAACAAAAATGGTGCAGCAGCACACAGAAAGATAATATGACAACACTAAAAGGCAGATATTTTTTATTAATTTATTCTGTATATGATATGTGTTTATGAAATAAGATATTTCCTTACAGGGAAAGCCAACCCCCAAATTTGCTTGACACTAATATATCCTATGCGCCTCCACTAGTCTAAACAGGGCGTGCTGATTCATATTGCATTTGTGGCATATGAATAAAGCAGCAAAATCCACTTTTTTTTTTGGTTTTGTTTTTTTTAAGCCATCTCAGGGGGCCGCCATTTTGCCACTTTCTGTCAACAGTTGCTCAGGGTAACGCCTCATCTGTTTTCTGAAGCTGAGCCATGAGTTATTTGATCACTTTGCACTTATTGACCAATACGCACAACCGTATATACATTTCTGTGCATAAATGGTGCGTGTCAATCATGTCCTCTTCTTTATATGTTTTCCCAGTAGAACAAGACATTCCCACTGCGTGGAGGAAGGAGCGCATCTCTTTCCGGGATGAGCCTGTGTGTCGTAGCAGTGGCTGGGGTGGAGGGAAGAAGCGACAGAAAGTAAAACACTGACGCTGCTGGGCTGCTTATATGTTTTGAGGCAGTACTATTTCTAAAGGCCAAACACCTACACTTTCTTTGACTATTGCAGACTAACCGTGCAATTTTAAGACAACACAGTTCGTATCATGACAGGAAAGAGGAAGCAGAAACTTTTGCTCACCTGCTTGTTCATCTTTCTTAAGCTTGGGACAAAGTCCAGTTTTGGAAGTGCAAATCATATTTTTAAGTTGAAGCACTTATCTCTAGCCTGGCTAGCATTCTACTTGCACTCCCTACGAAAGAAGTTTTGAAACATTTTTATATATTTTTTTAGACAAGTCCGTAAATAGATGACTAAAAGAGTTCTGTTGCATCTCAAGTTATCAAACTTTGCCTCTGTGGTCCGCCAACACATCATGACAACACCTCAAATATTTAATTGTTCAGCTTTGTCTTTCTGTACATGACTCAAATTTGGTAGCAGTCGCATAGAAGTTTGTCTTTGAAGTATACCTGACCAAAAATGACCCTAAACTGTCAGCTTCAAACCAAATTGGCCGCCTTCCTGTGTCTTTTCACAAATAGCTTCCTGAAATTTTTTTGTGGGTCTCCTCATGATTGACATGCAGAGCAAATGACATGTTTCTAAGTGAAACTGCCGTCGTAGATGGAATTTTATAAAAGCGATCTGAGGGTTTGGTACTCAGCCAATGGCGAGTCATCACACTTTGCCGCCATGTTCCACCCACAAACAATGACGTTAAATTATTTTGCAATTTGGTGTAAGGCGTCTTCAAAATTGGTCACAGTTGAACTAAATCATTTGGAGTTCAAAGACCCCTGGAAAAATTACCAATTACCTGTAAAACTCTATAAAATGGCCTTGTCAATCAAAGCAATTTTCAACAAGAGGAAGTCTTCCATTTTGGTTTGAAAAGGACATTTTTGGTGGTCTTCAAAGATGATCTCGTCCAACAGATTTCCGCTCAATTGTTACCAGCTTTAAAGCATGTATACTCAGCAAATAGTTGACCAAAAAAAAAAGCTGAATCTTGTGAATTTTAGTCACTCCGTCCCCAAAAACAGATCTTTTTGGTCATCATGTCACTCACAAAAAAAGTCTCAAGAAGTCATAGCTAAAACGACACCAGCTGTCTGACATTTGGCTTGAAGTGGCCATTCTTGTTTTCTTTTGGGTCCATGGGTCCATCAAAGATGATCTTGTCCTCGAGATTGTGCAACCAAATATGATGCACAAATACCAGACATGTGGATGACAATTTAGCTCACTATGTAAAGAAGTGAAGACGCTGGCAGATTTCATGACTTGCCATTAGACCGGAAACTCTTAACACCTTAACTTCACATTGCTGATTATCCTCTTTATTATTATTTAAATTAACAGTACACATGAAGCCAAATAAAACTGCCAGTGCAAAATGGAAGTTCAGCGTTTATTTTTCGCTGTCGCAGAGAAAAGTGAACACGGCGAGGAATGTGCCACAGCGAAAAAGCCAGAGAAACCCGAACCCACGTCAAGGGGATAACGTGGTGCTAGCAGAAATCATGGGTAAAATGTCCAAGCTAATTGGTGGCTCTAATAAGGGCTGCAGGATGTTTTTCTACAAATTGAATTTGAAAAAGAATGTTCTCCAAGTGGTGTCCTGACTCTACTTGGTTGAAGAGCGAGCGTCAGGTATTTTTTTGACCTTTAGCTCACTTTACATGAACGTTGTAAACAAGTCAATGCAGAGCATACACACATGCTTTAAAATAGGATGAAATGTCTTCTCCTAGCAAAAAAACAAAGTCAGAAATTCTGTTTTTTCATTTTGAACCGGGCCTGATACTAAGAGTCAGCTTAAGTACAAACATTAAAATGGGTTTAAAAGCAAAGTCAAATTATGCGGCCCCTACAAGTCTACACGTTGTATTCTGATTAATATTGCGTTTGTGGAATATGCATTAAGCGATTTTATATCCATCTAAGGGGGAGGCCATTTTGCCTTGTCCTGGTCAGTGATCAAGTAATGACCACTGCTCACCTGTTTTCTGTTTTGGTCATGTGACATTTGCAAGCTGAATCCTTAGGCACTCTGATGTCATTTTCAGTTGACGGCGAGTGGCATTACAAGGCAAAATGGCCGCCTCTTGATAAAAATGCCTTCGCTGCTTGATTCTTGTTCCCCAAATGCAATACAGTATGTCTTCAGAATACCGCGTTTTTAGACTAATGTGGCTGTATCGAACATATTATTTTAAGTAGGAGTTGTAATGTTTCGCTCACAATGTCACAAAACTGCAATTCAGCACTACTGAATGTCGGTGGGAGAAAACACTGACGAGATCACAAAACACTTTTCGATAACTGACACTGGTTCAAGAGATACTCAAATGGTTTTATGGTCACAAATGATATAAAAAAGTTTTATGCCCACAAATAAATAAATAAAAATGATTTTGTTGGGGAGGGGGGGGACTTTTTTTTTGCCCATAATATCACGATATGACGATTGTGTGGTGTTTGGGAGGACGATTAATCCAAAAACATCATGTTAAAATCCTAACAGTGGTGTGTGCGAAGCACAGAAAAAGAAAAAAAAATCCACTTTCACTTCCCTCTTTCCTTTGTCATCCGTATGGCATTTCCATTTTAATATTCCCAGCAAATAAACATCTTTTTAGCCATGAAAAAAAAGACGTGTAAAGCTCACTTTTTATTTCGCCTCCACATTTGATATAAATCATAACAGTTAATATTAATGTCACTGGATAAGCTACATTTTCAGTAAAACTTATTTATCTAGCTATTTATTTCACATCATGTTAATACAAAAAAAATAAATCCAAACAATTATTGGTTTAGAATTGTGTGATGTTGAAAAAATAAATAAAAATGCTACGCCAAGAAGCCTTCTCGTTACGCCTTCTCCATCAAAATTTAGAAGGAGTTGTCTCACAATGGTGGTCATCTAATTTACACAGTCGCATGGCAGTTAAGAATCTATTTCATTTGACTTCGAGTGGAAAATTACAACCATTTGTCTCCCGACTTGCGTTTTGCCTTGGATGTTCTCCTCCCTACAAACCGTATATTTGAATCAGCAACTCGTTTGTAAGTTAGCTGGCTGTCTTTAGGACAAACCCTGGCCGGCGTTCTCTCTGCTGGTAGCAAAATTCACAGAAAGCTCAGTGAACTTTTCACATTTTCCTCCCCAGCGTGGTGCAGCTGCCACACTCGCTCACTTAAGAAGTCCAATAAGACCCTCAGACCCCCACTCTCCCTAATACTGATGTTTATTTGGGCTTTTCCTCCCTGTGGCACCGCACGGGCCCCGGGTCCCACTCACCCTTGAACGACAGTTTTCATCACAAGACTGCAATTTGATATCACAAGTTCTATTCATGTAATGTTATTCCTAAATACTACACTGTAAACAACACAACTTGTATTTCTGGGGTGCTAAAATAGTCATTTAAATTTGAAAAAATAATAAAATATAAATGACTGACATTTATGGCAACAATTCTAGTTGTTACAACACAGCAAGCAAATTGTTTGCTGCAAAACAGTTTGCCGAGTTTTATTGTGATATCCTGCCCAAGTTTGATCATGGTTTGTTGCCTAGAAATGTTGAATTCTCCCAACTGGGAAAAAAGTGTCATTTTTTTCACGGTAAACGGTAGTTTTCCTTTAAAAAATATGTTTACAAAATCAAAAAAAAAATTTGTGTTCTTTTTCATCCCTCTTGATGAAAAATGTGTTAGTGTAAATCTTAAAGTTTTGAACTTTTCAAAATAGCATTCATCACACATTTATCTGTTTTTTTTCTATACCAGGCTGCATTAAAAAAAACACAACACAACACAATATTTGTATCCATCCCTCTGTGGGTAAATTTTTACTTCAATGTACATCTCATCTCGAAATGAGACAAAATTTCATGATGTAATTTCTCCAATTAGTGATGAAGTTATAACATGACATACTGCATGTCTGATTAGATCTTTACACTGACTACTGAAATAATATTTTGTTGAATTTGTATTTAAGTAACGATCACTGGAACATAGAATTGTTGAAAATGCCAAAGTATATCTTTCTACACCATTTAAAACGTGTTTATATTCTAAAAGTGAAATGAAGTGCATTAAAAAAATAGCATATCGCAAACGCAACATAACTAAACAAGTTCTTAAAATGCTACTGGATAAACTTCAGAAGAAATCGTAGTTTTTTGTTACATACCCGTGTGTTTGTCATTTGTGGGCTTCGGTTCGGTTGGGCTGGCCCGTTAGAAGGAGGAGTTCGGAGGGAGAGTCGAGGAGGGAGTGCGGTTTGTTGTGGATGTCTGTGTGGTGATGGTGGGGCAAGGGGGGAGGGTTGTCATGGAAGAAATTTGGGGGTGTCTATAAAGTAGGGCCGCCGCTGTGATGACCGCTGCACTCACAATGATGATGATGGACTTCATGGAGGACAAGTTCGGCCTGAAGAACCAGGCCATGAAGGCCTCGGACTACTTCATGGAGCCGGCAATCGAGAGTCTGGACGGCGGCGTCTACTTTGCCAAGTCCACCCCAAAATGTGTGCAGGCCTTCGGCGAACACCGCGCCTCGCCTCGCTCGGACCAGCACGGTAAATTCACGAATAAAATAGAATCTTGTTTATTTATTTATTTATTTATTTATTTATTTAAAATTGACTTAATTAATACGTATTAACATAATGAGTCCATCGGCTATTTTTTTGTATGTACAGCATATAAAAATATATATATATTTTTTGAATTTATTATTGGTCGCCGTCGGTGACTTCCAGGCGGCTATGGAGCGGCCAAAGCGGAGGAACTGGCCGGCTCCGCGGCATCATGTTGCCGCGGCGACGAGGTGGACGAAGCGGCGGCGGACAAGGGCGACGACAAGGTGACGAGCAGCAAGAAGCGGCGCCACCGGACCACTTTCAGCAGCGCGCAGCTCGACGAGTTGGAGAAGGTTTTCCAGAAGACGCACTACCCGGACGTGTACGTGCGCGAGCAGCTGGCCACCAGGACCGAGCTGACCGAGGCCAGGGTGCAGGTACGCATGCACGCATTTTGCGCTAACTTTAGGATTGCCAAAGAAAACACCACGTTACCTTTAAGAGTCTCTAGAGATAATATTATAAATTATTTGTGTTGCTGTATTGACATATTTGTTCGACGTATGCCGAAGACATTTAAGTTGGCAAACTTAGCACAGTGTTTTTAACGCTTTATTGCTTGCGTGCAGTTGAATTCGAAACAAATTATTTCTCGGACATGCCAAAAGAAATCGTAGTTTACAAGCAACGTTTTGTTTACCCAACTTAAACTAAATAACCAATGTATTTCGATTATTTTTAGTGTTTGCATGTTTGATGTGTAATTCAAAACACAACCTTCTCCAAACAAGCTAAAAGGAATGGGCCACTTTAGCATGTTATTTCCAAATGTGCAACTTTAAATTATGTACTTAATTTATGTGATTTATTCTGATTAATTTATTATTATTACTGTGGAAATGTAATTCAGAACAAATATCGTCAAGCTTTGCCCCCCCCCAAAAAGCCCAAATGACGATTTTTGCTACATATTTTTCACTGTGTATTCAATTACTTCCTTTGTATGTACGTAACTCAAAACAAATGGAGTGAAGCCTTGCCAAACGTTTCAAAAGAAATCATAATTTTAGCGATTTACTCTCAATGTGCGTTCAATTAACTACTTAATTTCTTTGAATTTTCCCCCATTTTTTTCACTATCTTTCCAATTTGACTCGTGTTTTATATATAAAAATAATCCATTTGATGTGTCACTCAGAACAAATGTACTCGGGTATTAACAAACTTTCAAAAAGAAATTGTACATTTGACTGACATTGTTTTTTAAATAAGTGGTTAATTTCTTGGTCCTTTATTCTTTCATGATAATCATCTTTGCTTGCATGTGTGACGCGTAAGTCAAAACAAATCAATCAAGCGCTGCCAAACATGCCAAATGAAATGACAATTTCAGATCCATATTTTTTAATGTCTTTCAACCAGCCACGTAAGAAAGATAATGACCGTGATTCAGAACAAATGTAGCACAAACATTTTTGAAAACATCATGAAACACAAGTTTTAATTTTAGCACCACATGCTTCATTGTTTTGTCAATTAACCCTTTGAAGGGACAGCGGTTACTACAGTGCACAGTTTATCATGTTACCAGGTGCATAAAAGAGTTAAAGGATTACTTTCCTTATTTTTATAATCATTACTCCACTTCTATTATAATTTTGATTGACGTATGTTACGTAACTCAACACAAATCCGGTTCAGGAATCATCATTTTTAGCTACGTGTGAAGCTAGGTCTCAATGATACGGTCAATTTATATTGCTTATGGTCATATGACCAAGGATAGTTGTTGCGGAATTAAAAATATGAGTGTTTTGTTTTTGTTTTTTTCCTCAGGCTGCTTCATATTATCATTTGTATGTTTGACCTGTAATTTAAAACAAAATGCATCTCCCAAAGAATTCGTAACTCTGTTGACATGTTTCGGAGTATTTCAAGATGTCGGAAAATGTTTTCGCTTTTTAATATACTTGTTATTTTTGGTTTTGGCACGATTGTTTAAAATTGAATCAAGATTGTCAAGCTCCTCCAAAAAACTTTCAGAAGAAATTGTACTGTATGTGTATGTTTTTAGTGAATATTATTATTTATTTATTTATTTCTTTATTGTTTGTTTGTATCATTAGCACGCATGACCGCAAAATTAAAAAAACAAAACAAATGTAGAGCATTGTCAAGAGTCGCCAACGATTCAGAGAAAATTAAACTTGGATGTGATTTGTGAAACGGTCAGCTATTTATTGGCACATAATGATGATGATGATGATTTATAATTAGAATATAATTTACTTTCGTGACTGACCTGCTGATAAAAACAAAACAAACATATATTAAGATTCACTGAACATTCTTAAGATATATAGCAATGCTATGTTAAGTGGTTGATTGTGTCCTGACATGTTTTTTGACATCGATTTTTATGCTTATTGCTGCAATTGGGAATGGGACCCAAAAGAGAGTTTTTCAAATGTTCAGATTTATTTATTTTTGCTTAACTTTATCTTACTAGATATACAGTTATGATAAAAGGTGCTTTCAAACACGACCCGTGATTGAATAAATAAATGGATGGACTTTTCCAAATTTTCCAGAAAAAAAAGGGTTGAGTTTTTTTTTTGTTTTTTTTTCATCAAATGTTCAAAAGAAAATAATTACTTGTGCTGCACATTGGAGTGTTTTAATAATCTTTTTTAAAAAATATTATTTTGTTATTGACCTGTACTACAAATGTTTAAAAAAAATCAAAAGAAACTGTAACTTTAGCTATTTCACAAAAAATAGTGTTGGACAGAATGTACATACGTTCACAGTTGAATTAATTCGTTACCCCCCTATTCAAAAATTATCCGTTAAATTGGAGCAACATTTTTAAGATTATTTCTAGCAATTAATTTAGTGTATTTCCGAGTGTTATGAATTGTAAATTGGGCATTTATGTTGGGGTTGTTTTTTAAGCTTAAGTTAAATATCTGGATTTAAAAAAAAATCTAAACTTCATGTAATTATTCAGTTCTTTTTTTTATGATTTCTATTGCTGGATTTCTTATACTGCATTATCCTCAAAAGTTGAAAACTTTTTTTGAAAAGTACTTCTGAGTCTCTTAAATGTGGACATTGTAGTTGTTAATGACTTGTTTTTATTAAATCATTTAAAAAAAAAGTTTCCATATTTGACCTTCATTTAAAATGACCATTGAGCAATGTTCAATATTGACAAACATTAAAAATAAATGACAACGACAATAGTTTTCATACATTCATTCTTTGTAACACAAGGTTGCAACTCATACTTTTTATTTTGATTCTATGATTCTATATATTATTATATTTAATATAACTATATATTATTGTGGCATATGTGTGTGCGCGTGTGTCAGGTGTGGTTCCAGAACCGAAGAGCCAAGTGGAGGAAGCGGGAACGTTACGGACAAATCCAACAAGCCAAAAATCACTTTGCCTCCGCCTACGACTTGTCTGTGCTGCCTCGCACTGACAGCTACGCGCAGGTATGCACGTCCAAATCTTAACATTTTTGATACTTACAATAAATAAATAAATGGCACATCCACCACATATTATGAAGCGGACGTCAAAAAGGCTGGCCGCCAATTAGAGGTGTCACAGCAAACAGAATAAATGACATTCAGATAAGTTGAAGGAAAAGTTTTAGCAGTTCAAAAGACGAGATGGTGATATACGTATTCAAAAATGTATTTTATTATCAGTAATTATGCGGTTAACCTATTGTCAAACACAAAAGAAACACTACATTTTAAATGTAACATGGGACTTTTAAACATGAGGATTTGGTAGGTGAATAAAGTTGTTGGTGCTAGAGATGATTGGTTGTTAATATTAGTAATTAAAAAAAAGACATTATGGAAGAAGACATCAATAATAATAATGCATTTACAAATAATCACTTGTGTAACACTTTTACATTTGACACACTTTACAAGCTATTTGCACTTTATTTAGTAGTAGTGGTAGTCTTCGGTCGTGTGTGTGCGTGTTTGATCCACGTCATCACTTCTACTTCTAATTTTAAACATTGTCCATCATCTTTTCTCGATTTTGCGACAGTCTTTCTAGTTGATAAAACTAGAAAGGGTTTCTGCTATTGTAATGTTTTTATCATCGTGGAAGGAAAAATTAAATCAAACTCTCAATTCAGTTTCAAATAAATACCCAGCCCAACTCTTAAGTCAAGGCATGACTCAAATTCCGAACCTTATTTTGTCGTCCACTCATGAGTCCTTCTTGTCCTGACAGATTCCAAACAACTTGTGGTCGGGCGCCAGTCCGGCCGCTCCTGTGGTGTCACCCTGCATGCTGCCCCGAGGTTCTCCCCCGTGCGTGGCCTCCTACTCCCCGCGCTCCGCCTCCTCCGCTGCCGGCGATCACGGCCATGGCTACTTCCCCAACCAGCAAAACCAGTTTGGCCACGTTTCCCTCAACAACTTCTGTGGCGACCCACTTCTCTCGCCGGCCGCCAACAGCCACCACGCCTTTGAGACCAAACCCGAGTTTGAGAGGCGCTCGTCCAGCATTGCCGTGCTACGCATGAAGGCCAAGGAGCACGCCGCCAACATTTCTTGGGCCATATGATCCCGCTTCTACAACCAAAAAAAAAATCAAAACAAAACCAAACTTCTTGGAGCCGCTTCTAGAACCAAAGAAACACATTTGAGACTCGGGAGTGAGGAGGACATCAGTTAATGCACTCGAAGCACTCTGTTGCCATCTCCTGGTGTCTCCATGTTTCTTCAGACCCGTGCTCACATGCTTACCCGCTTCTAGAACCAAACAAACTTTAGGCCCCTTCCAGAGCCAAAAATCACTTTTGAGGCTGTGGTGCGAAGTGGACGCAATGCACATGAAGGCAATAAAAATAATGCTTGGCATTGTCAGGTTTTAATGGTCACATGTTGATCCACTTCGAGAGACAAAGAAACTTTCACCCACTTCTAGAACCAAAAGAAACACTTGTGAGGGTCAAGTCTGAGGCGGACTCCAGTTAACGCACATGAAGGAAATGTGAAAAACACGCTGATGGTGTTTGAAGGCACATGTGATCCGACAGTTGGACATGTTGATACTCTTCTACAAGCTAGCAAATGCGCAGCCGCTACTAGAGCCAAGGAGTAATGTGGACCAAAGAAAATAAAACCAATGCTTGGATTGACAAAATGCACCCTCACATTTTTATGGATACATGGTGACTCACTTCTAGAGCCAAAGAAACTTTAACCTGCTTCTAGATGGTTCGAGAGCTCTTCGCTCCCTCCCCTATCTCCAAAATCACTTTTTAGGCTCAGGAGTTTGGTGAATTCCATGCGCATGATGGCAAAAAACAATGCCTGGATTCACAAAATGCACCCCCATGCTTTCATGGTCACATACTGACCCACTCCTAGAACCAAAATAGTTTTTCTGGGGTGAGGTACTGTAGATCCCATATCCTGCAACAGACGGCAATACAAAAGCTTGTTGTGATCCCACATTTTGGTGTTTGGAGATAGCTTTGTGTTTTTGTGGTCACATGCTGACACGCTTCAAGAACCAAAGAAACTTTGACCAAAACAAACACTTTTGAGGCTCTGGAGTGATCCAGACCCGAGTTAACACATGAAGGGAATAAACAATTCCACTGCCAAAGTTTGGAAGCAGATGTGATGTCATGCCATGCTTGGCCATAATGACCCGTTTCTAGAAACAAAAAAACACTTTTGAGGCTCTGGAGTTATGTGGATTCCAAGCACATGAATGAAATAAAAGATGCTGCTTGTGATTGGAGGCAGATGTGATCACACGTTTGGACTCAAGAGTGCGCCATGTCTTTTGGCCCCTGAAATCAAAAACGCGGACCTGCTTCTGGAAACAAACATGGTTCCACTTCTGAAACAAAAACAACTGTAAACATATACTGGCCAGCCTCTTAACCTGCTTCTGTTACTAACAAAAATACTGCCCGGCTTCTTGGGGGACGACATTGGCCCATGATGGGACAAAAAATACAAAACTGTGATTCATCTCTGTAATAGAAAAAACATAGAGTCACTTTTGGAAGTCTTTCTTCTGCCCCCGCCCCCAAATACACACCTGTTCTTAAAAAAAAAATACCCTGCTTTGTGAGCCCCAAAAAACACTGACCACATTTCTGCAACCAAAAACACTAGCCCTCTCCATTAACCAAGCCACACAATTTTAAATGCAGGAAAAACCTGCAAAAACAAAGACCCGCTTTTGGAAAGAAAAAACACAAACAAAGAAACACCCCCCATTCAATATGAAATAAAACATTTATTTATGTAGCGCTTTTAGAAAGAATAACAATAACCAAAATAATGACCCTCTTCTGGAACCGACACAGCTCTCATTCTGGAACCAAAAGAAGCATTGTTCACTTCAGGAACCCAAAAATGCTGCCCCACTTCTAGACCCAAACAAATGCTTCTAGAACCCAGTTAGCTTCAGCTTGGGGGGAAAAAAAGTCCCGGTGATCCACACAAACGGATGAGAAACCACAACATGTTTGCTTTTCCTCCAGGGCCGGACTTGAGCAAAGTAACGTGAGTGACTAGCATCTTTTTCTGCTTTTTGGCTGGCCTTACCTAAGTGCACCAGCTCGTTTCTGTGTCTTTCACTACAAAGAACTCTGAATGTGTGATGTTTACATTCATGTGCCCAAGTCAAATAAATCCCCTGACGTCATTTCAAATGTTTGTGTTTGTTACCGCGCTCACGAAGGGCTGCAGGAAGACGAAGAACGGTAGAGGTAAACTAGTTCATGAACTGATCAGTACACCTGCAGTCCACGAGGTGGCAGCAGAGCAGTGGCTATTGTTTGGTTAGTTTGGTTCTTTTTAAAATATTTACGCTTAAAAAATAAGAGTCAACTTTACAATTCGGCGTAAGTTTTCATCAAAAATTTGGGAATTTAACTTTTCTCTTAAAAAAAGAAATATTTTTGTAAGGATTTTTTGACGACGTGTTTTCACTTTTTTTCCCCAACAGAATATGACTGTTCAAAAAAAAAATGCACTTTTTTTCACCCCCAAAAAAGACTTCCATCTTGAAAAAAACGTGCCTTTTTTAAAAAACTCCTTTCTCAAAAGACTTTGTACAAAAATTGTATTGTACATTGGATTAATACACACCAGATTAATGATAGCATCTATCTAGCATCTACTGTATATTATATATTCAAATGTTTTATTGGATTTCTTCATTACAAATCATATCTGAAATTCCAGTCTTACCAACATTTTTTTTGTCTGCTGAAGTGATTGTGAAGACATAAGTGGACTTTGTTTTCCTCTTCTGGAGATGCAGCCCAGCAGCAGTGAGAAACTCGAAACATTTTCATTCATTCCTCATTACTGAAAGATTATATTAACTTGTCATCCTCTTTCATCCCATCTATACAAAAGTCCAGTATATTGTTACACCATAAATGTGTGAGGGCACTAATTGAACTAACCCATCCTTGAAATAAAAGCTTGTGGTTGCATCCTGCTGAATTTAAATTGCAACGATTGCCTCAAAAGGATGTGACAGCAAAATATGAAGTGTACTATCAATTTTGTTCAGGCCTGCTTCATGAATTAGTTGGTTTTAAAAAATCTGTTGAACCACCATTCAAAGGTGACACCTGAATTTAAAATGTTTTATTGTTTTTTTTCTCTTAACTTTCCAGGAGCTGACAAGCGACCACACGTGGCACCCACGTGCGTCTTCTCGATATGAGCAATAATGAGCTTTGCATCATCATCATCATGGAGGTCCACACAGCATGTGGCCATAGGTCAAGATCACGGCCCTCTGGAGACCAAACACTTCAAATGAGACCCGGCAAGCCAGCAACCGCTGACACACACAAACACACACAGGCACGCACAAATGTAATCATATTTTCCCATAGTATGGACAAAACTTTTTTTTCAGAAGAAAATGTAACACGAAACTGAATTGAGTTGCATTTCGTTTAGATTTTTAAAATACAATATATACTGTGGGGGCGGCGCGGTAGCCCAGTGGTTAGCACGTCGGCTTCACAGTGCAGAGGTACCGGGTTCGATTCCAGCTCCGGCCTCCCTGTGTGGAGTTTGCATGTTCTCCCCGGGCCTGCGTGGGTTTTCTCCGGGTGCTCCGGTTTCCTCCCACATTCCAAAAACATGCATGGCAGGCTGATTGAACGCTCTAAATTGTCCCTAGGTGTGAGTGTGAGTGCGGATGGTTGTTCGTCTCTGTGTGCCCTGCGATTGGCTGGGAACTGATTCAGGGTGTCCCCCGCCTACTGCCCGAAGACGGCTGGGATAGGCTCCAGCACCCCCGCGACCCTGGTGAGGATTAAGCGGTTCGGAAAATGGATGGATGGATATATACTGTTTTCAACAAGCCATACTGCATTACAAAAATATTATATATATAATATATATATATATATATACACACAATGAAAATAAAGTTCAATATGTTCGAGGAAAAAGCCAATCATATTAGAAAAAATATTGTTCGGAGAGAACTGAATAATAATATACAATTTTAATATTACAGGGTGTCATATCTTAACCTTGAAGTGGAAGTTGATCATATGTATTATTTGATCAACTTTTAACTTTTTACTAATTGACCAAATTAGAAACTGCATCCAGATATATTAACATTATTCTAAAAAGTTCCAGACAACTCAACAGTACTTCATTTATTTTATGTATCGACGCAGTCAGGCCGAGTACCACTCATGTTTCGTAGACCACATTGGTGACGTCTGTTGTGTTGCATTCAGGTTGCCAGCAACTTGTTCACTAGTTTGTGGAGCTTTGTTCGGTTTATTTTTAGTCTTTCTCCTGCCTGACGTTGTTGTGCGAAGATAAGCGGTGTGGGATGACTCATCAAAAGCTGCTTTTGCACAGCAAACCCAACATGGAGGCAACCAAATGGAAAGTAATCCTCGTTTCACAAATAATTTGCCCCCCACGCCGTGATCTACCTTGCATCTTTGCTTCTTATGCAATATACAGTTATCGAAAATCACGTTTGGAGTAGAAATGGCCTCGTTTGGTGGTTTGATCCATCAGTAATCGTACCGTGCTGAGGTGAAGAGGAAAATATTAAAAACATGACACGTCTTAAAAAAAAATTGAATACTCTATCAAATGTATGTATCTATGATTGGCACGGCAGAGTGTGTTGTTGTTAATGTGAAGCGTGCGTCACGGCTTTGGATTTCTTTTTCCCCAAAGTGTCTGTGATAGCACTCACCAGTCCGTGGAGGCGAACTGAAGGGTCGCTGAATGGTCATCTTGCTCATCATCACAGCACAAGCCACTCGGCCCGTGACAATCGAAAGCGTCAACCAACCGAATTCATTTGGTCAGCACACGCAAAGAAAGTTAAACAAACCAAAAGAAGAAGAAAAAAAGGTAACTGCTCAGCACCTTTTGAAGGTTGTTGCAAACCAAAGCAGCAAGCAGCAGATGAATTCCAGCCAAATGATGTAAAAGCAACCGTGTGTCATAAGTCATACATAACACGTCATATACACAGCAAATTCTTTTTATTGAATATAATTTTCTCCGATGTGTTCATTTAACTTTTGAATTAAAGTGCCACCATTGTAATTGTGGCACATCTTCATCCAAATTAAAATCAATAGAAGTCCTTCCACCTCCATTAGCTATCTTGAAAATCAATTGAGTTGCTCTTACAAAGTTATGGCACGTCTCCAACATTTTTCCACCTCCAGCATGAAAAGTCTTAATTGCATTGTCTCACCCTTGAACTCATCTTGTCGTGATTTCTTCATCCGAATGTCAGGGTTGCTGCGTTCATTGACTGACGTTTCAATGAGAGAATTTCAAAAAACATAAACCCTGCCAGCAAATTATTATTGTCGTCATTTTGTATGCTTCCAGAAAAGGGGGAAAAACACACACACACACACACACACACACACACACACACAAAATGTCCACATATTGAGCTACAGGAAACATTTATGACATGCTAATAGTGTGTTTTAGTGGCACACGTGTGTACATAGTGTGTGGAGAAGTGTCATCAAAGGATGGATGAGCGAGCGAGCGTTTGCCGCAACACAATTATGCGTGGCTCAGATAGGGTTATGCCTCGCCCCCCACAGCTCTTTCTAAAGGTCAAGCGTATTCATTGCCTCCTCAAAAAAGCTGACGCGCTCGTCCAATTCTGCTAACCTGCTAACCCGCTAACCTGTCTCTGATGGCGTTTTGATGCCACTTGAGCAAAACATCACTTGGTTTGCCAAAATCAAATCCAAAACGGACCCGATGACCACTGATTGCTGAAAGGAATTTACTCAGCAACACTTTTTGGCAACATTTTGGGGGGTTTAAAATGTGCTGTGTGATTGACCGGTGACTGTTTTTTCACAGTTTACACATTACTACGACAACAACGATGGTGGTAATATTTGCTGCTTATCCTTGCTTAAACTTGACTTTGAGTACATCGTCACTGAAATGTATTCGTCAGTACAGTATGTAAATATTTCCAAGGAAAGAGAAGCGTTTTCCGTCGTTTTACAAATGTTCGTGATTGTCAACAAGGTCCCTGCATAAGCATGTATGAGAGCAGCTAAAAATGCCCCATCTTGCTTTTGTGCTTCTGTCTCTAGTTTACCTAATGTTGTGGCTACACCCTTAACAAGAGTGAGGGTTTGGAGGACGGACCCCTGTGGGACTCCGCACAGACAAGCTGATGTTTGTGCTAATAAAAGCAGCATCATCATAATCATCATCATCATGTCAGCCAGGGAGTGAAGTGTGTTGTTGTTGTGTGTGTGTGTGTGTGTGTGTGTGTGTGTGTGTGTGTGTGTGTGTGTGTGTGTGTGTGTGTGTGTGTGTGTGTGTGTGTGTGTGTGTGTGCGTGTGCGCATGCGGGTGGGCATGCATGTGCGAGCGCTGGCAGACGCTGACCTCATAAAGCGGCACAGATGTGCACCTTATGTAAAGCGCTCATGTTAATTGTGGCTAATTGATATAAACAGCGGAAGAAAACACTCAGGCTCGTCAAGGACTCAGGCTGCTAATTCAAGCATGTACATCCATCCAAAATTCATGGAAATTCAGTTCACGCCATGTAGTTTAACATTCATTCATGAAATGTAAACAGAGACTAACCATTGTAAATAATAACCATTCCAATGTATTTAAAATCGGAATGTGCGTTCAATTGTATTTAATTTGAAATTGATTCACCTTGTATTCAAGGAGAAGCTGATTTTAGCCTCTATACAGTATGGTTTTGACTTTCTTTACGACTAAAATGTTTTTTAAAAAAGATACCATTGTTTTGAAATGATGTGATAAAATGATCAGGAAAAAGTGGAGAGCAGAGTTGTTTACTGCGTATCAAATAAATGTTGGACTCAATGATTTCAAATGTGGTCTGACGCGTATTCTGTTACAATGCTGGTTAGCACATTTAAATGAAAGTATCACCTACTAAATGAATGAATGCAACATTATATCCACATTGCTTCTTCCATTTGCTTGGATTATTTTACGAAATTAAATTGATGCGACTGGCTCTTCTCAGACCAAAAACTCATCACTTGGGCTAGGGCAATATATATATATATAATGAAATAAAATATCTTAGGAGAATAAAATTAACATTACTGGAATAAAATTGTGAGCAGCACGGGGGGCAACTAATCTTCCAATTGCTCAATTTGTATCCATGTTATTTAATCTCAGTGATATTTTTTTAAGCAATCAATATTTTCACATGAAAAGGTATGTTCATGAAATTAAGTTGGAAAAAAACGGTTGCAATTTAACAGCAAAAAAAACATTTGAATGTGGTTTCCAATTCTCAGCGAAGGAGAAGAAACTTTAGATTTTAACTCGCAAGAATTTGCCAAGCAGCATTCGATCATATAGTGACGTTTACATAGAAATGAGATCTGACAGCTTTATTTGGTGTAGTGTTAAGTATGTGTTGTGCTCATTAGCGCCTCCTACGAGACTGGAGAGGAACAGTCAGGCACAAACGCTGTTTCCTTTCATGCAGCTTTCAACAGATTAGCCTGCAATTTCGCCTGTACACAATTTTGTTCCTGTTTTATAAATGCGCATACACACACACACGCACGCACACACACACACACACACACACACACACACACGTGCGCGATGACGCATTCATATACCATGTCCTGATGACAAGGTGAAAGGAGATACAGTAGAAAAGAGAACATTTTAGTGCATAGAAGCGAACTGTTCTTCCTCATTGGTTTCTTAGCGCTTTGTCATGGTGTGAGCAGCCAGTTTTGGTCATGCACCAACAACCGAGCGAAAGGAGCTGCGGTTTCCGCTTATGCCTGATTAGCACGTGAAGTGATCCTAAACGACGGTGCGAACCTGCCGTCTCGCTGTCACGCGTTCATTAGCGTCACTTAACATCAGATACATAGACAAAAGTTTTCCCTTCATTAATCAACGAAACAGTCCATCAGAGGTTGGACGAACCTAACGGACCTGACTAACTACTCACACATCATAGCATAATGCAATTTAGGGGTTTCAATGCCTTCTATATCAATCTTAACATCATTAAGTAACCTAAATAACGTAGCATAGCACACAAGTACTGACATAAAGTAGCTAACATAATCAAGTAATGTTCACATAACCAACACGCGCAGCTAATGTTATGCAACCTAACACAAGTAGCTTACGCAAGTAACAAAATGAGCTAATGCAAAATAACCAACTAGTGTAACTTAACACTCATAATATAAAATAACCTAAGTCAGATGGTTCCTTTAAACCCGTTTTTGGCAGAGACACTCCCAGATTCGCTCTCTGCTATCTTTGGCACCCCCAATTAGCATGGCAGCTAATACAGACCTGGTCCCCTGAACCATTCATTTCTCTTTCCATTATTGGTAACCATATGCTGAAAATAATGTGTATTGTTCGCCTCAAGATGAGAATGTTCTAAGGCAGGGGTGCCCATTAGGTAGATCCTGATCTACCGGTAGATCTAAGACAGGTCCCAAGTAGATCCGAGGAGTGTCGAGAAGAAAAAAAACAAACAACCATTTGTGTGTCTTTGGACATGTTAGTAATATATTTTTTGTGTTAATATACACTGCACACTAATCAGTCTCATTTTCACAAAAAAATATATATTTAAAAAATAAAATAAAGCAGGTAAATCTTAAATTTGTGTGTGTGTGTGTGCATGCGCTCGGGTAGATCCCGTGAGGTTAGTTGATCAAAAAGTAGATCTTCAATCCAAAAAGTTTGGGCACCCCTGTTCTAAGGTGTTTCTCTTTTTAAAGCATTCTTGAGAGTTGTTACACTTTCAAACTGATCCATGCTCTCTGTAAACTATTGCTTGAAGAGTCAAGTCCTCTTCTTCTTCTTGGATATCCATTACACTGCAGAGATTTGCCAGGCACACAGGTATTTTGTGTGATTTTGTATGCACGGCACGTTGCAGCCTCGGGCTGCAGACCAGGGGAATTGTCTTTCAAGGATGGAGGCTAGGGGGTGTAGGGGGTATAGTGTGAAAGGGAATTGAGAGGTGAAAGGAGGGATAAGGGGGATGGCATCCAAATAAGAAATCAGAGCCCTGTAATCCTTCTGGGTGGCACCAAGTGGCTAAAAACTGTGTTGCACTAAAACAAACAAATAATCATCGTCGTCTCACGGCAGACATTTGTTCAGTGACGATCACTGAACTGGTGTGGTCTAAACCACTCCTGTTAGTTTAGTCATTAAAAAGAGGGATTTGTTTTTTAAAAAATATCTCATTTTAAAAAATAAACCAAAACGAAAAACAGTGTCAAATATATATTTATATATATTTTTTATTTTAAAATCGGCCCGCAAGAGAGCAGCAACGTTTCATGATTCCAAGTCTTTGTTAGCTGTGTCACTAACCACTTTCATGCTCACACGCTACACATGTTAGCTAGATATCTTCTCAGGTAAAAATCACAATGTTCCCACAGGACTTCATCTTAAGAAATTAAAATTATATGAACCGTCAAGGCAATGTTTTAAAGTAACATTTTAATTAACTGTCATACAGATGTAAAACCAAACTAACCACAGCCTGAAAAAAAGTAAAATCGAGTAAATCTACCTGGTCAGTCACAGACTTACCTGTGTTAATAAAATAAATTATTGTAAACACCTCGGTCTTGAGACGCAAAGCAAAGGTGACAAAGCAGAACAATGAGTTTTGTCAGGACAGAAGTGAGACACATGAAGGGCTTAGAAGTTAAAAAAACATGAATATGGTGTCCAAACCAAGACAAGACATGCGAGTGCAGCCTTGAAGATTACACCAGTGCAGACTAAAAGCCATCAAACCACACACACGCATGCACACACACACACACACACACGTTTTTATTGTTAACATCATAGCTAACATTGCACCTGATGTGATGGCTAACACTGTGGCGAATGTAATTGCCAACGTCATGGGGAATACAGTAGTTGTATTTGTGCGTGTGTGTGTGTGTGTGTGTGTGTGAGTGCATGTGTATGTGTGTACTGTGTCCAGATGCTTCCACATTAATGACAAAGAAGGGACGTGACCCTGCGTGCCCACCGCCCGCTATTGTGCGCAAGTAAAGCAAAACAGGTGCTGCCTGTGCCCATCCGGACATTACGTCACCTACTGATACGCGGAATCAGCCTGCACAAACAACGGCACATGCACACGTGCGCGCGCACACACATGCACACAAACACATCCACACACACTCACACTCTGATGCTAGCTTTGGTTGAACAGGAAACACCCTCCATTGTTCTCGGCTGCTAGCAAAGACCAGCCCCAACAACGAGTTTGTCCTTTGAATGTCATTTTATAATAATAATCTATATATATATTGCGCGTCGTACCGCACGCGGTCTGTCCTTCCGTCTGTCCCTTTTCAAAACGTACCTACTTCACCGCGCCGCTGCGCGCCGCCGCTGCGCGCCGCCACTGCGCGCCGCCACTGCGCGCCGCCACTGCGCGCCGCTCAGGCAGTGGCTCACTACGATCGCGCGGGCATCTTAGCGAAAAAATGTTGTCTACCCACAAGCATTGCAATGAAATTGTTAGTTATTTAGTAGAGCTAAACATCTCTTTATTTTCGCGATAAGCAATGAAGATGAACAAAAAGTTGAACCAAGCAACAACACTTTTGTGGGCCGAAGGCCCACCTTACCAGACTTCCGCAGGAACTAGCTGATGAGCCGCCCGGAGGGCGGCGAACCACCACCTTACCAGCCTACCAGCTAGTAATAATAATAATAATAAAACATTTTCTTTTGACAGAACATAAGAGTTATAACTATATTCTTCGCTGCTGTGTTCACTAATAGTAACAGCTATATGAACACGCCCTCCAGGTGCACAACAAGATCAGGCGGCTCTCAAGTGCTACACAGCTTGTGCACGAACAGTAAACATCAATTAGCACACTTATAGAAACCGGTGCTTATGTGCGCCACATTAAAGCTTTACTGTGGCGCCTCGAAGGGTCTTCAGAAGCTCACTTTGGTGTCTAGACGACAACAATGAATATTTCGATAATGTAGATCAAACATGAGGAGGAAACACAGACGTGCTAACAGCTCTTGCATGAAGAAAGTTGCAACGATATCACGGTCAGATATGATTAGCGATGATGTTAGAAATGATACTGACTACAGTGTTAGACATGATGTTAGCTACTGCATTAGCTATGAAGTGACCTACTCTGTTACCCATTGTGTTAACAACTGCATTAGCCACGATTGTGGCAATATTAGTCATAAAGTTAAGTATGATGTTACCTACTGTGTTAGCAGTGATCTGAGCCACTTTTTTAAATAATGCTTTTATTCATTGTCTTAGCTATATAATTAGCTTTCATGTTAGCTATGATGATAGACAATGGTAATTATTGTGTTACTACGATATGTTAGCTGTGACATTAGCAACAGTGTTAGACATGATGTTACGCTGCCTTCAAGGAAGATTGTAAGCCAGACATTCCGACTCGGAACATTTCACAAAGAAGCCGCTTTGAAATGTCAGGTCAGAGTTGCCAAGTCGGGGGGAGAAGCACCCCAATTTGACCGACCAACTTCATTGTGACTTCACTCATTAATGGCTTGCGCGTCCGTGTGCGTGTGCATGTGTGTGCGCTCAAAGAATTATTTCACTTGCTTCACAAAAGTTTCAATTGAATTGAATATTGTGTTTGACATTTGCTTTTAGTCCCCTGTGTGGTCCTCGGCTAATGAAAATGGTGCAGCTGAAAAAGGTTATGTTTACATTCTCTTGAAACACAAGAGTAAAAAGTGTGAAAAAGTAGGCAAAGGAAAAACTTCAACTGACGTAGACGATTACATAATGTTGGCTATAACGTTAGCAGTATTATTAACTTCGACGTTCTGCGTTGTGTTTTATCTGTGTGTGAGGCACAGTGTCTAAGAGCCAAAAGCCATGTTAGCAATTATGCTCATCATGTTGTTAACGAGTGTGACCCAGAATGTAAGCTACCGTATTAATAATAATGTCCACTCTTATGCTAGCCACAATTTTAGCTCGATAATTTCCATGATGAAAGTATGGTATGATCTGTGATATTAGCAATTATATATATTATCTGTTGTGTTCATGATGACGTTAGTTACAATGACAGCTAGGGTTGCCACCTTTCGAAATTGGAAATAAGGGAAGCTCCTTACAGTTTTGGTGCACATTATAACAATGCTCTGAACGTCCGAACGATCGTAGTAAACCGGTGTTCTCACGGGGTGTATTTCTGCACACGGACCTAGTCATGATGCTAACCACTGTGTTAACTGGTCATGATAGCTGCTGTGTTAGCCATGACTTTAGTTAAAATGTTAATCACGACTTTGGTTACAGTGTTAGCCATGTTGTGAGCAGTCACGTTAGCTTGCTGTGTTCACCTTGTGTTAGTGACAAAAGCACGTAAGAATTCATTAGCTATGATACGTCCAGTTGTGGCTGTCAAAATATTTTATTGACAGCCCTCTGAGCCTCAAAACAATCTTTGGATGGATTTGTATTTTAGTGCAGGAAAAAAATCTTCATAAAATTTAGATGTGCTGCTTGAACTCTGTCCTGAAATTGATGGAGTGAGACAAGAGTCAATCATTTTCCTCCAGAGGGACTGGAGTGTGAAAAGTCTCACAGGTGATTGACAGGAAGTTATTCCAAAGTAAATCCCATAGGGGAATAATGTGATCGGCCTATTGTGGGACGTGTTGATTATCAGATGAAATAAATCTGATTAGGTTCTCAGACCGCAGCCACAAATCTAATTTAGGGAATACAATGACTCAGGCCAAAAACAATTAAACAAGTACAAATATGAATGTATTCTTATCTAATTAAGTTGACAGTGTTCTAAATGATACCTCTTCTTTTGACTATCCCGCTTCAACAAAGTAAAAAAAGTCACTTCAGTCTTTATTTTTCTTCCTCATATTTGTTTTAATTTCATATTGCATTTTTATGCTTTTCCGTGTATGTATAAGTTTTGAGACAGGTACTTTTTATTAGACACTGAGAAATACTGTACGTGCGAGCTTTGCACACTTGCATTTTTAATATAGTCTACTCTTTACTTTTGCCAACTGTTGGAGATTCATGGTATAATTTTTTTCAAACGATGCCATTTTTTTGGGTAGATTTATGGTCGTCCTATTTAAACTTGCGCAACTTTTGGGGGGATTTATCATAGCTTGATTATATTCTGCACAACTTTTGGAGAAATCCAGTGCAGGCCGAACTTTGTTGCTCATGAATGTTTTGACAAATTAGACATTTACGGGATTTTCTCAAACATTTTGCATGGAGTCTTAACAATAACAGCCATAAAATACGTGTGTGCGTGAGTTTGTGTGTGTGTGAGACTACAAGGTCATCACACAGGCCTGTTCACTTGCTACCCTTCACATTCCTTTTGGCTTCCCTTTAAGACGGGAAAGCTGACGGGAAACACGCACACGCTGCGAGGTGGGAGGAATGTGTCTTTCTTTGTGCCGACGTAAATCTCGAGCTATCAACCAACCTCCGCCTGTCACAGCGAAGGCGACCGCAGAACGTTGTTTATTCAAAATGGACTTTATCCACAATGATGTTTTTATGGTAAATAGCCTATTTGTTTTGAGGCAATCTGATTGAACCGTCGCAAATGGACCTCTAAGAGTGGCACTGCAGAAGTAGTCGAAAATGAGTATTCCTATAAGTCGTCATGGCAACATATAGTGGGCTTTGAAGTGTGTGTGTGGTTTCTACCAGGGAACCCGTCTGATCGTGTCATGCTGGGCTTTGGCCGAACCATTTTCACAGTCTCAGACTAAAAACTGAAAGTCAGAAGGAAGTTTTATAGTTTTCCTGGAGTTTTACTGCCCGCATCATCTCAATCGTTACGTGTAAGGTGGTAATCTTGGCTGTTTCGATCACTGTTTTGCTAGTCTTGGCCATACGACAAAAATTAAATGTGTTTGATACTCTCACAAGTCTTTCAGTCGTTCCGTTGCCATGACTCAACCAACCGAAACTCAAACAAAACCGAAGATAGAAGACTTGGAAAACAATCATAAGAGCGGCTTGGATGAAGGGGAAAACACAACCCAAATTCAGTACTACAGTTGTTGATGTTTTCAGCAATTATATTCAAACAAACATTTGAAAAAAAGATCGACAATTTAATTTTATATGGTTTTTAATAAACCTTTGACAATGGCGTAAGTTGGATGTATTTGACAGAGTGAGTAGTGGACCTAAAATCCATTCCTGTGGTACACCGACATCAAAGATATATTTATTACTATGCTGAACTTTGATCATGTTTATGCTGATATATCATTATGAGTTTTCATTTTCTATCACAAGTCTGCGGCAGGAGGTCAGACATTGGCAATTTCCTTGTTTGCGTCAGCATTGTAGCTCCTTGACAAGCGGCGCTATCAGGCACTTGCCACAGCTCCTCGCTCAGCAGCAATTGTTGGAATATACTTTCATTGCTTTCATTTACTTTCACCCTGCACTGTACTAATTTCGTCCCAGCCCCGCCCCCCGCCCTCTTCCACATACAAAAACACTTGACAAACATAAACAAAGGCATTGTTAATCGACAATGTGTAATTAACTGTGACATTTCCATGATATTGTCGCTAAATGTTAAGCTACTAATGCCATGTTTGGGAAAGCATTCAGAAGTCAGCAAAAGGCTTCTGCTAATGGTAACCCCAGAGTGACATATAAAGTCTGTGGGAAATGTCGCTGTAATATGCCTTTATGTTAGCGCCCCTGTGTCTGTGGACATACTAATATCTTCAACCTTTTCTTTAATGACAGGTTGCATGCACCGTTTATTTTCTTATTTTGAAATACAAGAGATGTATCGTACATGTACCGGTACATTCACTTTATAACTTTAATGTTAAATGATCATCAACTTAATATGATTGTTTAACTGACAAAATAAGCTTGCTAGTTAGCTTGTTAGTTCGATAGTTAGCTTGTTAGTTCAAAAGGAACAAGGTTAGTTAGCTACAACCAAAACTCCAGAGAGGCAATAAGCATTCACATTATTAGCACAGCTAAACTGAACAAGGTTAGCTTGTAAGTTAGCTTGTTGTTAATTAATTTATTTGTGTTTTACTGTACTTAACTGGTGTATTCACTATTGGGTTTGTTACAAACGATACAAGATTAATTAGCTCAGTACCTATATTGGACGTTTTTGACATCACAATCCAAATGGGGCACATACTGTATATCTGACTCCTATAGCGCAGGGGACCTCAATCGTGCTGATCGAGGGCTGCTGTCCTGCCTGTTTTCCATCGCTCCCTGCTGCAACGGATTCGAATGATCACATAATCACCAAGTCCTTCAGAAGCTGGATAACTATCTTGATCATTGGAATTAGGTGTATTAAGGAGGGCAACCTCTAAAATAGGAAGGACAAATGCCGCCGAGAAACAGCATTGACGAGCTCTGCCATAGAGAGCCGCTGTCCCGCCTGATGTTGAAGTTTCCCTCCTTTGCAAACCTGATTCAAATGATCGGTGTCGTGAACAATCTTCTACAGAGCTTGCTGGTGAGCAAATCTTTTGAATCAGGTGTGTTGAGGAGGGAAACCGCTAAAAAGCAGGACAGGGGCGCTCTATGACCAGAGTTGCCTACCACTGATCCGGTAATGCGACGGATTAAGGATGTATTTTTATTTATTTACATGTTTAAACTTATGGACATTACAACTTGCTTCTATACAATAATACGCATTACGTCTCAAGGACCGGAGGTAAGCAGCTTCAAGTCATACAGATATGTTGATTTGTCTGGCCTTGGTGGAGGTCTGTGTAAGTGATACAGCACTTGTAGCCTGTGGGTGGAGGAAGTATCTCTACGATTTCCTGTCTTTAAAACTGTCAGTGATAGCACACACACTTCTAGGCGTAGTGGTACTGTAGTGCCGTTTTATTGCCTCTTGGGCCGTTTGATGAAATGATTCACGCTTGTTGGATGTGCTGCCAATTATCCGTGAGGCCCTCGAACGTGTTGGACGCGTCTCAGCTTGTGGAGCTTGAACTCAGATGTGACACCACCGCGCAGCTGGCGTCATAATTGGACCTCTTTATGCTGCGGACCCTGTACCACACAAGACAAGCGGTGGCGGCAGAGCACGAACATTAGATTAATATGTGAATGGAAATCATGTTTTAGAAAAAGAGACACAGCTAGCTATCTGGGTAAATCTTCAGCTAGTTATTTAGTACCGTGTTTACAACATTTTCACTCCTATAATGTTCATTTCAAAGCCCCAATTTCACGTAAATGATTTTCCATTTGCTAAATTTTTCTTAGAACAAACACCTTTATAATGTCAACTTCATTCGGACCACCAGATGTTTACCACTAAATAGTGGCAAGGCCTTCGTTACAACAAACAGTTACTGCTTGTTTAAACAGTTAAACAGTTCTGTTGCTTATGAACAAAATGTACAGCACGGGATTCCCCCGTAGCTTAGCGACACTACTGCTCCACTCCCATATTGTACTTCCGTAGGCACGACACGGACCACATGGTCTGAAAACGAGATTTGCCGTTAGACGGGTACCATGCGAGGGAGTGGGGAATCACGCATTACCAATAGCATTTGACAATAAAATTGTACGTGACTTGATAGGCTATTATCTGTGCTTAGCCCAAATGAAGAAACGAAGCACACATTATCATGCATGTTGGTCATACAAACTGTACCAAGATAGGAAGCGAACTTTATTTATTGATTTGTTTAGCGATGAATTTGTATTACCTACAAAACCAATGCTTTGGTGTTGTTAACTCGTTACCATCATGCTAACGTGTAGGTGCTAACCTAGTGCCAAGGAACTATGTTCATGGGTCAAAATAAAATCAGGCAGTGACCAGTTGTCTTTCAAGCTCTCAGTCGTGACCTGGTTGTGGAGGAAGCGGTAGTGGAGTGGGTAGTCAAGGATGGAGGGGGTGTTGAAGTGATTTTTGGCGGAGTGAAATCGAAACCCTCCCCTCCAGCATGTCTGATTCAAGTACAAGTTGTTTTTTATTTGTCGCCCTGGAGACCATTGCCTATGCTTATATGTAACACCCTATATATACTGTAAGCCTCTTTCACACAGGGATCACCCAAAAAGAAGCAAATCATTTTATACAAGACCTAGCAAAGGTGGGATGTGATCCATGATACGTTGGATCTAGCAAAGGGATGTTATTGACACTTTTGGACAGCAACACAGCAGTCTGCAAACAGATCATTAATTACATGGTGTCATCGTCTGGTGTGACGTCTTTTACACTTCCTATTTAACCCAACAATCCGTAGATACAGCCTGATTTTCTTTCTGGATTTGGAGTTAGTATTAGAGTCATAACGGAAGCATGATGGCATTTTTTTTTTGGATGAGCTTAGTGGAAAGTTGGGATGAAGGGGCTCAGATTCCCGGTAAATATCCTGTGCATCCTTATTTTTTCCCATCGTGCTCTTTTTGGAAAATGAACAGAATTTTGCAACTCACACTAAATTCAACTTGTGTCACCTTTTCATTGGTTTATTATGAAAATTAGAATGCACATTTCAACTTCATTGTGTAGATTAAAGTTGTGTGATGAATAAATATACTGTATAGTCTTTGTACAACTGTAATACATATTAAAAACTAGAGATTTATAATGGATACAAAACACTGTAGATAAAAACAACGGACATATACTTTATATGTACATTTGTGTCAATATTGAACTTATATAAATCTCATATTTATATAAAGATGTACAGTATCGCCTTCGTGAGTTTTAATATAAAACACTGTTAAAGTTCATTAATAAGTGGTTTATGGCTTTTAAAGAAAATTCCAAAACTACTTTGTGTAGTTGTTCAGTCAGTTCAAACAATTCCGGAGGTCTTCAAAGGCAACTTCTAGAACATTGTTGTAAAACAAGGAAATAAGCCGTATTTGGCTGAGGCTGAAGTAACTGCAGGTCGGATTGTGGTACTCTTTGCGCTCAACAGGCAACCAGTCCAGGGTGTCCCTGGTAGGCTCCAGCTCACACGCAACCCTAATGAGAACAAGTGGTACAGAAAACTGCCGACAGGATTTTGGATAGAAAGTACTCGGTCATTGACCGGCCTTCAATGTCGGCTTGTCCGATCGTAGAGAACGTAAGACAAGTGTAAACCCGTCTCTGGCTTGTCTAGTTCAACTGTGATCCTGAACAGGATAAATGGGGCAGTAGTCAGGTCACTGATAGTGTAGTGGTTCTATCACTGAACTTTTTTTCTTCGTCTCTTTATGCATCCCGTCATTGGTTGGCAATCGAGCCAACATGGGCTACAGTCCAGCTCACCTGTGAATCAAAACCGGATAAACGGTAGCAAAAGGGTCCATGGATGATTTGTCTTTAGATGTGTATTTTAGACTTTGGTTACTATTGGCCTAGACATCTTTATATATTCATGTCCAGTGATAGAGACTTTCTTGAGAGGTTTGGTTTTTGTCCGGTGTCAGAAACATCCTTAAGATCGAGGATGGACATCTTCAGATGTCCATGTCCAGACATTGTCAGATGTACGGATCCGAACACCCTTTAGAAGTCCATGTCCAAAAATCCTTAACACATCCATGTCCAGACAGCTTAAATCCTTGGCCTTACATCCTTTCGAAATCTCTGTCCAGACATCTTTGAATATCTGTGACCAGTGGTGGAAACATCCTTTAGACATCTGTGTCCAGAAACCTTTTGGCATTGGTCTCCAGACATCTTTAGATGCACGCGTGCCGACATCCTTTAGACGTCCGTGTCCAGCGGTGGAGGAAAGTCCAGGCCGGGTGACAGTGAGTCCTGGCTGTGCGTGGAGCTGATGCCGGTGTCTGAGTCCGTGTCCGTCATATCCATGGGGAATGAGACATGTTTGACCACAGCGGCCTCATTTGTCACTGTTGCATTTCCACCACAGATCTCTTGGGCATCGTCGCTCATTTGCAGCAATCGAAGCTCGGTGGCCAACTGCCAGCACTCCTGATCTCTGGAGAGCCAGGCGGCCTCAGAGAAGCGGATTTTCTTGTCTACCTCGGCCGCCTGGCTGTGGAGGGATACGCCGGCCAGGTAGCTACGCCTCACCTCAGCTTGGATCCTTTCCAGCTCGGCCAGGAGCGACTCATCGGCCTCAGACGGTGTCCAGGGAGTGGCTGATGCTCCTTCATGCTCGGGAATCACTACCATCCTCTGCTCGGCGTCTATGTCACGACAAAGCTGCGCTATGAGCGCTTGCTGCTTATGGATCTGAAGCTCCAACTGCTGGACATTTTCACTGACTTGTAGTAACGTATCAAGCTCCTCCGAGTTCAAGCCGCAAGCCTCCAACTTGTCATGTTGGTCTTCCTCTCCTTGAAGCTGCTGTATCTCCAGTTCTAGATCTTCCATCCGCTGGATCTGCTCTTGAATGGTTTGGTCCTGGTTGAGGATGAGCTGCACCATGCGATCGATTTCCTCAGTACCGGCGGATGTTGTGCTCTCCTTGTGGAGTTTTTCTAGCTTCCGGAAGGCCTTCCTCACTACACGTTTCTGCTTCTCCACAGGAAGAGCCTGAGGGTTCCTGGTGTATCGGCTCCGGTTCTTCGTAGGCTTCATAGCCCGCTGAGACACAACTTCGCCGCTTTGGACGAGGACAAACTGGATGAACGGTCTCTGGTCCCCCCAGGCGTACCACAGCCTCAGGATCCTGCTGAGGGGTGGCAATACCCTCTCGAAACCTTTGTAACGCTCCACCAGACTGAAGTCATTTGGCTCTCCGCGCAGGAGTTGCTTGCTCTCCGGAGCCGATCTGTGATCTTCCAGCAATGCCTCAATCATGTCGGCACAGGTGGTGTGCTTGGTCACACCGCAGACTACCTTCTCCTCATTGCACACTGTTACTTGGATTTCCTTCCCAGCGATGGGCTCACTGTCTTTTGTCCTGGAGAAGACAGGAACAGGAACATGAATGTCTTAAGTATTTACATTCCCGTGCTATATTCTAGCAAGGAGATTGTCCTGCACTGTTGTTAGATTAATCTGATCTCAGCGAAATTTGATTATTTTCACGAATAAGTTATTATAGATGTATTTGAAGAAAAGGGATCACATCAAAGCGGTATTCTGGTAAGTCTGTAGTTTGGATTTTAAATACACAAATCTTTTGTAACACTGGTCCCTGGAACTTTTTTGACACGCTTCATACATGTACGTGACAGACCCTTTGGACTAACTTCCGGCAGCATTTGGCTAGCCAAGACATTCACTGACTATTTTAAGCATTTTGCAGTTCGCTGAGAGACGACATTCCTTCGTAGCGTCTCATTATTGTCCCGTTAGACAATTACTCGTCCTCTATTGCTATTTAACCCCTCATTACCTTGTCATCTGGACAGCAACAACCCAGCGTAATCCTTTTTTTTCCCAAATACATTTGTCCATGTATGTGGCTAATAGGCCAGAGCTAATGTAACGTTGCTAATACACATTACTTTAAATGGAACAGACGTCCAAGTTGCGGGAGCAGGTAATCGAATAAAGTCATGGTATTTCCAGACGTTCCGATTGGATTTGCGTGCCGTGTTTGGTGGCCGCATGACAGGTGAAATGTTTGCGTCATCGCAGTTAATGTCATAGCTATGTAATTTAATCACATTTTATTATTTTAGTGAAATCCACGAACAACTGGAGCAGCGCTTATGGCAGGGTGGCTTTTATAGCAGTGTGAAAGGGGCCATTTATGCACAGATGACAGAAAATCTTTACAACAGAGCCTGAACAAGACTCAACGAAGTGAGTGTCAAGGTCTTAAAACTTCACGTCGTATAGATTTTATTTTCCCCTGAAGCATGTCTTGCAATGTTTTTTCCTGAAAATATATGCTATTTTTTCCCACCAAATACACCACCTTTTCTTGGAAAAAACAAATTTTGTTGAAAATAAAACATGTATTTTTATCAATCAAACTTTATTTGAAGGGCACTTTTCACATTTAAAAATGCAATGTCCCCACAAGTATACATATGTTCACACACAAACACACACATGCATGCACATACATATACACACACACACTCACACACACACACACACACACAAACACACACACACACACACACACACACACACACACACACACACACACGTGCACACAGACGCACGCGCACAGAGACACACAACAAACACATTCAGTGATAAAAAAGACAAAGCTCACCTACAATTTTCTACCTGTTAAACGTTAAAAAAAAATTCAGCCCAAATTTTGTATTTCTTTATTTAGTTTTTTTTTTTACAAAAGCACAAAATATCTTTTTCTTAAAAATATGTGACACATTCATGAAAATATAGCACCCGAAAAAATTAATGTTCTTGATAAAAAAACACTTTTGTCTCAAGAATATTTTACCTTTATTTTTAAAATGTATTTTTTTTCTTGTATTACAGCACTATATGAAAAATAATTTCCTTTTCCTCACAAAAGATTTTTTTCCCGCAAATTTATATTTTCTTTCTAAAAACTGTATACAGCTTTTTTTCTTTAAAACAAAAGTATATTTTTTGTGTGTTTTTGTTCCTTTTTTGTTTGTTATCAAGACATACCTCCCTTTTAGGTCCATCACATCAACAAAACGCAATCTCGTACATCTGGGGAAACAAAAAAGCACTGCATCTTCCTTTTATTTGGGTAAGATTATGACTTTTATCTCAGAGTGTAATTATGTTGTTTCCTTTCCTGCTAGGGCCCCAAATAGTGGAAGACTCTTTGAGGTCAAAGTCGCGCTTGCTTGCTGAATTTGGATCATTTGTTTGTCGAATACGTCACTCAACTATTTGTTCAGAGGGTCCACGTAACCATTAACTCCCATTGTTGCATGCCTGCCACATTCCCGACAACTTGTTCACTGCTTCCACTCAAAATACACGCTACACTTTGCATTCACATCCACATGTGAAGTGAAAGAAAATGGTGTTTTTTAAAATATGTTTTAATAGATAATGAGCTGACAATTTTGAGAGAAAATGTTTTCTGTAGGGGAAAAAATACTTGATATATTTCAGAAAAAAAACATCTTTGTAGATTTTTCCAGAATTTTTTTTATTGCAAAAAAACAATGTAGAAAATTTAATTAGCTTTTATATTTTCATGAAAACAATTTTTTTGATGAGTCAAATGGTTTTCTACAAATTGTTATTATACCTTTTACAAATTAAACAAAGACAAAAGTACTTTTTCTGAGAATCTGTTTTGGGGATGAATAAACAACATTTCTTTTTTTTTTGTCTTTTTTTGTCATATTTTGAGCAAGTGTGATTTTTCTCGAATGTGTTTTTATATTTTCAAGAAAAAAATAGATTTCCAAGAAAGGCAGATGATAATATATTTTTAAATTAAGAAAATACATTAAAACTACACATTCAAGAAAAAGTCAAGCAAAGCATTATTTTTGACAAAAAAGTCGATATTTTCAATAATATTCATTTTTTTTGGTTTAGTTTAAAAACTGCATATGTTTGTGAAAAACGCTAATTGCATATGATTTAGAAAAATGTCCTTTAATCTTTTCCCACGCATTCAAAAAATTTCCACTCAAAGCAAATTTCATATGCTTTTGAGAAACAAAGTCACATATTTAAGGAAAAACAAAAAGTCAGCAACATTCTTCTTTTTTGAAGGCAGAATTGCAGCTTGTACTTAATAGGGCTGTTCACACGGCAAGATTTGGTCCTGTGCTGCGCCGGGGCTGCCCCGGAAAAGAGCTTATACCGGACCAAATTTGACCCACCTCAGCGAGGTGGGTCAAAAATTTGCTCCGCAGCAAATGCTCGTTTGCGAAGCAGCACCGGTTTAAATTTGCACATGTGAACGCAACTGGGTTAAATTTGCTCCAGAGCAAATGCTTGTGAAGTGTACGTATGGCGAGAATGCGTTGCTTTTGTGCTCTGTCGGACTTCCGTAATGTGTTGATTCATAACGACACAAGACTTGGCTAGTAACATCTTTCCTTTTGTAGGAGACTGGACTGTCTCGGAGTTGTTTGTTCCTTTGTCGTTTGTTCACAACCCCCCGCCCCTCTTAGAATTTATTTTGTGATTTCCTCTCTTGATTTTCTGTTTGGCGCGTTAGTGTTTGCTTTTCTGAGTGTCATTGAAGTCATCGTTGATTTACGTTTTCTTGGGCGGTCACTCTCGAGCAGAAGGCACGGAGACCGAGAAGGAGAAGGACGTGCCGGTCCAGTAGTCGCTTGAGTTGTGTATATACAGTACGTTTTAAAAAGAACCAACACGACAGCTTGTTTGTTTTCTGTCGTTTTGCTCCGCTGCAGAAACTGCCGTGTGAACGCAAGCGGGGCAGCCCCGACACTGTGTCGGAGCTGCCACGCTCAGCGGCTTTGTACGTGTGAACGCTCCACACAATTTGCTGCGGTGCAAAATATATCGCAACAAAATATATCGGTGCAGCGCCGGAGCAAATGTGTGTTGTGTGAACGGCCCTAATGTCTTTCCAGTATATAGTTCAGGTGTTCCTAATGTTGTGCCATAAGTTCATCCAGCAAGTCATCAATCACGTCAAAACATATCAAAGTTATTATTCTGAACGAATATTGCGGACATACTGGTGGATAAATACATTCAGGGCAGAAAGAGGGTATAGCGCGCAAGCATTCTTATGTGTGTGTCGGGAAGCACCTGCATTTATCCTCAGGCCACAATCACCACTTCCTGTGCCAGACGGGAAGTACGAGAATGGCCCTTGCCTCTTGATTTTCCACTGAAATCTGCTCAGTGTGTGAGCATGAACAGCAGCCGCAATCTGGTGAAGCTCGTGGCAAACGCATTGGATTGATATACGGTATCGGTCAAAATTTTGGAGAACATTTTCAGAATCAAAACACGTGAAGAGGTCGAGAAATTCAAGCTAGCAACTCTTGCTAATGCACTTCTGTGAATTGAAAGTAATTTCAGGAGTTATAAAGCATACTCTGTTTTGATGAACATGTAGCGGTCAGTGCCGCTACATTAAAAATGACATTTTGCCAAACTGGTCATGTGGTGTCGGTGCGCAGTACCATCATGTGGTGTCGGTGCACAGTACCAGTATCCCCCTATTCCACCATGATACCATTCACACAGAACCCAGCAAAGGTGAGCTATTACCGAAAATGTGCGTGCTTTAACACATCCACACGGCATCACCAGCATCTTCAGAGTGATGTATAATAGAGTTGTTACCGTATTTTCTGCACTATAAGGCGCTTCGGAGTACTAGGCACACCTTCGATGAATGGCCTATTTTAAAACTGTTTTCATATATCGGGTGCACCGTGTTATAAGGTACATAGAATAGAAACTACAATAGTGGCTGCTGTTGCATTATGCACCCACTAGATGGCGCTATGCTAAAGGGAATACAATACAATGCAGCTTTATACGGCTGTAACAGTAAGTGCTTTACAGAACATTTAAAATACTGCGTCCAAGAAATCTAAATATTGATCCATACAGAAGGTGCCTGCGATTGGCTGGCAACCGATTCAGGGTGTCCCCCGCCTACTGCCCGAAGACAGCTGGGATAGGCTCCAGCACCCCCGCGACCCTAGTGAGGATCAAGCGGCTCGGAAGATGAATGAATGAATGAATAGAAGGTGCATCGCATTATGAGGCACACCTTCAATGAATGACCTGTTTTAAAACTACTTTCAGATATAGGACACACCGCATTATGAGGCGCATGGAGTAGAAGCTACAATAGTGGCTGCAATTACATTATTCATCCATTAGATGGTGGTATGCTGAAGGCAATACAATACAATACAATACAGCTTTATGTCGCTGCAACAAAGCGCTTTACAGAACATTTAAAATACTGCGTCCAAGAAATCAAAATACTGATCCATGTAGAAGGCGCATCACATTTTAAGGAGCACTTCAACCTTTGGAGAAAATTGAATGCGTTTAGGTGTGCCTAATAGTGCAGAAAATACGGTAATTGCTTTTAAAAATGATACTACATTAGAGGTGAGTGCCGGGAGTTAAACTTGAGGCCCCCGTCCCAGCTTTTGACTATTTCTTTTCACACAGAAGGCATGTCACCTATTATGCCACGTATATACAGTCTCCAAAGCTGGGAAAATTGACAAGCAGTGGTAAAGAGGTTGAAGTGACTTTGATGTTTTGAGGAAAAAGGCGGGCAAACATTCACTCAGCATAGCGGAAAAGAAAAACACGGGCGGCGCTTCCTGTCGGTTGCCTTATCTGGGCGGGGAATGAGGGAAATAACATCATCTTTATCTGCGGGATGAGTCGCACTTGTGATCTGTGAATAGAGACACAACACTCCGCTTCCCCTCCTTATCTCACAACAACAATCTCGACACCACCTTTGCACACGTTCTCGAGGCACTTTGGGTTCTAAATGGACAGCAGCATCAGGGGGCCGCCGCCAATTTTTAATTTTTTTTTTTTTGTCAAACACGCATTTAAGATATGGGATAAACAAAAACATCCCACAGCCCCAACTTTTTTGTGTGAAAATTTGTCTGTGGGGGGGTTTGCAACCCCCCGCCCCAAGTTTTTTAAAGAAAAAATTAAACCTTGCTTCGAACATACTTTTTTTTGTCAGTAACATGACTTTTCTCATTCAAGAATATAAAAGATAGTTCTCAAAAATATATCAATGTTGCTCAAAAGTGTCAACCTTTTTACTTAATGTGTAGCTTTTCCTCAAAGCATGCAACAAAATCGATTTTGACAATTATTTTTTTCAACTTTTTTCTGAAATTTTTTTCTTTTTCAAAAACAAAACAAAACAAAAAACAATTTTTTTTACTTTTAAAATATTGGCACAGTGCACACATTGACTGCATTACGAATGATGTGTTCATGGTGAAAATGCAAGTAGTTTTCAAAACTTTATATTACTTTTATGATACAGCGTACACATACTTAGCATCGACCATAATGCAGATTATTATTTCTGTAAATACAGCTTGGCTACATCTTGGCTTGTCCACGAACGATGGCAAATAAATGCAGTGTAGGACCCGTCTTGAGTTCCAAGCGAGTTGATTTTATTAATATATTTGGCTATAATCCACACTTTTTTTTCTTCCCACATTTGGCAACAAGGAGAGTACCTTTCAATTAAATCCAACTCAAAGCCAGCTGAGGCTTTAGCCGCTGCCCTCATCTCGTCAAGAATGGCGTTGGCTCACTCCAGACCACTCAAAGCAAGCTTTTGGCTGCATTTTATGTGGGCGGCATGCTGATTTCACACATTTTTTTTTCTTCAAAGAAGCGTCATGAAAAAAATATATACATGAAAAAAAACGAGAGTGAGCCACTCAACCAAATTGCCGCTGCGGATTCAAGAAGTGGTGATGAGAGTGTTGGCTATCAAAATGCAAAAAAGGAAGAAAAATAGGGCACGTACATATTTCGCAGGCAATTACAAAACAGACGCACAACTGAACATCTGTTCAAACAGGGCATGAATGTAAATATCACCAGGGAAACCATATGTGACAATAGCATTCATTAAATATGAACCACAGGCACCAATTCATCCAACCAAACATTAGTCGTAACGGTCATTCGAAACGAAAACAAAATGTAAACATAAAATGCTTGGTAGTTTTCCAATTTTTTTCCAAGTCATCTTTTCTTATTGAAATGAATGTGAATTGACTTGGCACCCCAAAAAGGACCAAACATTTTTGGAATATGTTTTCTGTCACATTTTATTTTTTATTTTTTTCAAGTCACTGGACATTGTGCTGCTCCTTTTTGGGGTGTGCCCTTTGGCCACCTGGTTACAGTCGGATTTATATGAGGGCTGTTTTATTAGTTGTTCTTCACAGAGGATGCAGAATATATGACTGTGAGTATTGTCGTATTAATAGTCTCCGTGTGTGGCACCACCATTTGGGTTCAAATATCCAATGGGAAACTGCGACACCGATGCTGTTCGTTACCACTTCTTTAGTGTTTTCCATTATGCATTAAGCCCGCAGTCTTGATGGCAAAGTACCGATCAATCTATCTCCATACAAATATATAATACATATATAATGTACATTTTTAGTACCATTTGGGCTGGATCAAGTCATTCATTTTGGGGCTAAAGCAATAGCAAATAATATATTCAATTTATTAGATTATTAAAATTAACACTAGGAGGTACAGTACTAGTCATAAAGAACTTAGAGGTGTGTCAAGATGACTTTTGCCTTGTTTTCTTTCAAATAGTGACCAAAAGCCCTTTCTACAACCCACCTCGTATCACTTTCAAATAATAGCTTTGCCAATTTTAACACTTTAAAACACTTTACATGCCTGACCTGGTTTCCACTTGCTCGGAAACTCCCCCCTCCCACCTCACATCTACAATGTAACGTGAACCCCCCCCTGAAGGGGCTCACATGGTGGTATTAAATTACCTGTTTTTCAGACGAGCTTTCAAGAAGTTCTTCCCAAATGGAGCCATTGCAGTCGGTCCGAACTCCTCACAAACAGAACGACGCACACTTTGTTGTGCTAAACTCTCAAAAAAGTTCCTTGTTGTCCCGGCAGGAACTCAAAAGGAGGAGGAGGAGAGGAAAGAGTAGGAGGAGGAGGAGGCAACAGTGGGGTGGTATACTGACGCAACACTGCCTCCATGTCTCGACGCGGCCAACAGAGGTACTGCAACACACTTGTCCGTGCACTTGCCGAAGAAATAACACGTGCTTCTTAAGCATTATGGACAGTTTGGGCCAAGTTTGACAGAAATACACAAGAATGCCCTAAATATCAGTCTGTCGCCCAAAACTTGATATCTTTTCCTCAATGAACCAAAATGCTCTCCACTAAAAAATGAAAAATGTTAAAAAAAAATTTATTCTTTTGTCCAGGTTCGACAAAGTTCATGGACACTTTTAAGCCGTTCTAGACTAAACATGGTCTTGTAAGAAACCTGGAAAACTGTAAAAATTTTCATGCTATAAAAGTGCGTCTTTTTCATGGGACAGTGGTGACAGTGCCAAAGAGGGAGCCAAAAACAGCCGTGAGAACTGTCTGTGTAGCCACCACATTGGGCCACGTTTCAATCATGTTTTGTTTTATTTTGAAATTTCATGAGGATTCTCGAAACACTAAGAGTCAATGTTATGTATGTGCATTATTTATGGGGCAGTGGTCACAGTGTTCACTGTGAACGTTCAAACAATCGTGCGAACTGGTCTATATCCACCACATTTTCCCGGGTTCATGAATAAACGGGCCCTTGTTGGTTTTTGAAGCGCCAAGACCCAATTCATGTCCACCTGTGTATATCCTCGGTACCTTTATTCAACAGTGTGGAAAGTGTTCACTCCGGAGTTTGAAACAGTTCCACGAACTAACTGCCTGCGTAACCGCCGCTTGTTCTCTGAAGATTCATGGGGGAAATCTCGAAAGACAAAAAGAGTCCAAGTCATAAGTCTATAATGTGGATTGTTTCCCATCGGACAGTGAGGTCATTATTCGTAGAGGGGGGCCGGGTGGGGGGGGGCGGTTAAATATGAGTGTTTTTTGTTGATGTGTGGCCTGTGATTGGCTGACGGCTGGTCCAGGGTGTGTCTTGCCTCAAGTCAGCCAGCACACCCGTGACTCTCTTGGGGATAAGCGTGAAAGAAAATGGAGGAATGTATATTCAGGTGTGAATGAATCATCAACCGGCTGCAGTGATGCTTGGTCGAGGAGTAAAATTAGCTTTGGTCTCAAGACAGGACCCCCTCTCTCCCCTCCCCCGTCTCCCTTTCCCCAACCAGCAACCCCGTCCCATCATCACCCCGCAGACCGCATTTGATGTCAAATAATAAAATGACACTCATCAACAAATCCATGACGGTAGTATGACGTGTGATGAGTATGAAGACATGACGGTGGTGAGTGGAGGAGAAGGTGGGGGCGGGGGGGGGGGTCTGGAAAGGGGGGGTGACTTGTATATAGCTGAGGCTCACATGCAAGCGTTCCTCATCAGCAGCAGCAGGACTAGCGGGGAAATCTCAAAAGTTTTACATTGATGGACTAAAAGACTCCCTCTTATCGGGGCCACATCCGGGACTTTTTCATTAGATTTTTCACTCATTGCTATTTTTTTCTTTGTTTGTTTGTTAAAACGGTCGAGATGCAGGCTCACTTGGCTTGTGTGCTACTGCTGCTGTGTTTCACCTGCAGTGGGCTCTGTGCAGGTAAGAACCACCCCAGAGTAAAAAGCTCTCTTTGGATTGACAGTCGCTTACGAGGGGAGCTGTTTTATTACACACAAACACACACTGAGCGCCGTATCTAATATTCAGTCGTGACCTTCATAAAGTCTGAGTGAGAATCACTCGAAAAGAGGCATGTTTTTTTTTTGGGGTGGGGGGGACAGGACATTAGTTCGTGTGTTAGTGTACCTAATGATCCAGTGAGCGTGCATCATACACTTGTTGCACTAGAATACCAAAATTAAGATCAATATTGAGTGAACTAATTTTATATGTGTGTGTGTGTGTGTGTGTGTTTTCTATTCATTTTCATTGGCCCAAACATTAGGTACATCAGAGCTATCGAACGCTGTCACGTAAAATGTTTTTTTTTTTACATTTTTATGTATAACGTGGAGATAAGCTCTTCAGTACAGTCATTGTAAATTGTTGTTGCCTTGGAAGTTGTTTTTTAATACGTATTTAAAAACAGTCATCATAATCACTCTGTAGAAACCTTGTTCAACCAGTAACTCGCTGTTTAAAAAAAAATGTTATCTGTAACCCGATTTTATGTGTTTGTAATTCTACTTGCACCGTCACCGCCAATCACCATCATCATCATCATCATCATCATCAACATCATCCTCGTCATCATACTCAGGCAAAGTGGATACATTTGATATTATTCGAACATCACAATTGTTATGAGTATGATAATTCTGATTATTTTTCAATGATGAATGATGATAAATATAATAATTGTAATTGTGATTTTAAAAAATCGCCTCTCTGAAATTTTAAACCTTATTATTTTTGTACTATGACTACTTATGATAACACTAATAACAGGTTATTCCTCTTCAGACATGGAGCAAGAGCTTGGAGAACAACTGCTCAGCAGCCTGCTTGCTTCCAAGGTAAGACAAGACTCCACAAAAAGTTCTCACAGCATCAGCAGCACTCCTCGCCGCGATATATTCAATATAATGTACAAATGGAGCAACACTGATCTGCGCTGGCCATGCTGGGGCACTGACCCCTCTGCCCCATGGTCTTTTGCTACACAAAAACGGTCCTCCATTTTTTTCCCCCAAGGCGTCCATTTTAAGCTTAGTTTAACCATTTCCAGGCATCATTCAAAGACAAATGCATCCTAGGAATGTTGATTGCTTCATGTACACAAATCAGGTGGAGCTGCTAAATTGCAGTTTTTGTCAAGTCAAGTCAACAGTATTTATAGAGCACTTTCAAACAGCCATCGCTGCATACAAAGTGCTGTACATGGAGCGATTTAACATGCACAATGACCAGCAAGACGAATCGGTAATAAAGGCGGTAGAAAGCACCAGACAGTAAAATCAAGAACAAATCTAAGTCATGCTGAGTCGAACGCCAAAGAATACAAGTGAGTTTTGAGGAGAGCATGCGTGGGCTGATCATTGCAGCAAAATTTGATGACTGACATTGGTTCAGCAGGGCGCCATAGACTTTGTGGACAATTCATCCCCTGATGCCAGTTTCACTGAGCAAAATAAAATTTGGTTGGCGTCTCTGTCACGAGTAGACCCACAAAAATAGTAGCAAAAAGCCATGTCCAGAAAGGCATTATAAGTCTGCCATTTTCTTTAGACGTGGAGATTTTAGAAGGTAATGTTCAAGGACCTTTTCAAGGATAAACTGACTGTACAGGCTTGGTTGTAAAATGTTATTTTAATTCGGCACTTGTTGTCATTTTCATGAGGAATATGAAATTTGCTTGGTATGTTTTTTTTTTTTATAAGTAAAGTAAGTCTAGTATTTTGGTTAAAAGGGGCCATTTTACGAGTAATTTGCCTGGGATATTTTAACAGGGTATCTGTCGAGTCTTAAAATGTCAAAGAAAAGAAGTCTTAAATCCAACAATTTGAATTTGAGGTCTTAAAATGTCATCTTAGATCTTAAATAAGAGTTTGGCGGTTCTTAAAAAAAACGATTGGCATGACTTTCAAACTCGATTTGAAATGTTTTGTTTTTTGAGGAAACTACAACATAACTGTAAGCACCACCAGCCATTGCTGTGCGTGGGCAGTGATGTATTAAAAGCTTAGTTAGCAGCTACGAAATCTTACAAGTTTACCTTTTTTTTAAAAAAAAAATTACAATGTACCGGTAGGTTACGTTTGGTTGTTTTTTTAATTCCAATGTGAAAGCTGTGATTCCATTTCGGACCTCCAATTTTCCCTTCAAGTCTTTTGTACTTGGGAAATGGGTCTTAAATTGTATTCATGATGGTCTGAGCAATGTATTAAAAAGTCTTAAATTTGGCTTGTTGAAATACGCAGAGGCCCTGTTTCACTATGGACTCACTATACAGTTAAGGTTCGGTGTTTGGTGGAAAATTCTGCTCTCAAATTTCACTTCACAACATGAAATTTGGTCATCATGTTTTTCTTCCCAAGACCCACAAAGGCAAATTATTTTGTTTTGAAACAGCCATTATAGACTCAATTTGGCCATTTTCACGCGTCCTTCAAAAGCCAATGACTCAGACCTGCCGTTTCAAGATAGCATCACACTAAGCAAAGTACACTTTTTTTTCAAGCTAATAGATGGATGCATAATTTTTTTTTTATGAGGGTGGCTAAATTATTGAATAAATATTACAGGAAGCTTTATGATGTAAATCCTCAATAGGCCATGATGAAAGAACAGAGTGTGTGGCCAATACTTTTGCCCACTCTGCTTCGATGACACTATTGGGTTGGATTGGATAATCTTCATTGTCAAATGTATGTATGTGTATTGTAACAGCTATGAACTCCAAATACTTTTTTTCTGTGGTTGTCATCACAATTTTGATGGTTGCCATCGCTTCTCTTGTGCCCCGCCCCAAAAGTCAAAGAAATATTTAAAAAAAAAAAAAGAAAAAGAATTGGACCTTTCATCCATTTTCAACACTGCTTATCCTGAAAAGGGTTGCAGTTGACTTTGAGCGGAAGGCAGACTACATCCTGAATTGGTCGCCAGTCAGTCACAGGGCACATAGAGAGGCAAACGACCATTCAAACCCACATCCACACCATCACAGACTGGAAACCAATTCTAATGACGAGCTCAATTGTCACTTGCTGATCCTTCTGTCTGAGACAGCTGAAACAGGCGAGCAAGCAGAGCGCCCCCTACTGGCGCTTAACGCTGGACAACCTGTGCCGGCTGGCTGATGGCCTGCGGCTCATAGAGGAGGGGGCTGAGGAGGCGGCGTGGTGGAGGAGGAGCGGCGAGGAGGCTGGAGAGGAGGTGGAGGAGGAGGAGGAAGAGGAGGGGGAACAGCAGATGAGGATGAGGGAGTGGAGCAACAAGAGTCTGGAGGAACTCTATAGCGTGCGGCATATTTGCAGAGCGCTGCTGCACAGTAGCCAGGGCAGGGTGAGTTTACAAGCACGCACGCACACACTCACTCGCTGTACATGCACACAAATTGCACAAATATAAATACACACATACTGTATCCGCCCATATGTTCACACATTAAACCTGTAAATAGTGTTGACACACACACCTGCCTCAACATCAAAATGACAACCAGCTTTGAAGTTGTTGTGAAAAGTATTTGAATTGAATAGTAGTATTCTTTGTGTTGTTTTTTTTTAACAATGGCAGTCTTTCTTGATTTCACGTCACATAAATATGCACATTTATTGTCTCATGGGGTTCCACAGGGTTCATTTTCAGGGCCCTTGCTTTTTTCTCTTTTCATATGTGGGAAAACAATGGAAGTCTTTCTTGATTTCACTTCTCACAAGGGCAAATTATTATACATATATCCAAAGCCTGTCTCGGGCTTGAGAAATGTAGTCGGATGGTGACTAAGAGAGGAAAGGTAGTCTGCACTGAAGGGGTCTCACTCCCTGAAGGAACAATAGCAGACATTGAGGACAGCTACGAGTACCTCGGTATACCACAAGCCAATGGCAACCTCGAACTGGCAACAAGGAAAGCGGCTACGGCCAAATACCTCCAGCGAGTGAGGCAAGTCCTAAGAAGCCAGCTCAATGGCAAGAATAAGACCCGGGCAATAAACAGCTATGCCCTGCCAGTGATCAGATACCCTGCAGGAATAATAAGGTGGCCAAAGGAAGAGATTCAGACCACGGACGTTAAGACCCGAAAGCTCCTAACCATGCATGGAGGGTTCCATCCCAAATCCAGCACCCTGAGACTGTACGCAAGCCGAAAGGAAGGAGGCCGGGGACTAGTGAGTGTGAGAGCCACTGTCCAGGATGAAACATCCAAGCTCCATGAATACATCAAGGAGAAGGCTCCAACGGATGACGTACTCAGAGAATGTCTCAGACAATGGGGAACAGAAGATGAGGCGCTGGAAGAGGGACCATCATGGGAGGACAAGCCCCTACACGGGATGTACCACCGGACCATAACTGAAGTGGCTGATCTCAAGAAGTCCTATCAGTGGCTAGAGAGGGCCGGCCTGAAGGACAGCACAGAGGCACTCATCCTGGTTGCTCAGGAGCAGGCCTTGAGCACCAGAGCCATTGAGGCCCAGATATACCACACCAGACAAGACCCAAGGTGTAGGTAGTGCAAAGAGGCGCCTGAGACGATCCAACACATAACTGCAGGATGTAAGATGCTGGCAGGGAAAGCCTACATGGAACGCCATAACCAGGTGGCTGGCATAGTCTACCGAAACATCTGTGCGGAGTATGGACTGGAAACCCCAAGGTCAAAATGGGAAACGCCTCCGAGGGTGGTGGAGAATGACAGAGCGAAGATCCTGTGGGACTTCCAGATCCAGACTGACAAGATGGTAATGGCGAACCAACCAGATATCGTGATCATAGATAAAGGGCAGAGGAAAGCCGTTGTAGTGGATGTAGCGGTCCCAAGTGATGGAAACATCAGAAAGAAGGAACACGAGAAAATGGAGAAATACCAAGGGCTCAGAGAGGAGCTGGAGAGAGCCTGGAAGGTAAAGGTGACAGTCGTGCCTGTGGTGGTCGGAGCACTCGGGGCAGTGACCCCCAAACTAGATGAGTGGTTGCAACAGATCCCTGGAACAACATCGGACATCTCAGTCCAGAAATGTGCAGTGCTGGGAACAGCAAGGATACTGCGCAGAACCCTCAAGCTTCCTGGCCTCTGGTAGAGGACCCGAGCTGAGTGAGGGACGGACACCACCCGAGGGTGGGGTGACACGAGGAATTTTTATATACTGTATGTACACATCTATGGTCACGAGCTGATTCGGATGCCTCCTGAGCGCCTCCCTGGTGAGGTGTTCCGGGCATGTCCCACCGGGAGGAGACCCCGGGGAAGACCCAGGACACGCTGGAGAGACTATGTCACCCAGCTGGACTGGGAACGTCTCGGGATCCCCCGGGGAGAGCATGGTAGAAGTAGCTGGGGAGAGTTAAGTCTGGGCTTCCCTGCTAAAGCTGTTGCCCCCGCGACCCGGCCCCGGATAAGCGGTAGATGATGTATGGATGGATGGATGTATGTACACACATACACAGAGAAAGAGAGAGAGAGAGAGAGAGAGAGAGAGAGAGAGAGAGAGACTTTAGACTCCACTTACCATACTTTTTTCAACTAAGACCTGTTTGACTTTAACCATCTATCCAGCAAGTAGGAATTACTCTGAAACACATTCCCAATGTCACTGCTTGTAAATCAAGGTGCGACTGTATTCTGGAAAAACCTTGACTTAAAAAAAATGAATATCGAACACCCCTAATGGTGCACCTTTCTCTTAACAGCTACGCTACGACTCAATGGAGTACGCAGCGGAAAATGGTGGCGGTGCGCAGCTGAAGCGCAAGTCGCCATACATCCTCAAGAGGCAAGCCACTCACGCAGCCAAGTCTCGGAGGCCGTACATCTTGAAGCGGAGTGAAATTTACTGACCGGTCGCTACCCTTGTTCCTCTTGATGCCACCCAGCTCCTTTAACCGCCACCCTGCGTCCGACTTTTTCCTACTCTGCCGCACTTCTCGCCGAAATAAAAAGTCGAGCATCACATTGAATGAGGAGCTATATTTCTTTACTGACACTTTATTTTGGTTTGTTTGTGTACATCATTAAAGAATCGCGGTACAAAAGAAGAGTCTCATTTACTTCGATGGTCCGCAAGTAGGGTGGCCCTCAAGGCCAAAAAAAAAAAACCAAAACATTGAAGTTTTCTTCAATTTGGAGTCAGTATAAGAATGATTGAGGAGTCCAATTATGTGAGCATCATTTTTTATCAAGTCCATTTTTTTTCCCTAAAAAATATTTTTTTTTGTTTCTAATTTGCAGCATCACAAAAATGTTCTTTTTCATGAGATTATGACTCTCATTCCATATGCCATTTAAAAAAAACATACTATTGTTTCACAGTTAAATGACAGTTTTAAATGTTAAAAACAACAATCACCAATGTTATGCCAAATGGAGTTTTGCTAATATGTTAATAACATACTAGCATGATAATAATACAGGTATAGTAAATGCTTGCAGTAAAATGTTTATATTTGGGGGGGGCATCTTTTAATTTTTTTTACTCCCTAATTTATTCAGGCAACATTTCACTTTTTTCATATTATTCTTTATAATTATTGATGGTGTACCTAAAGGCTTGTCAGGTGAGTGCCCATTGCAGCCAGCAGATGGCAATGTTGCGTAAGTCATTCAGTGCGCCATTTCCCCAAAAAAACGCCTTTGGACAAAATGACTGAAGGCACAGTGAAGCAGCATGTGGTTCATCACCCAAGGTTATTCCTGGGTATCATTTATTAAGCGGTTTCCCATTTAGTGTTTTGTGCGTGACTTTGCGCACAGCTTGCCCTGCGTATGCGCCGTTCAGCCGCTCGCTCGTCTTTCTTGGCATGGAATAAACTCCAAAGACAAGGACTGCTTTGTGGATACTTTTCTTGGATAGCTGCAGGCGCCACAAGTTCTTAACTTTCATTTGAAAGACATTTTGGAGATGTGCTCGGGCAAAAAAAAAAAAAAAAAGACAACGGAATGTCACTTTTTGTCCCCCCCCCCCCCCCACCCAACTCCAGAAAGTTAACTTTTCAAAGAGGAGCTTGTGTGTGTGTAAGTGTATGTGTGTGTGTGTTCACCGCAAATGAAAAGCCACAAGATAGGATCCCATATTGCAGGCGAGTTGAGCAAACCTGAGAGAAGGTTAATGGAAGTCTCTCAGGTTGTCTTTTTTCAATACTGTGGAATAAACGTGGACATCTTGAGTTTCAAACCACAAATCGTAATCCACAGTCCTTTCCTGCTTTGTTAAGAGAAAAAAATTCAGATGTTTGCAGATAAACTATGTGATGTACAATAAGAAGAAAATTAATAAGCCATTATTTATTTTTATCCCGCGACACTTGTGAGGATAAAGTGGATCAGAAAATGGATGGATGGAAATTTATTTTTAGAAAAAGTCATTGTCTTAAGCAAAGGCATTTTTTTGGGTTAATTTTATTTTTCCAGAAAAGGTAATTATTACAAATGATAACACATCTGTTGAAAATAGGTTTTTTCTAGATGTGTAACTTCATTATGTTACATTATAGAATTTTTATTATATATTTTTTAATCTCCAAGAAAAATCCTAAAATATACTATTATTATCATAGGATTGTTTCAACCCCCTTCCCACCCAAAAATATATATATTTGAAGGAAAAAAACATTATTTCCCAAATTTGAATTAAAATTGAATTTTATTTCCCTTTTTTCCAAATTTTTGGAAAATTTTGTCAAGCGTTTCCTCAAAATCTTTTTATCGCCATTCACTGTCCACCATCCATTTTCAAGTGCTCTTAAAAGAATGTTTGACAGTATAACCACTACCATGTGGGAAAGGAGAGTCACAGCCGTGCGTGCGCTTTTCAGCTATTTCTTGAACACTCTGAGAACAGTCTGACCCACGAAAACAAAAAGTGCACACTCACACAAGAGCTGCTGTTGGCCACATCTCACACCCTGACACTCACACACACAGACAGGCCGACATCACATGCCACGCCATCATGCTCCGCCTCTTCAAGGAACACACAGTACACAGATTCTATAATATGTATCTCCTAAACATTTTATGCTTTTATTAATTTATTTTTTGCTTGTTCCAAAATGTTCAAAAGTCATTTTTAATAAGTTTGTGTTTCAAGCCAGCAGTTGGAGCGAAATGACAACAATAAAAATAAAGTATGCAGTCTCTATTTGGCGGATTATGTATCCCATGTGAGAAAGCGGGATCCACTGTCCTCTCAAAATGCCACAAATGTGATTCATTCCTCAGTTATTTTTTGCCGTCCCATTGAGATGTTTTTGGGCCAGCATTCAGCATAGCTCGAAATGTCAGCTAAATGGGCAAAGCATCCCCCCGGCCAGATGTCTGAGCAAAGTTTTTAATGGATAATGATTTGGCAATTGGTCGTGTTGGATGCCTTTTTAGGGGGGCGCGAACCATTCTGGTGATGGACATCTGTTGTTCTGAAAGGCAAACATGTCATGCGATGATCGACTGCTTGGCACACGCGGCGACGGAAGGAAGGAACTATACAACCCCCCCCCCCCGGTATATTTAGAATTGTTTTGAATTTCTTTTTCAACTCATTTTTGGGAGAATTTTTTTCACTGCACAAATGAAAATATGAATCCACATTATGCAACAAAGTACTAACAGAGCATATCCAAGCAGTGTCAAAAGCTGACTCCTTCCACATGATGATCAGATGACTTAATTCGACACACCCCTCCCCCCACTTGATTCCGTGCTAATCGCCCGAAACACGCTGCAATATCTTGGGCGAGAACAACGTGGCCTCTTCAATGAGCGTGTAACTGCGGGTGCGTGCATTGAAAGACACACTGCGTATCGACAGCATCGATGACACTGCCACCCCAGACAGACGCCCGAGTTGTTGCTATGGCGACGTCACATCTTCCCGGTGGGCACTGACAAGCAAAAAGAGAAAGAAGAAATACGACAAGAAAAAAAGCTGCATTCTCATGAGAGTAGATCAATCTATCTGAGTAATATATATAATATAATGTAATGTTTTTTATAAGGTGCAAATCATTGAAAATTCCGCTAGGGGACACTGTTTTGATCAGAGAAGAAGACAACACCAGTCTCAGTCCATCACTGAGACAGACCCATGACAGCAGACGCTATAAATAGCACTCTCACATTTACACATTTAATATCACTCTCCTTAGTTTGTAAGGTGTAGGCAGGAATTACATTTAGATTTTAGATGCACGCATAAATGGTTTAAAACTTCCTTTCTTTATAAATAATCATGAAGTGCATGACTATATTTTTCAATACCAATTACTTGTTAAAGTTTGTACAATCAGTGGGATCAGTTGCAATGCATATGTGTGAATGATAAAAGTAAATTGCACATTTGTTGAAGGAAATGTAAGGTGCTTCATGAAATGTTTTGTATAAGATACGTTCATTAAATTTCAACATTTTCCAAATGTTCTTGTGCTTCTTTATACCAAAACAAAGGAAAGACATGTTGTTTTGGTTGTTTATAGCAAAGTATGAAATCATTTCATGGTCCAGCCCACTTGACATCGACCGAGGCCGTATGTGGCCCAACATGTGAAAGGAGTTTAACACCAGTGATGAATAGTGTGGCGTTTTTAGCCGAAAAAAAACAACCATGTACAGAAAGGTGTTTTTAGACGAAAAAAAAAACCGACCATGTGTCGTCAGGTGTTTTTAGCCGAAAAACCCCCCAACAATGTATAGGAAGGTGTTTTTAGACGAAAAAAACAACCATGTATAGTAGGGCGTTTTTTTGACCAAAAAAAGACCATGTATAGTAAGGCGTTTTTAGCCGAAAAAAAAACCGACTAGTAAGGTGTTGTGAGCCGAAAAAAAACGACCATGAATAGTAAGGCGTTTTAGCCGAAAAAACCCGGCCATGTATAGTAAGGCGTTTTTCGCCGAAAAAAAACGACCATGTCTAGTAATCGTTTTTTAGACCAAAAAAAAAAACAAAAACAACCATCTATATAGTGAGGCGTTATTAGCCGAAAAAAACGACCATGTATAGTAAGGCGTTTTAAGATGAAAAAAAAAACAAAAACGACCATGTAGAGTAAGGCGTTTTTCGACGAAAAAAAACGACCATGTATAGAAAGGTGTTTTGAGCCGAAAAAGACGACCACGTGTAGAAAGGTGTTTTAAGCCGAAAAAAAACGATCATGAAAAAAAGGCGTTTTAACAACAACATTAAAAAAATAAAAATGACCATGTATAGAAAGGTGTTTTTAGCTGAAAAAAACGACAATATATATAGTAAGACGTTTTTAGCCGAAAAAAATGACCATGTCTCGTAAGCCGTTTTTAGACGAAAAAAAACGATCATGTACAGAAAGGTGTTTTGAGCCGAAAAAGACGACCACGTGTAGAAAGGTGTTTTAAGCCGAAAAAAAAACGATCATGAAAAAAAAACCGTTTTAACAACAACAATAAAAAAATAAAAATGACCATGTATAGTAAGTTGTTTTTAAGCTGAAAAAAACCCGACCATGTATAGTAAGGCATTTTTAGCCGAAAAAAACCCGACCATTTATAGGAAGGTGTTTTTAGCTGAAAAAAACCCCGATCTTGTCTAGTCAGCCGTTTTTAGACGAAAAAAAAATGACCATGTGTAGGAATGCGTTTTTAGCCGAAAAAAACTACAATGTATATAGTAAGCCGTTTTTAGCCGAAAAAAACGACCATGTCTCGTAAGCCGTTTCTAGACGAAAAAAAACGATCATGTATAGGAAGCCGTTTTTAGCTGAAAAAAAACGACCACGTATAACAAGGCATTTTTAGCCGAAAAGAATGACTACGTATAGTAATGCGTATTTAGCCGAAAAAACCCACCATGTATAGTAAGGTGTTTTTAGCTTGAAAAAAAAAAATGACCACGTATAGTAAGGTGTTTTGAGTCGAAAAAAAACGACCATGAATAGTAAGGTGTTTTTAGCCGAAAAAAAACCCATTTATAGTAAGGCGTTTTTACCTGAAAAAAAACGACCATGTAAATAAGGTGTTTTTAACCGAAAAAACAGACCATGTATATATATAAGGCCTTTTTAGCTGAAAAAAACGACCACGTATAGTAAGGTGTTTTTAGCCGAAAAAAACGACCATGTATATAGTAAGGCGTTGTCTTTTTTTTCGTCTAAAAACGCCTAACTATACATGGTCATTTTTTTCATCGAAAAAAGCCTTCCTATACATGGTCGTTTTTTTCGAGTTTAAATGCCTTACTATACTGTACATGGCCGTTTTTTTCGTCTAAAAATGCCTTTCTACACATGGTCATTTTTTTCGTCGAAAAACGCCTAACTATACATGGTCGTTTCTTTTGTCTGAAAACGCATTCCTATACAGGGTCGTTTTTTGGGGCTGAAACACCTTACTATTCATGGTCGTTTTTTTCGTCTAAAAACGGCTCATCGTTCACTTCAAGGAGCCGGCTCTTTGTACCGGCTCGTTCGTGACCGACACATCACTTGTGAAAATGTAGGTGATTGAACAGTCAGAGGTGCTGCCAAAAAGAACCCTTTCGGCACTGAAATACAATGAAATTAATTTCGATTCCGTTTGCTGCAATACAAACCGGATACTTCATACTTGATAATAAAGTTAATTTAAAACCTCAATTAAAAAACAAAATGATGTTGAAAAAACGTTGTTTTGTATTTGTAAGGCTGTATATGAAAATAAACAGAATTTAATTTTCAGTGAGGATCAAATACAGTTTTAAAGAAGAAAAAAATATCGTTTCAGATTCAGATTGTTCAATTCAGATTCAGTTATTCAATATGATTCAGAGTAAAATATACAAATACATCCTTTATCCGAGGCACTGACTTTCAATTTACGTAATTCAAATTCAGTATAAACTATTTAAAAGTTATTCACATTTAGTTTTTGGTGGCAAATATTCCACCCACCAGCGTCACACCTAGTTGAGTTTTGGTTGTAAATTGTCCTAGAGTGTCTTGAAAGACGCTTATAAATGAAATGTATTATTATTATTATTATTATTATTATTATTATAAGAAATTTCAGGGGTTATTTTTCCTGACATGTACAAATGTTTGTTTTCCTAACACACTGTCCATTCTTGTTTTCTTACAGTTCTTACAGCCGCTGTTAGACCTAACAGCCTAACATCTTGGGCCTCAGACCAGGAAATTGATGTCACAATCAAAAGAAGGCTACATCTGGCTCCTGATCGGGATGGTGACAGGAAGGAGAACATGAGAAGAAAAGAGGACATGGAGAGCGCAACAATTTGATGGACAGAAAAATACCGTTCAAGAGTAAGCTGCATCCCAATTTGGACTTTGTGTTCACTGTTCAATAAAGAAAAGCACATTTTTCCAGTGTATGTGGAGTTATATGTGAGGTTCACGAATGATGACAATAAACATATTTTTAACAGTTGTTTTTGAGACTTTTTAAAAAAGAAATGTGGGTCAAATATGGCTCATGAAAGATGTGGCTTAGTTGAGGTTGAATTCAGGCTGATATCAGGAACCTGTTCTGGCCCAGCGTCGGGCCGGAGTAGAGCCAAATATGGTTTTACAATGCGGCTCAGATTTGGGCCGAATGCGGCCCACATCATGGATGCCAGACGTGGGCCACTGCAGGACCGTCATTCATTGAGGTATGTGGGCCGAGTGTACATACCGTGTCTGCCCCAGAGCTGGGCCAGACCAATTTTGCTGACTGGGCATACACACAAAGAGCGCAGAATTGTATTGTAAGAGATGTAATAAAGCAAGAAACGCTACAGATTTGCCCCTGTAACTTTATTCCCACCCTCCTCTGAGTATGTCTAAAAGTGATTTTCTGGCCAACACACTGATGTGGGGAAAAATGTATTTGGTTGTCTGTTTCTCTCTGAGAAAACCACCCATTGAGTTAAATTTTTGACTTTGACTTTTTTGCATACTGACACTTTCCCATCTGTATGTCATTTCTTTTTGAATATGAAATACAGATGACAATTGCATGTGGCCTAAGCGACCTCTAGAAAGGGAGTTTTAACTCATCAAAAAAAAACAATCTTTGCTTTGGGTAGTCCAACCCGAAGCTCTCCACTCCCAGGAATCGTGCATGTTTGGTTCTGCAGGGAGACAACAACGCCTTAAGATGGTGTGTTATTAAAATGTGCAGTTATATTAACAGCAACACAAGCTACTGCCCTAACCCCCCGCTGACAAAACACATATTTGCACGTCGCCGAGGCCTCTGATGGTACGCCAGGCGCGTGCCGCTCCCGCAGCCAGATGGCTCGCTGTGTTTCAAACACGAGGATGTCAGTAATTGTGGCAACGACAACAAGATTGTATCTTTGCCTGTCTGCAGTAATTAAAATGACTCATTCGCTGCCCCCCCCCCAAATTCCAGGCTTTTGTTTTTAATTAAGTCAAAATTGGTTAAAAAAAATTCAAGGCAAAAATACTTTTTTTTTAAAAAGACCTATTTGACAAGAAAAAAGTCACCCCCCCCCCCCACCCAAAAAAATGCCATGCTCACAATTTGACATGCACATTTGTAGCCCATCCGGGAAGAGTGGAAATCTTAAAAAAAATTCCCTGTAAAAAAGTGTAATGTTATGAGTACAATGTGTTTTATTTGAGATGTTTTAGTTTTAAAATGAAAACATTTTATAGGATAAAAAAAACTCTGATCTGTTTTTAAAAAGCATGTTTGTTTCCCTTGAAAAAAATACACAAAGAAAGTCATAAATAAAATTTTCTGTGAACAATTAAGTATTTTTTCAAATAAGGTTGTACTTTTTTCCTTTTCCTTTAATCTTATGACCGATTTTTCTTTAAAAAATGTCTCTTTCAAAAAGTTGTCATCTTTCAAGAAAAGAGTCCTGTTTTTTTTCGAGAGTAAAATCACAATTATTCAAGAAAAAAGACAATTTTTTTGGAGAAAAAGTCTAACGTTATTTTTTTTTAATTATTAATAACGTAATGTGAAATTTTAGGAAATTGTCATTATAATATTTTTCCAGATGAAGGAAGGATTTTATAGTATTTTCTGGAGAAAAAAAAATTTTGGTACAGTATTCTCCCCATCGCGTGCGCATACACACACACACACACACACACACATATATAGATATATAGATATATTAGAGCTGTCAAACGATTATTTAATCTAATTAAAAATGCAACTGTCATAATTAACTCAAATGGACTAAAAAATTAATCGTGATTACTCACACATTGGGCGGCCCGGTAGTGCAGTGGTTAGCACGTCGGCTTCACAGTGCAGAGGCACTGGGTTCGATTCCAGCTCCAGCCTCCCTGTGTGGAGTTTGCATGTTCTCCCCGGGCCTGCATGGGTTTTCTCCGGGTGCTCCGGTTTCCTCCCACATTCCAAAAATATGCATGGCAGGCTGATTGGATGCTCTAAATTGTCCCTAGGTGTGAGTGTGAGCGTGGATGGTTGTTCGTCTCTGTGTGCCCTGTGATTGGCTGGCAACCAATTCAGGGTGTTCCCCGTCTACTGCCCGAAGACAGCTGGGATAGGCTCCAGCACCCCCCGCGACCCTAGTGAGGATCAAGCGGGTCGGAAGATGAATGAATGAATGAATGAATACTCACACATTTTTTATCGTTTCTGAATTTCCTTTTACATTTTTGTCCTATTTTCGCTCCATTGTAATGCTCTCATCATCATGGAATCATGAATCAGTTTTCTATATGCCAAATGCAAATATTTACTGAAATAACAATTTTGATTTTCATTGAACATTTTTTACTTTGTGCAGTTATTCACACATAATCTCTCACACAATATTACTGTCCACAACAACAGTGAAAACAATATTTTTTCACACAACAGCTGCTTTAACAGCTTTTTTAATAAAATCAAAACAGAGCAATATAACATTATAAAGTGCACATCTAAGGTAAACTAGTACTCAGCCTATAGTAGATTTAAACCATGGTTGCATACTTCGTTTTTATCAAGTTTACTTTGAACACAGCAGTCTGTTTCTGTATGTATGTTGAAGAATAACGAGACACCGGACACCAGGGTTCATTACGTGCCGCTGTATTCAAAACTGCCCGCCGTACAAAAAAACGCACGCACTTCTCCCGTGCTGCTGGGGCAAACTGAAAGGGGGGGGCGGGCGGTCACTCCCCCTAAAACAGTCAGGCTATGTTGATTGTGTTGGTCCTTCTTGTGCGGAAGTCTCTCTACAGTTTTGTGTAGACCTAATTTCGAATGACTACACTTGGTTTGATGACAACACTGAAGACGTTTTATTTTCGCTAGGTCGCTACCACTGTCAGACAAACACAGAGAAGCTCCACCCGCTGTATTTATATGGACGCAGAACACTGTAACCTTCCACACAAAATAGTTCCAAACAATCGTGTCAGTGGCATACATCGTATACCTGTATGATACAGAGAGAGAGAAGAACAGATAACTTTTGTCTTGTCAGTGGAGCAATCGGGCAACTGTTTAAAAGTAAACTTTCCATTCATAAACTCTTTAAGTATCAGTTTTTGGTGTCTCGTGCTGCCGTGGCTGGCAAAACAGACATGGGCATGGACTTGTGCAGCGCGCTTGTTGTTTTGTTCTGGTGTATTTATAGAGCAACGTAACATCCGCTTGTGACGTGTGCCGCGTTAATCTCGCGAGAAAAAATTTAATCCCGTTAAAATTCATTTAAATTAATGCCAATAAAAACGTGCTAAACTGACAGCTCTAATATATATATATATATATATATATACAGTATATATTTATATATAGCTGCAGCTATATATACATATATATATAGCTATAGCTGTTGTTATTTTTCTGGATTGTACGGTTGCCTGCTTGCACTAATTAAAGTGAGTCAGTCACTTGCTGCCACTGTTGTTGGCTTTTCATGTGCTTGCTGGCCGGCAACTTGCAGTCGTTTTTCGAATGAGAAAATGCGGGTGTCCGGCCGGGATGCTTTTGAGCAAAACGCTGCTGGGAGCCCAGAGATGCACGCTGACATTAATCTTTAATTAGAGCCTTTACAGTGTCAGCCTGTACGGCTGCCAGTACACACACACGCACATGTACATCAACCCACGCACAGATGCGCGCCGAGTCATTTGATGTGAGAAAAGTCAAAGTGTGTGCATCTCTCCCTTGCGTTGCACAGGGCATGCTGTAAGAAATATCTGGAAGTGACTTACTTACTTTTGATTCAGACTTGTGTCCCCAGAAACAGTCAACTCCTTCTGGTATGCACACGTTGGCCACCAGGGGGCGGTACAATACCAACAAACATGTCATACATGCAGATTGCCGATGAAACATAAAGACCATCGCAATGAAGCTGCTGTAATATTAGTCATTTTTTGCAGCGATAGGTGTTATAAAGTGGATGGATGGATGGATAGAAGCATGGATAAAGCATATATGACTCAGTATACTCTTCTATTGTCAGTCTGGAGGTGTTGCTCCACCATGTCTGTTAAAAAATGTGTTGTTTTTTTTAAAGGTTTGTATTAACTACCGCAATATCAATGCTATGTTTTTTTCCGCTCATCTATGGCATTTCTCATCGTGTGTTTGTGTTTGGCTTGTGGACTTTGGTTAAAAAACAACAAAACAAAACAAAAATGATAATCGATGCATTTTTCAAGATGTGGGTGCCATTTGGAGTATTGATGATTATTTTTTATGCCTGCTTTGACTTGATTGACAGAAAAATGTTACAGCTGTATGATGGCAGTGAACACTGTCAAACTAAACATAAAACAACGAGAATGACACCTTGAAATTTAAAACATCCATATAGCTTTGTCTTCAGAAAGTCTCCTTATGTTAATGCTAACAAACAATAGAAAACACCTTTGACACCATTAACTATAACCCCAACCGTGAAACCAAAACCTCAAAACTAAACCATTAGTCAAATCCTCTAACCCCAATAAACATTCATTTCAAAACCATTTGGAATCGTGACATTCCATTTTGTGTTAAACTAGACTTTGAAAGTCAACGTCATGCATTGTGTCACACAAGATGAACTCCTGTGTGACGAAAATAATCTTCTCCTTTCGCTTTTCTTTTTTTTTGCGATGCGTTAAGCGAAAACTATATTCTTCTTTTAACACTGGTAGGACTTCAAGTGAGTCTGAACGTCCTTGAGGTTGGTCTTTTGTTCCGACCAATCCAAAGCGTCTCCCTCTCTCGTCCTTTAAAGTCAAGCGTAACGTGACACTCGGCCAGCTACTGCATGTGGTTACAAAAAAAAACAGCAATATAAAAATAATAAAAAGAGCAGCAGCCAACTCAGCCCCACAGGAGATTGCGGGACAATCAATTGTCGCGGTTGCCATGGTTCTGCCAGCACACAGGAGGCCAAAGCCCACCAGGCCTTCCTTCCTTCCTTTGCCTTTTGATGCTCCCGCTTGTGGGGACGACATCTGCCCCCCGCTGAGGCGTTTCAGTCAAAGCCCACTGAGAAAGAAGCAGCCAATAGCAAGCCTCCAACAAATGCTTTTTTGACTCACGTAACACACACACTGTTACATGTGCACCGACAAGCGCGACTAGTAGTACATTTTTGTGTATTGGTGCGCATAGAAATGAAATATGGGTGGATAACGGGCCAAGTTGTCTCCCCCCCTGCTCCAAAAAAATGATTTGGGAGTGGGCTTTGGGAGTGGTCTTAGTAAAAATAAATGACTCGCTCAAATAAATACCTAAATTTCAGGCAGATTCGATCAAATTAAAAAGAAAGATCTTACTGAAATAAAGACCCGCAGTAATTGTGATTTATAGTGAGCCCAACATGTTTGTGGCTTCCATGAATGAGGTCGCTTCAGTGTTAAAAAAAAAAAAAACTAAAACGTTAGTAGCCAAAAAAACGAACATGTCACATGACAGCCGTCATCCAATCAGTTTTACACGTTATTTTGGAGTTTTAGTTGTTTCTCTCCCTTATGGAATTGTCACAGCAACCATCTGTTGTGTCGGCTTGGCAGACTGCGAAAGGAAACGTGTTCCAAATGTGGGATGAAAGATGAAAAAGAAGTGCGTGGAGCATTCAAAGTGAGTCAAAGTGGAGGAGGGAGGTGTTACATGTGGCACCTCACAGCGGAGACCTCCGCCAAGGCCATATATATATATACTAGCTGGTTCGCCGCCCTCCGGGCGGCTCATCAGCTAGTTCCTGCGGAAGGCTGGTAAGGTGGGCCTTCGGCCCACAAAAGTGTTGTTGCTTGGTTCAACTTTTTGTTCATCTTCATTGCTTATCGTGAAAATAAAGAGATGTTTAGCTCTACTAAATAACTAACAATTTTATTGCAATGCTTGTGGGTAGACAACATTTTTTCGCTAAGATGCCCGCGCGATCGTAGTGAGCCACTGCCTGAGCGGCGCAGTGGCGGCGCGCAGCGGCGCGGTGAAGTAGGTACGCTTTGAAAAGGGACAGACGGAAGAACAGACCGCGTGCGGGACGACGCGCAATATATATATAGATATATCCATCCATCCATCCATCATCTACCGCTTATCCGGGGCCGGGTCGCGGGGGCAACAGCTTTAGCAGGGAAGCCCAGACTTCCCTCTCCCTAGCTACTTCTTCCAGCTCTCCCCGGGGGATCCCGAGTCGTTCCCAGGCAAGCTGGGTGACATAGTCTCTCCAGCGTGTCCTGGGTCTTCCTCGGGGTCTCCTCCCGGTGGGACATGCCCGGAACACCTCACCAGGGAGGCGCTCAGGAGGCATTCGAATCAGATGCCCAAGCCACCTCATCTGGCTCCTCTCGATGTGGAGGAGAAGCGGCTCGACTCTGAGCCCCTCCCGGATGACCGAGCTTCTCACCTTATCTCTAAGGGAGAGCCCGGACACCCTACGGAGAAAACGCATTTCGGCCGCTTGTAACCGGGATCTTGTTCTTTCGGTCACGACCCATAGCTCGTGACCATAGATGAGGGTTGGGACGTAGATTGATATAAAAAATCCTCGTCTCACCCCTCGGGTGGTGTCCGTCCCTCATTCAGCTCGGGTCCTCTACCAGAGGCCAGGAAGTGTGAGGGTTCTGCGCAGTATCCTTGCTGTTCCCAGCACTGCACATTTCTGGACTGAGATGTCCGATGTTGTTCCGGGATCTGTTGCAACCACTCATCTAGTTTGGGTGTCACTGCCCCGAGTGCTCCGACCACCACAGGCACGACTGTCACCTTCACCTTCCAGGCTCTCTCCAGCTCCTCTCTGAGCCCTTGGTATTTCTCCAGTTTCTCGTGTTCCTTCTTTCTGATGTTTCCATCACTTGGGACACATTTTTTTTTGAAGAAATCATCCGAATCTTGACTGTTGCGTCTGATTGTTCCTTGATGTGCAGTTGCTCTGGGCTGCTTTTATGTTACCTTTATTATGTCAGATATGCGTGATATCTTCCAGGGTAAAACCTTGGATATCAGGACGTCAAGCTTTCTACCAGAATGTCATCTCTTCCGTGTCTTCTGCATCTCTCTAGTTACTTTGGATAAAAGAGTTTTAGTTGTCAACTTCGGTGTCACGTCTGCTCCAGGGTCCTAATTCCGCTCCCCATGTGACAAAAATCCCACTTAATTCCCGTAAAAATCCTTCCTTCTGGTAAGGATATGACTCTCCATACGGGATCGCACCGGAAAGACTTAATTCTTTTGAAGGTATCAACATCATCTTCCTTGGTGGAGGTCTAAATCGGGCATTGATTCAGCCAGGTGCGCTTGCTTTTTTCCCGCACCAGTGGGACATAATGTTATTGCATTTACGAAACAGGAGGAGTTGAGACAGACAAACAGAAGGCTCCTCGGGGGCGTTCGACTCCGAAAGGCTGGTCCCTGCGGCGAAGACGCTTTTAAGTGCTGCCAAATGCTTCGTGTCGCAAAACAACGTGCCACGACACCCCCGCTTACACTGCCCCTCTCGTCTCTCCCTTTTGGGTTTCCATATCGCCAGTGTATGTGTTCTAGCCTAAGGGGGGTCGGATGGTGGGGAACGTCCAGCTTGTTACGATGACAATTATCAAAGTCTCGCGGCGGTGGTCTCCGACGTGCCTCATCTGCTTTCAAGTGCGTCTCCAAGCAGGTTGACCATCTGAAGGCAGGCAGCTGTCACGACAAATGCTGCGCACGCAAAACATGAGCGGCAAATGGAAAATGTTTGGATGCAACGGTGAGTCTCCCGAGATCAGGAACAGATCATGTTACGTGACAGGAATGCAGAGGAGACAAATAGGTCTTTTTTTTCTTTTTCCCGTGTAAATATGACTTTAGGGCGGCACGGTGGACGACTGGTTAGCATGTCCGCCTCACTGTAAGGAGGTCGTAGGTTCAAATCCTGTGTGGACTATCCATGCTCTTCCCGTGCCAGCGTGAGTTTTCTCTGGGTACTCCGGTTTCCTCCCACATTCCAAAAACATGCATGGGCTCTAAACACACTCTAAATTCTCCCAAGGTGTTACTGTGAGCGCAAATGGTTGTCCGTGTATGTGTGCCCTGCAATCGGCTGCCAACTGCCCGAAGACGGCTTCGATAGGCTCCAGCACACCCGCGACCCTCGTCAGAATAAATTAATTAGAACATGGATGGGTGAATGGACATGACTTTATTCTCCCACAAACGACTTGACTCAAAATATTTTTTCTTTCGCAGAAAATACCATTTAATTCCCAAAATAATGCTTCCTTCTGGTAGGATTACAATTCTTGGAAAATGTTGGGCCGAATAGATCACGCGGATTAAAACTGATTTAATTAACTCAGAATTTCTGCAAATAATGAAGAACCATTTGTTTACTTTTTACGGGCACATCAGCCCTGCTACGGCATGGGACTAAACGGCACCCGGCGGGGTTTGGTTCTGACATTTTGCTTGGTGTCAACGCCAAACTGCAGTTAAAATGTCATTCTGTCTTCCGGTAACACCTTTTGACAGGATCATAAACCCGGAAGCTTCAAGTAACATTTATCACTGTTGTGAAATGAAATGCATGTATAAAAAAAAATCAGAAAAGTATTTGTTTTCCCAGTGCTGCATTTTCTTCCACATTTTGCTATAGCCATATTCCAAAATGGATGCAAGGTTCAATTGAACACCGACAAGGCATAAAACAAAATATCAAAAGTCCAAGCATATGAAAACAATGACATTATGAGAGGTCTAGAAAATCACACTCGAAGCACAACAGTGAGCAAGGTCAATAATCTGACAAGGGCCAGGCACCTTGAAAGTCCTTAAATACACGTCAAGGCTTGATTGGAAAACGCGGCACAGGTGTGCCTGCTGGAGGGAAACGCCCTCCACTCCAGCTGAAGCTGAAACGCAATCAAGACAGAACATGACAAGCGGTGTTCTAAATACAAATTTCATTTCATTTCAGTTCATTTATTTCATTTTGGAAGCAGGCCGTAAAAAAAGTGAAAGGGAACGATGAAACGTGAATCATTTGTGATTGCACTCTTCTGAACGTGATCTGATTTCCTTTTTTTTTGTTTTCAAAATAAATTTGCACCAAAAAAAATCTGAATTTATTTTATGGTTTTATTTGTAGAATTTAGAGAGCACAATGGAATTAATTTTGCAATAAGAACGTTTCACTGTGAATAGTTTCAAGATGAACTGCATACAACATGTTTTGTTCTTTTTCATTTTTAACAAAATGGGGGGAAAGTCCTGTTTTATTTTTGTCTTGTGTTGACTTTTGAGGGGAGAAAAAAATGAATGTATTTAATTTTGGAATAAACCCGTAACAGAAGAAAATATGCCAAAAGTGATGCACAATGAGTGTATGGCAGGACAATAATATAATTTCTTCATTTATTTTTCATAAATTGGAGAAAAAAAAACAAAAAACATTTTTTTCCCCAAATTGTTATGAATCAGTGATATGTGTTGAATTCTGATGGGGGAAAAAAATGAATGTATACAGTTTTGGAAGAAGAGCGTTACACTGTGAATGCTTTCCGGATGCCATACCTATACAAGTAAGATGTATACGGTATAGTTATGAAGGTATTACTGTAAATCTCATGTATGTGTCCCCTATGTAAATCAAAACAAAGAGCCAGAGTGTGTCCCCTCCAGCGTTCATTATGGATGCTCTTGAGCAGGGGAGAGGGGGTGGGGGAGAAGCATATTACGAATATTGAAATGAATAATGTATGTTCTTAGCTGGCGGCTAAACGCTAGTCTCAGGATGCTTCAACCAACTGCAAATGTCACAAACTGATTTTTGGGAGGTTTTCGTACGATTCCACTTTTATGTCAAAAATGTGCAGTCAAGCAACACAAACGCCCGGTAGGCATTCATGGATTTAATTCGTCTCCTTTTTGCAACACGGTATCGTCATACAACATGTGGGTAGCATCGCCGTACAAAAATATATGCGTCATCTTACAGTACAGCAGCAACGAGAAGAACAGAAGGAAAGCCAAGGAATGATATGATGTTGTCGTCCAGGAAAATTGTTTCACCATCACTTCATGCACGTGTTACATGCGTCACATGTCCAGACTGCCACCTAAGCTAACGTCAGACGTGGGTCAAGTCTCACTTAGCAGTGTGACAACAACTTTTTTCATGTTGTCATTAAGTGGTGCGGTGAGTACAATTTTGAGGCTGAAAAGTAAATGTATTCATTTTTTAGCAGGTCTACCATTAGTAGACCTACCAAAAAGGCTTAAAAAGCCATGCTGGAAAAGACACAGTCTGCCATTTTGGCTTGCACCACTTGGCCATTTTGAGGTCGATTTTTAGTCATTTGTAAGGGTCGTTCAAAAACAAACAAGCCACCATTGCTTTGGTCGGGCAAGTAATCTGATTCAGCCCCGAAAGTCACGATCACTCAGCAACATGACATTTTAGTTTGCAGGTCTGTCATGAATAGACCCACAAAAATGTCTCATAGTCATGCCTCAAAAGACACAGAAAGTCATCCATATTTGTTTGACGTTGCCATTTTAGGGTCATTTCCAGGGGTCCAAGACATTTTGTCTCATACAACACGTGAAGTACGTAAACCCGTGACATGGGCAACACTAAATCGCAATTGAGTTTTTGTCATTGTGTGTCAGCAAAATCTTAGCACCATGAAGAGTGCACCCTGGAATTTTTGTAAGATTCAGCCCCTTGAGTCATTTTCATTTTGCAACATGAATTTTGCCAGGCATGTCTATCATGAGTAGACCCACAAAAAAAGTTCCAAAAAAGTACAAAGGAAGAATCTCAGTGATTTTGTTTTGAAATGGCAATTTTAGGGTTTCCGGGGGGGCCTTCAAAGTCATTGAGATTTAGTCCGTTTGATACAAAATTTGAAGAATGTTTATTAGACTAGGATTTGTCATGATCCATGTTTCTAAATCTATTTAGAACATTCCTAGAAAATCACAATGTCTCATGCGCTGGTGAACTATTTTTGGAAGAGGCCCACGGGATTTCCATGTGCTCCTTGGGGGCAATGCGGTGCCCGCGGGCAGCACGTTGGAGACCACTGTGAGGGATGGATGACACTTGACAAATTGAAATTTTTGTTTCATCATTATGTTTGAAAAGTTTGATGGCTCGCTCTTGGCTCTGTTGTGCAGCCCAGAATATTTTCAAGAATTCAAGCTCTTAAGCTACAGTAGTTTCACTCAGCGACATAAAATTTGGTATTCATGTCTGTCACGAGTCGATACACGAGAAGCCTGACTTGAAAAGACACGGCAAGTCTGCTATTTTGCTTTGAATTGGCTTTTTTGAGGGTCTGTTTTGTCATAAGAGAGCGCATTTACTGAGGGAAAATTGTGCTGCTGAGATAATATGGGGGGTGGAAAAAAGAAGAGATGGAAAAAAAGAGAAAATAGCAGCACTGATGGCTCATTCTTCACTGAGCAATCTCATCTCCAGTCTAAAAAACAAAAAAACTAAACAAACAATGTTCTCCTGTCAGCTGCTTTGACACAAGACGAAGCAGACGCGGTGACACAGGGGAGGAAAAACGCCTTCAAAGTGAATATCCAAAGTGCCAAGCACCTCAAGATGGCGCTCCTCCAGGTGGCTTAGCGGAAAGGGAGCTCATTAAGGTCCAAACGGGGACAAGGCCTGCCGGGAATCCCACCGCGACACTTGGCTGCCTTGTTATCCGTCTTGAAAGGCTGCAAAAGACACAATTACCTTAAGTAATTGTTCTCAAAGACAGCCTGTTGTACTGCACTTCCTCATAACTATTACACCCTCATCCTTTTATTATAAGATGTAGTACGGAGATGCTTCGGTTAAATGTAATACCTTGGACAAAAATTCAACAAAATGTTAATCTCCTTTTTTAGGGGGGGTGGGAGGGGGGCTCCAAATTCTCAGAAATGTTTGCACGTGTGTATACAGTGGTACCTCGACTGATGAAATCAATTGGTTCTGTATGAAATTTCTTCACTAGAAAATTTTGTAAGTCAAGACGCGTTTTCCATGTAAAGGCCCTAATTCGTTACAAGCCCAGACAAAATTCTGACATAAATGTTTCCTAAAGCATAAAAATGCATCAAAATATGGAACAAATACATGTTACGATTTGATTGTTGCAAGTCAAGACGCGTTTTCCATGTAAAGGCCCTAATTCGTTACAAGCCCCGACAAAACATAAATGTTTCCTAAAGCATAAAAATGCATCAAAATATGGAACAAATACATGTTACAATTAGATTGTTGCACATTAATGAGAGTTGTGCATAATGTAAAAAAACAACGCACAAAGAATAAAAATGATTAACTGCGTCCTCATCTTTTTTTTACCCTTTGTATTCCATGTTGTCTCTGAGAAGTGGTTTTTGCCTTGTTTTGTCAAGAACTGAGCCAAGGACGTATGCTTTTGCCGGCTTTTAACAGTCCTGCGAAAATGTCCAAGGCAAACATCAGCATAGTGAGCGATCGCCTGACTGCAGAACACTTTTTCTGGGTGATTCACATTTACGTAAAACTATCAGAAAACATCATGGCCCAAGGGGCAAATGACAAGGACGCTGCATATCTATCTCCCTGTCCACACACAGAGACAAATACGGTAGAGTTCCCTCTAAGCCAATGGGATGCCAGGATGATGCTCGGTAATAGCCAATGGCAGAGCAGCTATAAATATGTTGTGTTCAGAGAACTCGGAGCTGCGACTAGCAAAACATACTGTATTTTTACCTTTTGTATCTTGAAATTTCTTTCGTAACAAGAGACAATATTTTCCTGTTGAGGCATTTTGTAACTTGAAAATTTTGTATGAAGAGACATTCGTAAGTAGAGGTACCTCTGTGTTCTGGTATAAATGTATTTTCGGAGTCTATCTGGAGAAAATGAAAAGAATTGAAAATAAATATGATGATTTATTGATTTAGATTTTTTTTATTGATTTAAAATTTATTGATTTATTGATAATGATTTATCTAAAATCATCCGCCCTACACCAGTTGGCAGGAAGTCATGTTGATTTGAAGCCGCCATTTAGGAGCAAATGCCTTATAAAAGAGGTCTGGAAAGTAACACACACACACACACACCCACACACATGCACACGCACACTCACACGCACGCGCACACTAATGAGCTCGTGCCACCAGTTTCACCAATCATGACATGAATTAATTTGGGCCTACATGTGATGTGGACATGACATTTGGAACAGAATGCATGAAAAAACTTTAAGATCCATAATTGAAACTGAGTAGTAAGTTGAAGCATCTAATTTGGGATTCATTCCAATAAATACATAAAATGGGCATGAAGGCTGAAATACTTAGCCCCCCCCCACCCCTCCCTTTAGACAGGAAAATTGGGTGGGTGTACACGTCTCTCATGAGAAGATGAACGAAAAAGACTCGAGGGCTCATGTTTGAAATTCTACGGGAAGCTAAGCATTTTGATTTGAAGTTGACATTTTTGGTGGATTCCAGCCCTTGTACTTTTGATGATCTCTGACTCAGGAATTGGTTCAAATTAGCTCTCGTTGGTAGCAGATATCCTTGATGGGCCACGTGAAATGGTCAACCTTTTTTTGGGAGCATTGATTGTCAAACTAGGCTTGATGCTGAATGCTCTTTTCTTTTATGAAAAAAAAACCCCAAAACAAAAACAATCTTCCATTCAACAGCTTTTAACAATGTTCAACACAGTTTACCTTCCCAAATACTTCCTGTTTTCGCTAACACAAATCTATTTTGCCCAGTTTCACTTTTTGGGAACAATAGATTGAGTTGAATCTCACATGTGCATTTTTTTTGTTAGTTTTTTGTTGTTGTTGTTGTACTGGAGGGGACGCAGAGTAAAGATAAAGACTGCTAATGTTAGCTTCTGCCAACTGGTTTTGTAAGTCAAACAAACCACTGGACCGCTTCATAACACCGATTGATGGCGATGGTCTTTGTGGGCCTCACGAAAGAGAATCAATCACAATTTTGACACCACACCACGATGGCTCTGCGCTCGCCTTTCTGCTCTACATTACCGTCACGTTAACAACAAACACAAGGAACCAGGAAGAGGATCCAAGAATCGCTGGTATTAAAAAAAAAAACATTGAGCAATCCAGATCAATAAATACGTACAAAACGCTTTCGTCGGAGTGGTACATTTAAAATGGAAATTGTTGTCCGCGATGTCCGCACGACCTCCTCATTGGCTGGGCGGAGGTGTCGTCCATAAACTTATACTTCTGATGATGAGCCACTCCTTTTGAGTGGCCGTCACTACGATACGCACACACTCCACGTCAAAACTGATCTTGCGGTCCACGTCCCGGACCTCAATGTTGCCGTTCTTAAACTCCCCCAAGGTGATATATGAAGAACACTGCTTTCCCTTTTTGGTGCCCACCAGTTTTTCGCCGACTTCCAGAGCTCCGCGGTGCAGGATGTCGTTCTGTCTGTCGTCGGAGCCCGTGGCGATCTTGATCCTGCTGATCTTGGCCGACTTGTTGAAGACCACCACGAAGAAGTCGCCGGTGGACGGCGGCTTGCCCCAGAAGTACTCGTCCACGGCGCTGTAGGCCTTGGCGGCGTCGTAGCTCTCGAAGACATCGATGTTGGTGTAGAGCCGCGCCGGCGGGTTGTCTGGAATGTCCACCGCGTCCTCCTCGAAGTCGTCGTCCTTCAGCTTGTTCTCGGCGCCCCGGTAGGACGAGTAGTAGCCCATGTGCTGGAAGAGCGACGGCTTGAAGCGGATCACGTCCTTCTGGGCCAGCAGGCCGCGGAAGTGGATGAGCAGCCAGTCGCACGGCATCTCTTGGTAGAACATGAGCAGGAAGTGCGCCAGGCGCGGCAGGTCCCGCGCATGGTACAGCTTCCCGATGTAGCCTAGCTTGGAGAATTCCAACATCACCCAGTAGGATCCCTCGCGGGAGGCGATCACCTTCTTCAACGCCGTCAGGAAGTTACGAGCGCAGCGCACGTCGTCCTCCAGCATCACGTAGAAGTCGGAGAGGTTGGTGCAGAAGTTGAGCAGGAAGGCGTAGTCCACGTTCTGCTTGGAGCGGAAGCGCACCCGGTCCTCGGGGTCGTTGTAGTTTCTCTTCAGGCCGTCCAGGGACGGGTAGTACTCCTCGGGAGCCTGAATCACCAGCAGGCGGCCGGCGATGATGTGGTGCGAGAACTTGCGGCTGATTTCCTGCAGCAGGTTTTCACACCACAGCGAGTCAAAGTCGGCCAGGTGGACCACCACCACGATCTCCTTCAGCTCCTCGTAGCTGGACTGGTCAAAGATGGACTTGATGGTCTCCAGGAGGTAGTTCCCGCGCTTCCTCTTCACCGACGACAGCCCGATGGTCAGATACTCTGATGATGACGAAGAACAAGTTACGCTAATTGTGTATTGATGCTTTCACAGTGGAGATTTCTGACAAGATGGACTCGTCAGACCACAGCACACTTCTCCATTTCTCATCAATCTACCGCAGGTAAACCTGGTCCTTTTTTTTTTCTGAAGAGCTAGCGCAGACAGGAAGGTAAATCTAGGCGTACACCAGACGACCAGTTGATGAACAACACATGCCAATCATGTTTTGATGTATTATAAAGATTTTTGAAGAGTTAGACTGGACAGTAAGCTAAACAAACTTTTGAACATTTTATTTCATGAAAAAAAATCAGTTGTGTCATGGCACTTTACTTGAAATCCTGATATGAAAATCTTTTTGGAAAACATTTGGACCTACTCTTGCGGTTGAGGGGCGTCCCAGCCAGATAGCGGTATGTGACGTTGATGGATCCCGAAAAGTTACTAAGGTCTCGGAAGGTGTGCACGTATCGCTCTGCACTCGGGGAGTGGGCCGACGTCTCTCGAAGCTGCCTCTTATCTTCTTCCTGGAAGACAAGGTGGAGCATTTGACGCTATCATGCAGCCAGTCACATACACACACGCACCCATAGAGAGTAATACTAGAATTACGAACCATCACATATCCGTCTTCAATGTAAAGGTTGAGGAAGAGGAGGAACGTGACGAGGAAGCCGAGGAAGGGGATGGCCGAGCGCTTCCTCAGACACCTCATCTTGTCCAGGGACTTCCAAAGCAGCCTCATGGTCAGCTCACCTGCGGCAAATGTTGGAAACAAAGGGCCCACACTATTCTTTCATCTGATCCACAGAGCATTTGAATTTTCAAGTGGCTTGTTATATTTGTTGGAAGAATTGAGTCATTTTTATCGTTTACATTAGTCAAGTCAACAGTATTTATAGAGCACTTTCAAACAGCCATCGCTGCATACAAAGTGCTGTACATGGAGCAATTTAACATGCACAATAAACAGTAAGACAAATCGGTAATAAAGGCGGTAGAAAGCACCAAATAGTAAAATCAAGAACAAATCTAAGTCATTAGGATCATTAGAATGTATTTATTCTTTTTCAAATTCATTTTTTCATGCATTTAGTTCCAGGGCTCGTTGGTCATTTTGGTCATGTCATTAATTATTTGATTGATTAGTTTGTTTAGTTAGTTCCCATGTTACTTCATGGTGTTAATTATTTACCCTGTTGATTAGTTAGTTAATGAGTTATTTAGTTGGTTTCCATGTTTGGTTGGTTGGTCACTTGGGTCATTAATTGGTTTCTTGGCTAGCGAGTTGCCTCTCAAAATCCGGATAATTTTGTAACACAGATCATGGATCGATAGCCACATCTATCACCACACATCGCTGGAATGGATAAATAAACAAAGATACATTGTTTTTAAACAAATGGACAATCATTTTTAGACCAATTGAACGATTTCCCATTTCCTGTTCATCAACAGCCTCCACAATTATCACAATCATAACTTCCCTTTCTTGCCAACCAGCGGGCATGTCCTTTGGTGCACCCCATGAAGGAAACAAACCAACACGCGGCTCCTGTGGATTATGCGGCTTATGTGCATAAATGCTGTAAGCGTGGCGGCCGATGATGCCCAGGTGTTGCCATGGCAACCGTCTTTCCTCCTACCCAGAAAACGAGTTGACTGACAAGACTGCACATCCCTCTTATATTCCTGGAACAGGGAGTAGCTATAAATTCCCAGGATGCATTAACCGTGTGTGTGTGTGTGTGTGTGTGTGTGTGTGTGTGTTCACTTTAGTGGCAGCAATCCAGCCTGCCAAATGGGGAAAAGTGTCTTTTAACGGTCGCAACCCACCAGCGGTCACACCGGCTTGGATGTTGGTGCCGCCATTTTCTCAGAAAAAAGCTGCACATATCCAGAAGCAGGCAGTTGTGTGTGTGTGTGCGCGCGCACGTGCACACGCACTTGTATGTCTCACCATGTTTCAAGTGGAACACAAAGGCCACATCATCGCTTCTGAACTCGGCATTCACAGCCATTGACGTTTCCACACTCTTGTCCATTGAATATGAGGTGAGGGCTTGACTTTTAGTTGCATGGTTGGGTCTTAAGGTTCCTTGGTTGCGTTATTACTATGTCACTTTGTAGTTGGTCGCTTGCTTTGCTCATTTGTTTGGCAAAGCGAAAGGCAATAGATCTATAACACCCCAAAGTACTGTTGGCTTGAGTAACTTACACATCTGTGAAGTCTTCATTCATATTGAAAGATACAAACAAGTTTCGAAAATGTATAGGGAGCCAGCGAAGAGATGCAAGAGTAGGAGATATGTGCTCCTTCTTATGAGTACCAGTCAGGAGGCAAGCAGCAGTATTGAGGACCAGCTGGAGACGCTTGATGGAGGATTGGCTGACTCCAAAGTAAAGTGCATTACAGTAATCCGGCTGAGATATATAGGCATGTTTTTGTCGGCTTTCTACCAGCGCCTGACACATCACCCCCCCCCCCCCCCCTTGTTGTTAAGCAGAGATCACCTTGTCTTGCTGGTCTTTTTCTCAACTTTCAATTACCTGACGAATACCTGTATACCTTTGCTTGCAGGCTACCTTTGACTGCGTTGTCACACCCTGATACACACACACACACACACAAACACACACACGAAGCATGAAAAGGTGATCCGTGAGGAAGGCGAAGGACAATCTCAGCCTGCAGCTCGTCCGCAAAACAACATCAACAAAATGGTCTTTCTTTGGCTGCTTCTCTGTGGGAAACAACTCGACGAGTAAACATAGCACAGTGACATTGTGTGATGCATTCCAGGGACACGCGGACAAACATTAGTGACAACAATTCGAACTGGCAAGCCATGAAATTGTAAAACAAAACAAAGCGATTCACCCTTATGGCCCTTGACTGTCAAATTATAAATAAAGATTTGTAAAACAAATTGTCCTCCTTTTCATTGTAAAGACCTGTTCTCAGAAATAATTTTTAAAGTTTTTACATGATTTATAGGTAATGACAGGTTGGGTCGAACAATTCTGGTATGGGGCAGACTCTGGGTTTTTAGGAGAATGCAATTAAATAGCCCACTGATTCCAAAATAATTTGATAAACTCACATTTTTATGAAACATGTACATCATGTAATTTTTTAAGGGATTTTTGCATGGATGCTACTTTTAACATCTATTTGAAAATCTCACGTTCCCCCATTTGAGAACCACTATGTTTGATAGTTTTGTTGGTTGGTTACTTCGTAGTTGGTTCCCCGATTGGTTCATGACTTAGTGAACTTGTTAGTGAGTTAATTTCTTGATTAGTTAGTTACTTCCTTGGCTGTTTGGTTCACGAAAAATAAAGAACTATTCTTTTGATTAAACTTTACAATGAGCCAGTTGGAGCCACCGCAGCACAGGAGTGCTGCTGAAGACAAGGGCACAGAATTAAACGTCCGCATGAAACGCTTGAAAGTCAAAGTCGAGCCGTGAAAAGTTGTCCGGCGGGAACACTTTGAACTGGAGCCACGCGACGGAGTCACTTTGGAAATCAAAAAGTACCTCCGACACTTTTTCCGATTACATCATGTTTACATTTTGATTCGGGCAATTTTGAAGAGCTTTGTTGGCACGCCAAGAGGAAACGGGCCAGGCGTTAATACAAACGGGCGGTTTTGACGACGGCAATTTTCCCGCATTTCATCTTATCTGTTTTCCATTATTTCCCCCGGGGCCTCCTGCACCTTGCAGATACCCGCTTCCGGCGCCAATAATCAATTAAGCGGGCAGATTTACTGGGCTTCAGCAGTCGCTTTGTGTCAGCACGTCAGCTTTCCATGGATTTCTCCTCCTTGATGAGAGACGCCAGCGCTTTTTATTGATAAGAGAAAGGCAGCGCAGGCAGGGGAGGAATAATCAGCGCCTTTCATTACAGAACGGCTGTTTGGTTAATCACTGAAATTGGTCAAAGAATCGAGCTTCTTACAGGACGACACACAAAAGACGAAAGTCTCCGCACACTTGCCGAACATCAAGCTACGCTAATTAGCAGCCGGTGTACATCTAATCTAATCGGGTTCTTCTGTAATTCCATGGCAGTCCAATTTTCTAGTCGGGTCAGGTATGGGACTCGTCTGAGTCTAGTTTTGTTCAAGTCTGTCTCATATGGTTGAAGTCTAGATCTAGTACTGTTCAATTCTATCCAGACAGGATCGTTATCAGGATCCCGCAGGGCTTGCTGATGAGCTGATCGTTTGAATCAGGTGTGTTGGAGGTGGAAACATTTAAAACATGCAGGATAGTGGCCCTCAAGAACCCGAGATTGAGATCTATGGACAAGTTCAAGTCTAGGACTAGGTGTGCAGATCTTAGCCGGTCTGGTTCTGGTATAGTTCTTGTCAATGGCTAGTCTAGATTGCAACTGGGTCTCACATTGGCCAAGCGTAGGTCTGGTATTGTCAGTTTCGGTCAGGGCTGGTAAGAGTAAGTCTGAGTCAATTGTTTTTGAAGTTGAGACTATTGTTGGCAAGGCGAGGTCCTGTCTGGGACTACAATAGTTATAAATTGGGTCTAGTCTAGCTCAAGTCTAGGTTTTGTCTTTTCCCAGTCTACCACTGGTATTGTCCCCTCTGGGTCTAGTTTCGGTCACATCCTAGTCACGTTTTTTTTTCCCAGCTCATCCCATCCTGTGTTCACCGCAGCATCCAGACGGCGCCACCAAGGACCTGAACAGATGTATGATCCCCATCAAACCTCTCCAGCCCCCCAGCCCCATACGCTTTTGCCTCCCTGTCACTGCTGTCAGAAGCGTGACCAAGTGAAGCTTCAACGTTAAGGACATGGAGCTTGTACCCAAAGACGCCAGCCACCAGCCCATCGGGTCGCCTTCGGGGAATAAATGAGGCACCATGTCCACTGTACCAGGAAGTAATTTGCACATGTATAAAATAATATAAATAAATATTGATTTCTTTTTTTAAGTCACAACAGAATTATTCTCCCCCGTGCATAAAAAATGGTATGGTCCTGTCAATTGACCTCATCCTCAGTAAACCAGTAAGTAGTCTGCCACGAGTATGGCCTTAGGCTAGGTCAAAGATGGTTCGAGTCTACCTATCATCCAGTCTAGGTTGGGACTCTTATGGCCTTCATCTAGGACCAGACTTCATCTAACCTTAGTCCAGTCTAGGACGGGTCCAGGTGTAGTATTGCTTTAGTTTTGGACCAGATCAGATCCAATCAAGTGCTCGTCTAATTTCAGCATGGAATTAGTTTTGGTCTTGTCTGGTATTAGTCCAGAACTTCCCTTGGTCCACTCTTGTACTAGCCATTTCAATTCTTCACCCAGTCTAGTAAGATTCCAAGTCTAGTATGGCACTGGTCTTGTACCAGACTTGTTCCAGTGCAGGACTAGTGAGGTCATAGTCTCTGGGGGCTAAATGGGGTTCTAGTCATGTGACTGTCCTAACGAATATAGTGCAAGTCTGGAACCAGTCTATACAACAATGGAGCCAGTCTAGGCCTGGTACAAGTCTATTATGGTCCTAGTCTAGGACCATCTTGGACTCGTGATGGCCACATGTTAAGAGCATTTATCTGTGTTTATTTTGGCAACAGTACAAATAAATTACAAACATTAAAAATGCATCTTTAAATGTCTTTTTTGTAAAAGAGCAAAAAAACACCCACACTTGTAAAATTGTCAAATGTATCATGGCATTTAAAATGTTGAGCCTCTATTTTGGGTTGCGATTGGTCTGACTTAGAGGGGCGTGGTTTACCAAAAAGGTCCATTAAGAGCTGCTCTGTTGGCCTCATAAAGGACAGGATGAGGGATTGCAGTAAAAGTCCACAAGGGATCTTTTCTCCAGTCTCTTGAGAAAAAAATAAGAAAGCACTTAAAAGCACTTTAGAGAGTCAAGGTCACGTCCTGGTAAAAAAAAAAAAAATGTCTGCAGGCGGAAGGCAACATGACAAAACTTTATCTCCTGCCGACACACTAGGAGAAGTATGGCGCCCGGCTGGCTCTTTACCAGAAAATGAACGCTGAAAGACACAATGAGACGGCACACTGACACCCCAGGGGGAGGGAACGCTAGCTAGCTCCTCTGGGCGATGATAGCCACAGAGATGGAAATTGTAACGACATGAGAAAGTGGTATAGGCGTCTCTGTCCCGGCTGGAAAGCAACGACAACAAAAGAGTAGAAAATGTCTTGTTAAATTGGCTTTGTTAAGTTTTCAAGTTGTTTGTGTTTTACTTTGTCTTTGCTACCCAATATGAATACGAGTGATGCCACGTGATGATAACCATGAAACAGGACATCAGAGTTTGCATGACATGGGAACGTGAGACATACAGGATATCTCTGTCCGGACGATTTGGTCCAACAAAAACAATGTTTGTTTGCAATGTAAAGTTTTTATACTAATCACATGGCACATAGAGACAAACAACAGACTGGCCACCAGCCGATGATATGACAAATAAAGGACTGGTTGCCCACTTCAGCATGGCAAGATCATGCAAACTCCAAACAGGAAAGCCACAACCCCGGAGTCGAACTCGGAAACCCACAACTGTGAGGCAAAAGTGGTCCCCGCAGCGCTGCCCCTGCTCAGTTCAACATGGCTAAAATCTAAATAAAAGCCACTGACCACACTGACCACAGTTAAACCGACTTCATTAAACAATAAAACCCATGGGGGCAATACCAATGACGGGCCTCGAACCCACAACCCTGAAATGAACAGAACCAAGATGGCATGTACGCTACCTCCATCAAGAAGAAGAAGAGGAAGATGAGCGGTGAAGCAAGGAATAGACACTCGACTGCCTTTTCCCGGACGCGGCTGGACTGGCGGCACAATATCCAGGACATCTGCGTATGAATCTTTGATGAGGCGCGTCAGACGGCCAGTGGCTACTAGACACTTAGTGGACATCCAATAGGCCTGTTGGGGCAGACCTCTCCGTGCCCCCCACCACCTTCTTCCCACTCCTCCCTCCTTCGGAAATCAAGCAAACCTGTTATCATACTTAGCTCGCCTGTATTTTAAAGCTACTTTAACCATATAATGGTTGCGGGCCATTCATTTAATTAAGTGAAGGTTGGAGAGGTGTTTATTGTGGGGGCAGTCCTTGAAACATGGACACATTTCGGCATGTAGTTGATTGTAGGTCGTTTTATTAAGTCAATTAAAGAGACCATCAGGTCTCTTGTCGGTGTGATTCTGGACCAAGTCTGAAAAGACGTTTAAAAACGTCTTTGGGAGTGAATGAGTTAAATATGGACACAGGTCATCACGTAGGAATTTGGGGCATTTATTTACGCCACCAAAGAGAGGATCAAGTCTCTATTTGGTCTGAGGCAAATCGGATGGAAAAAAATCAGACTGACACAACCAGACATTTATTGGCGGGGGGCGGGGGGGCATTTAAATATGTCCATCCATCAACGGATGCTGGGTGCGGGATGTTTATTTACTCAAATAGAGATGCTCGGGTCTCTTGTGGATCTGAGACAGATCGGGTAGAACAAATCATTTCTGTAGCTGCCTCCAAAACAAAGGCCATTAATAAATATGGAGACATTTCATTCAGTGGAATTTTCAAGGCATTTATTGACTCAAGTCAAGAGACGATCAGGTTTTTATTAGGTCTGAGGCAGATTGGGTGCAACAAGTAAGTCACATATTTTGATCATGGACGCATCCGAGGATACCGGAATACTAATAATCACAATGTCAAAATGTGCTTACGGTATTAAGGGCCTTTGATATAAGACTCGGCGCAATGTAGCGGCAGAATCTGACATCAAAGTCCAGGCTTGATCCTGTCTTTAAATGCCAACCTCCTAATAAAGGCAAGGCAGTTTTATTTGAGCGCATTTCATACAAGAAGCAACTCGGTGCGCTTCACACAAGCAAAGACACAAACACAACAGTGAACAACATTCAAGAGCAAAGCCGAGAAAACCAAAGTAGCTTGCAAAAATGACGAGAATGTACATTTAATTATACACATAATACATCACACAAATAAAAGTCTTAACGTGGTGCTTTGCGTTCTACATGACAATGACATGTGACCACTCGACAACGTTGCGCTGGTCTATTTGCATTTACAAACCTCCTAAGGTTGGCTGTTTATTAGGGTGGAGGCATGGACACACAGTTTGGAGTGACCACTTGTCTGAGTCATCATGGAAACCGTATTTCCGGAAGATGTTTAATAAGAGGAGGGCTTTAAAATTGGACGTCACACAACATTGTGGGGGATCACATGTCAGCACGCTCATGGAAGGTGCCGTTTCCATAACGTGGCGTTTATTCAAATGAGCTCCCTAAGCTAGCACGTCGCATCCTGTAAGGCTCGTTTTTATCACCTTGTGTTTGGAGGCGCAGCACAAATTTATAGTAGGCTCCGGCCCAACAGTGACACGATTACACTTTCATTAACAGGAGGTTGTTAATGCTCACTGACATTCACACTTAAAACCCTTGCACCAGGAACAACACTCTGCCAGATGAGCCCTCTTTCAAATCTGCCTCACATAAATTCCATTCTTTTTTAAATCACCCAACACGACTCCACAAAGAGGTCGAAAAAGAACTGTAGCTGTTCTAGTTCCTCTGTAGTATTGACTCATTTGGACGGAAGCCCTGCAAACTCAACTGACAGCTAAGACCGCTGTGTCTATTGGGGGTGAGGTCTTTTTTACCATTATAGCGCACATTTATTTATTGAACTACAGTCAGGTGTCAGGTGTATGTGAGAGCAAACCACCCTATTTAATCCAAGGTGGGCATTGACTTGCTCAAATATAAAGTGGACCAGAAGTCTATTGGGGGTAAGGCATTTAGGTAATTAGCCAAAGCAAGCCACAGGACTCTACAACACAAACTACATATCTGAAGAATTGTAAAATAAATCCAAATAAAGTCTTATCAAGTCAATGGGGAAAGGCAAGAGAGAAGGCGGAAGAGTTGTGGGCCGCTTAGCGGAGACGTTGTGCCGCCTCGGAGAAATAAATTAGACTAAAGGGCAGACTTGAAGAATGTATCGAAAAACTAAATGTCCTTTTCACAGTTTAATGCCCAGTAGATGATCGCCAAAGGCTAACGCTATACATCGCAGTGACAAGCGGCGCTTCATCATGACCGGCACAGGGCTACCTTTGAGGCTTTAAATGCCACACTTGGACCAGATGAATGTCTGGACCAGCTTTATGTGAGCAAAGGACTTCAAACTGAATCTACAGTATTTATTTTGTTCGTTATTTTCGTTTTTTAGAGCCGTCATTTGTGCTGTTACTGGATTATCGTGGTGCCAGCAGGGAAACAGGGCACATTTGTTTTATTTATTTTTTTTTGCATTTGTACGTCAGCCAGTGAGACAACAACAGGGCTGAACTGCCATTGTCGCTGCTCCTTTCAGGAGGTGCCGCTGACCGTCCATGCCGAAACTGAAGCAAGGTGAGAAAATGTTTCCAGGAGATGCTGTGTGAAAGGACGCCGGGTGACATCAGTGCGTTCTCCCGGAACATTCCGCTCCGAGAGTCACGCAGCCGGTATGTGAGCCGGCTTAGAGCTGTTACGACGCAGATTTGCTCGTCTTTTTTTTTTTTCCCGCGGGGGCTCCCGAACATGGAGGGGGGGGGGGGACGGGGGGGCTTAGCGTCTTGACTCTTTACTGCGGCGCCACAATGATGGCCCGATGCCCAACAATGACTCAGAGTGCGGAAAATTGGCGGAACCGAGGCCGTCATTAGCTGGCAAATCCCGTCGGATCGCACGCAACGCCAACAATGGAGAACCATGTTGGGACATTCATTGAAGGATGCGCCTGTCACGTCCAATGTGTGACTCTTGAAGTCACTTGCCGTCATTTTGTTAAGGGCTCATGTAACATATTTAGCTCGCGTGTTTCAATATTTGGGGCTGCCAAAACTTGCCTGTCAATCTAGTCCATGTTGTAGTGACTCACTGTTTCATTTCTATGTAACGTCTTACGGTACAGGTGTCAAACTCAAGGCCTGGGGGCCAAACCTGGCCCGCCACATGCTAAATTCTCAATAAATAAGAGATATAGTATGAGCATTTTCTTGTTACCAAACGCCTCATGAAAGTAACTTAAACAATAGTTGAATCAACAGTTATTCTTGACTTCTTTATCAGGTTTCAGTCACAACGGCCCTCCAAGTGAAACGGTAACTAAAAGGTGGCCCGCGACATAAATGAGTTTGACACCCCTGTCTTACGGGAAGGAGGGTCAACGTGGCAGTCATGTATTTGAAATAACTACATAACAATGTGTGTGTATATGTATATATATATATATATATATATATATATATATATATATATATATATATATATTTTTTTTTTTATATATATCATTACAAGGGTCATGGTCATTGGGCGGAGAGTAGAAAGAAAATAATAAAAAAGCACATCGAAGGTAACCATGTTCAAGCAGCTTGATGTTCCTGTGACTGCAGTTGCACATTGTATTCCCAAATGTTAAGCTCCACGGGACTGGGGCAATTGGCAATATTTGTTCCTTTCTCCTAACGGTTTCCAATTGAACACATTTGATCGATTCATAGAACATTGTAGAATAAAAACATTAGTAAAATATACTTTGACTTTATTTTAGTTGTATTTTGTTTTCGATACACAGTGACCGTGACTTGTCATTACACTTGAATGGCAGTTTATAATGATAAAGTGTCCTTCTTTCAGCATCTTCTTAGGGTGAGTGGGTACTTTGACCTCATTTTTTCTCGTTTGATTGCAAAGTGATTAACTTGTCTTTGCTATGATGAGTAGCTTGGTGGGCTTGATTTGTTTTTGCATAACACCTCAAGGTGACTTTTCATTGAAAATGTTTAAGGAGGAAAAAAAAAAGTGTCAAAACAGCATTCCATGAGTATCCAGGGCGTTACTCTAAGCTCTTCTCCCTCGCATCAAACATAGATGAGCTGTTTTTATCTCAATTTTCGCCCGCCGGCCCCTTTCGTGCCGCAATCGGAGCGTCCGTGTATACAAACCGCAAGCTTGTTGGACATACCTGTTTATTAGAACCGTGTCTCATTAGAAGCACTGAGCAGCTATTTTGCAATCAGTTTTTTTTTTTTATCCACCCTTTGTCCTCGTTACCATTCCGACTTGCAAATGGTCGAAATAGAAAAAAGAGATCGTGAATATTCATTTTACAGTCCCCTCGGAAATGGTTGTGGAAATGAGCCCAAAGGTGGAGTCGTTTCAGCGTGACGGCTGCTGATGAATAATAAACAAAAGCTTGTTTGTTTGCTATAAACAGGGAACCACAGCTATCATTGACTTATTATGTTGTATACATATTTACAAAATAAAACGTGACCTTCCGGTCCGACCACAATAATTTTCTCCCCCAAGTATGGCCATTACAAATTTGTATTAAGTGCGCAGGTTATGTTTTCTGACCTCAATGAACTGCACCAGGCAGAAGATGAAGCTGTCAACAAAAATCTTGTTCTATCAAGGCAACGGAAATACATAAGAAACAAAAGCAGGAGTAGCAGCCTATTAAGATAAAACTGGTAACAGCACAAGCTACATCTCTGAAAGGTAAAAAGTTGCAACATTGATTCAAAGGAAAGTCGATGAGCCATAAAAAAACAAAAGGTTTGTTCTAACAAGCTAACCAAAACAGGACTCGAACGAGGTAAAAACCTATCAAATTAAAAGCACCAACTACAGCTCCAAGTCTATATTGTGTGAAAATACACCCCAATAAAAAAAAAGCTACGATTTTTTTGCTCACAAAATGCTGCTCCTGTGAATGAGAGCGAAATTGGAAGTAGCAACCTATCAAACTAAAACCAGTAACAACACAAATGTAATCTCCAAAGGTACAATTTGTTACTGTAGATCCAAATCAAAATCTTTTGTCCACAAAAATCTGTCTCTCCTAAACCAGTGGATCCATGGAAAAAAAAGAGATGTCAAATACAATCAAATAAGCCAACAAAAGCATAAACCTAACAAGATGAGAACAAAAACAGGAGTAGCAATTGATCAAAATAGAACAACTAACAGCACACGCTACATCTCCAAATGTACAACTAGGATGCGACCTCCAAACCAAATGAGAGAAGGAAAAAAACCCCAATCAATTGAAAGCCCTTAAAAACACAAATTATATCTCTTTATGCACGATTTGTGAAAATATATCAAAAGTTCTTTGCGCAAAAAAAGCTGCTCCTGTCAAACAAAAACAGCAGGAGCAACCTGTCAAATGAGAACGACTCATCGAACAAGCTACCTCTCCAAGTGTATACGTAGTGAATGATGCCAAACAAAAGTCCTTTGCTCACAAAATGCTGGTTCAATCAAGCCAACAGTAATGGGAATCAAGCTTCATCGTTTCCAAAAGCAAAAGGTACAATTTGTGAAAATAAATCTAAATTTTTGTTTCCAAAAAGCTCGTCCTTGTCAAGCCGAAGAGCATGAGAACCAAAACAGGAAGTAGCAGCCTTTAAAAACAAGTAACTGCAAAAATAACACCTCCGAAGATTTGGCAAATCAAATCCACATCAGTCATTTGCTGTCAAAAGCAGGAATTAGAAATTTGTCAAACCGAAACCGGCAAGAGCAAAAACAACACGGTTAACATTTACACACAATCACACACACACACACACACACACACACACAAAAGAAAAAATCTAGATCAAAATACTTTGTACACAACGGTCTGCCCGATAGCAACTGAGAATCGAACCAAACCAACTATGATGTCATTGAAAAACACAAAAAGCATTGTTGATCAAATACTTTTTGTTCACAAAAGCTCGTCCTGTCAGGGCAACAGCAATGGGGACAGAACAAATCAGAAATGTTTCTTGCCTACCGGTATTTTCTGAACTTGGACGAGAGAGAGGCTCATATGAATGTTTTTTTGTTGTTGTTGCCTGGAGTAGATACAGATGCAGAGAGGGTTGAAATGTATAAGAAAAAGAACGTAAAAAAAGGTACTGCCCCGTCTATCTTGTAAGAATCCAGTAAAAGCTGTTGTGCATTATTAATAACAGCAGAGTGGAGGAGAGGCGCACACTTGCCAAATGTTCCGGCAATCACAATGGAAAGCACGGCAAAAATACACAAGGAACAACACACCAAAGTCCATACAGGAGCACGATGGGGGTGTGGGGTGTGGGGGGCACCATTTTTTTTTTCTCGAGCATGTATAATTTAGAGCCGTGAATGACTAATTCAGTTTATTTTCAAACTGCTGGAAACTACGTAAAGGCGACTCGAGTGCCGGTCAAACAGAACTGTCTAAAAGTTCCAATTTTGGTTCCTGATGAGATGCGCTCACACGTAAAAGATATGACCATATGGTCCCATATTTTTGCGACCATATGGTGCACTGTATTAAAAGGTGTAGTATCAGTGCCGGCTGCTAAAGACGCCTTGTATTCTTGTTTGCCGTTGTAGCTTAAACAATAAAGTAGCACACATACTAGCTAGCGTATGGTTTTTTTTTTTTTTTTCAAAGGCAGTGGGAGCAAAACTCGGTTCAGGTGAAGTATTCAACAATGTACTCAGATTATTTAATGTATTTATTTTTTTATTTTAAATATATATATATATATATATATATAATGAATGAATGAATATATATATATATATATATATATATATATATATATATATATATATATATATATATATATATATATATTATGCGGGCTTTTGCGTAAGCTCGAACAACAGTGCAAGCAGACCATGCAAATTGTGAGGTGTAAGCCCTGCATTAGTTGCTTTGATTCTCATTTGGTTGGTTTTTTGAAGATCTACGTTATGCTGTTACTACTTCCTGTTTTTGTTTGTTCCCATTATGGCTGTATTGATAGAACTCGCTTTTATGTGAAGAAAAGACTTTTAATTAAAATCCCGTGTTATTGGTTGGGCTCGATCGGTTTGAGACTTTTGGCAAGAAAGTGTCCAAAAAAGATGATCGTTAGCTTCTCGCGCTAGCCGCCTTGTCACATGTGATCTGTCGTGTGCCGGCAGGCTTTTTAAAGCCGCACTTTTGAGTCAGCGCCGCTGACATTTACAGACTTCAACAATGTGGCCTACGGGGTTACGTTCCAGACATAAAGGTCTCACGTCGGTACTCCCGCAAGCTGCGTCGCAAGCTGTGAAAGCTATTTTGCCCAATGTTTGTGATTTATTTGCGAGGCTGAAATGAGCAAGGCGCTGAAAGGTGAACATGTGAAAAGGTCACGTGGTACAAAGTGTTCGTCGTGTTCCGTCAGCCGGCTGCTGTTACTCAGACTGCAGTCATCACGCCGGCACCCCTGGTTTTGATTCTAACTCATGTAGTCGCCATAAAAGTGCACAGAGTTCAGGTAGCATCACCTGAAATACATGTGAATTGTTATGCGTAGCAGTCATGGAAATTGAAGTGAGTTGCATCGTAATTAAAGTATGGAGTAATTGGAGTGAACGGATCATATTATCAAGCGAATCGTATTAACAGTATTTGTATTCTTTGGCGTTCGACTCAGCATGACTTAGATTTGTTCTTGATTTTACTGTTTGGTGCTTTCTAGCGCCTTTATTACCGATTCGTCTTACTGTTTATTGTGTATGTTAAATCGCTCCATGTACAGCACTTTGTATGCAGCGAAGGTTGTTTAAAAGTGCTTTAGAAATACTGTTGACTTGACTTGAACAGCAAATTGTCGCAATAGAATTCTGTAACACAACAGGATCCATTTCGCTCCAATGAAGAAACCATTTCCATTACTCAGGATTTAATACAAGACAAGTCACGCCGATTCCGAGACGACACAAAATCACTTTTTCCAACTACGATACGATTCATCCGCAATTCCGATTGGATTTGCTCTAATCGCCATTTGGCTCACTCCACTTCTGATGTGACGAGTCACTCAAATTACGATATTGTTTGACTCATTCCAAATAGAGTCCGGTTCACTGCAATTTTGATACAATTCGCTCAATCATGATCAATTCGGATACGATTTTCAGTGGAAATGGGCCAGCCCACTATAAACCCACCGAAATGCATCAAGTGGAAAAAAATCCCAAAACACTGATAAAAATTCAACATGTGTACGAGAAACATCGACCTATACATTGATATCTTGATGCATAAACATACGAAATGATTTACTCTGCTGGTCTCGAGTCGCTGAAGATGTCCCTTCGATTGTGGCTGGTGAGTGGCCAGATAAATTGAAAGTGAAGTATCCAGACACCAAACTCCATCGACTTGTGTCAGTCAAACTTTTAATCGAAGAAAGCGTCGGTGGGAGACTAGCTTCGCACTGGAGTAAACCTCCCGGGAATCCTCGAGCCGGCGGCTTTTTGTCTTTGGCGTCTCAGTGTCGCCGAGTTGCGGATGACTCGCCGTGCCCGCGGCGGAAGCTCAGAGGCCGAGACATGTCCTGATGGATCAACGGGATTTCAAGTCTGACCGGCGGAAGATTGTCAGCTCCAATTTCTTCAGGGAATTACGAGCGCGACAAGACACGCAGCGTCCGACTCAGCCCGGAACGACAACTTCCCCCACGTGCTCCGGCGTGAAAACGGACGGAAATGTCAGTCTTGACGTGAACGCGGGATAATTGCGCCGCCAGTGTGACAGTACCACATGATCCCGTACCGTTCAATCAAATGATGCTGCAATATGGTACGAAGCACAGCAATTATTATCGTGCGTTATTAAAATTGGAACGTAGCGACTTTGGAGTAGCGTTAGCGTTAAGGATGGCAAAACTATGTTACGGTAGCATGAGACTGAGATACAGTGTGTGTCACATCGTCCTTACTGATATTGCCACATATCCCTCATATTAGTAATAATCCGACCGTGCTCAGACAAGCGTGAAGACGAACAGACGCGAGGGTGATCCGCCTCGAAAGAGGACGCGAATGATGAAGGTGTCATTTTCGACCGAGGAGGATGCTGTGCCCAAAAGGTGTGACAGGGCGCCGAAAGCAAAGAGTGTTGACGTAGTGGTGCGAGGTACGCTCGGACAGATGGCGACCGCTAATGAGAGTGTGGCGGAGAGGCAGGAGGATGACGGTGTGCTCCCGCTCATCCATTATACACCACAACAACCTTGTCCACAACAGGAATATTTTTTTTCTTTCACTCAGAAAACGACAAAAAAGTTCTCGAATAATGTCAACAAAAACACAAACAAACACGGTTGTAGAGTAATAGTGGCATCTGCGTTTAAGCTTATGCCGCATTGCCGGGATGGACGGTGTGAAGTTCAACAACTGACCACCCTGTTGAATGGAAAGCAATTGTGAAAAACTCAGAATATCCCGCCTTTGTTGGTTTTTGTGTAAAAGGCAGGATCTCTGTGTTGAAGGATGTCTTAAGTCCGTCCATCCATTTTCTGATTTGCTTTATCCTCACAAGGGTCACGGGGGGTGCTGGAGCCTATCCCAGCCGTCTTCGGGAAGTAGGCGGGGGACACCCTGAACAGGTTGCCAGCCAATCGCAGGGCACACACAGACAAACGAGACATCGGCGCTCGCACGCACAACTCGGGACAATTTTGAGTGTTCAATCAGTTTGCCATGCATGGTTTTGGAATGTGGGGGGTGGGGACTGGAGTACCCGGAGAAAACCCACACAGGCCTGAGGAGAAAATTCAAACTCCACACGGAGAGGCCAGAGCTAGAATTGAACCCGGTACCTCTGCGCTATGAGGTTGACGCGCTCACCACCGGGCCACCTCGTCTTAAGTCCCTTACACACAAATCTGTAGGCAAAGTTGTGAAGAAACACAAAATTTTCCCATCCTGGTGCGTTCAAAGTATTAGGCGATTTGTCTGGCTTTCATGTGAAAGACAAAGGTGGATAATTTCTGGGTCTTCCTTTCCAGCTCGGATGAGACAGGATCGCCTCATTTAATAAAAACAATTATTATTCTGTATAAAGAACACTGACATCGACTAACGGGGCAAAAGGATTTTTATTTAATTTTTTGGGGGGCTACAGTACTTGGGAGGCACTTGCAGTGACTGGACGTTTCCGCGTAATGATATTCCAAAATGCCGGCACGTGGGTGTCAAATTGCCGTGCTACCCTGTTGTCTTGAAAGCAGACACTTCCACGTCTGACATTCCGCACACAAATCTCGCCTTATCTGGGCAAAGGCAAATCCAAGCCGTGAATTCTATCGCCGGGAGACCCCATTAAATCCACAATCAATTAACAGATTCTTAACGAGCAATTTCAGGCCAAAATGTCACGATTGGATTATGCGCCAACGCTCCCTCAGGCTGGAAGGTAGAGCAAGAAGCTCCTCCCGAGGTGTGAGGACGGAAGGGAGGAATATTCCGGCTTTCTTGGCCCGCCTGGCGCTCCTTGACCTTGTCATCATTAGTGGCTTGACACGAATGCATAATTAATGGGAAACAAATGAGTTTATGCTAATATAGCGGGTGGAGGTGCACCCTTGCGGTCCAGGTTCAGATGGCAGGGACATGTACCACAAGTGTGAGATGACTCATCGCTGCTGTCTGTCACATCAGAATTTAAAGAAGAAGAAAAAAAAAATAGCATGAACAGATGTATTCTTTCTTTAAAAAAAAAGGTTTGAAATTTGAGAAGTGATAGCAAATGTTCAAAATTAATAGGATTCTCGGTCAGGCATCGACAAGATTTTTTTTTTTTACTTGGCCACATCTATCTTGCCTTGAAAAAAAAAAGTTCAAAATCAATAGGATTCTTGCTCAGGAGTTTACACAACAAAAGTTTTTGTGGTGCCACATCCATCTTGGGTCGGGTACCGTTCAAAATCAATGGGATTCTTGCTCAGGCATCAACGTGACAACAATTTTTGTGTGCTCTATCGATCTTGGGTTAGAGAATGTTGACAACTAATTGAAACTTTGCTCATGCGTTGACTTGAGAATGTTTTTGCTGCGTTGCATTCATTGTGGCGAACATACAATAATATATATATATATATTTTTTAAGATTAAGATTAAGATATCCTTTATTTGTCCCGCAATGGGGAAATTACAATCAGAATTCAGAAAGGAAAACACTGGGTAGGGAGAGGGGAAAAAAAAACACGCTCGAACTATCCTCTTCTGAGGATAATTTAAGTGCAGGATAAAAAAGACCCTAGCACATAAATAAGCATATGACAGTTACAACAAGTCACAAGACATAACATGTAATAAGGGGGGAGGATGAGTGGGAAGGGGGGGTTGGGGTAGAGAGGGGTAACCGCTACGCGGTCAAAATGACCAGCTGCACGGTCACCGTTGCGCTCCGCATATCGAACCACGTCACGGGGGAAAAAGAATCGGAGCGATGAAGACGGTGATAACAAGGATGTGTATGCGCGTGTGGTTGTCCAGTCGTGTATGTGTATGCGTGTACAGGTCATAGCTGCTTTGTCGAGGTCTGCTCATCATGAAGACAGTTCCGGCTTATCAATCCATGGCCGCGAAGGAGGGGGGTGGTGGTGGGGGCCCTAGACTCCATGCGTACTTCCGTCCAGGGGAAAGGCCAGATAGCGTTGTTTGTTTTGGAGGGACGACCGCCAACAATTCCAGACAGCCTTGAGTCCTTGGTCTGCATCTCCTCACTGGTGCCGATCAGTCGGATCCGGAAATTCTTTCCGCAGCGTGGATTCCAACTTCTCCATGGTGTTGTCGATCGTGCGGAGTCGCTCCAAAACCGCAACAATATGAGCTCAGTCACCGCTTGAGTCTTGAGTGTTGGACATTCGCGCCAAGCCATCCAGAGTGACCGGCAGCTTCTTCACTTCCAATAGAGCCGCTCCCGTCGGTTGAATTTTGCGATAGAACAGAAAGCTGCCAACACCAAACAGCAGCATACCTGTTATCAAAAGGCCAATAATGTAGATGTTAAACAGCCCCTTTCTGCCACTTTAATAGATTTTCAAAAAAAATTGGGCAGTCATTGCAAAAGGGTGCATGAAAAAAAAACTTCAAGAACCCATGCTTGAAATGGAACAGGAAGTCGGCCATTTTGGTTTGGATCAGCCATTTTGACCATATTTCCTCATCAGTGCCCCGTGGAAAGTTTTAGTTAGTTTAAAGTTTTAGGCTAGCCCACAGACTTCTGTGGTCAATGCCAAATTGGGTGGACATATCTATCATAATAGGACAGATGAAAAAGTGCCAAGGAACCATGACCTAAATTAAACAAGAAGTCGCCATTTTGTATTTTGACAAATTCCTATGAGAGAATTTGGCCAAAGGGCTCCAATTGGAAGCGGATGGCAAAATTGAGAAGCCATTTTGCATATTCCATCTAAAGTAGGCGGATTATAGTGACAAGAGTTTGACGATGATTGATTCTTGAATCTTGACAAAGAAATTCCAAAGCTCAGTGGGAATTTGTGCTCCATCTCCTCCCATTTCCGATGACAGCTGACAGGCGGCAATGACATTTTTAGTCATTAACGGCATGCACTCACAGGAAATGAGCGCCGGTATGTCAATATCCCGCAGTGACAGCGACTCTGCACTGCGCCTCGCTATTGATCCGTCTCTATTATCATTATGGATTCCGGTGCAGATCAAAATGGCGCATGTCTTTGTGTCAATGCTCAGAGCTAACGGGGGTGCGAAAGGACAAAGACTGCAAAGTGGCGACGCGTGTGGGTTGGATTCCAGCAACATCAGGTACACCAGCTAATCAGATCTTTGTCATTAGTTCTCAAAATTAGGAGAAGAAGAGGCATGCAATATTCATTCATTCATTCATTTTCCGTACCGCTTGATCCTCACGAGGGTCGCGGGGGGTGCTGGAGCCTATCCCAGCTGTCTTCGGGCACTAGGCGGGGGACACCCCGAATCGGCTGCCAGCCAATCGCAGGGCACACAGAGACGAACAACCATCCACGCTCACACTCACACCTAGGGACAATTTAGAGTGTTCAATCAGCCTGCCATGCATATTTTTGGAATGTGGGAGGAAACCGGAGCACCCGGAGAAAACCCACGCAGGCCCGGGGAGAACATGCAAACTCCACACAGGGAGGCCGGATCTGGAATCGAACCCGGTACCTCTGCACTGTGAAGCCCACGTGCTAACCACTGGACTACCGGGCCGCCCGCATGCAATATTATGGAATGAATTTCTGAAGTCAGAAAGCAAAAAGCTGTAGGGATGATACTACCGATTATTTCAATAATTGGATTGGATCAACTTTATTGTCAAATGTACTGTATTGTAACATACAACACAGATGAAATTCCTTCCTCTATCGATTCATCTGTTAATGATTTTTCTCGATAATTGATCGATTGGATAAAAAACTTTTAAAATGTTTTTAAAAACGTCCATCCCTTTATTCAAAAAAGGATATTACCGTAAATTCCGCACTATAAGGTGCTACGGAGTTTAATGAATGGTCTATTTCAAAACTGTTTTCATATATAGGGTGCACTGTCCGGTAGTCCAGTGGTTAGCACGTCGGCTTCACAGTGCAGAGGTACCGGGTTCGATTCCAGCTCCGGCCTCCCTGTGTGGAGTTTGCATGTTCTCCCCGGGCCTGCGTGGGTTTTCTCCGGGTGCTCCGGTTTCCTCCCACATTCCAACAAACATGCGTGGCAGGCTGATTGAACACTCTAAATTGTCCCTAGGTGTGAGTGTGAGCGTGGTTGGTTGTTCGTCTCTGTGTGCCCTGTGATTGGCTGGCAACCGATTCAGGGTGTCCCCTGTCTACTGCCCGGAGACAGCTGGGATAGGCTCCAGCACGCCCCGCCCGTGGAAAACGTGAGGATTAAGCGGTTCGGAAGATGAATGAATGAATGAATGAATGCATTATAAGGTGCATAGAATAGAAGCTACAGTAGTGGCTGCAGTTGCATTATACATCCACTAGATGGAGCTACGCTAGAGGGAATACAATATAATACAATAGGAGCTTTATTTACATCGAGCTTTCACAACCGCTGCAGCAAAGCACTTTACAGAACACATAAAATACTATGTCCAAGAAATCAGAATATAGACTCAAATATAAAGTGGATCGGATTATAAGGCACACTATCGGCTTTTGAGAAAATCAAATGATTTTAGGTGCGCCTTATTGTGCGGAAAATACGTTATTTCAAATTGGCAGTGCTGAAAAGCGCACAAACAGGTTGCTGTTGATATAAGATATATCAAAATATCAATATAAATTGATATGTAAGAGAAACGCAAAGGGCATTTCTATTAGGCCATGGACCAACATACACAAAGAGATGTATGCTATAAAATCTTATCAGCTAAAAATACTTGACCCTCTCACATGGCTGTCATCTCTTCAACCCCCTAATTCTCCTGCGTTGGTGCCGCTCTGACATAGAACGGCCAAAGGGGAAAAAGATGATGGGCAGAGTGAAAGGAGCCCTTTTGACTAATGCAATCATAACACTTAGCGCTAGCCATCCAAACCCTTCGCAAGCTCCTTTTATCTGCCGGGCTGGAGGGCAGACAGCTCCATTTGGGATAGAATCTATTCCCCATCCCACAAACGGTAATGGAGTCTCCGCTGATAAATGTGTCGACTCTTTTTTTTTTTTTTTTCCCCACTGTGAGATTCGCTAGGTATGTGATTGGTCGAGAATGGTCACTCTCCAGTCACATGACAAACGAGCCCGGCGGCCATTAATCATAGCGCGGCTTCATTTTGCCATGGAATTGCGGTGACTAATTGCGCTCTGATGGCAGCTGTTAGCAGATGGACCGAGTTGGGAATATGGCGCGAGCGTTTGTGTTGTTGAAATTGCCGTGGAAAACGAGCACCTGGGCAGAAAATCGGTGCCATTTAATAACAACATGTCTTTCAGAACATTTTTGCATCACATTCAACCTGGGTCAAGTAATGTTCAAAATCAATAGCATTCTTGCTTGGCCACATCAACATTTTTGTTTTGGTGCCACATCCATCTTGTGCTGAGGAAACTTCCAACTTCAACTTGCTCGGAAAGAGATGCTGCTTTCTGAGTTCTGCTAAAAAAAAATCTGTTGTTTACGATTACTATAATGTATTTACTATTAATACAAGAACAATTTTTGTTGTTGCGCTAGGTCACAGGTCAAGGCTAGTGGGCCAGATCTGGAACACAAACATTATTTTGTTGTGCCAAGTCCATTGGTGGTTGGAGAATGTTCAAAATCAATAGAATTCCCAAGTTGGAAAAGAAAATTAAATTTGACTCGTTAAGCACAAAGTTGGGTGGACATTTTTAAAATGTCCCAGCCCGAGTATAAAAAAAATGTATTTTATGAAAACCATCTTGCATTACCGCATTACTCTAAACTGAAGTCATGCAGCATCATTTCAGTCAAGCTAAGTTCACAAGGCGCTAAAAACGGTTGCACACATTTCCATATTTTTATATGGCAGAAGACATTCATTACCGCGGGGCGAGGGGCTCCGTCAGGACCTAACGTTTGCCATTGTGTAGCCACAAAATAATTATTGGTTGAGTAAAAGGTTAATTGCCAGACGGAACGCGAGCTATTGTGATTTCATTGCGCCGTTAAACGTCAGGGTTGTGAAGTAGGCATCGGTAATTTGCTCATTTGGCGCAGTGTAAATGAAAATGAAAAGAACAAAAAACGAATTCCCAGATGAGTGCTGAAAGTTTGCAAAGCGTTGCTGAGACTTGCTGCGGAAAATGTCGCGTCAGATTTTTGGTTGGCAAGTTAATCATGAAGAGACCCAACATGGCATTTCAGAATCCGAACGCCATTTTTAGAGTGATTTCTTGGGATCTTTTGAAAATCTACCCCCCAAAGTCACTTTTCATTGGTAAGCATGTCTATCGTGAGCAGACCCACAAAAAAGTCTCAAGTGACCATGCCCAAAAAGTTACAGAACATTTTGCTTTAAAGCTGCCGTTTTAGGATCTACTCCCGTGGAATTTTTAGGTAGTCATGTCCGTCAACAAAACTTTCTCAACCAACCAAAATTTTATAGAAATCTGTCTTTTTTCTCTCTCTTTCTGTCTGAAGCTACCATTGTACAGGGGGCTGGCTTCTTTGGATCCTTTCCCGCTGGAATTCTTTTAAAAGTCCGCTCCTTTTATAAAGCAACATGAAATTTGGTAGTCATGTCTATCATAAGTAGACCCACAAAAAAAGTACCAAGAATTCATGCCCGAAAAGAGTATTTTTGTTTGAAGCTGCCTCATGAGTGTCCTTTTTTTGGGATTACTTGGGCCTTGGAACACCGTCCAAGATTTTGTCTAATTGCCACCAAATTTCAACGACATATGCTAAAGACGCAGACAACGTAAATCTGTGAAGCATTTGAGTTTGCATCATTGCATGTGTGAGGAATTGGGAGGTGACATTTGATCTCTTTCCATAGTGCAACACAGAAGTTTGGGAAAAATCAACCACCAGAGCTCATTTCACTTCAAAAATTTCAGAAGTTCGGCAGCTAAGCGTGCTGATCACGAGTCGACCCACAAACAAGCTTCGGAAACGCCTCTCCAAAAGCTTATGACTGCTCATGGACGGCATGTCTATCATATTTCATGGTCATAAGTGAAGCTGTTTGAAATCCGGTAACCAAAGTGATGAAAGGCTTTTCACTCTTCATCGACGACGAGCCGGTGGGTTGACCTGATCGTCCTGACCTTGGAGGCGTGGCAGAAAAGTGCGCGTCAACAACAACGTAATTACCTTGACTCTTGATGGACGGAGCTGCCAGCTGGATGTTTGATAAACCGTAATGAGATGTCCCTGCATTCATTTCACGCAGGTTCACTCGGAAATGAGCCGATGGCGATGGCGCTAATAATTTATACAGCTTCCATTAGGCTGTTCTTCTGACAAGATGCTCCTCGGAACACTCCCTCGACGGTCTGTTTCTCACTTGTTAATCTTTTGTAACTCAATGTTACGATGCTACCCTCCTGCCCCAATTCCCCCTGACCCCCACCTGCGAATGACTAAGAGGAGAATCACAGCGAGTGGCAACACATTGCGACGACTCAAAACACCTAATCTATATTGAAAAACGGCCGCCTATGGAGACCAATGTTTTTTTTTCACCTCTCATTTACCGACTGTATTTACTTCCCTCTTATGCATTTGGAGGAGCCCGAAAGATAATGAAGCCGGCACGGCAGAGTATAAGGCCCACCGTAAAATGGCTTATAAGCGGACGTTCACAAGAAAATACACACCTGCACACCAGGGAGTTGACTCGTGCGCACACAACCGACTCCATTATCTGTAAAAGGCCACATACAGTATAGTATTCTTTTTTTATGAAGACACAAACAACGTGGCGATTGTCGAAGAAGAAGGGGATGAACCGGTCCACTGTAGCTGTTCTACAAATAATACCAGGAGAGGAAAATGGCAAAAAAAAGATCGAAACATGTTGATTTGAGAGGCACTTAGCATTACCCCAGCCGTGCATTTCGGGAAAAAAGACTCACCCCGCTTAGCTTTTTAGCCATAGGTACATACACACAGACAGTATTTGACATTTGAAATATAGCTAACGGTCAGTATGATAGTAAACCACACTATATAAATCAACTGTACGGGTATTGGCATTGCTCGGCTGCATCTTGGTTCTTACCTGTTTTTTTTTTAATATCTGTGACTGTGTGACACTGTTCAGATGCCATTCAAATTCAAAATTGCAGCAAAACTAGCGGCAAATTTTTGACCAGCAATGAAAACTGCTGCATCATGCCGTTAGCAGGCCTTCGATAACAGCCTGCCAGAGCTCAGTCGCGGCAGCAGTTTCAGGTAATGTTAGCATCAAATGTTGCGATGTGATTTCGTTCGTCCGTTTGGTTTGGATGCGGCAACGGGGGTTCCGTTACCATTTCTGCCAATGGAAATGTGTTAGCGAGTGGAGATTTGAGTGGGGTCAGTTTTGGGGTGCTTAACACGCACGCATACGGGCGTCTACGACACAGGGGCTAGCCTAATTCATCAATTTAAATTTCATGAGTCATTTTTTTTTTCAGGACCATAACTTGTGTGTCTGATTCCTTTGATGAGCACAGGTTTCTCATCACTATGGTTACCAGCGTCGTATCCACAGTGGGACTCAGACTCGAGACCCGCTGGGCCGGAGCTGGCCGCCTTCAGACGTTGTTCTTTCATCCAAGAGGCTTCATAACCCAGCGGGAGCGCCGCGGAGGTGCTCCTGCTGTTGTCGTTTCACCGCAAAGTGTTGAGATACTTGTTTTTCATGATATTTTGTTACTTCAGCTGTTGGTGTTAACTTTTTTATTTTGTGCGTATGCTGTTCCCCCCAATGATGAGAATGTTGATTTGGTTGACCTGAGGTCCTCTATGGGTGTGCGGCGCACCAAAAAAAAAAATTTTATATATATGTATATATATATTTTTTTAATCACCATTTGGCCCACTTTTGGGACACAGTAAGGGAACAAGATTTAATGACATTTTGAGTGAAAATCAATAGCTGGACACGCCCTTTTGTCTTCATTGTGCTATTCCGACATGACCTCACTATTTCCTTCGTTGTGAGTTTACGTGGTTTGATCATTGACAGCAGGCTGCCTTTAGCGCAAATGCTAATGTTGTTCCGTGCATCTCGTCGTGTGATCACAGCTTGTCGCACTGGCGATGTCGTCGTGGATGAAAGCGGTTTGTCGCCGTGCATCCGCGCCGCCGTGAACGAGCTCGAGGTTGTGAGCTGGGATCAAAGCCGAGATAATCTACTGCAACGTTCCGCGTGAACACCAGCGCACGCACCTCTGGGATGCTGAATTTTCATTAAGAGCAAACTTCCGCTTTTTGCCACGGGGTGGGGGTTGGCCGGTGCCAAACGCTCGGAAAACGGCTGCCAGCCACTTGACCTCCCGGCAAGTTGTGGACGGCTTGGCATCGCCTCCGACCGCTCAAGCTGTTAATCTAGTTCGGCGGACAACGCGATGGGCAAACAGGAACACTTGGAGCACAGCAGACCTCTGCCAAGTGCCGAACGAAAGTGGCTTGCGACATCATGCAAACAAAACACTAACTCGATGCATCGATTGAGGAAGAAACACTTGGGAGATTGTAGTCAACCATCTTTTACTCCAGTCCTGTAGGTGGCGCTAAAGTGCATTACAATTCCAGTACACATAGCATAAAATTTAAAACTACAGTGGGTCAGAAGATCATCCTTGTTACGAGAAGTGTTTTGGTCCTGATAAAGTTTGAATCCCCTTTTAAAGATGCATTATTCAAAGTAGATTTTTTAAAAAATCAATCAATTAAACAAAGCGTGTGACGGAAAAGTGGTTGGGACTGCACGATTGTCCGTGTTTTATGTTGTGTGTTGTGTTTATTATTTTACTTTATGTTGCAGCTGCCGCTGTTGTAAAAGCGCTATATAAATCAGCATGTATTGTGTTGTATTGTATTTTTCAAATTAATGCTTTGTCATAAATTAGAAAAAAAAATATTTTCCTGGCAACATTATTTTAGGTTGAATTTCAATCCCCAAGAATACGCTTCCAATTAGATGTTCAAATTAACCCTTTTAGGGACAGCGGTCACTACAGTGGACAGCCTATCATGTTATCAGGTTGCAGGTTATCATTATTGGTGCATGAAAGGGTTAAGGAAAGAAAATAAATGTTTCCTGGATACGGGTAGGGTTTGGAGTTACAGGTAGTAGGTTAGGGTAAAGTTTAGAAATAGGGCTAGTGGGTCAGGATTTTTGGTTAGTTTTATGGTTAGAGTTATGGGTATGTTGCATTGAAAATACAATTTTTCCAAAAGTCAAAGATCCAGAGAGAATGCAACACCTTACTACAAACGTCTGGTTAGAGTTAAAGGAATGCGTTAGTGAGTTTGTTTGTAGGTTAGTAGTCTGTGTTGGGGAATACTTTTGGGTTTGTTGATTCGGGTTTTGTTAGAATTTTTTTGTGTTGTTAGGGATTCCGCTAGTAATGTACTTTTGTCTTTACTTTGCTTTTAGAGGTTTTAAAATCTTGTTTGTAAACGCATTTAAATGTGCTACTTCTAATGAAGTGAAGCATATTGAGTTACCTTGTGTATGAAATGTGGTATTTAAATAAAGCTCACTTGCCTTGCCTTGAGGGTGAGGTTGAGTTGGATGGGTTTCATGTGTTGGGTTTGATGAATGTAGGATTAGGGTTGTTTTTGCAGTACCTTTAAGGTTAAGAGCATTTCTTGAAAGTTTTTTGATGGTGACCAAAAAAAAAAAAAATCACAAAGCCCTTCATCAAAGTGAGTGTTATGGATTGTCAACTAGGAGTAACGGGTGATGGGTAAGCAAAAATAAAATCTGATCTTAAAAGACTCACCCGGAGGGTTTATTCTTTTCATCATGCGGTTTGTCAGAAAATCGACGCGAAAATACATCAACATTACTGACCCAAGATCTGTTCTGTCGGACTTCGTACCGGGTCCTTGGGTTCTCTTTGAGCGGTTTCTCATCCACTCATGTCACACACTGTTGTATTGTTTTTTGTTTAGTTTTGTTTTTTACACTATGAGGCCTTCCACTGCTAATAACCGTTTTAGACGACCTGGGAACTGCATCGTGGATGTGCACGGTTTCCATGGAGTTCAAGTGGATCAACCACCTGTGAACCAGTTAATACTCGCGTGTCCTCCAGTGAGGGGCCTGTTTACAAGAATTCCATTAGGCCCAGCGAGGCTCGGCATCTTAACGCCACCCCCGGAGCTTGTCTCGCATCCAATCTGCAACGGATCGCCTCTCTGTGAGAGTAATGAGAAGCCGCTTCTGCCACGGAGATTTCCTCAAAGACAGGCGGATTAGGGATTCACGGGAGCTTGTGCCAGATCGCAACATCCCCCCAGCCTACCACCCTTCACTTCCCCACAAATCAATTCTAATTTTGCCTTCCGCGTCGATATCCCGCACACGTCTTTCTCCTTTCCCACCAACCATTTTAAATTCCAGGATTTGGTTGATGTCTCGCTCTTGTGCTTGTATACGGAGAAGTGATCGCTCCCCGAGTGAGGATTGTCATACAGTCAGATCTCAGGTACTTCCACATTTTTTAAGAGAAGCTAATGAACAGTTCTTTGTTGGAAAAACTCATCTGCGCATGCCTGCCCACGTATTCTTGTGCTGTTTCTGTGATGCCACGAGATGGCACCCAATCGTCCTGCTCCTTCTAAGGAGTCATGTTCGTGAAGGAGTTAGCTAGCATTAGCCAACGGTCGATAGGCAGTTAGCATGCCCTCAAACAGCAAGGTGATACCAGTTCACAGTAGAGATTTTACTAGCAGGGTAAAGATTAAGACTCACTTGCCATATACGTATTTAAGAAATGACAGAGTGACTCCCTGTATCACTGAGTAAACAACACAATAAAATGGCTCCTAGGAAAGTAGTCATTGGTATGTAAATTAGTTGCCAAGCTACAAGATCCATGCTAGCATACGCACACTTGCGGTACATTTTGTGTTTCTGTAAGGACATTTATTTTTGAGGGTGCTGTTGTAACATGGGCTTGGAATGATGTTAACGTTTTGGGGAAGAATAATTACTTGACATAGGACAATAGGAAATTGTAAACATTTTTTGGGGCTGGGTGGCGGCAATGCTGCTAAAAATTACAATACCTGATTAACTGACGCCGCCACCCAAAAAGTAGGCTTATCAATCAGACGCTGTTAGCTAGCCTACTATTTAAAGGATATAAGCGGGCCTGGTTTTCAGGAAATGATGTATAGGTTCAAAAAGGAAAATACGGTGAATGCTTAACAGGGAAAATACGAAAGTTCCCTGTTATTTACCGTCCTTAAATACGATCTTCGAAATACGTGCGGATTTATAATTGTCTTTTCATACCTAAGAATACATTGACACTTGGCATCACATGATCCGCACGGCCACCGCACAGAGGAACCAGCGGTGATTACCAGCATTGTGCTAAAAATCCGCCACACTGTGCACCTGATCAGAAGCGGCACGGCGCTCGGCTCACGGGTGAGCCACGCGCGTTCGGCATGTAATTATGAACCGGCGCCAGGCAATTTTCTACTTGGCGACTCCGAAACTGCGGCAGGAAAATGACACAAACGCGTCAGAGGACAATTTTGTAATGACGGAGTAGAGCCGTGCCGCTCCGCTCGTGTGCCGTAATGTGCGTTAATGTGACATAATGTGCCATTTTACCCTTCAAAACACGCCGCAAATGCACACTGACTGAATGCGCTGACTTTGAGGAGAAGATGGAAGGCTTGTACGTTGGAAGATAATTATGATGACTGTGTTTACAGTGTTTCGGGAACGCCATGCATCAATGAGCCAATTTATGCCAGTTTGTTTTCCCTGTGCTTATCCGAGTTTGACCTGTTAGGCCATCGCATTTTTTTCTTTTTCCTATTCAGAAAAGGGCACCTCTAATAGTTGGATGCCACTCAAGTGCTTACACTGGGCTTATCCAAGAATGGCCTGTGACTGCCAGCAGTAACCAACCATCAAAAGGAAAATATACTCACATTTTATAAACACATTGATATTGTTATATTTTCTTTTTCAGAAAGTGCAACATTTGTGGATGCACATCCTTGTTTACGCTGTGCTGGTACTACCATGGCCAGTGGTTGTCTTGATAAACTTGAAAATAATACTGCATATAACATCTTAAATCTTTTCTTTTTAGGAAAGTATAACATCAGTAGTTGGATGCCAGTCCTTGATCTTGTCCAAGCGTGATCTGTTCCGGTAACTAACAGACGTAACAGATTTGTATAAATTGGCTGTGCAATCTTCAGACATGCTCCTCCAGGTCAACATCATGAATCGGAGTAAATCTACAACTTACTTTTTCTTTTCTGATTGATATAAAAATGATTTAGTAGATATAAACACATAACGGGGTAGGACTAGATAAGTTTTTTACTTCATCCTACTCCCTTGAACATAATAACTGTGTTGAATAAAGACTGATTTCTTTCTTTTTACTTTTTTATCTACCTTATTTTCTGTCAAATTATTACTGTATATGTTTTATGTTCAATAAACAAACAAACAACAAACAACAACAAACAAACAACAACAAAATCTAGCCGCAGATGATAATAAACAGCAACAGCCTTCGTCATGTCTTTTTCGTGAAGCGCAACATCAATAGTTAGATGCCACTTATTGTTTTTTGCTGTGCTTATCTTAACCTGGTCTGTTACAGTGAAAGAAAAAAAAAACCTGCCGACTGCCATCATGAAATCATAAGCTATTGAATCGTTGCTATTCGTGATGGCTTTGGACTGAGCGTTGCTGCGAAAACTCACCCCGACCCTGAAAAAAAGGTTTTGAAAGGTCTAAGTAGATGCCACCAGATGCCAAGCACTACTTTTCCACGAATACTGGATGTAAATTTACAAACGCCTTTTCATGAATGTATAACTGTAATGTCCTTGCATGATGGAACTCCAGCAGCACACTCACAGGCGCCTTCCCGCTTCAGATGGATGCGGTGGTCCATCGCAGCTTCACACTTGACCCACCGACCCCCCATGAGCCTCACGCCAGCTTGTGCTCGAAGTCCAGTGCGCTTTGATGTCACCTGCTTCACTGGAGCCATTTTGCCTGCCTGCGCAACTCGGTATCTCCAATTTGCTAAATTTTTCACAGTCATACGCTCACATTCATACAGTCACCATTCACATTGCAAATAGGACATTCCTTATTTCTATATGCAAGCTGTACTATGTGACCTCATTCACACCGAAATGGGTCAGCGGATTCATGTATTTAGACTTAATTGCCATACATGCCAGTATATCATCACAGTGTGATGACAACCATCCATGTCCAATTATCCAAAAGTCTCACAGGAAATAATGGGAGTGAAATCAGCTCAAGGGTAAAACTAACTATAAATAATCAAATAGTTTGAACGGCGGTGCTATTCGGACGAGTCAGGCATGTGGAAAACAAAGTGAACCACTGTAATGTAAAATATCTCTCTGTCTCTCTCTCTAGATCATAGGTGTCAAACTCAGGTCGTGGAGGGCCGCTGCCCTGCATATTTTCCAAGTCTGCCTATTGCAACACACATCAGGGGTGCTCATTAGGTAGATCGTGATCTACCAATAGATCTTAGACAGGTCCCAAGTAGATCCGAGGAGTGTCGAGGAGAAGAAAAAAAAAAACAACCATTTATGTGTCTTTGTACATGTTAATAATATATATTTTTGTGTTAATGTACACTGCACCCCTATCAGTCTCATTTTTACCCCAAAAATATTTAAAAATAAAATAAAGCAGGTCAATCTTGAATTTACGGTGGCGCGTGATTACGTCACCGGAAGTTGTTAGCTCTCAGCAGTCTGCAATTGCAGCTTGTGATCAGAACGGTTGCGCTTTATCTTTTATCGTCATGATTCTCATTCAGAGTTTGCTTTGTGTACAATTCACCGAGGGCACGAGCAAAGAATAGGAATCTAGGAGGGCCCAGGGAAGCACTTTAAAACGGTACGTGTGAGCTACGATAGTTAACAGGCTGCAAAAGTGCGTCGCATGCCTCAGTTTCAGGCTGCTTCTCATCAGGTTGTGTGCGTGCATGTGCGTGTGCGTGTGTGTGTGTGTGTGTGTGTGTGAGCACCCCTGCTCTAGATGGCTGGATGGATGGATAGATAGACAGATATGGTGGCGCTTAACTTGAATTTTTGTGGTGTAAAAAAGTTTTAAAAAACAACCAAACCTACTGGTTTGGCATGCAAAAAAAGATAAAAGAAATGTGTTTCTAAATAAACAAAACATGTTTGAAGAGAATTGGGGGGGGGGGGGGGGTTAACCCTAATGGCACTTGCTTGGTGTTGCCAAAAAGTGTTTTAACCCTTTCATGCACACCCGTAACCTGATAACATGATAAGCTGTCCACTGTACTGACCACTGGCCCTGTAAGGGTTAAACAAGCAAAGCGCCAATATGCGTTTGTTAGGGCCACATCAGAATTCACGTCCATCAGGGTTCGAGGGTGTGCCCCTCCCACCCCCAAAATAAGGTTCATTAATTTGGTTGGCACCAAATTTGCTAGCGATGCGACGGCTTTTTGAAGTGAATGACAGGCGGTGGCTACTGAGTGTGTGGCGATTTGTTGTCCTTTTTACTCTTCAAGCCACATGTGATTGGTCAAGATGTGAGGCTGCATTTGTGTGTCCAAACTAAGCAGAAGGGGGAAGAGGGAGGTGACCCAAACTGAAGTGATCAAAAAACAACAGAGAGAGAGCATTGCTACTGTGTTTTTAAAACAATTCATTGTTTGAGAGTAAAATTTAAATGTCATACGGGAACGGGAACACAAACTTGCTGCATTAGTCATTCCAAAGTGAAGCGATATCTGAACACAGCCCGGGAAGAGATAGTTTCTGCCGCGCGCCCGAGCGTGAGTGCCGTTACCGATCGAAGCGAATCACACAAAGTGTGGTCGTATTAAAGCGGACTAAAGGGCGCCTGGCTTCTTAATGTCACAGTGTGTTTCCAGAGCACTGATTCAGCTACTTGTTGAGATGTACAGCGCTAACCTTTACAGATTACACTGACATTAAACGCTGCATATGGCAAGCGGGGGGAGAAGGGGGTGGTTTTCCTGGGAAGCAGGCGGCGTCCTCTTGTCACCTCTATCAGCGCAAGTAATTACAACACCTCAGAAGGGACCCTCATACCCGCTCAAGGGGTCATGCAGATAAATGCCCCTTCCCCCCTCCTTGCGAAGACACAATTATCTTTTCAACTTTGGGAAGAACTAGTCAGGGACTTTCCATCCTCCAGTTACAGTGTCTTCGTAGTGATGCCACATATAAAAACGGAGGCTTCATGAAAAGAGTCAACCCAGGCCACTTGGGATTTTTTTTTTCTGTTGAATGTATCAAATGAAAAAAGGGAATTGCAATCATGACAAAAAAATGATAAGGTGGTGCAAGTGTCTGGCCGTGAGCTGTGTCTGACAGCAGCTCCTGTGTGAGTGTGCACACAGTAAATAAGTACAGTGCACCCCTGCATGTTCGAGGGTTGGCATTCCTTATTTGGAGATTTTATTTTGGACCCTTGTCTCCATAAATTATTTAAATTTTTGAAGGAAAAAAAAAATGTTTAAAAACAGCAGTAGTTCTCCAATGTTTTCGCGCCAAGAAATTTGCCCCGCCCCCCCCCAAAAATTAAACAAAACTAACTCTCATCAACACAGCCTCGACCATTATGGGCGGACTTTTGTTATTCGAGGGTTAGCAATGGCGTCGCTGTACGGCAACAAACTGAGTGTTGTTGCTTGGTTCTAGAGCCAATGTAGAGCAGAGTAAATATGTACGCTAATCACTCACACACAACACACACACGCGCGCGCGCGCACACCCACACACCCACACGAGGGTACGATGACGATGATGATGATGATGCGTTCACGGTTGGCTGGCTTCAATTCCCACAGTGTTCCGATTCACATCAGGTTGTGTATTAGAGATAAAAAAGGGCGTCGAGGACATCCTTCAGGGGAAAAAAAAATACATATAAACAAACCTTCTGTTTACTTACTTACTTACCCTGATAAAGTTTGTTCACGTGGGTGTGCATCTTTTTTTTGGGGGGGGTGCAACAGACGAGGGAACCCAAGTGTGAAACAAAGCAAGCAATCCCTGATGTGCGTGAGCCCTGCGGCACACCAAACAAGTGAGTCCTGGTTCTCACCAAACAAGGGAACTCTGGACTTTGTTGTTTGGTGCACACCTTGCCTCACAGACAGTTGGAAATTCTGATACCAATTCACGTAACACAATGACAGGGACACGGCTCACTCACGTACAGGTATATGACAATAGTATCTACAGTGCTGTGAAATAGGAATTTGTCTCCTTCCTGACTTCTGTGTTCCTTGCATATTTATCACAAAGTTTTCACTTCATCAAAATAATGTCAATACTGTATCACACATAAACTACCCAAGGAAATACAAAATGCAGTTTCTTTTAATGTCAAGTTCATTCATTAAGGCACAAAAACAAAAACAAAAATCCCAAACTACCTGACCCTTATGTGAAAACTTAATTGCCGCCCCCCTCCTGTTAAATCACAAAGTAACTGTGACAAACGATAGTTTTGGGAACGCTGAGTTCACCGAGCCCCATATTTGTTGAATCAAGAAATCACATAAATAGAATATGTCAGACAAAGTGAAGTTGGCTACAAGATCTCAAGAAGAAACAAACGCATCATGCCACGATCCCAAATTAGAAAAATGGTATTGGAATCTGCCAGTCTGGTAAAGACTACAAAGCCATTTCCAAGACTCTGGGGCTTTGGCCAACCACTGTCAGAGCCATTATACACAAATAGAACAGTGGCAAACATTCCCAGGAGTGGTCAACTAGCTAAAATTGCACGGGAGAACCACTGCTGTCCCAAAAAACACCAAGGCTCATTTCACATTTGCCGAAAGACATATTTATGATCCTCAAGACTTTTGGAGAAACATTCTCTGGACTAACAAGTCAAAAGTTTTTGGGATTGTGTGCGGCCGGTTACAAATGGCACGGCATTTGATAAACATAACATTATGCTAACAGTGAAGCATGGTGGTAGCAGTGCGATGGTCTGGGGCTACTTGTTAGCTAACCTTTTACTCAATGCAAAAAACACACACTCCTTCAACGTAGCCTACAGATGAGCTACACGCACGTCACTGGCGATAACCTCCAGATCCAAGACGCAAGCTAATTTCACAGTCAATCTCTATGGAATTTTCATGTCTCATGAAAAATCCACGATACGGAAATTAGAGCCACCGTCAGACTTCAACAAATCAGCCCTCTTTGGTGGTTGTGGCCACATTTCCTAGTTACAAATGGCTGGTGTGACGGAAGCCGAGGCGGAAGTACCACAGGAACCTTGTTTGGTGGGCGTCGAGGTTCTTTTCTTCTTACTCATTTGGGATGCACCAGAGAGTGCTCATTTAGTAAGCACCAAGGTTTCATGGTTTGGTGGGCAACATGGTTTGCTTGTTTTGGTACGCATCACTGCAACCATTTCCTTTCATTTAGGTTTCATACAGGAGATTGCATATCCATTGATCTCAGCGATCGAGGGCAGTTATCAATGAACATGTGACTTAAGAAAAAGAACTCCAGTCAATTTTCTCCCTGTTTGCAGCCAGCATCCATCAGGCTCTGTTGCGCTATGGCCCCGCGTGCAAGCAGGAGCAATTAGGTGCGAGGATGCGTGGCTAACAGCTGCTGATGAACGAGGAGTGGCGTGCATTGACGGCCTTGTAAAAACACGACCAGATGCTCGAGAGGAGCTTCGCTTGCTTATTAGCGGGAGGGAAGCGCTGGCGTGATGACGAGGGTCTATGTGGCCGTTTGTGTTTGTTTGCCGTCCTACCATGACTCCCGGGGTGTGTATGTGTGTGTGTGTCGCAAATTGGCAATCCGTAAGCTCGAGGAGGTTCTTTTCTTTAGCGAGCTCAGGAGATGAGGTCAAGGCCCCATTTTACTGCTGGAGAGAGTGTCATTTCGTTGCTCCTTCGCTGTTTTTACAGGCCCACAGGAGAGGAAGTCAAGTGTAAACCAGCGGGTGGGCAGGTTTCTGTGCCACAGCTGTTTTTGTTTAGCTTTTAAATCACACCGATGGGCCAAGTTATTTGAATAAGAGATTTTTAAAAAATTAAGAAAGGAAACATTTTTAAACCACTGCACCGATTAGATGGTTTAATAAATCTTGAGTAGACCAAGGATCAAAATCACTAAACCACCTTAAACGGATGACTGTCCGAAACCACGCATCTTACAACAAGGACCAAAACCATGAGAAACTGGCCAACACCACAAAACTACCTGAAAGGGTCTAGGACCAAAATCCCTTGCCACAGAACAACAACAAAAAATGACCAACAAAACAAAGTCAATTGTAACAGATCAGGAGGGCCAAATACAAAAATCACTCACCATAGAACAAGGACCAAAACTACCAAACAGTGACAAACATCATAAGGCCATCTAAAAATGGACCAAAACCACCAGCAAGGGACCAGCACTATCTGAACTGGTCAAGACCACATGCACCTGACCTGCAAAGAACCATACGAGTAAACCACTTGCAGACAACCAAGGACCAAGAAAACCCCCAAAGAAACACGGACTAAGACCACCTGCAATGGACCAAGGACCAATATCACCAGAAACAGACCAAGGACGAAAACCATTTGCAATGGACCAAGGACCAAAAGCAAGCCAGCGCCTGCTATGGACCAAAGACTGAAACCACCAGATTGGAACAGCAATTGCTTTCAGTGACTTGAAACGTCCAAAAATAAGCTGAGCCAGGTGCCGCTTCACCCATCCGAAGAATCCTTTTGATGCATTTCCAGTCCAGATGCTTATCTTTAAAGCCCTTCCAGCGGAATGTGTTTGAGTGAATCTTTCATCAGCTTCAGTCTTTCAAGTCCCGTGCCGTCACCAAGTGTCAAGGGCCCCCTTGACTGGAGTGTGCCACTCCACCCGGGGCTTGACAGACATTTAAAAGCTGAAAAAGTGGGCGTGCGGCAATTACAATGCACGCTTTAAAAAGTGCAATAACAATAGTAGAGTGTCTGATGTGCATGAGGGGGATTGTAATAAAGCTCAGGTTCACCTGCTGAATGTTACAGGAGTCGCACTCACAAACTATCAATGGAATCGCTCTCGCTATTAAAATTATAGCCTAAAAGTTTCAGGTTAGGGTTAATTTGTGTTGGGTTTAGATTTAATGTTCGGCTTGATTATGATAGTTAAAATGATAGTTGGTTTGGGTTGAGGTTAGGGTTAGTTAGATCCCTGGTCCCCCTTAAAAAGTGACCAAGTAGATTTGCGCCAGCACAATTATTTAGCCATCCACACACTAACACACACAAGTCACAAAACATTAATTCAGAGACTCCTCAGGGTTTTGCGGCTCACCAAAACACTTGCTTGTTTTCTCTTTACTCAAACAAATGTGTTATTTGTCCACAGGACACACACACACACACACACACACACACACACACGCGCGCATGCACACACACACGCATGCACAGTGTAAAAAGTAATAACGCCAGCAAAGTGCAAGTATTGCTGGTCAATATTTCCTCTGGCAGATAAAGACTGTGGGCAGCAGCCAGCCAGCCAACACAAACAATGTTGGGGGTTTTTTTCCCCACACTTTCAATCTGTCACAGGTTGTGAATTCACCTCTTGGGGGAATCTATGAATGCTCATCTTGCTCATAAAGCATTTTTTTTTTTTGGAGGGGGTCTTTCGATTGGGATCACCAAAATCACACTTCCGAGTTGATCTCTTACTGTTGTCTCAGGCGTGTTTGTGGACTGTCAGGTGGACTCAAACCAGGAAGTGGTCAGCTGCTCCTGAGAAGCAAAGAGATGCTAATGTCACACTGTGGAGTATTTCATAGCCATGGTGCGCGTGGGGAAAATATACGAAGCTGGCAAGCCGAACTTCTTACGCATGGCTACATAGTACATATAATCAGGCTAAAGTGAACACTAATGACAAAGGAATGCAATTTTGTTTAAAAAAAAGTGGAGTCAAGTTGTGCTAGCTGGCTACAACTAAAATTGTATGCAAACACTGCGGTCATGTTAGCCAGCTACTGCTAACGCTGATGATGCATGTCAAATAGTGGCGCGCCATAGTAATATTTTATCTCGCTAATGCTCATGATGCATTTGATTTAATCCGTGTTAACTTGCCACATTAATTGAATGTATGCTGGCTATCGCTACTGGCAATTGTGAAATAAAGTTGCGCTGTTTAAGCCACTGCTAACTCTGTTCATTAAAAGTAGGGTTGTGGTTGTGCTAGCTAGGTAAAGCTAAGACTGATATTAAGCATATTAATTAACTAGCTGGTTCGCCGCCCTCCGGGCGGCTCATCAGCTAGTTCCTGCGAAAGGCTGGTAAGGTGGGCCTTCGGCCCACAAAAGTGTTGTTGCTTGGTTCAACTTTTTGTTCATCTTCATTGCTTATCGCGAAAATAAAGAGATGTTTAGCTCTACTAAATAACTAACAATTTCATTGCAATGCTTGTGGGTAGACAACATTTTTTCGCTAAGATGCCCGCGCGATCGTAGTGAGCCACTGCCTGAGCGGCGCAGTGGCGGTGCGCAGCGGCGCGGTGAAGTAGGTACGTTTTGAAAAGGGGCAGACGGAAGGACAGACCGCGTGCGGGACGACACGCAATATATATATAGAAGATGGTGCGCTGTGGTTGTGCTAACTGGTGAAAGCTACCACAAATGTATATTACAAAGAAAGCTATATAGATTGAGAGCAGGCAACAGCACCGGTGCTTCATCGCACAAATTCACATTATATATTTGCACTGTTCTCCAAACACCTGAATTATCACCATCGCAGAAAGGTCGCCCTTTCCCGCACCATTATTAGCATCGGCCGGCGGTGGATAAGAGCACACAGCGGCGGATAATAGGCTATCCTTTCCCGCGGCGCTATCACCGCCACACACACACCCGCCTCCCATTACCATAACACTCGGAGCCATAATAAGCCAGGAGAGGCTTCCAGTCGTGACGGCCACTGTGTGACGAGAGGTCAGTGGCGTCAAGGATGTTTGCTAGCGCGCGGCTAATTGTGAGAAATCAGGACGCCGCAGCAGCAGCAGCACGCCTTCATTTTTCTTTCCCTGTGTGGTCACTCGCTTCCTGGTCCGCCTTGGAGTGAAACAAAACTACCTTGGGAAAATATATCGTTCAAGTGTGGGTGCTGCTATTGGAGATAAGCACATTGGAAGTGACAGAAAAATATCACATCATACATCATCACACTCGGTGTGAATCATCAATCGTAAATGGAGTTAAATGTATTGTATCTCAACTCAACTTTAATTATAGAGCACGTTATAAAAACCACCACAGCTCTAACAACGTGCCGGAAGGATGACTACAGTGGTATTTCGGAGCAGGAGATGAAATATGTGCGATGTGGTGCAGATGTTTCTATTGTTGGTGGCAGCTAGCATGGTCCTAAAGCATCTCTCATTATTGCCCTCATTAGCGGTGCCATCGATATGGCGGCTGGCTGCCAGCAGATCTGATTTATGTGCCCAACTTCACCACTAAACACCAATTAATTATCTGGCAAGCAATTATGCAACATCATTTTTTTACAATTTAGTCATACACCAACATAGATCCCCCCTACCGGAGTCTGTTACATATGGACTGAACCAGAATTTAATTTCAGTGGTTGAGGTTATGGGGGCAATGTGAAGAGGCTGCAATTTCTGTTCTTTATTGTGCCAACAGCTGCATCTTTACAATTTTACTTTAAGATGACAAGATGACTGTTGGGGGGGTTGGGGGGAGGTGGCCGCAATGCTATCCCGTTATATAGAAATGTCAGAGAATTCCTCCAAAGATGGAAAAAACACTCATTTGCCTTTGACCACTCCATTCCATGTCAGTGTCTCCAAGATGACTGACTATTGTCAACCCATCCAAGGTGAGTGACCGGATTCTAGTCCAGAGTAATGGGTGACCAATCCAGGATAACTGACTCGCAAAGAATCCAACATGATTAATGGATGATAAATCTGACTTGCGATCAGTTGCTTGACAGGCGACCAATCCAGTGCGTGGTGTGCCTTTAGTCCACCGTCAGCTGATATGGAATCCTCAGTCTTGGTTCTACAAAAGCTAAGTGCTCCAGAAAATGGATGGATGTCATTTCCTCTTAAGGGATCATGGACTGGGCGCAGTATGATGAGTATTCATGACAGTGTCACGCATCATCAAGAAAGCAATTATGCGCCAAATTAATTTGACCAAATTGTGAAAAATGGCAAACGCTCAAGTCAGTGGACTGTAACCGCGGTGTCATTTCAGAGCGGTGCTCTCCACAAAATGGCCCCCAAACTGTCTCAGGTGAGAGTGAGATAGAAGAGAGAAAAGGAAATCAGGTCAGCGTGACGATCTCTCTCCAGGGTTCCTCGCCGGCTCCGTAGACAGGAGGCCCCCGGGGAAGCATACAGACGACACTTACACCCAGGGTGGTGACCACATGAGGCACTTGCATGTTGGAGTGCAGTATGGGAGAAGAGCAACAAAATGGTCGTGTTGAGAAATGTCATTGTTTGGAAGAGGGCAGCGGAATGTATTTGACGATGCGTTGCAAGAGCCTGTTTGTGACACGTCCACATCACTCACCCATTCACCAACCCCCTTATTCCATCGATTTCCAACCAGCCATCTGCATCTCCATCAGCCACCCTTTTCAACATCTACGAGTCATCCACGTATTCCATTAATCTATTCACCGATCGCCATCATCCGTCCAAGTGCCCATTTGTCCGTTCATACGTCATCCTAATCAGGCATCCATCCATTCATCCATCCATCCTCGACGCATTCAATCCATTCCATCCTTCTTCTTCCACATCATCATTCATCCATCCATTCGTTCATTTCTGCATATGTATGCGTGTGTCCGTGTTCCGAGTGTGAGGCGTGGTGCAATATTCATGGTAGAATTTTGACAAGCTGGCTGTCACAACTCCTCCCTACACGCCCTCCCTCACTCGTTTACATTTCCTCTTGCCTGCACGCACGCACATTTCTCCTTTCACGTTTCCACCCGCAGAGGATTCCATCTCCGAGATAAAGGGAAAAAAGGCATGCAGTTTTTGTTGTTGTTGTTGTTAAGTCATCATTAAAGGCTCGCTGCGAGTCCTTCAGCTCACTCTTGCTACCCGATACATTTTCCCAAGGTGCTCCTTGGTGGCTCCTCTGTGAAATTGATTGAATTTATGCCAACGCAACGGAAGAAGAATCGAGGCGTCTCTTGAATTCATGTGGCGTCCCCCCCCCCTCTAACCCCCAGACGCATATTGTTCAAAACCAGTCAGAACAATTATTTAAAAATAGTCAAGACAAATACACTACAGTTTGCGCTTTTAGTAATTAATTTTAATGTTTGGATTCAGGGGTTAGTGGTAGGGATTTAACGGTAATGGATTTAACATATTCTCCAGACGATAAATCACAGTTTTTTTGTTTTGTTTGTTTTGCATAGTTTGGCCTGGGATGCAACTTTTGAGTGAAATGAAGACATTATCATTTCCCGTGTTATTTTCATACTAAACCACAAGAGGGCGCACTAGGCCTGTTGATAGATCAACGATGAGTGACGTGGGTGACGTCGAATAGGAATCGCCGCAGCTTCTACCTCCGGAGTTGGCGCAGTTGTTTAAAACTGACACAAAGGATGTACATTTGATTGGATGTAGTGATTTGGAGGGATACTGATATTTTGGTAAACATGTTAGCATGTTCTTTATGCTATAGTTATATGAATAAGTCGAAATATGTTACGTGAACCTACCAGGCACGTTCTGAGTTCGTTGTTAATGAGTCATGCAACGTTAGCATAGCGTACACTTATTCAGCCTGTTTGATATTTTAGTTTTTATTTTAAATTGCCTTTCAAGAGGACATGTATGTTCTTGGTGTTGGATTTTATCAAATACATATCCCCCAAAAATGTGACTGACACTCCAGTGTTTTTTTTCTTTTCTTGTTTATTATGCATTTTATGGCTGGTGCGACCTATACTCCAGAGAATACAGTGAGTAAATCAATTGTAAGGTGAATTCGGATTTGTGTTTCTTAAAAAAAAATAAAATAAAAAATACAAAATAATTATGACCCCCTAATCTGGTGGAACTGAAAAGGAATAGGATTTATGTGTTGACACGGAACAATCACCTGAGGATTTGGAGAAACAAAAGATGTTGACACGTGACAAAGACGTCAAGGTGTTTGACCTGTGTCAGTATCAATAGGGCTCTTCCCGTGACACAGAACACTAACACTCGATAACGGAAACAAAACCAGTGGGATTCTTGCTCATCCAAAGGGAGCAAGAAGAGAAGATGTTTCCCCGCATTTTCTCTCTCGGTCGGAGAGTGCGTGGGAACGAACGTCTGCAGTGAGGCGCTCAAGTCAAAGTAAATCCTCAGCCATCAGCGGCAGAAAATCTTTGTGCGGTGACAGGCGGCTTGTTTAAGTCCGGCAGAGCGTTTGGCCGTGGAAGGCACCATTGATCATCTTGCTGCAGCGTAATTAGCCTCCGAGCAAGCAGCACAAAAGCAGCCAGGCCGGTAGTAAGGATGACTTGAAGGTTGCAAATCAAGCTTTCAGTATCACTGCAGCATTGGAGGTTTTCGTGTGATTATCCGGTGACCAGTTTAGGGTCATTGACTGGCATCCAAACTAAGATAGTCATCTCTTCTTGACGTACAACAGATATGCTCATGTGATTGGATGGTATTCTTAATGTGCTGACATCATTGATGCCGAAGTTGGTAAAAATAATAAATAAATAAATAAATAAATACGAGCAGCTGCTTTAGCACATACAGTGTAAGGATACAAACGGTCTCCCAGCAGCTCATTAAAGCTGTAATCACGTTGTAGAGGAAACACTCAAAGGGGGTGAGGGGGGGGGCTCTGTGCACTTTTATTTAACAAAGTCAGTTAATTAGGTCAGAGCTCTCTATCCTCGTGGAGCCAGAGTGCTGGCCCGGAATTCACCTCCTTCTGCGGTTGAATGTCAGGAAGTTTGGACGCCATCGTTTGTTTCTTCTGCCCGGTGACAAAAGGCCAAATGCATCACGGCAAGCAAGGTACCTCCGCCGAGGCGAACTCATATTTTATCCCCCCCGAGGAGATGTCCGGGTGTCACTTCGGTGGGGCGAAGACAGGAGACGGTGGAAGCTCTTGCGCACTGTATGTAATTTTTCCATTCTCTCGCTTGTAAATTATTTTCAAATATTGCGTTTTTAATTCTGTGAGGCACATTGAGTGACCTTGTGTATGAAATGCACCATACAGTATAAATGAGGCGGCCTCACCTCACCGAGGACACGCGCTAATTTCAAGACAATACAAGTCACTCCGATTAGAATACAAGACGTTCCAGTTATGACACAACACGGATCGCTTGAGCTGCGACGCAACAATGCCGAAGCCCGATGACAATCGCCACAATTGTGACAGGACACGCAACAATTATGATCGACTCCACTCCAAATAAAACGCAGCGCACTCCAGTGAAGATTTCCGTGCAACATCATCCAATCCAACAGCACCCCAATTAGAATACAACACAATTCAATTATGGTCTGACACTGTTGGTCCCAATTATGAGGCGATACATTAAAGTCCACTTTATGATGCGCGCTGTGATTTGACTCACTCCAATTGGGATACAAGTCACTTCGATTACGATGCCAAGCGATACACTCCATTTGGGAAATGACACGGTCCAAATAAAGCGTGATCCACTCGTATCTGTTTGTTCTGCCCTCGCCATGTCCCCGCTGCTGCTAGACAGACAGTTAACTCCTTCAATGACCACACCCGTCGATGATTCTTGGAATTTATTCACCGTTGAGGCGAGTCAAGAATGTGTAAAACTGTAACACACACACACACACACACATCTAAAAACACTTACACATTGCAAAATAAAACATGGCAAAACAATATGACCCCCTGGTCTGATAAACATGAAGGCATGACGACGCCAGTGTTGCTAACGTTCACGAGCTAATGTGCTAATCGCTGTACGTAAATGCTAACCCTAAACAATTGAAACATCCCTCAAATGTAAATTCATGGTGAACACACCCCACTAATTAATAATATTGCATACATTTACATAACAGACATGCAGGCTTGGCTTAGGACATGAAGTTGCAGTCCATCTTTCGGAGCTTCCCGGTACAACGTAAAACAGCTCGTGTCTCAGGCAACAACACGCGGTGTGCCCTTCACAATAACAAATTGACTTTACAAAATAAAGCAGCTCTAACTATAGAAACAGAAAACGAATGTTCCGTGGCTCTTCAGGAGCCAGAATAATGTCCTAGGATCGGCTCCGATTAATATACACACTCCAATTCGGGCATGACGCATTGCAATTAAGATGTGACGCGTTCCAAACAAGAAGCTGGGATAAGATACACTCCAATTACAGAATAACATACGCCAATAAATTGCCATCCACTAATTATCCGTCCAATTAAATTACTAATTAAGATACTACCACTTAAAAACGACCACAAAATTTTGACGCCAGTTTCAAAACATGTACGACGCTGAAGGCATTTCATTTTAATAATAATAATAATAATACATTTTATTTGTGGGCGCCTTTCTAGAAACTCAAGGACACCTTACAACAAGCAGTTAAAATCACGAGTACAATGTTAAAAAACTACATCAAATAAGATAAGAAAAAATACAACAAAATAAATAAATAAAACAATGGCTTTATGGTCTGAGTGAATAGGCTTGTCGAAACAGATGTGTTTTGAGGCGGGATTTGAAATGTGTTAATGAGGCTGTATTACGAAGGTCAGCGGGGAGTGAGTTCCATAGCTGGGGAGCAGAGCGACTGAAGGCTCTATTTCCCATGGTGACGAGGCGAGCAGGGGGGACAGAGAGGAGGACAGAGGAGGAGGAACGAAGAGAGCGGACAGGCGTAGGAATATGGATGAGGTCAGATAGGTATGGAGGGGCTAGGTCATGAATGGATTTGAATGTGAGTAGCAGGATTTTATATTGAATGCGGTGTAAAATGGGAAGCCAGTGGAGATGTTGGAGGACAGGTGTAATATGGTTTATGTATGGCGTGAGTGTGATAATGCGGGCGGCTGAATTTTGGACCAGCTGAAGCTTATGGAGGGTTTTTTGAGGGAGACCAAACAGAAGGGAATTACAGTAATCGAGTCGCGAGGTGACGAGGGTGTGTACAAGTATAGCAGTGGACTGAGGAGTGAGAGAAGAGCGGAGCCGGTGGATGTTTCGAAGATGATAATATGCAGAACGAGTGATGTGGTTGATATGTGAGGTGAAGGAGAGGGTGCTATCAAGGATGACACCCAGACTCTTGACCTGAGGGGAGGGGGAGATGGAAGAGCTTTCGAAGGGAATGGAGAAGTTGTTTATTTTGTTTAGATTGGATTTAGTGCCTATAAGGAGGAATTCAGTTTTATTGCTATTCAGTTTGAGGAAATTTGAGGTGAACCAAGATTTTAATTCCTGCAGGCAGTTGGTTAGGGAGGATGGTGGAAGTACGGTATTAGGTTTGGTAGAGATGTAGAGCTGGGTGTCATCCGCGTAGCAATGAAAATGAATGTGATGTTTCCTGAAGATATTACCCACGGGAAGAAGATAGATTAGAAATAGCAATGGGCCAAGGACAGAACCCTGAGGAACACCTGAAGTGAGGGGAAAGGGGTGAGATCTAAAACGTTTGAGCTGGATAAACTGGGTGCGGTCAGAAAGATAGGAGCGGAACCAGGAGAGGGGGATGCTGGTGATGCCAATGGAGGAGAGTCTGTCGAGGAGGATGGAGTGAGAGATGGTGTCAAAGGCTGCACTGAGGTCAAGCAGGAGGAGGATGGCGAGTGAACCGGAGTCAGCAGAGAGAAGAAGGTCATTGCATATTTTGAGGAGGGCAGTTTCAGTACTATGGAGGGGACGGAAGCCAGATTGAAATTGTTCGTATAGCTTATTGGAGGAAAGATGGGTGTGAAGTTGAGCAGCTACTGTTTTCTCTAGAAGTTTGGAGATGAACGGAAGGTTTGATATGGGACGAAAGTTGTTCAAGTCGCAGGGATCAGAGCCAGGTTTCTTCAGTATGGGAGTGACAGCAGCAGTTTTGAGATGAGATGGTACAATGCCAGTAGAGAGGGAAGTTTGAATAATGTTAGTGATGAGAGGGGAGAGGGCCGGGATAGAAGCTTTGACTAAAACAGTAGGGAGAGGGTCAAGCTGACAAGTAGAGGATTTGGACTTCTGGATTAAGATGGAGATTTGGTGGACAGATGGGGATGTGAATGCAGAGAATAGGTGGGTAGGAACCGGGGAGAATGGAGAAGGAGGGTTAGGAGCAGCTGAAGGGGTGAGTTGCTGGTGGATAAGTTGGATTTTGGATGTAAAAAATGAGGCCAGAGTATTACAAAAATCAGTGGAATAGAGATGTGAGGGAAGAGTGTCAGCAGGTTTAGTGAGTTTAGAAATGAGTGAAAAGAGTGATCTGGGGTTGCCTTCATTGGAACTGATTAATCCAGAGTAGAAGATTGATTTGGCTTTGGATATTGAGTCCTTGTAATGGAGAAAGTGGGTAGTGTACATTTCTTTATGAATGGCGAGTCCAGTTTTTCTATATAATCTTTCAAGTTGACGGCCTTTTGATTTAAGTTGTCTGAGGGTAGGGGTAAACCAGGGTGCTGTTTGGTTGAAGGAGACAGTTCGGGTTTTGAGTGGGGCCAGGATATTGAGAATGTTATGGAGATTTGTATTGTAGTGTGTCAAAAACTCATCTGTTGTAGAAAGACAATCAGTACTGGGGAGGTTGTTGATAAGTGATTCTAAATTGTCCGGGTTAATGTCCTTGATTTTACGGAAATGTATAATGCGTTGTGGGTTGGATTTGAAAAATGACAGGTTAACATTGAATGAAAGCAATAGATGATTTGTGTATGGGAGGAGATCGGTTTTACAGTTTGTTGGTGATAATCCAATACAGCAGATCAAGTCCAGAATATGTCCTTTACTGTGTGTGGGAAAGTTGACATACTGTTGAAAACCAAAACTGTCCAGACAGGAGGTAAAGTCTTTGGTAAGTGAGTCATTGATATTGTCCATGTGTATATTAAAATCTCCTAAGAGAATCACATTTGGTGATAGTGTATACAGATGAGTGAGGAGTGTAGTAATGTCAGTGATAAAATTCTTGTTTGGTTTTGGTGGACGGTAAATAGTGGCAATCAGTGTGGGAGTTGATCCAGAGAGCTGTATAACAGTCGCTTCAAAAGATAAAAAAGCAGGCACATTTACAGGTGCAAATTTCCAATCCTCGCGCAGAATCATCGCGAGGCCGCCTCCCCTCCCAGTCGTGCGCGGCACAGCGTGATAAACAAAGCCCGGTGGAGTAGCTTCATTAAGAGTACCATAATCATCTGGCTGCTGCCAGGTCTCAGTCAGACACAGAATGTCAAACTCACGGTCTGTCAGGAGGTCGTGGACGAACTGGCCCTTGCTCGTAAGGGAGCGGATGTTCAGTAGGCCAACGTTGACAGGAGTGCAGCTGTGAGCGACCGCGATGCTATCCGACCTCGGGACGCGTGTCAACACAGAGGCATCCGCACGGCGTCCGGTGTTCTTCCGTGGGCGGCGAGCGGTGGACCAGAACGACCTGATGGAGCTGGAGTTGTCGTATCGATAGTTTCGGCGTGAGCCCCGGTGAGTGCACCTTCGCCGGGGCACGTAAAGGATGTCCGGGTGTTGGAGCAGAGCAGGCGGTGGTGGACCGTGTTGATTAAAGTTGAGTTTGAGCTCAGTGGCTGCATATTGGTGAAGCGCTTCCAATGAGTGGTGGAAAACACACAGAGCGAACCAGCAGAAAGCAAGCCACTCACAGCTGATTGACATAGCCGGACCGGAGTAATGAAGTCGGGAAGCGGCAACAGTTAGTGGGTAAGCTAGCCGCTAGCCGCAACTCAACGACAACTCAATACTCGATGACAGGTAATGACAGTTCGGCCGATCGAGTGTGGATTGATCATTGTTCACTCGGTGACCATAAAAGCAGGTCGACATAAAATATGTCGGCTATAAAAGATAAAAAATTGACATGAAATGGACTTAAAAATCAAAAAAATCACGGGGAGTAGCGGCGTCCAAAATTCGCCAGCGTTCACTCCGGAAGTGACGTGTCAGCGATAAATGATGGCCCGCTTTTGATTTTGATGTAGGGATGAATGGCAAGCATCAAAAGTCACTCTTTCAAGGACCGCGGTCACTATAGTGGACAGTTTATCATGTTATTAGGTCAAAGGGTGCACGAAAGGGTTGTGACGGGTGGAAGGATTCACCGCTGAGTGATGTGAGTTGGTAACCATGGTGACCGCCGAAATGCATCAGATCTGTCACGTGACTCTTTTATTCCTGTCCAATATGACACTCAGTTAATACTGCATGGCGCCTGGATAACAACACCAACAACACATTACAGAGCCAAAACCGTGCTGTCCGCGGACCCACGCCACAAAACCTTCAGTTTGATTTCTTCTCGTCAGACTTTCTTCAACTGGATGGCCACCACACAACAAGAGCTAATATCGAGCTCCAGAGGCTCTGATTTTCCGCTCTTAGAACTTTATTAACGTAATGCCCGGGAAACATAATGGGATTATTTTTCAAAGGCTTGCAGTATTGTCACTGCAAACGAATTAAAAAGACCACAAAAAAAAAAACAGACACTGGATGGACATGTATTATTTTGCAAGTTTTTGAAACCAAAAGTCAAGCCAGTAGGTCACTTTCCATCCCCTCAAAGCAGTGTTGAAATTAGCACGTTTTGGGGTAGTTGTCCTGTATTATGCAAATGAGCCACTGCTCACCCCGCCTCCTCCTACTGCGGACTGTACCAATGTGAGTTATAAATAGCGCGGAATGTCTGCAATTGTAACACATCGCTGTTCACACCAATTGAGATGCGATCCCCAATTATTGGAATCCCTTTGATGATGATATGCGTCACTCCGGGTGGGATGCAATACGACTTCCTTCCTTACAATTATGATCCAATTTACTCCTGATTGAAACCAATTATGAGATCATATGTCTTGTTCCAATCACAATGCGATTATTTCCTGTCGTTACAATGCAATTCACTTTCATTTCATTACAATTGACTATAATCAATACAGTATTTACGCTAATCATGATACAATTCCCTCCCAATATGTGATTATTTACGATTAGAATAAAATTCACTTGAAAGACAAGGCCATTTGAACCAAGTATGAAACGATTCACTACAATTTAGATTCGATTCAATTTGATTATAAATCAATTCACTCCTATTTTGAGACTCGCCTGTTACGATAAAATTCACTGCAATTAGAGTACAATGTAATTCACTCCAATTCCAAAATTCACCCGATGCAATTCACTCCATTTCCAATACGATTCATCGCAATCCACCCGTCGACTGCGGGGTGCACCAAGGCCCGGAATACGTACCACTGAACGTGTTACATGTCCGGCTTTTTGTGACAACTACATTTACTTAAATTGCACGAAACCTGGGCAAAGCTGTTGACGGATACGCGGAGGGCCAATAAAAACGGTGAAATCGCCACACTTACTTACTTCCACTGCGGGGCCATCACTGAGCTCACACATCAAAGTGGCAGAGGGTCCTTTCCGGCCTAAAAGGGAAGAAACAAAAGGAACATTAAATGGCTTAGCCACACACATACACACACACACACACACGCTGAAGAAAAGAAAGATGGAGGCACACGAGAGAGCAAGCGCCATTGATTTTCCCTCTTGTGAAGTGCCGCTTCATCATTTCTCCAGACACAATCTATTGATCGGCCGCCTTTAGTTTGTTGTTAATTTTGGGGGGCTCCAAAAGCCATCGTCCGCACTGACACTAGAACCTCGCCTGTGATGGATGGCAGTGGAGAGAGGGTGACAACGCTCTTATATGACCTCGTGTTTCTTTCTTCTTTTTTTTGGAACCAATAAAATACACAAGAGGTGAAAATCCGCAAATATTGAGAGATCACATCACTCAATGTATCAAAGCACACTTTCAAAGCACTGTAACCTATCTGCACACAAACATACAATTAACAAGTACAAAATAAATAGAAAATAGAAAAATGTGCCTTTAAGAGGCAGGGCCAGGTGGAGTGCAATGTGACGTTTGTCATGAGTCGGCGTGTGAGGCTGAGGCTGACGGTAGCTCCTTGCATGCTTATTGTGTTTGTAGTGCTCCCCAGTCAAGTAATGATTCCTCACCCAAACATTTATATTTGATGACAGCAAAACACAGCTTTTGTCGAAACAACACCTCTGTAAAAAAGCTAGTTAGTGCGCATATACTCACTTAGGGCGAGTGCAAGTAAAAAAAAGAAAGCCTAGGTTGGCCCACCTCCTTTTCCCTTATACACAAAAAAGAGCTAAAAAAAATTGATCACCCTCTTGGCTCTGCAAACCCGTTCAAAAATTTGGTGCACGCCCTTCACCAAAAAAAACTTTTAAAAAAAAACTGAGTTGGCACACCGTCTCTTCCATCACAAATAGTACAGAAACGGCTAAATTGAAAGAAGCTCCTATCCACAAAAACCTTACTTGGGGGTGAGTGCAAGTTAATAAAAACTTAATAAAAAACCCTACTTCTCACGTTGTATAAAATTACCAAAAAAAGCTTGATATGGCACACCATCTCTCCAAGTGAAAGCCAACGTTGGTGAACATATTCACTTGAGGATATGTGCGAGTACAAAGAAACAAAAAGCCTAAGTTGGTACACCCCCTTTATGCCACACACAAAGAAATTGGTGTTGCCATGCTTTTGCCCAAGTGTCTGTGGACAAAAGCATTCAACATGTTCTAAATTATTCACCGGCACAAAAAAAAAAGAACAGCGTGCACACATAGATCAAAAGGTGTGTTTTGGTGCGCGATTTGTCACCATCGCATCACAGTGGGAACGCAATTTGCACATCCATGCTGACAATATCTCAAAAATAAACAACGCCTGCCGGCGTCGCTTATTTTCTGCCGTTTTATTTGAAAGAGCAGCGTGTGGGCGTGCAACAGCCTGGCTGAGTGTAAAATAGAGAGTGAGTGGATAGGCGACGGTGCAGGGTGAGGGGGGTGGGGGGGGGGCGCAGGCTGGTGATCCTTTGTCAAGCGCTCAGTGCCATTTAATGGCCTGTAAAAGGCCCCTTTGCAGCAGAAAGAACAGGCAATTAGCATAGTGAGTGGATTACAAGATTGCTCTGACTCCGGGATTAATGTGTGCACTTCATCCTCTCTTTGCTTTTACTATTTACTGCGTCGCAGGAACTCATTTCTCACTCCCTGGGATTTCTTTTTGGATCCTGCTGGTATTCTCTTTTTGGATCCTGCTGGTATACTCGTCAAAGAAAAAAAAACCCAAGGAGACACTTTATTCGTTTCACCTCGTCAATGTGACACCATGTGATGAACCTTCATGCGCCCCTATCAAGTCTGCCTACTTTAGTGCGAGCCAAGCTGTGGTGCACCAAGTGAACCCTAGCGTGCACAAAACAATCGAAACATGGTGCAAGTCGACAACAACGAAAAATGGAGCATCGACAAGTGAGCCCTGGTTGGCATTCACAAGTGAATCAAACACTAAATAATTTAATCCTGGCACAAGGCTAATTAATGGTGCGCACCAAACAAGTAGTGTGCATCAAAAAAATGATCTCAGGTGCGCACCAAACAAGGGAAACCCTGGTGTGCCTCAATTGAATCAATTTGGATGGGATCCAAGGCACACCACAACTCTCGTCAGTATTCTACAAGTGAACTTGCGGGATGCACTGCACTTCGCCAGCAACTTGGCCAGTATCTCCGCCATCATTCCTGCTCCGCCACACGATATCATCTTTAATCCGCAGCCCGCCCGCCTGCCTGCCACCTCCGTCCAGATTCTTCTCAGGCCGCAGCCTCGGGCGGCCACAACTCATCACGATGAGCCGAGAGCCTCCAAACAAAACTAATACGCACCCCCTCTACCCTGAATACGCCTGAAGTCCAAAAAGCCTGATTTGGCGCACCCCTTGTAACTCCACACGTAAGAAGTTGAAAATGAATGTGCACACACACATATATATATATATATATAAAACAAACAAACACAAAGGGGAGGAGGTGGGGGGTGGAGAGATTTGTTTTTGAATACAGTACTTTATGCATGTTTGAAGATTGCACTGCTTATTATACACACAAAAAAGACCTATGGTAACGCGTACCATAAAAATGTCTGACTGTTCACACCCAGCTCCGCTGCAATCGTAAATAAGCTCTATTTGGTGCACCGCCTTGCCAAGAAAGCCTTCGTTGGTGCATCCACGCCATTTTGAATGCAATAGTGAGAAAAAAATTATATCTATACAAACACATACAGTATATAGTACTCATTTTCACTGTGGAGGATGTGAGAAAACAACACCGCGATAACACACAGCTTGTGCGTGCGTGTGTGTGTTCGCAGATCAATAATGTCACATTGCAGCCAAGATCAGCTCAAAAACAATCACGCTCAGTGTATTCACTCCATCAAGACAACCTGGTGAAACAGTGCTTTGGATGACCTAAAGCACAAAAATTGAATATAAAACTGGGTTGGCATTTCCCCTCCACAACCCCCCGCCCCCGTAAAAAAAAAAGCCAGAGTTAGCATACAACACAAATAAAATAATAAAAGTTTAAACTTCAGCATGCCCTCTCCCTGCACATTTTCCACTGCACCTTTTTTCCACAGAATGCAATAAAAATCGCCAAAAGCTTGAATTGGTACACCAGCTGACACAGAACACACACACACATACTGTACATACATACATACACACACACACACACACACACACTCACAAAGCCTGACTTGGTGCCTTGCTGCTCACAATATAGCACAGATATAAAGTTAAAATAAAGTCTGAGTTGAAGCACCCCCTCATCTCTGGAAAACAAAAAAGCCTGATTTGGCACAACCTTTCTCAAACACCCACAAAAAAGGAAAACTAAATTCCAGAGTTGGCAGCCCCTCTATCAGCCACACCAAAAGAATGGTGTACCCCAGCACTGTCTCACACATGTAAAGAAAAAACAACAACTGACAGCCTGGATCGAAAACCCTGAGTTGGCGCACCTCCAGCCCCCTACACACAAATACACCTCCAAAAAGGCTTGATTTGGTGCCAACACTCACAAAAACACTGTCAGCTGGTAGACACTCTCCAACTGCTGGCTAAAAACATGCACATTGGCCTCTACCTCGTTGGCTAAACATAAAATGAAATACCTGAGTTGATGCACCCCATGACATCGGCACACAAATTGTTGGCGAACCCGTGTTCGCACATTACACAAAAAAAAAGTCCAAATACACTTGATTTGGTGATTGAAAACAAAAGAAAACTACGCATTGAGACACACCTTCCACCATCAAATGAGTCGGCGCACCCCAACGCACACTACAAATCGCACCATCAGTACATTACAATGATGACATGGCTCTTTTTGTTTTTGCTAGCCTCGCATCGACATGTGATACGTCGCCGCAGAGTCAGATGCGGTTGGTTGAACGCCAACCTCTCGACCCAACGCAACGGCACAACGCAACACACAAATGTACGACAGGAGGACCGCTTTGCTTTATTAGCGCTAATGTGCCAACTGCCTAGCGGGGTGACTCCTCATTAAAGATGGAGGACATGAATGACAAAGTAGACCATCTGACTAATTGGTATTATTATACAGCGTGCGTCAAAAATCAACAGCCGCACCTTTGTCTATTAATTGGGTCTCATCATGACATACAAAGTCAGTTTATTAGCAGTGATCAGAACGCGAATGCGCGTCATGGCATTCCTTGGAGATTAATGAACTTTTGTTTCCTTCATGCGCTGCTTTACAGCCTCATGTGACACCTGGAAAAAAAATAACCTCTAACCTTGCCTTCAACACTTCATTTGAAATCCTAACCGTAGTTTTAAATTCAATCCAAACTTGAAACCCCAGCTCTTGTTTGAAACCCTCAACCAAATTTGAAATCCTTAACCTTACTTCAAATCATAAATTTAACTGACGCTAATGCTAGCACGGCTATGTGAGCAACACTGCGTGGCATTTCGCACCGGCTTTAAAGATGCTAAATCGGCCAGTGTAATTTGTCCGGGGTTTGATTCATCACACTTACAGTCCATCACGGCGTTTATGCTCCAGACCACCCTGTGATAAGTGAATTCTGCAATATAGAGATACCCTATTTATATACTCCCTCGGCGTGTTTTTATAGCATTCTTTTTTTTCCATGTCTTTAAAAACACTTGCATGTGTTGTGAGAGAGAGACAAAAATTGTACGCCAACCGATTAATTGTGTATCTTGGAGTTTATCATCTCACAATCTACATCAACAACCATCTCCAAAGATGCACACTCCCACTGTTGCTTTCTGTCGGCGTAAAACGCAGGATGGGAGAGACTCGAGTCATTCAACAATCTTTTTCTAATACCTTCAGGAAAAGAAAGAGGTCTACCACTTCCTGTTTTCTTTTCATCTTTCAAATTTTACACAGTGTTAAACACAATACTGTTCCACTAACTAGTGGCTGAAGGTGGAATTACATCTCGAAATAAAGAACAGAATTAAGCTTTAACTGTACAAAGAAAAAAAAAATCTGAAATAGCGGGACCTTGAAACCGCTACCGCTTTTATCTTTTTTTTTTAATCAGAAAATTGAGGCACCGTCTTTTTTAAATTAATTTCTTTGCTCTGCACCCGTGACATGTTCAACAACAATAACATTCTTCCACTTCCATCCACAATTTCAAGCAATTTTGTGCATTTTTTCCAAATCTGGTTACACCGCCTGTGTGTCATTCAAGTTTGCGCCTGTTTTGAATGTTCGGTGTCAGTTTGCTTGTGGTTTTGAACTTTCAAAGACACTCTGCAGTCCCGAAGACCTCAAAGAATCTCCACACGTTGTGTGTGGACCCTAATTACAAGTTAAGAGCGTGCAACAGAGAAGTTTCATCGGTGACACACCCCCCGCCCCCCTTTCCCACAAGTAAAAAAGGTGAGCCTGATAAAAGTCAATTTACTGCTTGGCTGCTCCAGCGACTAAATACACCATATGGACAACAGGCTCCTCTTAATCAATTAATTCATCAATGGAGAGTTGGAGCGGAGCCCGAGTTGTGCCTGAGTGTTAATTCGTCATTTTAACAAGACATTTTTAGAAACACACTTTTGGAAAGGGCCCCACTGCTCCAGAGCTCACCAAGCCTGACTTGAAAGCCTAATTTTAAAATTAAGAATTGTTTGAAATCCCAACCCTGTCTTCAAAAGGTTAGTGCATCAAGACAGGGTTTAAAATTAAGGTTTCAAAATAAAGGTTAGGGCTTCAAGTCAGGGTTTAAGGATTTGCAAACTGGGGTTATGCTTTCAAATCAGTGTCGGGGTCACTTGAAACACGAACCCTGCCTTGAAACCTTAATCCGAACTCTCAAGTTGCCTTCCCTCTCCATTTATGCACCTTTTATCGTCCATGTTTTCTTTTTGAATCGGTGCGACTGCAACTAACGTTCAAAAGTTCCCGATGAACAGAGGGCAAACCAAGTTTAAGAAAGAAAGTTAGTATGTTTCCGAGATTCCGCCGTTTCCAAAGCGGGCCGTGCTTTGTCGCACTCTGTGAAATGAGCTTACAATTCCATTACACGCTGGCCCGGGCCCGGACAAGAGCTCACTCTTGTTTCCATCAGCCCACAGGTGGACCCCGGGGGCCGACCGACGCAGTCCGCTGAGCCGTGAGGAAACACAGCCGACACCCACCGAATTGCGATTCACTAAGAACTTCCTCGCAGGCTTTTATTTTGAAATAACATGGGGTGGGGGGGTTGAGCGTTACTTTGGAAGGGCTCTGTAATGAAAATTGAGCACAGCAAGGGGTGGGATTCAGGTAGCTCAATGTGCTTCACACTCAAAGGCATTTACAAACAAAAAATAAAATAGAATTGTGCACAGAGCAAGGAAAGCATTCCGGAAAAAAAATTATCCTAGAAATGCTTTAAAATACCTTAATCATAGGTGTGAGGTGGAAAAAGGTATCATTTTTACCCTGGACTTAAAAGCATTTTCACTCTAGGCTTATTTAATTTGCCAGCAGCATCACAGATAAACGCTGACGCACCATTTTTGCTTTGAACTCTGGGCTCCACTAAGCAGCCAAGTCTGCTGACCTCGGAGCCATTCTGGGTTTATATCAATTATTATTTCTTCACAGCCTAAGCCATTTATTAAATGATAGACCAGTAGCAGATTTTTTTTAATCGATTCTACAGCTGCCTGGGAGCCAGTATATTTTGCCTTAAGTCTTGGAGTAATGTGGGGTTTTTTTCTTCCTTTTCTTTATTTTTGTAGAGGGACAATGTACATGAAAAAACATTTCAATAATAAGAGGCTACTCCCATAAGTAGTCTTGCCATGAGGAACATGGCTGATGAAAAGCAACAGGAATGCATAATACAATCAAAATACAGACACAATCTTGAAAAACAAACACATGACTAATAACCCTATGTGTATTGTGTTGACAAATGTGGCTGTCAATCAAACATCCATCCACTCACTCATTTTCTGATCCGCACCTTGTGGGTGCGCCAGAGCCAATTCTGGCTGACTTGGGGAAGTAGGCGGGGAGGACACCCTGAACCGGTTGCCAGCCAATCGCAGGGCACACATAGACAAACAATCATTCGCACTCACAGTCACAAGTTCGAGTGTTCCATTAACCTGCCATGCATGTTTTTTGGAATGTGGGAGGAAATCAGAGTACCCGGGGAAAACCCACACAGGCACAGGGAGAACATGCAAACTCTACACAAGAAGGCCGGAGCCAGAATCGAACCCTGAACCTCTGCACTGTGAGGCCAGCGTGCGAAACCCTTCACCGTAGCGCCCTGTCAATTAACAATTTCTTTAAATTATACTTATGTGACTCAGGGCTATATAAATATATTTGACTTGATGTAAATGAGCTGCATCAGATGAACTCTCTTATGTTTTGTGGGATTGCATTTCCCTCATAACTTGCCCTCTAAGCATAAAACGACTGACCAAAATGAGGTGCTTTTTTTTGGACGACTTTCACAATCTGCTCTAGCAACTGCTGATCTCAATTATAGAAGATGACAGAGTGGAAGTGGAGCTTGTCTTTGACGCATGAGGATATTTGAATACATACATTTGTGTGGGTTTGGTTTTTTTCATGTTTTTGTATTTTTGTCCAATTTATTTTGTCGTTTTCATATCATAATTTTTGTCATGTCAGATGTGTGTGTGTGTCTGTGTGTGTGTGTGTGTGTGTGTGTTCTATGGCATCCATTTAAAGATGTAAGCATTGAAGAGCCAGGGGGGCCCACTGCAGGAATAATAAAAGCTGGAATGACCGCCATGAATCATTGTGAGTGTGACACATTTCACTCGGTGGATGGTTTCTTCGGACGATTGAAGTCGGTACGATGACTCCACGCTGGAAATAGATGCCGTTGGCCACAAGGGGGCAACATCAAATCCTCCTTTTTGTCAACAACCTTTGTTTTGGCTCCTTGAGGTTCCCGTCAGGCCCGCCAACTCCGTGATTGAACACAGCCTGTTTTTGTTGTTTTGTTTTGTTTTGTTTTGTTTTTAGCGCTCCTTTCAGCACCCCGCCATCACTAATTTCATTTTGTTGTGTGCGTGCGTGCGTCCCGTCGGCCTAATTGCGTGCGGGATATTTACAGGAGGCTGTCGACGCTGACGGGTGATGAAGCCGGCGTCGTAACTAAAATATACGGTGAGCCGTAGCGAGACATGGAGATATGCAGCCGAGGACGTGGGGAGATTGCGGCAGTATTAAAACGAAATGTTGAAATGCTGGCAACCAATTGGATTCGAGGGTGGGAGCGGCGAATTCAGTGACGATTTTTCATTATTTGGTGTCTTTGTCTCTTTTATATTTCATTATAATTTTGGGGAAAAAAGAATCTTAAATGTTTGGTTTTTTTACTTTACTTTTAGTACAAGTGTATTTTTGTCCAAAACATAGTACACAATAAAAAGTTTATTTTAAAATGTGTGTATTTTCCATGGATTTTTTTTGTCACTTTTGTATTTTTTTCCCCATCTAATACTTTTGGATTTTGTGTGTGATTATTATTACATTTTTGAAAGTTTTTATGTTCACATAGTATTAAAAAAAGGGGGGTTATTTGTTTTTTTACACAAGTATCTGTTCTTTATACACAGGTAGTGTGTACTGTATATATTTTCGTATATATATCAAGTAATTCAGAATTAACCTTGTAATTTATTGGGTGGGGGTGGGGGGGGGGGGTCACGTTGTGAATATGTTCCAGCCACCTGTGGCTGTTTTCTTTAGTATGTCATATTTACAAAATATTTTTCATTTTACAGGTACTTTTGGTACAGTGTTAGTACTATGTCGAGTAGGGAACTTTTTTTTTTTACGCTTGTCTGAGCGGTACAAAGTTGAAACGTGAACATGTCAATCACCGGCAGCAGCAGGGTAATAGACGCAATTTTTATTTTTCGCACATAATGTGTTGTTTTTTTTTTTTCCTTCGTGTTTGTGGCTGCGGTTCATCAAGAAGACAAGCTGTTAAATATTCATGAGGCGTGTTGTGTTTCTTAAAATAAGGCTCATTAGCGCTCCCGGCCTCTTTTCAAGTTTCCGCCTTTCTCGTGTCACTCTCCAAAGAGCAACAGTACAGATCGTTATTCGTCTTGGCGCTCCCGGTGGGTTAAGTTCATTGCGATGCATTCGTATGGACACCAAGGTAAAAATGCCCGCGTTGATGAAATTCGAAGAGTATCAAGACAGGGAAATGATGGTGTCATCAGTCCATGATTGTTTTTGTTTTTTTTAACACCAACTGGGAAAAAAAAATCATAGGGGGTCACTGTGATTGTCGTATTCAAACCCAAACGGAAAAAAAAAAATCCTCGATTGTCCTCGATTCACAGCATTGTTGAATGTGAGAGGGCTTGATTGCAGGGCATTCACGTGCTTAGCGTGATGCTACACCATATTAAAAAACAAAATAAATAAAATACAATAAAAAAATCACACTAAAAATAATGTCAACGATCACGCCATAAACAAACATGTTTATAAAAAAAAATCATGGATCAGAAAAAAAAAACAAAAGTTGCTTAAATTAAAAAAAAAATAAACTAACAAGTTACTTTCTGTTGCCGGGTTCATTTAAAAAAATGGGAAATTATTATTTTGTTAAATTATCACAAAATTAAAACTGTAAAACGACAATGAAAAAAAATACCAACTAAAAAGTATACATACAAACGTAAAAATAGGATTATCCGTCCAACCGTCGACAAACCGAATGATTTGACATAGCGAACAACACCAAACATAACAAATCATCGACGAGAACAAACTCTGCTCTATCTTATACACCGAAGGGACAAAGCACGAGGTATGCCTCTTGCAAAATATAATTTTGCCTCAAAAATGACGATAGTGCTCTGATTTGAGAGGCTTTCATTGAAGAGAATTTTTATGAATGACATCCTCTCCAACAATGTCAATCAAGCAAGACATTATCCAGGGCACAGCACTCCAGCTTTTGTACAGCCACAAAAGGGGTTTCTGAACAGCCGATAATTGATTTTGCAGTGAGATGTGGTCTATGTGGAGAGAACGGATGAGTCAATTATACTCGGGCACCTCAGAGCACCTCTCTCTAAGCTCAATGGAAGACACGGCATCCATGTCGAGGGGGAAAAGAAACACTTTGAAGCTCCCAAAATTGACCCTTTTACAACATTTCACAAAAGTTCAAGAAAAGCTTCCAGGGATCAGCTTTGTTGCCAGGCAACTCCCAGAGCACCCTTCAGTGTCCGGGGCATTTTGGAGGCCAATATTCAAATATTCTCATGGTATATTTATCTTGAGGCAGCGGAGTTTAAAATAAAAAGCGCCGGTGTAGTCAAGATCCAGGAAAAAAAAATGCAGAGAATTATCATATTGTCATGGCGGAAATCTACAGCGTATATTCAAAGACATTGAGAATATCCTGCATCATCGTAACTGCTCAAGGGGAAAAAAAAACATTGCTAAGAAAAGTGTATAAATCCTTCAAACTGTATCGTGACATTATTAAGATTGTTGGAAAAATATCACAATGACACGTTACGATGTGATCGGAGCCAATCCAATTACAATACAATGCGCTCCAATTACGATACGAAATGACGCCATGAGATTTAATAGGAGTGACTTACAACGATATGTTACAATAGGATAGGGTGGAATATGATCAGAGGTGTTTAGAGTAGCCAACAATTGTACTCAGGTAAGCGTACTGTTACTTGCAAATGATATGGCTTCAGTAACCGTAAAAAGCAAACAAATTTTTGAAAAAGTCATTCAGATGCCCAAAAACATCACATTAACTCAAACCGTTATCAATGTATTTCTGAATTTTGACTTGACTTTTGTTGGTAGCTTATTCCATTTGCGTGCGGCATCACAGATAAATGCCGCTTCACCGTGTTTGCTTTGAAACCTGAAGTCCAGTCACAAGACCGCAGGCCACGGTTCTGTAACATAAAAATGCTACCAAGCGGGATTCTAGAAAATCCCATGGGGGCAGGTGGGGGTTTGGGAAGCAAAGAAATGTATGTAAATTGCTTGGTTGCACATTCTATCCACCAAGGCAGATCAAAAACAACAAAGTAGGACTTCTTATCAAAGCAGGCTGGTTTTATCTCATTAGCACAGATGCACAGAGGCTGGTGGGGGTTTGCACGGGGGTGGGCAAGTAGTGAGGAGGTGTTGCTTCCAGTTCCAAAGGGAAATGAAACAGTTTTGCCCATATTTGCTTTGTTATTTAGCTGGAAGAGCTAAAATTAATGACTCGCACTCTATTCATTACCGGCGCAGTAAACACATTAGTCCGATGAATCGTCTCCGAGCACACCTGGCCTTATCTGCGTTGGCGAAGGAGGCAGGCCGGCGGCCGGCCGGGCAGGCGGGCTGGCTGGCTGGCTGGCTCTCATCCTGCCAACATGCTGCAGGCGTATGAAAGAAAAGGTGGCGCGGCGTTGATGGGATGCGTTACCTGCCACCTCGTCGGGGGCCCCGCAGCTGCCTCCCGGGAAGCCGTAAAGCATGAGATCTGTCAGTGTCAATTTCCCGCCTAGTCTCGCCGCCGCCGAGCCCGCCTTCGCTCGCCAACACACAACACAGAGCAGCATTAATTTCACCTGCGATAAGACAATCGGCAATCGACGCACGTTTGTTTGGCGACGTCCAGGTGGTGCGACAACACCACGCGGGCAAGGTCGAGGCAAGCGGCAGCCTCTTGATGTTTCCGAGACACTGCTCGTGTTGTGCACAGGCTGCGGGCGTATGACAGATAAAGCTTCTTACTGCAGTGTATGATATGATTTTAATGAATCTACAAAATGGTGATGTAAATAAACATGCAGCATGATTCGATTCAATATGAAACAGTTTTCTCCACTTGCTATGTGATGCAATATAATACAATCCAATTAATTCCGATACAATATAATAAACAATAAGACTCAATACAATACCCTTATCATTCATCCGAAAAAGGGAGAAAAATTAATTCAATCCCATCAGGATACGATGCGATTCTAATATGATACAATGTGAGACATATTGAGGAGAATACGATTCACTCTCATTATGCAATTTGATTCATGATAACTACAACACAGGTTCAGGATACAACAGAATCGGAGTCATTCCAGTTCCAATATGATTCACTCCAGTGCAAAAGTAATATTAGAGGCGCAGCGATGAATCGATTAAACTGACAATTAATTGATTATGACATTCATTGATAATTACTTTTGACATTTTTGAAAAATTAACGAAGGTATGATTACGATACGATTCCAATTACGATAAAGAATTTGACTTGCGGTGCAATAATATACAATTCCAATGAAATCCATTATGATTCACTCAAATTACGATCTGCCATGTTAGCATACGATTTACGCTCAAACAGAATGAAGTGATGTCATTATCAGATTCGTGCCACGTTAACATTGATGACCGTTCAATTGCATGACATCCGTCACACTGACGACCAGTCACATTTACCAAAGTCCACTTTTGGCTGCATCATCATCCTTAACGGACCCATTCCGAACCTGAAGCAGAATATGAAGCAGCGTCTTGGAATTAATGCATGCAGAAATACTCCACGGCGCCATAAAATGTGGAGCTCTCCAGCTGCCTCTCACACCGACATCAATTATTATATATTATGATACGACGCAACGTGATGCGATTCACTTTTTTTACAATGCAATATGATTCAACTCAATTACAGTGGAATATGATACAAGGTGCTGCTACCTGTATATGATGATGATGATGATGATGACAACACAATACGGCGCAATAAAAGACAATCCTGTGTGATACGATTCACTTCAATTATGATGCATTGCGAAAGGATTGCATTCAGATACGATACAATGAAATGCAATCTAAATACAATAAAATATCAAATAGCATAATAAGCGCTGCATTCATTCCTGCTACAATGCGATATGATGAGATTCAATTCGATACAATGAATCTGCATAATTGACTGATGACATTCCAACTGACTATATGACACACCACGATAGGATTCAACACGATGCAATATGACAACATATGGTCCAATCCAATATGAGACCATTCATTCTGCTTGCTTTGCGATGCAATGCGATTCAATCCAGTTTGAATACAATATGATGTAACATGATCAAACTATAAGACACGATACAGTACGATACCAAGCAAGATGGGAGGTGATTCAATCCAGTTACAATATACGATAGACATAATACGATACCACGTAATAAGATTGTCTCCACTTCGGACCTGCTTAACTGATATACGGTGCAATGAGTGTTAGTTACGATTCAAAACCACATTATTTGTTCATTCCAATCTTGACATGTAATGTCATACATGCCTCTACTAAATGACACCATGATTTGCCCCAATTACCGTATTTTCTGGACGATAAGGCGCTTTGGAGTAGAAGGCACACCTTCAATGAATGGCCTTTAAAAAAAAATGTTTTGATGTACAAGGCGCACCGCATGATAAGGCACCTAGAATAGAAGCTACACTAGTGGCTGCGGTTGCATTATGCATCCACTAGATGGCGCTGCGCTAAAGGCTTTACAGAACATTTAAAATATGACGTCCAGGAAACCAAAATATTGATCCATATATAAGGCACATCAGATTCGAAGGCGTACTGTCGGCTATTGAGAATATTTAATGCTTTTAGGTGTGCCTTATAGTGCATAAAATACGGTACAATACGATGCAGCAGGATGATACGTCATGGTGACAGCCAACATTATGTCCACCGTCATCATCCGTTATGGACCCATTCTCAAGCCAAGGTGGAATAAATAAGAGTGTACACATTTCTGTCTCGGAATTGATGCAGAGCGGAAGCAACTCCAAGAAGTCGTAAAAATGCCGTGATCTCCCGCCGTTGTCTTTAAGCGGCGAGCTAACGAGCGTAGCGCACGGCGTGAGACATCATCCTTCATTCAAGGTTGTCAGGGGAGGAATTATCAGACTGCACGGCAGCTATGACTTGAAGCCAGAGAACAGATGTTGAATTCAAAGAGCTCAGGAAAAAAAGAGAAGGGGGGGGGGGGCATCCTTTCACCAGCGATCTCAGCAGGCTCCTTGGAGACAAACTGCTAAAAAGGTAAAGAGGAGCATTCTGCACATTTCAAGGAATCTTTTCAGATCTGTTGGGGGGAAGGGCGTATCGACAAAAAAAACAAAATCTGTAATACAACAGAAGAATTTTCCACCGACATTTTGCCAAAAGGACTAAAAACATTTAGGATTTTTTTTTCTCTGAAAGAGACCTTTTCTGGAATTTAAAAAAATATTTTTTTACTCATCTAAAGTTGAATACCTCTGAGATTTTGCTTTTTTCCCCTTGTAACCTCAAGGTAGATTCGTCTCCAATTAATATTTAGTAAAAAGACAATTTAGACTCAAATTTTGAATCTGGTGCGCATCTAAATTGGCTTTTATGTGAACAAAATGTTCACTGAACACTCAATTGACTTTGACGATTACAAAAACAGACCCGAAGACTAAATTGTCTTTGCTGTTTAAAATATTGTTTATTGAACATGAAATAATGTTTGCGCAAGGTGCAAGTTAGAAACGCAAACTTCTCTTTGTTGTCACAAAAACACAGCTGTCTGATTCTTATTTTTTGGGGGAAAATTCTATTTGATGACAAAGCATGTATGCGACGGCCATTCTTGCCGTGGATGTTGGCAAAAGTTGCATTCATTAAATCGTCTTCGGTGTTTCCAAAATGAAAAACGAAATGGTCTTTGAATTTTATCAAACCGCATACAGTCGGTTCATTGGAGACACAATTGGTTGTTGACGTTCACCAAAAGACTGTAAATTGTCTTTTGCGAAAGCCAAAATGTGGACAGCGTTGTCTTTAATGTGTACGAAAAAGTATTAGGTTCAAGCATGCAAAATTGGTTCAAAAAACAGTTAGCTTTTCTGTGGATGTTTTTGTTGGTATTTTAAAAAAAAATATTAAATGAAACAAGATCTCCATTAATAACATTTGAAAACAATATTGAAAACAAACAAAGAGTATAGTGATTCACAATTGAAAGAGCTGTCATAGTTTCACACTTGAAGCCGCAAAAGTTTTTTTGAAGTGTTCATCTGCGAGTGAAACAGAAAAACTTGCTGTTAGCTTCTGCGTGTGTAGTTGCCGGTACACAATATACTTGTAAATGTTCAAATTGGATTAAGTGCTGGGGAACTTGTTCCCAGCTCACTGCGCACACCGGCTGGAAATTAGCATCACAAAGAGCAGAACATTAACACCGCACGCCTCCCGCTCCCGCTCACTTCCCGTACGCCCTCGACTGAAGGCAATGCGATGCGACCTTCAAAATCTGCGGGATGTTCATTAGCATTGAACCACTGAATTTGACTCTGTGCTAACCAGTGCGCTAGTAGTTAGCATGCTTACCTCACAGTTCTGAGGTTTGGGGTTTGAATCTCGGCTCCCTTATTCCTGTGTGAAGTCACCCCCCCCCACCACCCACACACACACACACACACACACACACACACACACACTCCAAAGAAATGCAGCTTTGGTTCATGAAAGTGTGTGTGACTCCCACAGACAGTACGCTGTTCATCTCTACGCTGTTCATCTCTACGGTTTTTAAAGTCTCTTTGATGTTTACAAAGAACTTAACGCAGACAAATAAATGATGCGTCCTTGCCTCCGCCGATTCTTTATCTCTGCGCTTGAGTCATCTCAACTTGTTCAAACTTGTTGCGTTAGCCCGATAACATCGTGTTATCCTTGTGTGAGTGCACGCGTGTCGATGCTGGATTCATCATTGTAATGGAAAGTGCACACCTTTTGCGAGGAACATATTTTACATCAATTTTTTACGTGGGCTCCGGCAGCCTGCAGGAAGACGAGTCACCCAAGTCAAAGGGAAAAGAAGTTGCGAGAAGTAGAATGTCAGCAAGAGTGGAAAACAGCGCCTTCACAATCATACAAAATGACCATTCAGTGACGGCACAAAACAGCCAAACAGCAAGCCAACATTTAGTGCACAAATTGATTTTGTGCCATTTTTTTACACAAGAATAAATCCCCACAAAATTGTAATATTATTCTGGTATTATATTTGTCCTGCATATCATTCCATAAACAGAAAGAATTATAAGGCCTACTCACATTACAGCTTGGGACAGCATATGTCAACTAATCCATGTCTTCCATCTAGTGGTTAATAGGAATATTACAACTTAAACCTACACAGTGGAGCCCCACTACTTGTGGGGTGATTGAAACAAAAAAATCTGCGTAAAATGGACGTCTATCGAAATGTATTGGATTTTTTTTTATTTTGGAAACCCTCCAAAAATCCTCAACTAAACCTCCAACATACATTTTCCATAAAACACCACATTCACGACATTTCGTATAGATAAAAATAGGGCTTAATTCCACATGCAAATAAGAAGAGCATGTAAAAAGAAACGCAGGCGTCATCTGCACTAAAACAACCGAAGTGCACCTTCAAGAAAAAAAAAGGGGGAGAGCAGATCTGCCGCCAGCCGCTGCCCCAACCTGACCCATTTGTGGCTGATTTATGCTTCACAGGCCCTCAGCAGACACAACTTTATTCTGCCGGGGTCATAAATCTCAGGCTCCTCAGTGCCCATCAAGTGACCAGACAGACCTCTGCCTCTCCCCGTCCGTCATACACTGACACTACCTTCGCTTCTTTTCAAGGATCACCTGAGCCACATCCAGGGCACTTCATCAGCCTGAGCAGACAAAGGCGGCGAACACTTTCTTCATAAAACAAACTGTGAAGATGGTCATAGAAACACTGCTCATTACATTGAAGAATAGAAACCATTTGTTGTTTGAAAAATGTTTCCGTTATTAGGTGGGGTTCATCGAATTACATAACTTTAAATTATACAAGCTAACATTAGTTTTGTTGGCCCAGGACTCAGTTTGCGTAAACGTTTACCTGAAGGTTCCTTCAAGATGCTGAATTGTCTTTGTTGGGGAGGAAAAATGCACATTTGGTTCTTCCAAGAGGAAATTGTTTGATTACGCAAAAACACACGAGATTGATGGAAGAATCCCAGTTGGTCTTAGATGCTTCCAAAAACGCAAATTTTAGGACTTTATATGTTGGAAGCTGAAATGTCTTTTGATGTTTACAAAAAAATATATATGAGCGTCAGTGAGGAACTAAACTGTCTTGGAATTTTCAGAACGCATTTAAACAATGTTTAGAAATCTACCCCCCCCCCCTTTCGCCAAAAGCTTCTACTACTTGGCGCACGATGACGAGAAGTGTCACGCCAAGCTAATTAGACGTACGGGTGACAGAAGCGGGACACGGCTCCATAATTCATGAGCGCCATTGATGTGGCGACAGCATGCAGATGCCCACCTGAGGAAAGAGCGGAGGAGTTTGTGGTTAGGAGAGATGGAACATGGGACGTTATCTCCTCATCTCTGCCATTTATTGATCGAGACGACGCGGCGGCGGCTTCAAAACGTGCGGCAGGTAGAAAGCAGGGTTGCAGGGAAAGCTGCCTAAACGGAAGCGACGGGCCATCTGAAATGTTTGTTCACGAGTTAGCGGAATTTTTTTAAAAAAACAAAAAAAACCTTCAGTTTCAATGCTCATAAATGTGCTCTGGAGGCTCTTGTGAACGATGTTACCAAGTTACAGAATCACAACGACACAAATGGTTTGTCGGCAAAGTTTGAAAACAACACCGGACACACAAAGTTCGGCACGTGAATCATTAGCCTTGACAGAAAAATGTGCGTTAGCTTCACAGGAGACTAGATTGCCCTTGTTTTCAAAAAATAGGATCATAGAAGATTCAGAAATGTCTTTGTTGTTTTTAAAAATGACATTAACTTCTGTTGACAACTGTACATGGTCTTTGATGTTTTCAGAGAAACGATAACACCTTTGTTTCACGACAAAAAGTCCTCAAAGCGTTAACGGTGTCAACTGAACTGCTTTTGAAGTTTTCCACAAAAAAAATAAAAATAAACAATACAAAAATTTGCTATATTGAAGAATTGACAATCTCTCAAGAGTTACAAAAACACGATGCTGGCCTTGGTTAAGGACGTTGAGGTTTTCAAATATTGTGATTTTATCTTAATGGAGCAGATTATTACATTGTCTTTTTTAAACATAGTTTTCACTTTGGAGACCCTAAATTGCCTTTGCTTTTCACAAAAACATGTAGATGGTCTCTCGTGACAAACTAAACTGTTTTTCCCCAAAACATTCACATTCACTTCATTGAAATATCTTTAGATTTTTTTTTCCAAATACTTTTATGTCATGATTTGACTAAGGCTCGAAATTGACTCGATGTTTCCTAGAACATGTAAAGTCTGCAAAGTTGAAGTAATACGTTAAGTTTGTGTGAGTAGAATGAGTCACATGGACCTTTTTGACCTCCACTACGGCAGATAATCAACACTGGGAAAGGAAAACATGGGGTGTCATGGGGGGGGGGGGGGGGTGGCCAAGAGACACCACAACGAATATTGCTCACATTTGTCTAAGCTCTCGCGGAAGATTCTTGGAAAAAGGACAACAATTGGGATAAAGTCGCCGTATAGACAGGAAGCTAGTCGACACAGACAAGGTTGATCGGTTAAGTGAGTTGCTGTTTGAGAATTCAAATTAAAATGATGTTTAAAAAAAATAAAAAATGTATTAAAACGAAAGGAATGCATTTCAATGAACATCGCTGAAAGACTTGTACATGAGCGGATAAAGCGAAGAACATTTCATTAAAGTTACGTACAATAAAATGTACATAGTGTACATAAATTAAATACCTGTAGCTAATTAAGAGACCGGCTAGGTCTAGTTCAGCCCAGAGTGGATAGCAAATGTTCTTAATTACAGAAACTGGGGAGCGCAAATCTAATCCGGGGGGAAAAAAAAATCTTAAAATGCATCGACTTTTAGGACCATTCGATACAGCGAAGAATTTGAATAATGTATTAATCCGAGTGTCGTCTCACTTACTCCATATTTATGTTCATAGGTTTTGATACTGCACATGATTTTAATTAACCCCGGGACGTGCATCAAGGAGGAGTGTTTTATTACATTTACAAGCAATGTTGATGCAAAATAGGGATACAATATGGACAAAATGTTTGAGCTCACTGCCTGCCTAAGCTGCATTACAGTATAAATCCTGTTCATTGTGAGCTGTATGCTGCCAATCATTTCAGGGTAGGGAACACCGTGCCCTCTTATTAAAAACTAAAAATTCCCGTTTATGTTGAATGAGCACAGCACATCCAATCGCTTGCGGTGAGGCACGTTGCTTCTTTTCTTTCCAGGAATTTTGGTTTTATGATCTAGGAGACTTGACATCCATGAGTTCAGAGGTCGTATATATTTTTAGATTGGTGCTGACTAAGAGACATCTAGCATTTCTTCCCCTTAAGAACACTAAAATGAAAGAAAGCAACAAAAAAAAAAGGTCTCTCTTTGGTAACAAGCTGAGGCTCCGAGAAGCTCTGTCCACTTCTGGTGACCCCTAGTGGGCCGGCAGCAGCAAGTAATGAGCCACTGTTTGGCTGGGGAGTGATGTGCGGCACGGGGTGGCTGCGGGGTTTTAGGGGTGAAGACGCCAGCGGCAGAAACCCAAACGTGATGTAATTCCTCCGTCGCTTTGTGAAGGAGGAAGCCTGACCTTGTGGAAGTGTGACTCCTCCTTTTGGTGTTTCATGTGATTAAAACCCACAACAACAGTCTCTCGTTTGAGCAGAGAAAGGGACAGAGAGAGCCGGCAGCCGGCAGCACCAGAAAGCCACACACACACACACACACACACACACACACACACACACACACACACACACACACACACACACACACACACACACACACACACACACACACACACACACACACACACACACACACACACAAGAACAAAATAAATGTTCCGGTGATAAAAATGCTGAGTTTTGATTTAGAGGGCCATGTTTCTTAATATGTTGACCCATTTCTCATGGAGCTGCCGCCACACAAATAGCAGAAGAAGGGCGGTGAGTGTGGCAGCAACATGAACTCTCACACACGGGAACGACAAGAATTTTACAAAAGAGTAATGCTCATTTTTGATGGACACAGCACTTTTTCTACACAGAGCACCTATCCAATATTGTGGAGGTGCTGCCACACACAGCAGATAAAGGACAGAGGAAGTTGGCAGCAAAAACGAAGTCAAATAAGCTAATGACAAATTTTCAAGAGTAAAAAGTAAAGCTCCATAACAATAACTAAAGCCGTAAGTAAGTCATGAGGTTCATTAATAGTGATAACTAAAACACCTTTGTAGTCCTCAGCAAAATCATCGCGAGTAATTGGTGAATGGCAATAGGTAAAGCAATCAACAGTTATAAATTAGGATGGGCCAGTACCGATACCAAAAGTATCGGTATCAGACCAGTACGAGCCTTATTTTTAAGTATTGCGGAGGCTGCGATACAAGCCACCCATACTTAAGGCAAAAAAAAAAGGCATCGAGTACTTATACTGTGAACATTTGACACATCGGTGAATCATAATCTGCATTACAAAAAAGTTTTTTGTCCAATTTTTTGTTGCCGTTGTGTTAATTGAAATTTGCTATAAGTACTAGAGCAAGGGGTCTCCAATCCTGTTCCTCCACGGCCGGTGTTCCGGATGTTTTCTTTGTCCCGGCTACAACACACCTGATTCAAATGAGGTCTGCAAAAGCTGGCTAATGATCTTTCATTGAATCAGGTGTGTTGCAGCAGCTAGTTATGGAAAACAACCAGGAAATCGGCCCTCGAGTTAATAGGTATCGAAGACCCCTGGACTAGAGGTATCGGTGAGTACGCAACGAGAGAATACTTGTGCCGGTAACGATCAGGAAAAGTGAGAGTAAAAAGTTTTTAAAAAACAGTCATAAGAAAAACCTTCCAGAGTCATGAGTCAAGCGATGGATAAGATGTAAGGTCATCCAAAGTAATAAGTAAACCAAACAATGCAAATAAATAACTCAAGCCATCAATAGTTAAAGGCAAAACCATTAAGGCAAGCCATCCACACATCGAGTAAGTCGATAGCAATAAGTAACGCTATCAAAGGTAATAGTAATAATTAAATCCACCCCAAAATTAAGTAAAGTCATCCCCCCACCCCAATAAAAAAACATTAAGAGTAAAAACAAATCAATGATAGTAAGTCAAGTCACCGATAAAAACAAAGTCATGCCGATGGACTCGCACGTCCACATTCACTTGCGGACATGCGCGCGCGTCACACTCACTTTCACGTCAGCACGACGCCGATGTCTGCCACAGGAATGCCGGAGCTCGGGTAGAACAGCGCCAGGCGACCCCACCACAAAGCACCGGTCGGGCGGCGCTGCAGCCACAGGAAGGCTGCAGCCGCGAACGTCCGCACAGGCGTCGGCACCTCCTCCTACTCCTCTCCACCCCTTGCCGCCTCGTCCGGTGCCAACCTCGGTCCACTTTAAAAAAAAAAATAATTTCTTCTTCTTTTTAATTTAAAAAAGAATATTTTTTAATTATTTGTTCGCTTTGCCGTCCGAACTGCTGCCGTGTCCCAGAGGTGCCATCAGTCGGGATTCTGAGCGCGTCTGCCGCTGCGCTCTCGGAGCGGATGCTCGCGGCGGCACGGAGCTGAGAGCTCGGGAGGGGCGGTGCGAGAGTGAAGCAGATTGGAGGGAGAAGTGGAGAGATCGCTCCAGCTGTGTGCACGCTTGTTCATCGAGGCGAGGCTGGCCTGGACACACCTGTCAAGAAGCACGCGCACACTCACTAAATTAACGTCAACGATAACAAGACTTCGTATAAGCAATGTTTTTGGGGAAATGGAAAAGAGCCCATCGAAATAAAAATACTCAGTTGGTTCAAACATACATACCGATAAATTGCTTCATCTGAGAAGCTTATAATTTGGGAGAAAAGAGCCCGTGCCGAAACAAAAATGCTCATTTGGTTCAAACATACATACCAATCAATTGCTTGATCTGAGAAGCTTATAATTATGGGGTGGTCTGTTACTTGTCAGAAGCAGGTTGCAACAGAGATACACAGAGACTGGAGCAGTTACAGAAAGGAATAGAACTGGATGTCCCTGGGCTCAAAAATACCTGTTGGGAATTCTGTGGTTCACCTGCTTATCACTTGCATATTTGTTGTCGTTAATTGGGTCACAATTGTGGCTAGGCAGAATTCAAGGGGCTGAATGCACTTGGACAATCAAATGTATTTCTAGGAATTGATCGTAATGTTTTTAATCAGTTCATTTGGCCTTTGGGCGACTTGCTGCTTGGCAAAATTAATCAGGATTTACTTGCAACAAACTCCAATAAAATAGATCTAACTGGTAGCTCCATCATTATGTCAACAATTTGGTCCATTTGTGAGTTCACTTGTCACTTGACAGAATTCAGTGGGCTCAATCACCTGCCATCCAGTCCAATAAAAATAGGTGTACCTAATTAATGCGTCACAAGTGTGGTTTCCTTGGCAAAATGTAAGGATTACATCATATACTGTACATAATAATAAATCATATGATTTGATCAAGTTACACTTTTGTAAGGTCAATTGGTAATTGGCAAAATTCATGAGGTGCAATATTTGCTCACCACAAACCATTCTAATAGATTTCACAGTAACAATTAAAACAACAGTAAAAATAATAATAATAATAATAATAATAATAATAATAATAATAAAATATCAGGAATTCACTAACACCTCATTGCTCAGTAAGATGAGCAATACGTAAGAAACCGCAAGTGGCTCCTCTTATTTCATTTCCTTCTTATTTGTCTGCTCACAACCATAACACATGATTGTGTTCATCTACTTTGTACATAACAATTAGCTATTAGCTAACTATTAATGCAGAACACTTTTTTTAACCCTTATTATGTTCCACAACATTTGCATCGAGAAACACTCATTAACCGTGGCCCGTTCCGTTTGGCGTCAGCGCGCGGAAAGTACGTCGATTGTCTTGCGCATTAAAACGCTGATTGTAATATTTAAAAAGCCAGCCGGCAATTATTCCCATTCTGTTTCACTTTCAAATCAATTTCTTTCATAGCATTGATGAGCGATGACAGGCACAAATGGAAAATGGTTCTGTTCATGTGTGTAAAACATTCATTCATTCATTCATCTTCCGTACCGCTTGATCCTCACTAGGGTCACGGGGGGTGCCGGAGCCCATCCCAGCCGTCTCCGGGCAGTAGGTGGGGGACACCCTGAATCGGTTGCCAGCCAATCGCAGGGCACACATAGACGAACAACCATTCACACTCACACTCACACCTAGGGACAATTTAGAGTGTTCAATCAGCCTGCCAAGCATATTTTTTGGAATGTGGGAGGAAACCGGAGCACCCGGAGAAAACCCACACAGGCCCGGGGAGAACATGCAAACTCCACACAGGGAGGCCGGAGCTGGAATCGAACCCGGTACCTCTGCACTGTGAAGTTGACGTGCTAACCACTGGACTACCGGGCCACCCGTGTGTGTGTAAAACAACTGCCCATTAATACATACTTTCAGTTTTGAAATAAAAATAACGGAAAGTCTATTCGGTCCAAAAGAACCAAAGGTAGAGGCAACCGCTAGCTGTCTTGCTAGCAGCTAGCACGCTAAGATAATGTAGAAGTCAACTTTATTGTTCAATTTTTTTTTTTTTTGTCAAAAAAGATGGACTAAAATGCCCACCACCAGAAAGTCCAATGCTCGAAATAAAAACCCGTGGAAATATGAATTGTATTACTTTCTCTAAATTCATGTAGGCCTTTCGGAATTTGAACCATTGTCATGCTTGGCAAGACGATTGAGTTCCCAAAGGCTTTACTTTGCTTTTTCTTTGGCTTTTCTGAATACACAAGAAGGAGCAGCCTCATAAGCTGTGTTGAGAAGAAGGCGATAGTTAACAGCGGGAAGCAGGGTGCTTTATACTCCTGATGCCTGTCAACATGGCCCGGTATCATCTGGTATGGCCGACAGCCCGGGACTGCCACTGACAATGAAATGTACACACAGTGAAATATTTCAAGACGCCGCATCGTTGACTCTGTCCCAGCAGCAGTTAAAAAAAAAAAAGCCTGTAAAACATTATCGCTTTTGCGGAACTTGAGAAGGAAACAAAAAATGGGAAGCAGAGGAGAAAGCTTATTAAACTCATAAAAAGTCATGTATCGAACATGTAAACACAAGGCTGGATCAGTCTTTGGATTCTTTAGTGTAATGTTCTTGTCTTTTTAAATTAAAACATTTCCTTTATGTTTATGTACAGACACTGTTTGAGGTCAGGTTGACAGTCATATAGGTGTAAAAAGTGAACCAGTTAACCAATAATTCAATAAAAATACAATTAACCATCAAGTACAAAAGAAAATGTTCATGTGATGTAAAATGCGGCAGTGGAAGCTAGCACGCTAGTGGAGGCTCATGTGCAGGTTGAGGCTCGTGCGCTAGTGGAGGCTAAAGTGGGAAGTTGTGCGATAAGCTAGCGTGGGAATTTGACGTCGAGTGTTGACACGGAAAGCCAATGCGGGACGCTAGCATAGCCGCTAAATCTCATTATCCAGTGGTAGTTCACAGAGAGACTGAAATATGACCGACTAGTTGTCTCTCTCTCTCTCTCTCTCTCTCTCTCTCTCTCTCTCTCTCTCTCTCTCACTATATATATATATATATATATATATATATATATACATACACATATATATACACATATTCTTTGATGCTGGCTGAAATGGAGTCTATAGAGGGAGTTTTTACTCAATGTAAACGACTGAAATGGTAAAAACCAAGTCCATTTTGGTGTTGGTGGTTGGTGTACCAAATGGCTCCCTGAGGTAGCATTGTTGAAGCAAAGCAACGGTCATAATAGCTCGCGGGCTTGCGAGAATGGCTTGGGAAAAGCCGGAGTGACAATTAGCGGAGTGACGCATCTGGATGAGTCACGCCTTACGGTCGAATCACCACCGTGCCAGTTAGAGCCAAAAATAGCTCAGAACGCTTTTGCAACAACACAAGAGTCAAAACTCAACATAATGCACTACTTACCAGAACACAACATTTCCACACATTTCTTTTTCACTCGGATGGTGATAATTAAAGAAGGGCTGTTGTCACTGTCATGCTGCATGAGTCACGACAGTGAATGGTTTGTTTGGGCATAATCTCTGATTTCTTTCCAATTGGTGTCACTGAAAATGATGATGAAGAAAAATAGCACTTTATAGTATTAGAATTAAAACATATATATATGCACACGGTAGTTACATAATTAAATACAACAATTTTTGTCACACTTTCCTTTTCATTCACTTTGCATTCTGTTGTACGCACCATGACCGGACCAAATGGAGGAAACTCGTCGCCCAATGTCCCAAATAGGAACGGGCGGAACTAACTAAACTAAAGTACGCACCATGGCCACCTGAGGGCAATTTAATACCAATTTATCATTACAGCAAAATATTAGTCCTTCCTTGCAAAGGACAATGAATATATGCCTGTCATAATTGTTATATCTGTCTACATGTTGCAATGTTGGCCGGCAGGTATCCGTTTTTTAATGGGTAGCAATACCGCCATACAGATTTTAATTGTTAGCCCATGTGCCTAAGACATTTCTTTTGTATGCTAGCATTAAGATAGAGGTAGCGGGAGTACGGAAGACTGAGAGTAGGAATAAATGAATCGATGAGGCATCCAAAAAGAGAACAAAAATGTTTTCTCTGATTACTTTCCACTACGATAGAGATAAATCCCAAAGATGATGGCCAAGGGCTGTTTTCAGTATTTTACTGCACAAGTCATGACAGTCCAGGGAATGCTGCTATGCATCTAGAACAAACAAGGACATTTTCTCTGATTTATTTCCAATTGGATAGCCCGATGTTGCATTGCCTTGGTCAGAGTGCCTGGGATACTGTTCTGCATTTAAAACAAAACGAGACATTTTTCCAAATTTCTTTCCACCTGTAGCACTATTTATCACTAAGAAGAAAATCACAAAGGGCTGTGGTCGTTATTACAATGCAGTGGTCATCCCAGTGCACCGTTTTCTGCAGGATATTGAATCTTTTTTTTCTATGTAACACATTAAAAAAATGTAAAGAACCAGATGAGGCACGACTGGTTAGTACACCCGCCTCCCAGTACATAGGTCATAGGTTTGATTCCCGGCCCGGCCTTCCTGTGTGGAGTTTGCATGTTCTCCCTGTACCAGCGTGGGTTTTCTCGAGGTACTATGGTTTTCTCTCGAAAACATGCATGGTAGATGAACTGATCTACATTGTCCCTAGATGTGATCGTGAGTGTGCATGGTTGTTTGTCTATTCGTTCCATGCGGCTGGTTGCCAAACAGTTCAGGGTGTACTCCGGCTACTACGCAAAGTCAGCTTGGATCGCCTCCAGTACGTCCGCGACACTCTTGAGGAAAAAGCAGTTTGGATAATGGATGGAAGGAAAAGAACCAGATGTAGTCAACATATCAATGCAGAGCGATTTGAACAATAGCATTGACATTTTACTAATTGCGGCCTTCACCAGGCACTGGATGGATTACACTCATTCATTAGAAACAAATGTACACTGATGGACGAGCTAACAGCCATGCTTCTAATTGTGGAAGCTAATTAACATAACAAGGGTTGTCCAAATGAAGCAAGCAATAATTTATTCTCTGCACTGAACAATCCAGCTCACATTAGTAACTCAACATGAGTATTTTAGTGCGAACCAAAAGCTCTCCTGAGTTTACAGCTAATACAAGTTACTTGATAAATAGAGAAAGGTATTGAAATATCCATTATGAATACAAGAGAAAATTGACACAAGAGTGCCAGGGTTAGGATGTATATAATCCCGATACAAACCAAAAGTTGTAAAAATATCACGGTTAAGGGTAAAGTATGAGCCTTAATGGAAACTTCTTACTTTTTCTTTTCTGATTGATATAAAAATGATTTAGTAGATATAAACACATAACGGGGTAGGACTAGATACGTTTTTTACTTCATCCTACTCCCTTGAACATAATAACTGTGTTGAATGAAGACTGATTTCTTTCTTTTTACTTTATCTACCTTATTTTCTGTCAAATTATTACTGTATATGTTTATGTTCAATAAACAAACAAACAAACAAACAAAACTTCAAAATAGTAGCATAAAATCAACATTTTGGTTAAAGAGCTAACAGCAGATAAAAGATGCTAAAAGAGAGTAATAACACTTCAAATTAGTAGATTGATTAAAAAGACGACAAAAGGTGTGCATTAAAATGATTATTGTCACTATATGGCTTACAGCCTACCTTTATATTGAGCTAACTAGGTTTATGTTACCATTCCAACTGAGAAATAGCCTCGTTAGCTGGCAAACGGGCAGTAACTTGGCAAACCAACTCGGTCAATACAAATGTTAAAATTTGGAGCTTCAAGCTAGCCCTGGTAGCTGAGATGGCTAACAAGGCTTAGGCAATAATTAGGCCTCAACCTTGAAGCATATTGTTAGCTCTTCTGTTATTAAGTAGCATTAAGTGATGGCTAACATGAGTACATTGAGTAAGCATTAATTCAATGGATATCGGACATTTCTTCTCAGCAATCACTTCCTGTCGCAAAAAAAAAAAAAAAAAAAAAAAAAAACCTGAAACTACACAGCAGATATTTTCACTTTGATTGCAAGGTACGCGACAGGAACTGATGGTGGCCGGATGTTGTGAAGTTCACCGAAAAAGTAAAATAAAATAGTAAAAAAAAAATCAACTTAGTGATGGTTCATAAATTGACAAACTGGACCCAATCCAAGATACAACTGCATCTACTTTTTGTGACATTCCTTTTTGGTGGCGTGCTGTGACATTTTTTTCAAATAGAGAATGCTGTATGTGCCATGACTCAATATAGTTCTGTAAATGGTGATCTGTATTATTTGATATATTTTGTTTGTTTGTTTGTTTGTTTGTTTGTTTGTTTGTTTGTTTTTGGGGTGGGGCAGTGTTGTTTTTGGTCACGTAAGCGACTTAAGTGTGTTAAGGCAGCGCGACACTTGTCAGAATCGCCTCCATCCCTTTTCTGTTGATAAATGTTTATGGCACTACATTAAAAGCAAATTACCTCTCCTTCTCGAGGCCATGTCATCGTTCATCCGTGGGGGCCGCTGTCGTAAATTTGTTTTGCGGCACTTGGGCAGAAAGAATTAAGGGACATCTATCTTGTGGATGGGTGGTTGAAATGACAACCTGGCCTCCTGTAGCACACAGGCTGCGTTGTGGAGTAACAGATTGGTCTGTCTTGTTGTTTTCGTGGTTGATGGCGAAGGCGGGCCCACCACTTGCGCACGACCGTGCTGCCGTGTCTTCTCCTGTGTGAGCACAGATGACGGGCTCGTGAGCAGAGGACTCAAAGCGAGTCCTCAGCGCTTTCACTTAGCAAAGATTTACAATAGGCTTCAAATAAAAAACATGCCAATCCCCACTGAGTCTAATATTAGTCCTTGTCAAGTCAAGTCAAGTCAAGTCAACAGTATTTATAGAGCACTTTCAAACAGCCATCGCTGCATACAAAGTGCTATACATGGAGCAATTTAACATGCACAATAAACAGTACGACAAATCAGTAATAAAGGCAGTAGAAAGCACCAAACAGTAAAATCAAGAACAAATCTAAGTCATGCTGAGTCGAATGCCAAAGAATACAAGTGAGTTTTGAGGAGGGCTTTGAAGATGGGCAGCGAGGAGGCTTGCCGAATGTTCAGTGGGAGGTCATTCCAGAGAGAGGGACCAGCAACAGAAAAGGCTCGATCCCCTCTGAGCCTCAGTTTAGTTCTTGGTACTTCTAACAAAGTCTGGTCCACCATCCTGAGGCGCCAGGCAGGTGTGTAGGGGCGGATGAGCTCAGAGAGGTAAGGTGGCGCGAGATTATTCAGAGATTTGAAAACAAAGAGGAGGATCTTGAAAATAACTCTAAAATGAATGGGGAACCAGTGAAGGGATGCCAGAGTAGGAGTTATGTGCTCCCTCTTATGAGTACCAGTCAAGAGGCGAGCAGCGGCATTCTGGACCAGCTGAAGGAGCTTAATGGAGGACTGGCTGACTCCAAAGTAAAGGGCATTGTAGTAATCGAGCCGGGATGTGACAAAGGCATGAATTACTGTCTCAAAGTGTTTATGTGAGAGGAGAGGTTTTATTTTGTGGATCAAGGATAGGAAATAAGCTAAATAAGTTAAGACAGGTGGTTTGTTTCTGCACTAAAAAATAATGCCTGAATAATGGCAGTTCTGGGAAGCCGGATCAAGGCTGTCAATATGACGTGGTCTGTCTAAAATGTATTAATTGACCTTGTATATTGTAAATTTATATCGAGGGCCAAGGCGGAGAAACTATCGCACGCCTTGGCCCAAAACTTTAGATTTGACCTGATGATTTGGAGAAACACTGATGCCACAGAACCTACATGGTGAACGTTAAGTTGTTCTCTTGCATATTTGTGAGTTTTAAGTGAAACATGTTTTACTCTGTCGCGCCATCTCGCTAGCTCATAACGACTACATAATAACAGATCTGGAAAGCACAAATCAAGGCCTTTAATATGACGTATGAGTTGATGTAGTTTCTCACAAATTGATTTTGGACTTTGTTACAGGTAAATGGGAAAACGAGAATTTGCGCCATGCTGCTATTTTACTTGGGGTAAGCAAGTCACAAATCAAGTCATACCGTCTTACAGATATTAACGTTTTAGCCACATTGCACTCAGTATCTGTACTTGTGTTAGCTGTGCTCATGGCACAGAATTTGAGTCCGCCACCTCTGGTAATTAACATTTTGCAAACATGCCTTACGGAGAGTGACAATGTTCAACAGGAGAGATTAGCATCTTTAATGATGTTTGGCCAAAGATCACTCGGCGCTTGACGGGGCCTCCTCTGCCGCTAATCCCGCTAAACCTCCCCTCTGGTGGACTACTGCTACTTATTTTGAATGAGCAGCTCTGGATTCATCTCAGCGAAAAATGTTGCCACAGAATTGATGTTTGATATTGTTTTAGTTAAAATCTGGACTCCAAGAAAGCTGTTTGTAATATTTCGGTTTTATGATTTCGTGATGTGAACTGGTCAAATGTGGCTAATGTAATGTCTCTACAGAATAAATATTAAGTTTTAGCGTATTAGTTTCATGAAAAATGGATAAGGTTGCTAATGACTCGACGGACCGTCCTTCGCGGCTAAACCTGCTCGCTAAACCTCTCACTGGTGGTTCACTGCTACAGGATGGCCATTTCCAAAGAAGAAGGATGAGGCTGGGAGGAATTAACAATGGCTTAACCTTTTCATGCACACGAAGCCTCCATCGGGAGGTAGGGAGTGACGTTCAACGACGCCGCCGCCAATTAGCCGCTATCGTTTGCCACAGAAATGATGAACCGAACGTTACTGCCCTTCCATTGTTGAGACTTCATTTCAACTGTGTTGTCAACTACCTGGCTGTCCTTTCACAAGATAACGCTGAGGTTTTAATGAGACGCACCAAAATCTCCCCCCGCCTCTACACACAAGAAAAAAAAAATCACTTTTTAATTACAGCTCAAGCCCATTTCTTCTTGTGTAGTCCAATAATGAGGCCGTCCAGGAAATCAATTGAGTGCCCTATGTTACAAGCGGGAGTAGCCACTTAATTCCCCCGCGCTGAAAAATGACCTCAGATCTCAAACGTTGGCATATTTTTGCTCAAAAGGCTTAATGGGCTCAGTGGAAAGCTTTGGCAATGATGTCGCTTCCCCATGTGCTCAGTGTTTGACGTTTGGATCACCAATACATCTGTACAATTACAAATTATATTCGTTTTTCAATATGAACATGGTTGTGTGCTATTGATCTTTTTATATGATGTCTGAGAGCAGTTGGAACTCTTGTACGTCTTTCACAAGGACTTCGGTCGAATTATGAAGTATACATAGACAGGTTTAATTTGGCCCAAATGTATTATATGATGTTTTCCTGATGGTTCATGATGTGCTAAAAATCATGCATTTGAAAAAGTTTTCAAGGAGATTTTGTTCAAATTCTCACTCTGGTTGAACTTTAGCATAACAGCAGAGATCAAAAATGTCACTACAGTTCTGCATTGTACAAACTTGCGGTTTGGACTTGCCACAAAGGCTATGCTGACACTTTGAACTCTTAAGTTTTTCAGATAAGATTTCGATCAAATTCAACGTTTTTCAAACTCATGTTGGAATTGAGTGAAGTACTGTACATTCAAATTTGGTCTTTTAGCATGATGTATATATATGTATATATACAGTGATTCCTCGCTATTTCGCGATTCGTTTATCGCGGATTCGGTGCATCGCGGATTTTTTTCAAACATATTCATAAATTTAGTATTTTATTCTTTTTCATATACATAGAGTACAGTACTAAACACGTTTACTACTGTATATTAACATATACAGTTAAAAAAATATATATATATATATATATATATTTTTTTTTTTTAACCCTGTATATGTTAATTGCCCATACATTATCTGATGGGGGGCGGAGGCGGTTGATCATGGTTCAAGGGGGTCTCCAAGTGCCCACTTCACTGCGGTGATCTGTGATCAGCCTGGTCAACTTTTCAATTAAGCCATGCCCAAGTTATGGTCTGCTTGCAGTTCACTCTTAAACATAATGTTACGCACTTCGCGCTTCTGCAAGGACTTGAAGCGAGTCCATTTCGCTTCCCTGGGCCATTGACAAAATCGGCTGTGTTCACTCCCACAATGGAACAAACAACCTAACTTATGACCATTGATGCTAACACCAAAAAAAGAAAACTTCACCATTGTGCAGAGTTACAGTAGTTAGATTGCATTTTGTGCAAGACCTAAGCTTGACCTGAAAATAGGGTCCTTCACTTTCCGTTTTATTTTGAATTGGCACTCACTCATTTGTATTTGTTTTTAATTATTTAGGCCTTTTTCATTGTTTCATTTGTTCCCTGATTTTCAGGAGGCCTTTTTTTTGTAAATATAGCCTCATGGTCAGATGAAAGGTTGCTCTAAAAGCACATAATAATCCATTATTAAAGCAAGCTTTTGGTCTGCGTAATTCATCCCTTTTTAAACTTCAAATGTTTTTGCCTTTGGATAAATTCAGTTCGCCTTCATTTCTTAATGAAATAAAAATGAAAAGTGTGCTTGTGATCCCAAAATAATCCTGCATGTGTCTTTGTTTGCCCCGCGTCGTAAACAATGCGGCTCAGCGGATGCGGCTCGTATTTTATGCATTCGCACGGCGACTATGACGACAACGCTGCTGCTGTTGCTGCTGCTGCTGCTGCTGCTATGGCTCCTTCGCGCCAACCCTTCCACAGTGCGACCTAGGGAATGATGGCAATAAGTCTGACAATGTCCCTTCTGGCAAAAACCCTGAGCTGCGACAATAAGTCTGCATAGGACGTACACAATAAGCTTTACAAAAAAAAAATGCAGGCGAAACATGGTACAACAATCATGGGCTCAATTAACGATTTGATCCGTTGCGATACACTCACAAATTTCTCTGTAAAACAACAGTTAATTAGGGACAGCGGGGGATGCCGGTAATTTACTGTTGATTTACAATGCGCTAACTGAATGTAAGTTATAAGTATACAACTGTTTTTTGGATGATTGTGCATTACAGAAGGATAACGGTGTTCTTTTTTTATTATTATTTTTTAAACAGTACATGAGTTTAGATATTAAGTCTGCAATTTAATAATAATAATACCGTATTTTCATGACTATAAGGTGCCATTAAAAGTCTAAAATTTTCTCCAAAATGGACAGGACGCCCTAATGCGGAGCGTCTTTTATATGAGCTGAGTTCCAAAATCTGGCTGAGACCCGACACGCTGTTTATATAGAGAAAAGGCGGAAGTGAGGTCGACCAATCGGTGAAGTGCGGAGAAGAGGTCGGCCAATCAGTGAAGCGCGTCCGTGCACTTATATGTAAATTATGGAGAGAGAGAAAATGTGTACGTGAGTGACGACACGCACGCATGCGGAGAAGAGGTCGGCCAATCAGTGAAGTGCGGAGAAGAGGTCAGCCAATCAGTGAAGCGCGTCCGTGCACTTATATGTAAATTATGGAGAGAGAAAATGTGTACGTGAGTGACGACACGCACGCATGCGGAGAAGAGGTCGGCCAATCAGTGAAGCGCGTCCGTGCACATATATGCAAATATATATAGAAAGGTGGACGTGAGTGAGGACAGGCACGCAGGGGGTGAATCCGGCAATGAGTGAAGGGTGGGCGTGTAAGTGGACGCTAAAGGCACGCCTCTAGCAGGTACCAGCACCTGTATAAAATGTGAGTATGTGCATTATTGCAAAACAACTTCGGTTTTGGTTTCCAAGAACCCCCGAAAATGAATTCCAACCGCTGGACATCGGCATCAACCGGGCGTTCAAAGTGAAGTTGCGAGCGGCATGGGAAAAATGCATGATCGATGGCGAACACAGCTTCACAAAGAGTGGGAGGCAGCGCCGGGCTAGTTACGCCACAATCTGTGAATGGATTGTGGCTGCTTGGACGAACGTATCTGCTAGTACAGTTGTTCGAGCTTATGGCAAAGCCGGCATCATTTCTGTGGAGCCACATGACGACGAGAGTGACTCTGACAACGAGAGGGAACCCGGCGGTTTGGATGGATTACCGATACTTGCACAATTGTTCAATTCGGACACAGAAGATGACGACTTTGATGGCTTTCTGAGTGATGATTGAGCAAAAAACGTGAGTACCTTGTAAATAAAATACACCCGAACTCAGTTCTGCTTTCGTTGCCTTTTTAAAAACGTGTTTTAGCTTTGAGCTTCAGTGTATGCTTCAAGCTAACGTGTTAGCGAACGTGTTAGCATGCATGCATGCCGTATGTTATAAGCGTATGTTTTACCACTGTAAAACTGCGCCAATTAGTACAGTGCGTCCTGTGTATGTGTAAAATACAGAAATGTCACCCATTAATGAGACTGCGCCCCAACCGTACGGTGCGTCGAATAGTCGTGAAAATACGGTAATAATAATAGGATCCAACCATCCATTTTCTGAACCACTTTATCCGCACAAGGAGGGTGCTGGAGCCTATCCCAGCTGAGTTTGGGCAGTAGGCGGGGGACACCCTGAACCAGTTGCCAGCCAATCGCAGGGCCCACAGAGACGAACAAACATCCGCGCTCACACTCACGCCTAGGGACAATTTGGAGTGTTCAATCAGCCTACCATGCATGTTTTTGGAATGTGGGAGGAAACCGGAGTAACCGGAGAAAACCCACGCAGGCACAGGGAGAACATGCAAACTCCACACAGGAAGAACAGATTTAACTGAACAAGAATTGAGGTAGAAATAAAAAGACAAGCATTAATGTGAGTCACCTCAGCTAAGTGCGCAGAAAGAGAAAAGCAATACAAGACCGCCGTCAGAAACAATGAATCAACAGGAGAAAATGGCCTCTAAACGGGAAATAAATCAATAGTCAAATGTCATTTGACGCTATGTTGAGCCTTTTACCCGTCCGTCTCTGGGAGTCCCATCGGATTTTCCGCTCTCACCAGCAAGGCCAAACGTTTATTGAATGCCACACAACGAGACTAAAGCGTATTCAATGCCGTGTCATCACCGAATCGATCTTTTTGAGCCACGATGCAGAATATGAGTGCGTTATGGTCCGCGTTAAAGTTCAGCGCCCGAGATTGGTCGCATCAATCTTTTCATCCATGGACGCGAAAGGAGCAATTTTAAACACTTGGACACCTGGAAACGTTGCTAACTTGTGCTACTAGCTGTTCTCTCTTTTTTTCATCCATCCATCCATCCATCCATCATCTACCGCTTATCCGGGGCCGGGTCGCGGGGGCAACAGCTTTAGCAGGGAAGCCCAGACTTCCCTCTCCCTAGCTACTTCTTCCAGCTCTCCCCGGGGGATCCCGAGACGTTCCCAGGCCAGCTGGGTGACATAGTCCCTCCAGCGTGTCCTGGGTCTTCCTCGGGGTCTCCTCCCGGTGGGACATGCCCGGAACACCTCACCAGGGAGGCGCTCAGGACGCATCCGAGTCAGATGCCCAAGCCACCTCATCTGGCTCCTCTCGATGTGGAGGAGAAGCGGCTCGACTCTGAGCCCCTCCCGGATGACCGAGCTTCTCACCTTATCTCTAAGGGACACCCTGCGGAGAAAACTCATTTCGGCCGCTTGTGTCCGGGATCTCGTTCTTTCGGTCACGACCCATAGCTCGTGACCGTAGATGAGGGTTGGGACGTAGATCGACCGGTAAATTGAGAGCTTCGCCCTTTGGCTCAGCTCCTTCTTCACCACGACAGACCGATACAACGTCCGCATCACAGCAGACGCTGCACCGATCCGCCTGTCGATCTCCCGCTCCCTCCTGCCCCCACTCGTGAACAAGACCCCAAGATACTTAAACTCCTCCACTAGGGGCAAGATCTCCCCCCCGACCCGGAGGGGGCACTCCACCCTTTTCCGACTGAGGACCATGGTTTCAGATTTGGAGGTGCTGATTTTCATCCCAACCGCTTCACACTCGGCTGCGAAACGCTCCAGTGAGAGTTGGAGAGCCCCGTTTGAAGGAGCCAACAGCACCACATCATCTTTTTTTCAGTTATGGCGTTAAGCGTCAACACGCTCATGATATTCTGCAACAAACAGGCCGTGTAATTTGACGACATTCAATATAGCACCACAATTTAATGGTGTATTTAAATAAAGTGGAATACTATACCTCGTATAAATTTGGAAGCAATATGAGCATTCAAAGTGCTATCGTGCATATAAAGTTTAGCATAGGAAAGGAAAGGAGAACATTTGAAATGTGATCGATCCACGTTTTTAATAAAGAAAAATAGCACTGTGTTGTAGAAAAACATCAAACAAGATTTTTAAAATGTTTTTATAAAGTTTAATTGCTGTCTGTATTTCCATTTTTGTGTATGTCATATGTGCCTTTAAGGGGTGTGACTGAGTAAGTCAGGTTGGCTGGTTTGTCTGTGTGTGAGTATCTGGGCATGAGTTGTGGGCTACAGCAGCTTCTTGCGAGAGATCTCATTTGATATTTGTTTATTTGACCATCCCCGTTCAATAAATGGCTGAGACTTCAGCGGTGACTGTGGCTCTCCTTGCCCACTTGAAAGAGCGTTAAAGTACAGGACATTCTTTTTTTTCACTTCACTCAAGTGGCGGCATATCGAAGCTTGCTCGTGATTTGGGCCATTCTTTTAATAAGGTGACGCAATGAGGAATTTTGGACCAGCCAGTGTCTCGTAGTTTGTACAAAAATGTTTGCGAAAAACTACTAGCATGCAGAATCCTTTTTCAGGAGGCCCCTAGAACGGCGTGTTTGTTTATTAACCTTTACCATTACATTGTCCAAGTTCGCAAGCCATTTTTTATAGTTTCATCATAAACATTGTGAAAAATAGGGGAAAAAAGTGTGGACTGATCAATACTATATCGTAGATTTGTGAGCTTTAAAAAAAATGCAAAGTTAGTTTTGTTCCAATGATATGAATGTAGCATCTCACAAGAGCCAAGTAAAAAGGCACCAATCCAAGTTTGAATTTGGAATTTGAAAGAAATTCTACATTTTTGTGGCGTACCACAAAAGATCAAAGGATAACATTATGTGACATATAGTATTTGGGTAAAGTCTTTGAGGTTACGCAATTTGCTATTACGTTGTCATTTTGCTCAAGAAAACCCCTAGTTCAAACGATTGTACATGATGTCATCATATCACATCAGATCAATGTATAAAATTATTTCGCTTACATCAGGAGAGTCCAACAGTTCTGAATGAGTACAATTCAGAATGTGATCGACAAACGTTTTCGGTAAAACTGCTGTCATCCATATGCTATAAGATAAGATAAGATAAGATATCCTTTATTTGTCCCACACTGGGGAAATTTACAGCCTCCAGCAGCAAGAAGCAGTTCACAATCGATAATAGGATAAAATAAAATCCTGCATTTGGGTCAGTACCAACATCCCTGAATGTGTACGATTCAAATTCAGCCAACATTTTTGTGAGAAACAAACCACTAGTGGAGCATCACAACAGCGAACAACACAATCATTCCCCGCGAGAAAAATGTCCCCCAACCCCATCCAATCCACACAACATCTTTCCACTCGGCTAATGGTCGTCATCATTCCGCCATTACTCCCTGCGCCAGACGCTAGCAAAGCTCATGAATATGTATGACACGACTCAGCACGTCGTTACTCATAAGAAAATGATGTTGTCAGACACGACGGTGACAACAACAACGATGATGATGATGATGATGATGGTGGCGATGATAATGAGGGCGTCGTAATTAAGACAACAATAGCCCGAGGCCGTGTTGACAACCCTCACAGTCGTCTGTTGAACACCGTTCGCCATTTTTCAAGCACGCACGTCTCCCATCCAAATGCTGTCGCGCGTTGACTGTATATTTGACTGAATATTTTTAATTATTTTTACTTCATTTTCCGAGACAAAATCACTCCAAATCTAATCCTGCAAGATTAAAACCATTTATTTGATGCTTTCTGTTCTGCACTCTACTGCTCTGGTTGCCTTCTACAAAAAAAAATGAAGAGCGTCGTATACAGTACTTACATTCTTTGCAACGGATGTTCTTCTTTGGCAAGCGGTGGCAGTTTGAGGTGGAAATGGGTTGTCAGAATGTGAAAGTTACAATACAGTATGAGTAGATTTTTCTTTTTATCTGCAGGAAAAAAAAAATCAAACCGCGGTCTCGCTAAACATTGTTTATGTAGGGCTTCAATCCGAAGCGCAACAAAGCAGATTTCGGCAGTGATGGATGGGCATGGCGGAGGAATGACAGACGAGTGAGAAGCCATTTTTGTGACTACCATGACCTCCAGGTAAATTTGTCCCCCCAGTCCCCCAAAAATGTAGTGACAAACAAAAGTCTGCGTGGAGAAAGAAATGTTTGTTTTCTCCGTTTTGTTCCTCCGCACAAAAGTGCAAAAACTGCTAATTAACCTCAGAGGAAGTCATTAAAAAGTTGCCGAGGAGGCAAGATGTATCACAATGAAAATCATTGTTGACATTTGTGCCTGTGTTGTTGTTAAGTAAACTGACATAGGACGACAGCTACTTTATTTGACGTGTGGGCTAAAAATAAACAGAAAAGATGCTTTGCTTTGTTATCACTTCATTATTTCAGCTACGCAAAAATATAAATTTTGTTAGATAATGTCCTTTATTGTGTTGCTCTCTTTATTTTATTTGGAAGAGCTGCCTTTAACCAAACTTTTAAAGCCACACATTCCCTTCAACGCCGCCATATAGAATGTGTGCACGCCTATTCATGGTACTACACTTAACAAAAAAATTAAAAATAAAAACGGCACTCTGTTTCTTACAGCCTATAGCTCTGCTGAATTTACATAAAAGGTCAAGTTAGCAGTTTTTTGAAGCTGCTTACAGGTTTAGAGTGTAGTCCCATTTTCCTGCCTGCCTTCAATGGCATCTTTCCCCAAAGAAATGCCCCCCACCCCACCCCCCAGCTCACTAATGTGAATGACAGCAGCACTCCAAGGCAGCTATGTTGCTAGCTTGTTCATGATGGAGAATTGCCAACGAAATGTTACCGGTTTGATGTCGTATTTTGGGGGGGAATGTATCATCAGTTAAAACATCATGATGACATGATGGGTGCAATCACGCCGCTGGTTGCAGGCATAAAGCACACACACACACACACACACACTCACACACACACACACACACACAAAACCCTACAGTTTAGCATGAAAAACATTTTCATGAGTTTCTCAAAGTTTATCAGCCTCGCACCGCATTTCCACATCTGAGCTGGCACACCACAATCCACACAACACAACCCTTCACCTGCCAAAACAAATCTGTTTCGCTGCATTGATTTAAGGTCGCTTTTCGAGAACATTTTTAAGCCATTCAACCATTTTAACACCCACATTCCCCGTGCTCTCTTAACTTTAAAAAGACTTTACGCAAACCCTTACCCCAGCATCAAAATTCCGTAATGACTGACTTGCTAGACAGACCGATGAAGAGTCAATCAGGGACTCGTATCAAGGGAAAGCACGAACGTGTAAACTCGTGTCCAAGTCCATTTGTATTAAGCGGTGTGTTGTTGTTGTGTTTTTCCCGAGTGACAAGATAAATGCTGACGTTCCTGACAGGCTGAATGTAGAATGATGCTCACGGAGATGCATCGGCCCTGAGAACAAGCTGTGGACTTAATGAGAGGCTCTCGGAGACTTAGGATGGTCTGATCCAAGAGTGTGTTAATGTGCTTATGTTAGCATTCCGCTAGCATGGGCAAGATGAGTGAATCAGGAGAGTCTTTGCATTCCCGTATACTCGTACAGTAGGTAGCTTGGGTGCGGGGGTCATCGATCTGATGCTATTAAAATGCAGATTGCACTCTATTTGTGTGCCCTGCGAAACCAGTTTTAGGTGTACCCCGCCGACTGCCCGTAGATGGCTGGGATAGGCTCCAGCACGCCCGCGAACCGGATTAAAAAATGGATGGCTGGTTGATTCGTTGGTTATATTTTTTTGGTTCATTTTTTGAAGTCATTTGTAATTCTGATTTCCTTAGTTAGATTAACCCTTAGGTCCTTCGAAACAAAAAACCCCTAAGTTACGCGTTTTACAATTTTGGAAATGATGTATGTTGTGTTATACAAACATTCTTTTTTTTTTTCAAACACTCAAAATGTTCAGAGGCATCTGTGCTATCCATACATATATAGTTTTTATTAGTTCTTTTGGGATTTTTTATTCCTTATTTTTTGCAAAAGGAACAAAAAAAATTGTGTCTAGAGGTCCCAACCAAGCCCTACTAACAATCCCGACCGGACGTGTTCATGTAAAATGCATTGGTTTGAAGCCTCCTGCAAAAAGGCAAACTCATTTGCGATCCTCTGGCGCCACCTAAAAGTTGCACAATTGGAATGACCTTAACCCAACAATGTGGCATGGATACGTCTGTCCAAGCGAAAACAAAGCGATTGACGTAAAAATCGCGTGAAATGCATGTTTACACATTAGGTTTACTATGCATTCAAAAATATGAATTATAATGGGACTCTATGGTGCAAAATATGTAAATTGTGAAGATTACGGAATCAAAACTTTTTTTATTATTGCTGCAATGCCTGAGAATTATCAGCCGGTGACATCATGAAATTTCAGCCATTTTAGAACCCCCCATACGTTTCAGCTATCTCGTGTTTTTCCGAATGCCTTTGCCTTTGATTCAAAGACATCATTTTGCATTTATCGCAAACGGTGGACTACGAGGGTTAGGTTATTTAGTCAGTTGGTTAGTTTGTTTAATTCATTAGTTTGTTTGGTTAAACGTCTTGGTTAGCTAGTTACATTGATTACTTTTTTTGTTTTGTTTGGGAGTTCGGTCATTCAAAGTTTGTTTAATCTGTTAGTTTAATTATTTCGTCGTTCGGTCATTTGTTCTTCGTTGATTGGCTAGGTTACTTCAGTTGCTACTTCTGTTCGAATGCTTATTGAGTGATGTAATTTTCCCATTGCTAGTCAGTTAGGGTTATATGTTGCAGCTCTGAGACAAAAACAGCTACAGTGTGGTCTTTTCAGCGTACACTGGATTAATTTTTTAAAACTCCCAAACGAATACAAGCACATCTCGTCTGAATTCGGCTCGAGGGGCGTTCAAAGACCGCCTCGGCAAAACGTAAATTAATGATACCTTCAATTGCACTAAGAATTTCTTTTTTAAATGCACCAAAACTGAAAATCCAGCAAGGAAATCACAAAATAAATTCTATAGGGGTGTTTGTGAACACACAACAGGAATAATTCTTCTAATATCAACACTGAGACAATTCTGAACCAGTCCAGTCTCCTACATATGTCCTAAAAGTCCATTTAAATTGCGGCCAGATGGAGCAGTGACACACCAAAATCAAGGATTTGCAGCTTTTTTTTAAGCTTGTCATGCCTGTAACAGTTGGCACGACTAACCCAACTAACTAACCAGCAAACTCACAAAGGAACTAGGGAATTAAAGGAACCAACCAACCACCGCCTCCACGACTGGAGTGAAGCAGAATCACCTTGCAAGGCATTTTTTTTCAGAATCGGACACGTTAAAGACAGTTTAGCCTTGTTGAAGCTCAGCCCTCCGCTCGTGTTGTTGCTTTGATGTAGCGGTTGTTTTGTTCCACTCATTTCTGCTTTCACAGCAAAGTAATAACGAGCCAGGGGAGTGACAAGCTGGAAGAGAAGCAGCTTCATGTTCAAGCGAGAGGCAACAAAACATCTCGAGGTGGTTGGAGGAAGCCTCCTGCCGGGGGGCATCCTGATAAGTCGTTCTTTGCATGTCAGTAAACATCAGCGGAATGCAGGTCAGCGCAGACGGGCAGCTGTACGCCACGGGCACAACAGCATGTAACGCTTAGCGTTTGGCTGAACGAGCAATATAACAGGTCAGGGGAGCCGGCGCTGGTGGGCTCGCGTAGTTCAATAGACTAGGCTGATGTGTCAAAAGAGAAACCCTGCAGCCCGGCAGGTCGCTGTCAGACCCTCATATACGTGCATACATAATAAAGCATGATGCTTGCGAGAAAGCAGGGCAGCTCATAAGCATGTTTTCTTGCCTCAGCTCAAGGTTCAAGCGGTAAACACATCATCACAAGCAAGGGCTTTGACTTATTAGCCACACACTCTTGAATGATATGAAAGGTTGCGCATGTTTCATGTATTCTATTGATTTTCTGTCATGACATCAAACTAATGGATTACAAAATAAATTCCACAAAAAAAAAAAAAATACCGAATGATTTCTTCCTAGGTTCCTGGTGTAATAATTGATATGTAGACTGAACACGATTTGCAAAAGGAATGACTGAAATGCCCGCTGAATGTTTGCGGAATGCACCGGATGGCAAGTCAATTAATGCTGCTGTGCATTATGAAGGAGCTGTCGACTGAGTCGTGTTTGCTTTGGGAATGAGTTCAATGTCCAACCAATCGATGGTGCTGCGCTTGAGTGTCAATCAAATTCATTTATTAGTTCGAGAAGGACAATTGGGTTTTACCATCAACCCACCCATCATATAAAATTATATACAGCAAATAATACAGTAACGACAATTGATAATAACATGTAGCCTGACCCATGCTCGCATTGGGAATGAGTCAAAGGGTCGACCAATCAATGGTGCTGTGCCCTATGACCCATCTAGCGAAATCAATATTCACAGTACAAGTCCAGACTGAAGTCTATACTTGGAGCCCTATTTTCATGCTCAGCGCAAGTCTAGTGCAAAACGCACGGGTGGAAATGTCTTTCTTTTGGCATGTTCATAGTTGGGTGGATTTAGACAATGGGCGTTTACGCCATTGTGGGTGTGAACAAAGCCGAGATGATTCCCAGCCAATTGAAGCGGCTGCCCTCATTCCCTCCCTCGCTAGAGTACGTGCGGGAGTTTGGTGCATGGAAAGTACGTTCATTCGGAACTGTAAAAAGATCTCCGCTTTTGATAATGTCAAGTTGGCTCCTGCGAAGCGGGCAACTGTAGAACCCCTTTGACGCCCGATCGTGTATCTATGTGTGACAATGTTTGCAATAGTGATGCGTTGAATGACCAACTAATCACCGTTGCTGTGTGCTTTGATTGCCAAGAGAATCAAGTGGCCGAAAAGTCAAAAATGTTATGATTGGCAAATAGGATAACCAATTAACTAACCTTTTAATTAACTGATGAATTTTCATCCAAGTATTGACCAATAATCACTTTATGTTCATGTTGTTTGTGTGTGTGTGTGTTTGTGTGTGTGTGTGCATGTGTGTGTGTCTAAAGAGAATAAAGTAGCACCAATCGAGCCTCCACCAGGCTTCGAAAAGCTTTTCACAGTTGCGCGTGCCTGGCCGCAACAATTTTCCATCCTTCCAGTGTGAATGTGGCTGGCTCCTCCTCCCGCTGAGGAATCGTTATCTGAGTTGGCAGCAAAACGCGGAAAGGTCACAACGACCACGCTGGTGCCTCTGCTGTTTCATTGCCACTGAAGAGAGTGGATGAAAGGATTCTATTGAAGCGTCTATTCAATTGAGTGAGGGCTGCTTTTTTAATCAGTCGTCTTTTGGTCGATTTGATTGTTCTGTAAACGGCAGTTGCAAAGCCAGATTGCTTTTTAAAGTGGAGCCACTTCGTCGTCAGTCTGGCAGGCATCATCAAAGTTGTTGGTTTTTTTTGTTTTTTTTAATATGTGAAATAAAAGTCACAGTCTCGATCAAAGTCACCATCGTTGAGAATGAAATATGACGAAAACTTAATATAGGTATCGGCATAGCATTGCCATTCAAAATGAATGTCAAAACATATATATATATATCGATAGAGGACAAACCAATAAACAACCTAACGAAATTAATGAACTACCAAACACACTCATTCACTCAGTAATTGATTGACCCAAAAAAAAAACTAATAAGAAAAGAAAAAGTTCAAAATGGTAGAATTCAATTATTGATGTAGAAATACAATTACAAACCTAAAATACACAATTACGTCATACTGAGGTTTAAAAAAATGTTACAAATAACAATTTTCAAAACACTTTCCCAAAAGTAAGCTCTTCCGGAAGACCAACAATAATTGTCATGTGCGCCCAGGCAGGTAAAATCACAGTATTACAATTTTGTTCTTGTCAAATGTGGGTTTAATTTAACATTCTAAATCCTGCAATCTATTTCACGGAGTCCCCCGCAGGTGAACGCAACTTGTGATCATCGTTTAACGCGTGAGCCTCCGTGGCGTTGTCCCCGGCTTAACTGCTCCGAGGGTGCTCATCATGAAACGGAATAATGGCCTGGCGTCGCGAAAACCAGCGCGGTCACGCTGCATTTTAAGAGCGATAATAAAGCGTTCCAAGAGGAGCCACTTCAAACTTCAGCTCTCGGCGCAACCGCCCCCCCGTACCCCCCGACCCCGCCCTCGACGTCGTAATCAGTTTAATTAAAATGTCACGCTGGCGGGGGCTTATTCCGTCGGTTTGCTGGGCCGACCGAACTGGGGGCGCCGGTCCGCCTGTAAAAGGTAATCAAGGAAACTCTGTAATTATATTCTTCAGAGGACCATTTTTTGCACAAGAGCTCGCAGGCACTTATTGGAAATTTGCATTTGTAATGACTCTTTTTTTCCCCACTGCGCTTGCTCTGTTGTGATTCGCAATAAACAAAACAAGTGTGCCATGCCAGAGCGCCTGCAGCAGGAAATCAATAGGGAATTGTGTCTTTTTAATCATCTGATACTTGGATCGGAGGTGGAAGGGGGAAGAAGCGAAGGGATTCGCCGTTTCAACGTGTTGTTCGTCAGCAAAGTTGTTGACAAAAACATCAAGCCGTGGCATTCCTCCAAGCGGGCATCTCCTCGTCAACGTCAGAATTCAACTTCATGGTTTTCATATTCAAGTTTCTTTCCTTGACAACATGAGCATTCATATTTGTCAAGTCGACAAACTAGCAAAGCCAGCAATAATTTCCCCATTGCGTGACAAATAAAGGATATCTTAATCTTAATCTTAATAATAATGTAAATCGAGAGGTTCGTTGTTTTTGAACGGTTGTCTCTACTTGACCAAACGGCAAAATGTTAGATGGATTCCGTTTGAACACAGCTTGATTGACAGGAGGACATCTGCACCGCAGTACGATCGAGAACACGCTCTATTCGGCAACCAAATCACTTCCTGCTTTCCCTTTCTTCAACAGCCAATCAGAAGCTATCAAGATAAAAACATGTCTAAGCAATTATTAAACAACAGAATGTAATTTAGGTAATCTCAACATGAAATAATTTGATGCTCAACCATAACATGATAATAATTAATAATATAACATAAGCTCACACTAAGCTAGCATTAGCATGGTAAACAAGCCGAAATTGCGATATGCTTTGTTGGTAGCATGACTTATTGGCAATAGAGTATTTCTCAAACACTAAATGTATCGTTTTCAAGTTTCATTTTGGGGAACATACAATGAATTACAAATAAAAAAGAAATGATTCACTTACTTGTTAATCAGAAATGTCACTTGTCACTCTCAGCTGCCTGCGGCCGTGGAAATAACGTTTGAGGAAACGGATCCAAACAAAAAATTATTTATAGTCTGATTCATTAAAAATGGTTTGTAAAATGGATTGTTCAAAGAAATAATGATGATTAAAATTATCATTGCTAGCTGTTCAAATGATATCCAGTGATAAAAATGTGATATTTTGTGGAGGAAATTATTATATATTTTTTAAATGGTCAATTATATTTCTAAAATAATAATATTTCAAAAAAATATATTGATTATTGCTTTTCTTCTCCTTTATTTTTAACTACCTTATTTTCAAAAAAAAATGAGTCTGCAACTTTTCACACAGAACAGCAACAGTGGAATAAATTGGCTTTTGCAGACGGTGTTAAAGCGACTGCTTCGGGGCCACAGATCCTTTTGAAAGCTCCCGAGAGTAAGGCTTTAAAATCAATTCAGTCTGGTTGCCTCCAGCGAGGTCATCAGGTGGCGCTGTTCTTCCCTCACACGTTCATAATTCTTTGGGTTGCCAATAATAACACAGAATACCTCCTTTCCCTCACCCGTATGAATCACACCTTGTATGAATCCCATCCTGTGGCATATTTAAAATGTTTCGTCATCTATAATGACATATTCAAATGGGGGAAAAGGGGGCTGGGTAGTAATGGTGACATAGGAGTCCAGCGGCACTAAATTGGCTTCTTGGGAAATGAACGGGAGTCTGGCGTGACGGATGAGGTCGCAAAGTGGGTCAGAAGCACAGGTCGCTCGGCTGCACAAGTGGGCCGGTACGCCAAGGCGGAGGCTTTGTGTGCCGTAACAAATGACCCAGACTCTGCAGACTTAACGACTTTTACTCTACGCTTTTAACACGTCAACGAAACCTGCAGTGGGTGATTATCTCTCTCAATTGAAATTCCAGCCCCCCCCCCTTAAAAATATTTTTGTAATGTATTTTTGGTAAAGAAAATAACTTGTTGGACGTGACTCAGTAAGCTGCAGTAATATAGGCATTTTTCTTACAGAGGATAAAGAATACATGCTAGTGACCATCGATTTTAATGTCCCTCTACCGTCTTGTGTTATAGCATTATAACTGTCTTATAGATGCTATTCGTTAGCCCACCTGTGCTGGCTCCCTTTATGCATCTATAACTGCTTCAAAAAACAAAGTGTATGCAGGAAAAGTGGTTAAGATGGCACAACTGTCTGTGTCTTGTGTTGTGCTCTATTATTTATAATAATAATAATACATTTTATTTATAAGCGCCTTTCAAGACACCCAAGGACACTTTACAATAACAAAAAACACAAAACAATACGGGTTGAGCAGCGGCAGCCAAAACGCGGCAGCCAAAACGCGCCAGTGTTGTTGTTTTTATGTTAACTGTTCTTTTGATGGCGGCGCGGGCACCCGCAGCGACTCCTCTCGTCTTGTCTGGTTGAGAGGGAAGAAATTTCATCTGTGCTGTATGTTCCACATACAGAGCATTTGACAAAAAAGTTGTAGTTGACTTGACTTGATTAAGCTATCAGAAGCGGCAACGTTATGTGGATGTTTAAAATACGCCATTTTGAATTCTCTTTGTTTTGGTTAGATTGATGATAAACCTCAACTGAAGCTCAACATAAGCAGTTTGAAAACTCTTTTCTGAGGATTTGTTCATGAGCTGCTCGCCCCACCGCTGCTTACTATGAAGTGAGCGGAGTTGAATTCACTGCCACAATCACGTGCCCATATGTCAAAAAGTTTCCCTGAAATCAACAAAAAATAAATCAATTTTAATAATCAGTGGCATGATGGCTCACATCTCAAGTTGTTTTTTTGTTTTTTTTGAGGTGCAAAAGTTGGACTCTCTTAAAAAAAAAGCAATGAAAATCTTATTCTTCAAGTAGCACATGGATAACAGCTTTTTTTTCTCAAAAAAATGAATAATCTAAAAAGAATTAAATGAACTTTTCTCTCCCCCCCAAAATGGCCTTTCTGAAATAAACACATACCTCATCAATACAATTTTTTAAAATAGATACTAAAATTGACCCAAAAATTTAAACACGTAAGTAATTCCATTCAAATAGTAAAACAGGAAAATAAACGCAAATCATAATTTAAAGAATAAAAGTATTAATAATGTAAAAAATCAAATATGGGACCATGAAATGATAAAAGCAACCAAAATGAAAATATAAAATAAGATAATTGAGGACGTAAAAGAATGAAAACATATTTAATGCAAATATCCTTCAGGACCACCAAGACGACAATGCGGTATGGGGAAAGCATTCACCAAAGAAGCAGCCTTGGAAGACCTTGAGGAGGCCGTGTGAAGATGCGTGGGAATATTATCCGGCGGGGGTCAGAAGTCGAGCGGCTCAGCATGTGAATATTCATCACTTTCACCCTTAAACTGTGCCATGATTAATTGAGCCGGCGGTGTGATTCAAATATGAATGAGCTGCTTTCAAAGCCTAAACTCTCAGAGACGCCTCAGACTGTCCCACGCGCTCATTTTCCATGCCTGCCGCATCTCCTCGCTCGCTGCTTTATCTCACTCTACTTTTATGCAGGTAGCAGTGTGTGTGCGTGTGTGTATGTGTGTGTGCGTCTACTTGTAAAAGTGTGTATATTTCGTTCACATTTCCTCAAGTCAGAGCTTGCTTGTTTGGGCTTCTGCTCCGCGTGTGTTAAAGTGGCAGCTGTTTGAAGGCTTATAATTATCGTAGCACTGATGCTTATTTCGATTCGCCACGTGACGATGATGTTTTGCATTATATATATTTGCATGAAGCTAGTGGACTTCAAATAAGATTTGGTTGAACATTCTGGGGTTTGCGTATTATAATTATTGAAATGATTTATTACATATTTAATTCTTTTGGGGGCAGGGTGCCACATTTAAATTAAACTTCCACTGGGAGTGACATAACCAGAATTAAGTAAGGACGCTTTGTCGCGTATTTGGAGGACTGTTTTTGTATGATAATGAAAACAACGGAATAGATGACGTTATCATTGTGGGGGATGGAAGAATCCTGATTATGAAAAAAAAGACTTTTTTCTAAAAACAAACAAACAAATAAAAAAACACTACAAAAATAAGCTTTTTGCTTAATAAAATGTCACTTGTCTCATTTTTCTTTCATTGTGGCTCGAAAACAACTTGATCGAGCAGCATCCCTGAATAGCTTATTTTATATTGTCCTTTTTGTGTGTCTTTGTTTTGTGCGTTTGTGTGTGTGAGAGGGAGAGAGAGAAGTCAAGCAAATCCAAGTGTATGCTCGAGAGAGTTTCTCAAAACAATATGAAATGGATCTAAAGGTGACTGCAGTATCTCAAGAGAATGCAATGTCATTCTGAAAAGAAAGTTCCTTTCTAAAACTAAAAAGATGTATTACTTCAAACTGGTGGAATGGTAGTTGACAGATTAGCACGTCCGCCAACAGTGCAGAGGTCATGGGTTCGATTCCAAGGCCTGTCCTTCCTGTATGCACTTTGCATGTTCTAACCGTGCCTGCATGTTTTTTATTTTTATTTGATCAATAAACATATATTGGATTGGACAGTTCACACATGTGGGTGGTATTTTTATATTTAAAACAAACTTAATATTCTAAATCCTGCATTATTAAAAGTTTGTTTCTGGAAAAAAACCAACAACAACATGAAATGCTTTAAATGAAAATGTTTTTCCTTCTCTTTCTTCATGTTACCCTTCGACTCCCCCAGGAGGTCGACTGGCATCCCTGAACAGATTGTTATTTGAATTTTAGCTGTGTACTGTATGTAGGAGCCTAAGAGAACTTCCCCTTGGTACCACACACACAAACACACACAGTGTTCGCTCCAATTCCTGCCTGCAACACACACTTGCAGCGTGTGTTTGTGTGTGTGTGTGTGTGTGTGTGTGTGCGTGTGTGGGTTTGATGGAGGGTCCACTCCAGTAGGGAAGCCGAGGGAAATGCATCACTCTAAATAAGAGTGCTTAGAGTTGGCAGCAAGGCTGGCAGGGCCCTCGTGAGGATTGTGGGCGGACAAATGCATCGCACACACGCAAACAGACAGACAGACACACACACACACAGCGCAACCTTTGGCCGCTTTAAAGAGGATAATAAGTCAGAGGCGGTGCTAGATGTGGGCCCAGCAGGTGGTCCCCATCCTCAGAGCTGGTTGTGAGTCTTTCGGTCTTCCGCCATCATGGAGGAGTCAGTGAAGAGGGGAAGAATCTGTCGCTCTCTAACTGTGCTCATGGGTTGAGTTTTCTTTCTTTTGGTATTTTTGTCTGTGTGCGCGGTTAGAAATAGGTGTCTGCGCCGTTGTGGGCGTGAACGCAGCAAACTTGCTTCCTGTTTTTTACATCTGAGGGCAAATGTGTTGTCTACAAAAATAGAACCTGAGATTTTTTTTTTTGATTGAGTTGCAAGGTTTATGGGTGACATTGATTGTGTAAAAGTTGAAGTAATTTATTTTTGTCTCATTTTTAATAATCACAAAACTCTGCATTTGAACTGGGGTGTGTAGACTTTTTATACCGAGCGTAATAACCATCTGCCTATTTTTGCTGCTTTTTTAGTAGGAGGATACATACTGTATGTAGTCGTATACATACTGTATCTAGTATTATGTTAAGTAGGATTCCATAAGGTGTTTCAAGCTCTTAACATTCATCCATTTTCTACCACTATACATACCAATACTCCTAAACAATCCAACCATCTATTATCCGAACTACTTTATCATCACAAGGATTGCGGGCATGCTTGAGCTTATCTTCGGACAGTAAACAAGGTACACCCTGAACTGGTTGTCAGCCAATCGCAGGGCACATAGAGACAAACAACTACAATATTCATGCTCACAATCAAACCTTGCATTTGACCCACGGTGCATGTTTTAGGAATGTGGGAGGAAACTGGAGTACCCAGAGAAAACCCACGAGGGCACAAGGAGAACATGCAAACTCCACACAGGAAGGCCAGTACCCGGAATGGAATTCTGTACCTCTGCACCGCGAGGCCGACCTGCTAACCAGTCGGCCACCTCCTAAACAATCGTCCATCCATTTTCTACCACTTACCACGCCACTGAACACAAATCCATCCATTTGTCTTCCCCTTATCCTGTTCTTAAATGTCTATCCATCTCTTTTCTTCTACTTATCTGGCATCCATCCTTGCTCTTAAGCATCCATCCATCCAATGTCTACTTGTCTGCCCACATTCTATCCATCCACATTTTTTTACTGATCAACTTCTACTCCTACGTACTTGGTGCAGAAAAATGTCAGGAGGTCAACGGCGACATGAAAAGTTTGACGCATTCAGCAGGGGAGGTCCCATTTCCCCCTGCCCGAGTTTTGCGTGTAGGGAAGCGCTGACCTTTTTCCACAGGCATTCCGGTGCTTCATCACTGTCTGGCCATGAAACGTTTTCACCCCAAGCCACCGGCCAAAGATAAAATGGACGGACGTTTGCATCCCGAGATCGGAACCTCTCTGCTAACTTGGGCGACCTATCCCATTAAATTGCTGGGTCAGCAGATAGCGGGTCGTTCACCTCACCTCTGCTGCCACGTCTTGCCTGTTTGAGAGGGTAAGCCCAGTCAGCACGTTTTCTCACACACACACACACACACACACACACAACTTTTCTTTGTATCCACCCTACTGACTTTGCCTGATCTCCCATTCCACTCTCATTGCAACAAAACAAACCCTGGCACCTTTGAACCCGATTGATTTAGAATAATTACCCATATCTATCGTCATCCTGGCACGACAGTAGATGTGCTGTCCATCTCGAGCCCAATTGATTTTGAATTGCCCGCATTGCAACACACCTTATCGATTTTGAATGATGGTACCCCGACAGACAGAGTTGGCAGATTTGGTGACCATGTGACGAGAAGGAGAGGATGAGAGTCCAGGGTGATGCCCAGGTTGCAGATTTCAGGAGATGGAGAGATAAAGCTGTCCACCCGGAGTTGAAGATCACCAACTATACCACACGAGAAGCTTTTTCGTCTCCATTTTATTTCTTGAAAGTAGTCAGCGAGAGAAGGGGGAAAGCGGACAGATCCAGTACTATCCGTCTTCGTGATTTTGACAATGTAGAAAAATAACAAAACATATACTGTGACTTTTACTGATTTGGAATAATATGTGAATAATGGAACTCTTGTGTTATGGTTCCGGAACAGGAGTGCATCCCAAAAACACAGACCAAGAGGATCGATTACAATAAATAAGGTCACGAGACATAAAACGCCGGGAACACAGGGCAAATAACGCCGAAAACAAAAAGAGCTTGCAAAAGGAATAAATCATGCAAAAATTGTCCCAAAAAAGACAAGCAAATGCCAACCAACGAACAAAACCAAAAAAAACGCACCGAGGATAATACCGAACAAAAACAGAGTTAGCAAGAGAAACATTCCAGAATACAAACAGGAATAGAAAAGAGAGAACGGTCACGGAGATGAGCACTTGGATGAGAGACGTGAGAAAGGTGAATATTCCGACAACCGTTGATGATTTGATCGGTCCCTTATGACAGGCGGGAGTGATGACGCCATGGCTAACAGGTCCGGAACAGGGCCCTCCAATGCTGGACCAGACAGATCAGCTTCACGACACACACACACTTAATTCGAAAGTTGATTCCTGTTGATTTGAAATGGTGTCACGTATCTACTATTCACTTTTGAACCCTATTGATTTTGCATTAATATCAAACACACACACACACACACACACAGAAAGTTAAACACTATTTATTTTGAATGACTCAGCAGAAACAATTAAGCACACAATGGCTGTTTTGAACTATTGTTTTTGGATAATGGGTCCACTCCGTTTGCAGCACAAAAATGATTTTGTCATTTGTCATCTTTTTCATGGACATTTTCTTTTTTTTTGTGCCGCACACACACCCTCTCTCCTCTCTCACACACTGACATCTGATAAATGAGGAGGAAGATGAAATGTCAAATTAAAAAATGTAATGGGTGTCATTACGAGCGCCCGCTTCCAAAGTCAAAAGTGCGTTGTTGTTTGTTTTTAATTCATATCATTAGGCCGGCAAACAACACGGTGCGGCTGACACAAGCATTAGTGTCTGATGCATTGCACCACCGGAAAAAAAAATTTAAAACAGCATTTGACACGTTTACCCAAGCGCGGGACAACTTGCCGTAAAGTTGCTGATGATTATAAATGAGCTGGCTGTGACGTCGCTAACGATAAACAATTAAAATGGACGTCCAGACATCCAAATGAACTTTTCAATTAAGCTTCCGGTCAAAATCAAGCATCTTTGATAATATCCGACGAATGTACCAAACAAACACGATCTAAACATCAAAGCCAATTAGCCCTCAACAAACGTAACATCAAAGACAATTTGCTCCTAAATTTATCTCAGATATTTGATTTTTTTTAAACAGTTAGTGGTATCTAACCTAGTATGCATATTTTGGTCAATATCAAAGATAATCTTGCCTTCAACGAACCAAAGAAAACCTTCAAATATCAAGCCTTCAAATAAAAGCCAATTGCCAATGTTTCCAATTTAATGTACTGTCACGCAACATCTTATTTTATCTTTATCTTTTATTATTGTCACGACTCGGACAAGCCGAGTTAAGTCTGGATCCCAAAAACGTAGACGTAAACAAGGTCTCCATAACAAAAATAGGTTTTAATGCTTATAATCGCACCGACAAAGACGTAACATAAAGCGCTGGTCAAAACAAGGACCAGAGAGAACATAAACGAATAACAAAAAGCGCTTGCACAAAAGGCAAGGGAGAAAATTAAAGACCGCCAATACGAACTAAAACAATGTATCAAAATACACGCGAGCGAAAAGCCAAATCACAAAACCAAAATCGTACTTACAAAAAGCAGGTGTACCGAGAGTGCAAAATGCGAAACACGACGAGGTCAATAGCCAAATAGTCCATGAGCAGCGAGAATAGCAATACCAGAAACAATACTCCGACACTGGTGCATAGCCGAAGAGACCTTAAATACAGAGTTCACAAATTATAGATTGGCAGCAGGTGCGTACCGAAGTCCGCTAATGCCACCTGCTGGCCAGACCAAAACCGTATCATGACAGTTATGGATTAACAAGAAGATTTGCCTCTTTCCACATTGGAGTGGTTATTAATGCTTGTCTCCATTAAGTGTTATCGTATGTTGGAGGGGCTGGTGGGGGGGGTTTGTTTTGTTTTGTTTGTTTGTTGTTGTGATCCATCGCTATGTTGTAATTCCTGTGTGAGACCCCCACGCAAATGAGATGTTGTATCTCAAGGGGTTTATCCCACGTTGATAAACAATCTTCATCAAATGTGTTTTGGAAAATATGCTTAACATGTGTTTTGGTGAACATGAAAAACATTGTAATCCACAAAGACCATTTAGGTTTCAATTAACCTCATGTGCACGTGTTTGTAACCCACCAAAGTCAATTTAGTCCTTAGCTAGAATAGGTGTTTAATAAACATCAAAGACTCCGGGCAGTAGGCGGGGGACACCCTGAATCGGTTGCCAGCCAATCGCAGGGCACACATAGACGAACAACCATCCACGCTCACACTCACACCTAGGGACAATTTAGAGTGTTCAATCAGCCTGCCATGCATATTTTTGGAATGTGGGAGGAAACCGGAGCACCCGTAGAAAACCCACGCAGGCCCGGGGAGAACATGCAAACTCCACACCGGGAGGCCGGAGCTGGAATCGAACCCGGTACCTCTGCACTGTGAAGCCGACGTGCTAACCACTGGATACCGGGCCGCCCTCTAATGTATGTGTTTTGGTGAAAATGCAGTCAAGGACATGTTAGTCTTCAACAAGCCTAACGTGAATCTTTTTGTGAACATCAAAGACAATATAAATTTTTCAGGTTATGTTTTTATAAATATCAATAAAGTTTTCAACTTACCAGAATGTATACTCCAGTTCAGCTGTCCCCAACCTTTTGTGCCCCACGGACCGGTTTAATGTGTGGCGGGTACTAAATAAGATGATATGACATGCATGATATTGTGGTATTTTCTAAACACGAATCATGACACGAGGAACGTCCTATTTGGCCGCAACACTCTCAATTCGCTATGGTAACGTTTACACGTGCCTTCAAAATAAGGTGCACGCCAAATACCAAGTGTATTAAAAATACGACTCACCATCGCTGCTTGTGGGCGCTTGGTGCGAGGGAATCTCCCGTTGAAATAAATCCGAATTTTAAGTAAAACTCCTGATACTGTTTGTGAAATGTAGCCTTCTTTTTCTTGAAAGTCATAGGCTCCTCTTCAGTATCCTGGCTGGGCTTTTTCCCCTTCCCAAAGAAACTTTCCAAAGACGTTTGTTTTTTACTCCTTTTTCTCGCTCCCTTGTGTCATTTTCGCGGTAACCTATCACGTGACCGAGAAGCGCGTCAAGACTGAACAGTACTGTACTGTAGACGGATGTGACAGAGAATCCGGTCCTTTTTCAAAACAAAACATATTTCAGATTCCAAAATAAATAAATCGGAAGTAATGTAAGTTTTTTCGCGGCCCGGCGTTTAGGGTTGTATTTGTAAACATTACAAGACAACGTAGTCTTTGTTTAAGATAACGTGCCTGTTTTGGTCAACATTAAAGACAATTTTGCCTTCAGCTAACTACACGGGTGCAACTATGTGCCCTTCAGTTACCCTGAAGGCCAGTCAGAGTCTGGCATACACTGTTCACAAAGTTGCTGCATGTTGATCTTTTATACAAGCATGGAGAAATGGGTTATGAAAACTGAAATATATATGAAATGCATGTCTTTTGCATAGATGATTGTATTTTCACAATTCAATTCACAACGTGTAAGGAACCTGGCCATTATTTTTTGACTCTCAGCGCAGTTTTAATTTAATTACTTCTAATAATCTTACTGTTTATTGTGCATTTTAGATTGCTCCATGTACAGCACTTTGTATGCAGCGATGGCTGTTTGAAAGTGCTCCATAAATACTGTTGACTTGACTTGACTTGACTTAATTAACATGAAAGACAAATTGCCGTTTGAAACCTACCTAAACATATGTACTCTCTGAACATCAAAGGTAATTAAGTTTTACATTTCTTTGCATTGTTTTAATGTCCTGGCTGGATAGTTGATCTGAGAGTGGCAACAGGCAGGACATAACCAGCCCCGTGATACCTGACTCTGGGCCCCGTCCACCAACCTGCGCTCCTGACCTACTTTCCCGTCCTCATCCATCACACTAGAATCGTCCCTCCATGATTCCCACTTATCGCTCCTGGCCTTTTTTTTTTTTATTACCAACCATCCACTCCGACATTTGAATATTTCATCACGTTGCCGTAGTGCTTTCAACACGGAATGTGATTTAACCACCGTGGCGGTACACGCAAGTGACAGCGTGATTATTGCTGTCAAAAAGTGATGCATGGCCTATGCCGTAACACGGAGCGATGAGATGGAAGCAGGATGGCCCTCTCGACTCGTAAATTTGCCGCACAAGGAGAGAGGGGAGCCGGCGTTGGTTTTTCCCTTCTTTTCCAGACTGATTAGCAAATCAGCAGGATGGGCTAATTCCCTAGATTCGTTGGAGGCCTCGCAAGTTTGCACTTCATATTTATGCAAACATCAAAGATAATTTTAAGTCTTCAAAGAAGCCACAGTCCCGTTTTTTGGGGGGGGGGGGCGGTGCATGGAATGCCAATCCTTCTTGTTTCTATTCGGTGCTCGAGCAATAAAAATGTTTGATTCCTTTTTAAACATTTAGGGGATTATTGAATGTCAAAGCAAGAATCCATGTTTGCAATTGTGGGACAGTACTGTCAAATGTGATTTATAGTGGAAATGCCAACCCTCTTGTTTCTATTCTGATCTTGCGCAATGAAAAAAAAACATATTCAAACTTCTGAGGATTGTTATCCCATTTTAAAGAGAAGATAGAAGCAGTATAACTAAAAATAGTGGTAACTTGGCTCAGTGTTGGGAAAGGGGAAGTGTTAAGACGATGCTATGCTCACAATCAGATGACAATCAAGGGTTTAAGGTGTCTGGTAGCAGATGTTTTTGTTTTTGCCTTTGTTATGCAGCTACAGCTGGCCTGTCAGCGTCGATCAATAGTGGCGGATACGAGTCATGAGGAGGCGGGGGGTGAGCCCACCTCCCTTCACTGACCCCCGAGGGAGTCAATCACATGATCACATGATCAATACTCAGCGTATTTCACCTTTATTACCTCTGCTGCAGCAGCAGTCACATGTTCCTCCTGCATTACGTGGCCCCTTTTTTTAATGGATAGGCTTCTTCCTTAGATATTCAATGATCATTAAGCGCTTCAAAATGAACCCTTTATTTATTTATTTGTTTGTGTGTTTGTTTGTTTGTTTGTTTGTTTGTTTGTTTGTTTGTTTGTTTACTTTCTTGATCCCAGAATAGAAACAAGTAGCTTTGGCCTTTTCACTGTGAATGGTACTTTACTCTAATTGTACCACTTGTTTAATAGACTCCTGTCAATATGCCGAATAGAAACCAGGTGCTTTGCCCTTTCAAAACAAATGAGCAGCAGGTCGGACGCGCCCAATGAATAATTCGACAGTGGACAGGTCGCCACAGTTACCACCAGCCAAATGTGAGCAAGTAATCTTCTGAGAGATGGATTAATAGAGTCCAACTCACACCCCGGCGGGTGTTTTACTGCCAATGATGCGTCTGGGCCTGTAACAGCCTCAAAAGAGGAAAGGTGACAATGTTTCAATTGCCAGGAAAATGATTGTAAAATGAGAAGAGTGCTGACATGAAAAAAGATAGAGGACAGAGACTGGAAAGGGAAGAATAACAATATATTGTAATAAAAAAAATTTCTTACTGCCACGGCACCTAAATAGAAAACATGACAAGGACTGTAAGATAAGAAAAATCAATCCATTTTAAGATTTGTATTTTTTTGTAATAATGATCAAGCGACACATAAAACCAAGAAATTGGGAGATGCCGACCTTCCAAAAAATGAAAGACATGTTTGATCTAGAAAGGAGCGACCTCTTCAGGTATCTACAAGTTAGAGACTATTATACAAAAGAAATAAAAATGGGTACGACAACTGAAAGACATGATGTCATGCAGGTAATGATGGATGCATATAAAGGGGGCAAGAGTACTGTGATTTCATCCCTATACAAAGGGCTCCTATTGAACAAGGGGAATTCGACTCTGTACGTAAAAGAGAAATGGGAAAAGGAACTCCAAACCGAGATAACGGAGGAAGTATGGTTGAATATGTGCAGGATACAACAATCAACAACCGCTTCGAGACGTTGGCGGGAGTTTGGTTGGAAAAATATTATGAGGTTTTTTATAACCCCAGGGATGACCGGGAAATATAAACAAGGGCAGAGTGAGTGCTGGCGGTTATGTGGACAGGACAGATCAGTAGATCATGCACACATATTTTGGAAATGTCAAAGGCTGAAAGGTTATTGGGAAGAGGTTTGGAGAGAACTGAAAAAGATAATCGGTTATGAAATACCAAAGACCGGCTTAGTGATGTATCTGGGCGATATAAATCAAGGTAATGTACTACCGAGAGACGAGTACTTGGTAAAAGTGTTGCTGGTAGCCAGCAAGAAGGCCGTAACAAGAACATGGTTGAAAACTGACCCACCAACAAAGAACCTGTGGCTGGAAATAGTGGGAGAAATATTTGAGTTGGAAAGATTCACATACATATTAAGGGTCCAAGTAGGGAAGTTTAAAACGAGATGGGAAAAATGGGAGGAGTACAAAAACAAATGAATGAGGGAACGACACCACAAATCGGGATAGGTCACTATAGATTACGGATATAAATCCAACATGAAGCTATGATGGCCAGTCCCTCCCACCCCCTCCAGCCTTAGTAGCTCCTTCAGCCAGAGACTGTTACACCCGCGCTGCAAGAAGGAGAGATACCGACGTTCGTTCCTACCGACTGATGAATAAAAAATAACAATCATAATAATAATACCTGTAATAATTAAATGATGTGAAGGAAAATCGTAAATAGTACTGCGATTTATCCATTTGTGTTCATATTGCATTTAATTGAAAGATGTTTGTTGTTGTTTTTTTCTCTTTCTTCTTTCTACATACATTCTTGCTGCTGGAGGCTGTAAATTTCCCCAGTGTGGGACGAATAAAGGATATCTTATCTTATGAGGGACACCTGTCACTGTTGATCACAACATTCTACTATTTTTAGTTGTAGGGTTTTTTTTCTTTTTTTCCCCCCAAATAGTTTTGTATGTCATTTGTTGTTTCCTATGTTAAAGGGCCGTTACAGCCATGCATGCAGCCATGTTGTAGTGGAAACTAAACACGCGTGGAAATGAACGACGTCCTCTGTATTCATATGTTCAAGATTTGTATGGTCCTATGTGTGGTTGAATTAATAAAAATGCTAGTTACAAAAAAAACAAGAAATTTACAGGGAAGGGACCGTGAATCAATACACTTGAAAAAGGAAAAAAAACCTTCTCAAGCAACAAATAGAGACAAACACGGCAGACCATAAATATCAATGACGATTTTTTTTTTTTACCACTTGGGTGACAAATAGAAAACAGGACTGAGACTGGATGAAGAAAAAAAACCCATAACATTTCATGATAAATTGTTTGACTGCTTGAGTTGCAATAAGAAAACAACACAGCGACCCAAAAACAGAAAGAACTATAGGAATGTGAAGATTTTTCGGGAGGCGTACCAGTACCAATCGATTCATTTTGAGCTGCTTTTAAAACTAAAATATCATATTGGTGAGAGACTGTCAGAAGGAAAATATACATTCAAAAAGCATGCAACTCAAACAACAAACATTAAAACAGGACATAGACTGGGAGAAAAGAAATTTGTTAAATTTAACAAATGTAAAATTTATTCTCACCTGAGCAGCCACAGTAGAAACAGGAGAGAGCACAGCAAGAACTGCATTTTTTTCTCACCACTTGAGAAAAAAACTGGAGCGACTGCAAGGGTTAATTGACTGCGGTCAATTAATCTGAAGATTTCTTTTTTCTTAACCACTCAAGCACAACAAAAGAATACAAAACAGAGAGTCCCATGAATAAAATCAATAAATCTGAAGAGTTTTTTAATCTGTTTTAACATTGAAGGACCAAATAGTTGACGCGTCAGAATAAAAGAAAAATAATATGAAGACAATATCGTTTGTTTGATTTTTGCCGCTCAAGCGCCAGATAGAAAACAGAAGGGAGACTGCAAAAAAAATAATAATAATTGAAGATGACATTTATTTGTACTGGCGGCCCGGTAGTCCAGTGGTTAGCACGTCGGCTTCACAATGCAGAGGTACCGGGTTCAATACGAGCTCCGGCCTCACTGTGTGGAGTTTGCATGTTCTCCCCGGGCCTGCGTGGCTTTTCTCCGGGTGCTCCGGTTTCCTCCCACATTCCAAAAACATGCATGGCAGACTGATTGGACGCTCCGAGGTGTGAGTGTGGGCGTGAATGGTTGTTCTTCTCTGTGTGCCCTGCGATTGGCTGGCAACTGATTCAGGATGGATGGATGGATTTATTTGTACTGCCATTTAAATACCAAACACAAAGGAAGACAAGAAAACAGAAGAAAAAAAATCTCTCTTTTCACTAAAAATATAGTGGCATAAACGTGGCCTCCGTTCTATTGGTTTTTATTTACCATTTGAGGATATGAGGTGAAACGTAAAAGGAGGTCAAATGGACCACCAGGACCACCCCCTTGCACACATGCAATAAATGCTATTTTTTTCAACCAGTCAACTCGTATTTTGCGACAGGAAACACAACAACCTAACAAATGGAAAGAGTAAACGAACTGGACAGTTGCTCCTGAGTGAAATATACGGCAGGTTCCACCATTCTGGAAAAAATTAAAAGGTTCTTTTTCTGAGGAAAAAAAGGGGGTGCGTTTGACGTTCAAACGCACCGCAAAAGTGAAAAGATTCTATATTTTTGTTCAGAAAAAGTTGGGGGGGGGCGTTTTTGCTCTAAAATCGATCATATCACACCTCATATATGAAGATATGAATAGAATCGTCTTTTATTGGAGAAATGCCCAACCCTGATTTGTTTGTAAGCATTTTTTTGCCCACTGGGGGGCAAGGCACACACACACACGCACACACAAAATGTGTTGATGTTTTCTGTAGGACTGGAACAGATTAACAGCATTCACGGTCATTTCAGTGGAAAAAATAAATTTGAGATAAGAGGGATTTGATACAATAGTTGTCACGAAACATTAAATTTGTTACATTCAAAAATGTTCAAATGTGACTTCAAACATTGCCTGCACCATTAACAATGGCTTTAATGGTGTGGTCCAGCCACGTTTTGGTCTTTTAATGAGCAAAAGGCACAGAGCGTGACGCAGCCATCGGGATTTAATTGACAAATAAGCCACTGTTTGCCTTGATCTGCACGCTTAAGATAAAGATGGCGGGCAAACGAAAAGGGAGATTAGCGTAGCCGAGCCTACAGGCCTGACGTTGAAACCTCAGCAGGTGTTTTGTGAGGGAAAACAGATTTGGAGTTCATGTCTGGTTTTGTTTAATCAGTTAATGAGTCGATCAGGTTCGACCACAGTGCTTGAATCTTAATGAGTTGCCTTATCCAGAAACCGTCAAACAATTTTCCAACTTCGTGGGAGCAGTGTGTTGAAGTTCCTCCACTGCACTTGTTTGAGGACAAGGAACGATAAGATGACTGGCTACTCGGGCCGTGAAGAGTGAAAATGTGCTTATAAATGACACCCAATGAAATGCACTGTAAAATACATATGCTGATAAACATTCACTATATGAAGAGACGAAGAAAACAATGTTGAAAAAAATTCAACCTGTTTTGTTTTTCAAATTAAAAAGTCTTATATTTCTCCAAAATAAGTCAAGTCAAGTCAACAGTATTTATAGAGCACTTTCAAACAGCCATCGCTGCATACAAAGTGCTGTACATGGAGCAATTTAAAATGCACAATAAACAGTAAGACAAATCGGTAATAAAGGCGGTGCACACTTGTTGATCATAATTGTTGTCGTAATTAGTGCTTTAAAAGGACTCCCAGCTCGTTTGTTACTTTGGATTTTTTTTGTTCTTGGGACTTTGTTTTGGATTTAGTTTTGTTTTAATACAATTCATCAAGTACAACCTGCTCCCCCCTCCTGCCTGCTCTTTGGGGTCCACCACCACCTTGCATACGTGACACCTTTTATTTAAAATATGAAAAGATCACAATAAGTGTCTTAGAAAGCAAACTTTGCATTCTTTCAAAAATAAAGTGTCATTTTGGGGAAGGTTTAAAACTGTAATATTGTTCAATATAGTTGAATTTTTCCAAGAAAAGTCTTAATTTTATAGCCATAACATAAAATGTTTTCCCAGAAAAGGGTCATGAGTTTGCGAGAATAAAGTGCATTTTTGTGGGGAAAAAAAGTCATAATTTAACAAGAATACAATTGTCTTGATTTTTCTTTTTTTTTTTATTATTCCCATTTGTTAAAAGTAAAAAGTCAGATTGTATGCGTGTGAATAACGCTTGACTGACATCCCCACCCTTCCGCAGTTTGCCTCAAATAACATATCTGTCAACTTCGCTGGTGCTACTCTGAGCAATCGCGCTCCAGGTGACCCTCTTTACATGGGGATCGATGATCAGCGGCGATATCTTCTTTTTTAATCTCCCCTGCTATCCATTACACGCTCTCCGATACACTCATTTGACAATAGGTTATCGCTGTCTGACACCACAACCGAAGCAAACCAGCTCATTCCTGTTCTGCTCTCTTCTATTTCCCCGCACAAAAGACCACCAATCACAAGAATGTGTGCACAAGCCTCCTACTGTATGCACATCAGTCACTACAGTAGACAACTATTCAATACCCATTTTTCTTGACAGGCGAGAGTCTTGATGTCAAAGCTTCGCATCAGTCACGACAGTTGACGGCTATTCAAAAGCTGTTTTCTTCTATGTACATGAATGCTGAGGTCAGCGTATATTACGTACTACCCCCTTTTTTAATAACCCTCCACTGTGACAGGTGTAAGACTATACTGTATGCCATGTACAAAGGCTGAGCAGAAATGTGTCCGCAAGGTCACTGTGCCTTGGAGGAGAATTCAATGATTGACCTTTACTTCGCATTTGTTGCCCCAAGCCTCCCCAAGGTCATGAAGGGGTGGCACACATGGGAGGCACGTAGGTGAAGCATTGAGGTCAAGCCAAAAGAGCCTTTGAAGAGATCCGAGTAAGGAAAAATTACCGCCTTATTGTTTCTACCCCAAAGATGGTGTCATTTATTTTTAAATGTCCAAGGCTTGCATTTTGTTAGAACAAGAGAACGTTTGGATAAGGTCACGCTTGTCACATCTGAAACACTGGCATCCATCTTAGCTCCTTATTATCGTTTATTTCTTATTTTAAAAATACAAAGGGGTCTCGTTAAGGAACGGTCCGGCAACGAAGTCCCACTTTTCAGCCAAAAACGTTTTCCTGCATTTTCAATGTTATCAATTTGTTTAACAAAAACAAGTCGATAAATAACTACTCTTAAAACGCCACTTTTTCCTCAGCAATATGACCACGCCCCCTTTCCCTCTTCCCATGACTTTGTGGGAGTCAGCAGAGGAATCTGACATAATTTGTCCATTCCAAATCTTTGTACGTACGTGGCGAATAATGTGTGTGTGTGGGGGGGGGGGGGGGGGGGGGGGAATCAATCTGCATCAAAATGTATTTGGACATCTGTACTTATGCCAACTTCAGCCTGTGAAAATATCACAAGGCTTAGTCTCTCCATGGCTCACTTGTGAAATAATTGAACAGCTTACATGCAGCTCATGCCGGATCTAGTTTCTTGATTGGGTCCCCAAGATCCGAGCATAATGCATTCCCAAAAGCTTTTCATAAATGGAATTGTTCATCGGTCATTATGTATTAAATTTCAATCTATAAGGGCTGGCTTGACTTACTTTCTCTCCCAAATCCAACCCCAGGATAAACGCCGGTCACCGTGTATCTGAAAATGATGCACCCTAAAGCGGCCAATCAGCTGGAGGAAATCAAATATTTATGTGCACGAGTTACAGTGCGTATCAGTCACAACAGAGGGCGATATCTGTTCCCTTCTATTATGCATGAGTCTTGATGACAAAGTTATGCATCAGTCACTAAACTAAAGTATCTAAAAAAAATACGGTGTTTCTATTCCCATTATTTTTGATGGGTGGAAGATTTGTCTAAAGGGAACAAGCTATTATTCTCTTATGGTTGGCATGTTTAATTTCTGGAATATTTTTAGCCTCACGCCTGAATGCTCTGTGGTTTATGCTTTGGTGAAACAATTAGAAAGTGCCACGAATCAATTTGCACTGTGCAGCTGAGCTCCTTCTGGTTCCTCGTCTTCCTCTTCTGCTTCAGATATGGAAGCAAGGTGCATGGCTAATTAAAGCGATAATTACTTTTAGGCTGGTGTGGTTGATTGTTGCTTTAAACGGGGGTCTTGTGGATACATCCCACATGAGGGAAACGCTTTAATTTCTTTTTAAATCTTCTGAATAGGAGGGACTATTCTGCTCTCTAGTGGCGACTAAGTTACACTGTAAGTCACTCTGCAAGTCTCGCGGGACGAAAAACTGAAACGGTAACTGCGATCTCGGCTAATAATTATTTAATTCTGTTTTATTCAGCCTTAAAATGTGCTTTTTTCCAAAACGAACGCATTTCATTTTAATTTTTTATTTTCTAAACTATTTTTGTTCATTTAAAAGCCCCCAAATTAAAATTCCAGTCTGAAAATGTAAAAAATAATGATTGTTTTCATAAAAAGTAGCATTTAATACAATGTTAAGCACTTTTTTATAGATAAAGTAATAAAATTCAATTTAAACTAAACAATTCACTGGTTAAAAGCAACCACTTTGTCTGTTTTTTTTTTTGTCTCCGTAATTCCAATTAAGTTATCAATCTTTAAGTTTTGCCCTACATTTTTTAGCTATGGAAATTAATCACATGTCCAGGTTTGCTTCATTCCTGTGCATTAAAACCAAATTAATGAGGATGATGGCAGGAAAATTGTGGAACGGTACTTATTAATATGCATTCCAACTAAATGGTTTGCATGAACTTCAATGTTAATATAATGAGAATTGGAAATTATTCTATTTGAATTAATTTACAGATTTTCGGTATACGTTAAAGCCGATTTTTATTTATGAATAACCAACCCACGTTATGTGGTTTCCTGCACTGCAGATGTTAAATTGGACGTCAATCAATTATAATGAGGGCGGTCCGTTGTCTTCTTTTAAAACATTTCATTGGCTGACCTTCATACTGGTAACGCCTTATAATGTCCTTCTGGCTTTTAATTGGTCCAAATCGGCACAGCAACAAAATTCGTCAACGATAGGAAACGCTTTGATTGGCGACTCGCGTGGCCCAAATGAATCGAAAAAACTAGGCAGCTAACGCAAATTAGCCCGACCGAGCAAGAGACATTTGATGCCCGTGCTTTGTTTTGCGCTCGTCTTCCTGCCGCTGGCCATTTTGTTTTCCGCCTTGTCTTTTGCACAATTCTCCTTTTCCCCTTAGGTAGTCACAAAACATTTGCGAAACTGACGCTGCCTTGGTGAAGGTAGGGCAGATTATTTTTCTCTATCCCTGCGACGCAAACGCCGCACCGGTTGATCCAAAATGGCGTCGCGCTAGCTGACAAGCGAAAATTTGCCATCCAGTCGTGCTAGCTATTAGCATATTAGCATCTGAGTCGGCTGCTCGTAACCCATCCTTGGCCGTAACGTCGTCGTCTCTCTGATACTGCTTCGATTTGGTGTGATATCAAATGCCATTTATTGCTCGCCAATCAGAATAAGGACGAGTGCCGTGTCCGATTTTGGTAAGCGGCTATCCACGGCGCTTTTCCCCGCTCTACTGCACCGGAATGCGTTTTATTTTCTCCAACTGGATTACTGATTTTGTCGCATTAGACAGTTCGTATCATCGAATTATGTTAACAATTAAAAACAACCGAACAATAGCTTGCTGACATTAAACGTTGTTTTGAACGCTTTTTAACACGCGACGTCGTTTCGCTCAGCGACTGGCCTAGCCGGCCACCCCAAAGAGACTGGGGAGTGAGCGAGCTTTGTTCCAACAGCGATGGTCACGAATGACTTATTCACGTCTTGTCACTCGTGTCCACCCCTTCGCAGAGAAATGAATTGTGTAATAACGGCATCATGCGTGCATTGTCGTGGTGACCTCATGAATGCTTTCATATCATGCGTATTCGTTAGTGACGAGGCCAGGCTGTAACGAAAACTACTGCGGATTGAAATATGAACTCAAGCAAGTTTATTCCTTGTTGGATTATAGATTATGCCAAGTGTGTGATTGCTCGTCTATTGACTTGGTGGTTGTTCCTCTTCTTCCTTCGCAGAACCGTCGCCCCCCCCACCCCATCCCTTCCTATTATCCTTATTTTTTCCACTATCCTTCATTGTCAAGCCGCCAAAGTGGAGAGTGTGATTGCAGAAGGGGGTGCTTCTCGTTTCAGGTAAATATTCTTGCGTTGCGTTGGTTCTGTTGATATGAGCCGTGTGATGATTTGAGTCCTCTGGGTGGTGGATGGCAGCACAACCCTGCATGCAGTGTGCATGCCATCGACTCTGTGTGATGCGGTGTTCGATCAAGTCTACACGCAGGCACCACCACCTTAGATTGTCGTAGGCGCCAAACATGAACCGCTGCCAGTGCATCTCTATAATTCAATTAAATTGTTACGTGAAAGTACCTATTGCATTTGACAGCGACACAATGTTCTGCTAATCTGTTTTCTGATTTGCACAAGTTCGATCCGGGGACATTTTATTAGGTCGACAATTGAGTGAGAGCCAAGTCAAAATGGCGCCGTACGAGCGAACAGTGCTCCCAAGGTTAATATAATAAATAGTTTGTCTCTAGTGTAGATAAATTTCTTGATTAAACCTTCATCTGTGCATCATCGTGTGATGACTAATTTTGACAGGGGAATAAATGACACCTCCTGATAGATCAGCTATGTGAGTAAGTACTTTAAGAAAAAAACTTTCCCCAAGTCCTGGGCAACACCCTGAACATGTTAATACGCTTTCACTGACACGATTTAGAAAATAATTTTAAGTGAGGCGCAAATATCTTTCGCTTAATTTTCAAAGTAGAATTTAGCTCTATGCATTTGTTCTTGCTACAGAAAAGACAGGTTTCTCTCTTTTGACCTGCTAAATTTCTGCTTGACGTCACATGGGAAATGTATTACCTCAAAGATAATGTTGTTTGTGACAATCATTTATAATTTTTCAGAAAATCCAATAAATCTCGAACAGTCGTAAGACGATGAGATGAGAACTGAACCTTGATTTTGGTGTATCATTACACTTCCAGTTAATAAATCATTATCTAGGACCTCTCATGTGTGAACCAAAATGTTTTCAAAACGAAAGTGAAAAATGCATATTTAAAGTACCAGCTCTTGTACTGGAACTCATTAGATTGTGCTGTACCATGCTTTCTTAATTATGTGTTAGGCAAGCATCAACTGCATGCAGTATTTATTTTATTCACGCACAGTTGCCACATTGTGACAAATAAAGTCTTATTCTGTTGTCAGTCTTACAGCTTGTATTTTGCTTGTACTCCCTGGCGCAGTGCTTCTTCGGGGGGAGGAGGTGGTAGGGGTGCACCTCAGCACTATCCCAAGACTGTCGGCAACAGGTGTGTCACCACCTCAACCGTTTTCCAGCGCTTGTTGTTACATGTCTACAGTCATCCACGGATGCTTTAATCCTCACCTGTAACCCACAACTGTCATTTCAAGTTATGAAGTCATGTTTGTTTGTTTTTTAATTAATTTTATTTGGGGGGGGGGATTGTACGGTGTGGGTGTGTGTTAATACGAATGATCTCCTCTGGGCTTGCGCAGCGAGTTCCTGGGGAAAACCCCAGGGCAAAGCGTTCAGAAATGGGTTCCTTCACGAAGCACTAGACGAGATGCCAACTCCAGCAACGAAAAAGAGCGGCACGATGCCATCTTCAGGAAAGTGAGAGGGTAAGCCAGCGTGCTTTTTCACCTCTTAATCCATGTCTCTCCCCACTACCGTGTTCATCCATGCTAATTTTCTAAACATGAAAAAAAGGTTGCTTACATACAGAGAGTTGAGTGAATAAAGACATTTTGTTGTCAACCGTAACGTCATGGAAGTTGAGTTGGAGTGGATTATTCAACGACCTTGATACAATTGTTTTAGCAAAGTGCTAGAGCAGTCCCCAGTGCCGCTGGTTTTACTATTTTCACAAAAGTGATTGGTTAAGCAAAACACACAAAACAAAAACTGTCGACTTGTTGGTTGAATTTTTCGTTGCCACGCAAGGCCGGAGCAGGCAGGCAGATTGAAAACTCTGATGTAAATTAGACAATTAGCCAATAATCAACTTTGTGCCAGAACCAGTGTGGTACGTTGCATTGTGTGGCATTCAAATACGAAGATGGCTCGTTTTATTCTTGGGCGTCACACTGAGGCGGCATGTGTTCTCATTCCTCCAGCATACTCAACAAACTCACGCCTGATAAGTTTGACAAGCTATGCCTTGAGCTCCTCAACGTGGGCGTAGACTCCAAACTCGTCCTTAAAGGTATCATCTTGCTGGTACGTACACGCACACGCAGCACTCGGATGTCGACGCGTAAGCTTTCGCCCGGTGACTCTCGACCGCTCGTTCTGTGTCGTGCAGATTGTGGACAAAGCCCTAGAAGAGCCCAAGTATAGCTCGCTCTATGCTCAGCTATGTCTGCGCTTGGCAGAGGACGCACCAAACTTTGATGGCCCTTCGACCGAGAGCCAAACCTCCCAAAAGCAGAGCACAGTGCGTGGAATTCCTTCACCGTTGGTTCTATCGGCGGCGACGTATTTTACATACACACACGCTTACTAAACATCACAGGCCACTATTTGCGTCACCTTTACAGCTTTGAATGTGCATTCAATACCCTTTTTTTCGTTGAAAAAAAAATGGTTAACCTTCCACACTGACGGTGTTGCTTTTCCAGACCTTCAGAAGACTGCTGATTTCCAAGCTTCAAGATGAATTTGAAAACCGCGCCAGAAATGTTGAAAGTACGTCGACTTGATGAGAAGTGGCTTTGCCTGTGGGTTCAATTTAATTTATCCCGCCTAAACGCCTCGTCTCGTCCATCAGTCTATGACAAACACGACAACCCTCTTACTTCTGAGGAGGAAGAGCAGAGAGCCATTGCCAAGATCAAGATGCTTGGCAACATTAAATTCATCGGGGAACTTGGCAAACTTGACCTCATCCATGAATCTATCCTTCATAAGTGCATCAAAACGGTACACATCCTCCTCGGCTCTCTGGAAAAGATGTCCATCGGCGAATATTGTGTGACCCTCTCCTTTTTTAAAGCTTCTGGAAAAGAAGAAGAGAGTCCAACTTAAGGATATGGGCGAGGATCTGGAGTGTCTCTGTCAGATAATGAGGACTGTCGGGCCGAGACTCGACCATGACAAAGCAAAGGTAACCGCAATCAGAAAGATGGCATAGTTGCCTCTTAGGGGAGACATTCAAGGTGGCTCCATTTTCCACTTGTTTCCGTCTCCAAAGTTGACTTTGGGTATTCTTCATGCTTAGTAGTTGCCAGGTGTCTAAAGGCCAGTGACTTACTTTTTGTACCGTGAGCAAAGAATCAAGAATTACAGCACAATTAACCATCGCACCATTTTGGGGGTGGGATTTTTTTTCCCCACATTGCAAAGGCCAAGTCAGGCTTTTGTTACCATGATAACCACTTGCAGCTTGAGGGCACACAACGAACCAAGCCTCATGTTCTGTTTTTCAAAAAAGCAATAAGTATGAGTATTCGTTAGAATAACCCATAGGATCATCGATTCTAAAAAGATGTGATCATCGATTCAAGTTTTTTTTTTCCCCCACAAGAAAAATTTACTTATTTTATTTTTTTAATATGTTTAACCGGAGCTTTTACTGTGGTTCACAATAATCCTTTGTGTCAATTTAAGGCTTTTTTTTTCTGTTGCCACAGTCTTTAATGGATCAGTACTTTGGCCGTATGCGATCCTTAATGAACAACAAGGATCTGCCGGCGAGGATCCGCTTCCTGCTGCAAGACACGGTGGAGCTGCGCGAGAACAACTGGGTCCCCCGCAAGGCTTTCCTCGACAACGGACCAAAGACGATCAACCAGATCCGACAGGACGCGGTGAAGGTTAGCGGGTCTTGGATGAGTGCGCCACATTCCCGAGCAGAACATCTCTGCGTTGGTGATATTTTTATTTATTTATTTGTGAACTGGCATCTTTTTACCTGCAGGATTTGGGCGTTTTCATCCCAGCACCTATGTCGCAGGGCATGAGGATGGACTTCTTCTTGGAAAGCCCCTTCATGCCCAGCAGAATGAAATTGGACAGGGAGACGCTGGGCGGATTGGCCGACATGTTTGGACAAATGCCGGGTAGGAGTAGTCAGGAAATGGAGCCACGATACACCCGTTTATGAATGAACTTCTTATGTTGAAACCGTGTTTGATTAAAAATGACTTGGTACATCCAAAATACGCAAGGGTCGTTATGATCAACTGCAAAGTCAGTTTAAATAAAGAAACCAAAAACTATCCTCACCGCAACACCATTACTAGCTGGTCAATTAATATTGACTCGAATCCTCAATATTTAATATGCCATGTATCTGTTGTTTCAAAATCATAACTATATTTAGATTGGATTTTAAAAACTAATTTTCAGTTATGTGACATGCTAATTTCTTGAGTTAATTGTGTGGTTTGTCTTGTCATCTAGGGGTGTTAAAAGTGGAGACAATTTACAATTCTGGTATAAATGTTTAGCATTAGCCATGAAGTAGACGCAAAGTGACGTGATGAGCTGAATACAGGCCTTAAATTTAAAACAAGTGCTTTCAGCTGAAATTATAAAGTTGAATATTTCAGTCTGTGTGAATGACTGTTTTTAAGCCCGTTGAGCTGTGTCAAAAAGAAAACAGAAATCAGGTTTCATGTTGTTTTTCCATGTAGAAAATTATTTCTTATAAACTTTGTATTGGGTAAATTTCACCTGCGATATAATGTGATGGCCACAAAGCGTTTACAATTTAACTTAAAATTGCAGGTATCCTCAGGAAGATCTGCGGGAATGACGAAGTAATTTTTTATCCAAAGATTCCACCTGATCAAAAATCAGTATATTGTTTTTATTGGCTTCATATTTTATGACTTGCAAAGATGACTCCACATTCAAACGTACATTTTTAACATGTGGCCCTCCTCCAGGCAGTGGTATTGGAACAGGACCGGGAGTCATCCAGGACAGGTACTCTCCTACCATGGGACGCCATCGCACCAACCCGCTCTTCAACGGCCACATCGCTCCTCAGCCGCAGTCGCAGTTCGACATTGGGGCCAAGTCGTCCTTCGTCAAGTCCAACCAGGTAAGTGAGCACCTTACCTCCTCTTCACATGTCATCCCATTCCCGGATGTCTCACTCTCCTCTCTGTCCGTGCAGGTTCAGAACCAGCATTTCCTCAGCCAGAGCCAAAACCACGCGGCACAGCAGCAGGTCCCATCCAAGGACTTGCCCCCACGCTTCAGCAAGAAAGGACAGCTCAATGCGGATGAGGTAACTCGCCTGCACTGCACCCGTTTAGCGTGCGCTCCTCATCCCCTTTCATGCTCGTTGATGATAAAAAGACGCGTTATTCTGAGGGAGCACACTGCCACCAGTCCTCTCCTCCTCCACCTTTCTCTCTTTCCTCCTCTGCTCTTATTCCTCAAGCTGGTTGGTGGTCCTCTGACTGTGATTATGAGATCTGAGGGCATGACCACAGTTGGTGCAGAGGTGGTGGATTTGTTTTAAGATGTGAGATAAATAAATGCCCTTTTTTGTGTTTTGTGTGTGTCCTCCCGCAGATCAGCCTGCGGCCAGCTCAGTCATTCCTCCTCAACAAGAGCCAGGTTCCCAAACTCACACCGCAGATCCCCTCCATGATGCCTCCCAGCACCCAGCCCCCTCGCACACAAACACCACCCCTGGGACAGGTGAGCAGGTTTTGTGCGGGTGTCAAGTTGAACTGGACAAGCTGTCCCATCAAAATGTACAATGCCACCTTTGCACATTTACGAGATGAATTTGTGCTATGGCCAAGCTTGTAACTCAATTTATTCCTCCTAAGTGAAATGGTGTTTTTTTTAATATGCTGACTTTTTTTTTAAGTGATTAAATTAAGCTGATATACACACACCGTAGTGCACTCGCTTGCTAGTGTGCTTTAAAGGTCTTTGTGACCGTAATCAGGAGTTCTGGCTCCAGCTCAATTGGCAGTTTTCCACCTCTGCTATGTACTATTTAAGTGATTTCCTTGTCTAATTGTTTGGCTGAAAGTGCGTACGCGTGTGTGTGTGTGTCCCGCTTCACTTATGTCATGCAAAATTTGGCTCGGGACATGAAGCCAAAAAGTGATCCGTGGACTGCTCGCAATGTGAAAAACTCTTGATTTGAGGCACTCAGAAGAAAGTACCACTGTACTCATTCCTTCACTGACCACGACTCATTTTGTTTTAGGTGCTTATTTGAATACATACGAGTCCAAGTTTAATGAAAGAAAATAAATGAAGGTCATTTCATGGCATAAAAGGCATAAAAGGCAAAAAGATAGGAGTAAAAAAAAAAAAAAAGAATTCAACACCCTGTGTGTTTAATCGCACACCTCTTCACCGCAGCCCCCTCAGCTTGGCTTGAAAACCAACCCGCCGCCCATTCAAGAGAAACCTCCCAAGACCAACAAGAAACCACCTCCTGCCAGGGAGGAGTTGCTGAAGATGACGGTAGGTCAACCAGTATAATGATAAGTAGAAAAAAAAAACCCACCTCCAAACTAAATCCGACAGTCACATTGTGTTTTTGACAGCATAGATTCTGATCTTTAAAAGACACACTGGTGTTCCAGGAATATACGGAGGTTCACTATATTGCCTAATGTATGTGCCGATATGAGACTTTAATTAAATGTTTAAGAGATGATGATGCATTTTGAATGGATGACCATAGGAGGCGACCATAAGCGAGTACTTCACCAGCAAGAACTTGAGCGAGGCGGTCAGTAGCGTGCGCGAAATGAAGGCCCCCAAGCACTTCCTGTCGGAGATGCTGAGCAAGATCATCGTGTGCTCTCTGGACCGACCTGATGAGGACAAAGAGCACGCCAGCACCCTCATCCACGCGCTGCGTGTCGACGGACTCATCACAGCTGAAAACTTCATGCAGGTGTGCATGATGTCAAAAATGCTGTCATTTGTTTTCCGGTAACATGGCCGCATGGACATGTCTCTCCTTTTACAGGCTTTCCTCAATGTCCTGGACCAGTGCCCCAAGATCGAGGTCGACGTGCCCCTGGTTAAGTCCTACCTGGCCCAGTTTGTCGCGCGGGCCGTCATCGCCGAGCTATTGAGCGTGGCCGAGCTGGCGCACCCGCTGGAGAACGGCACCCATTTCCCGCTCTTCCTGCTCTGCCTGCAGCAGACAGCCAAGCTGAAGGACCGCGAGTGGCTCACCGACATCTTCCAACAGAGCAAAGTCAACATGCAGAAGATGCTCCCTGGTAGGTGCTTCATGGCCGTCAATTTTCTATGCTGCTCGACAATGGTCAATCACACGTCGTCGATTGACCACAGCATGGACTTTGCCCGGTCGGAATTCTGCAGTTTTCTTTTAAAGCGCATTAAGCTCCGGAAGGTGTAGCATCCTTGCTTAAACCCTCGTCCACTGTGTAGAAATCGACCAGAACAGGGATCGCATGCTGGAGATCCTGGAGGGCAAGGGCCTCAGCTTCCTGTTCCCGCTGCTCAAGTTGGAGAAGGAGCTGCTGAAGCAGATTACGGCAGACCCATCTCCACAGTCCATTTACAAGTGGATCAAGGACAATATCTCCCCCAAGCTCCACACCGACAAAGGTTTCGTCAACATCCTCATAACCAGGTATGGTAGAAAGCAACAAAATCTGAACGAGGCATGAGCTGATAGTAGATTCTGACAACACAACCAAAAAATATTCACAATTAACTTGTTGTTTTGTTTACTCATTTCTGCAAACAGGCAATCATATTGTGCCCTGCTTATGACTTCTCTGGAAAAAAATGTTGAGCCGACAGTATTAGCGGTTGTTGAAACCTTTTTAAAACCACGGTAAAGTTTCAACCCCCCCCCCCCCCCCCCGCCCCCTAAAAGATATTCAAAACACCTTTTTAGATTATAATCTGAAGATTTTCACACTGATTAGAAGACTAATTTCTCTAAATTATCCAACTAAGTTTTGTACATAATTTTCCAAAATACGGCCTGGGGTGATTTGCGGCCCACCGTCCATTTTTTGTGGCCCGCAACATGACCCCCCAAAAAAACCCCACAACTAAAAATGACGTTTGACATTGGCCTCAAGGTTAGTTAAAAAGGTGATGGTGGGCAGATTGAGAAGACTGCTTGTCAGAGAAATAGGCGCCATTACTGCAAATGAATTTGTTTATGTACTATGGGGAGCTTTTCTCTATATTTGAAGATTACAAACAAACCACTGCTAGCTGTAGAGCTGGATCTGCTCTGTGTGAGAGACAGCGGCACCCCAAAAACTTGAGGAAAAAAAGTCCTTTGCCTTCACATATTGGACCGAAACCTTCTTTTCTCACCTCAGCTTCCTGCAGTACATTGCCCAAGAGCTGTGCGTGTCCGAGGGCGACGAGCAGCTGTCGGCCCCCTCCAAGGAGCAGTTGGAGCAGGAGAAGACGCTGCTGCTGGCCTTCAAACCCGTCATGCAGAAGTTCCTGCACGACCACACCCAGCTGCAGGTCAGCGCCCTCTACGCCCTGCAGGTGCACTGCAACGCCAACGGCTTCCCCAAAGGTACGATACGACCACCCGCCCCGGGTCACTTTATTAGGTACACCCCAGTCAAATTGTGCGAAAATGATCCTCCTCCGGTGGGTTCGGTGTAAAAGTTATTTATTTAGCCGCCCCGCGCCCCCCCAAAAAACGCATACTTAAAGCCGTTTTGTTTTTCAAGGCATGCTGCTGCGCTACTTTGTCAATTTCTATGACATGGAGATCATTGAAGAAGAAGCCTTCCTCGCATGGAAAGAAGACATCACCCAAGAATTCCCTGGAAAAGGAAAAGCTTTGTTCCAGGTACTTTAAAAACAAATATATACTGTATATATATATATAAACTTATTTTTATTGCGTGGAAATTGGTCTCGTCAGTTATTAAAATTGGCAGTTGCAGGCCTACGCCGAGCATACCATGATACTTGAGCTCGATTATTTCGATTCGTCGATTATTTGTCATGAATAACGTCGACGCACCAGAACGTTGGTGTCAAGCGGGCTTGAGCATGGCACAGATGACCTTCATCGCAATCGTTTAAATATTTTTTAAGTTAAAATTGTCCACAATTTCAGCTTCTCAACAGTAACAAATCTCTTGATTACTTTAGTCATCCACACAGGCTGTCATGTTGAATCAAAATAGCAAAACGGTTATCAAAGTGTACGGACCGATTTTGAATGTCTGAAACCAAAACGTGTGAGCGTAAGGAACGTTTATTTTTTTTTACCGCACCCATCCAAGACGCTTCCAATTTTCTAGCAGAATTTTGACCCAGTTTATTTTTTTGCATTTTAGCTCTTACTCAAGAGACTTTGGAATTTTGAGTGTCGTAAAACACAATGGTGACAGCAAAAACTCTCGATTTTTTTTCCATTAGTACGCAGCTCATCCTGATTTTGAAAAACACTGCAAAGCTCCACTGAGCTCAATTTTGGTCTTCCTTCAGGTCAATCAGTGGCTCACGTGGTTGGAGACTGCCGAGGAAGAGGAGTCTGAGGACGACGGCGATTGAAGAGGCGCCAGCCACACAAGATGACATTTTGCCTTTGCATTCACCTCCACCGTTGATTGATCGATTAACCACTAACGAGCAACACCGCCACATCCAAACCCTCCTCTCCCCTTCCTCCTTCTGTTCTGTGGACACGTGTGGAGTGACATGACTTTGTTCTTGTTTTCCTTTTTAACTCCCCTTACCTTCTTTTGACTAATAAACTCGCTCCGGGGCAACCATCAAGGCTGTAATATTTGGTTTCGATGGCCTGTGTTGACCTTTTTGCGTCAAAATTGCTCCTCAACCAGTCACCAGTGACATTCTACCTCTTCAGACAGGCATTTTGTGCCCTTTCTGAAATCTAAAGCCCTATGCGCTGTGCTTGATACCGTATTTCTTCAAATGATGGCCCCAATTAGTCACGTGAGAAACAATAACTTCACAGCGTATAATATTGGAATTCTTGACATTCTTTGGAAGTCACTCGCCAAAACAGCAGCACTCAGTGAGGCACGTTGCCAAACTAGTTGGCCCAAGCTGTATTGAAGCCGATTTTGTGTTACAAGGAATCTTCAGATCCTATTTGCATTTCAAAACCACAAATACAGGTTCGCTCCGGTGGCTGATTTGAGAAGTTGCCTTGTTACATTTAGCGTGCCGGTCGCTCCACAATGCTGTGTGTCGACTTCCCTCGTGACCCGATTTCATTTGAGGTCAATTTTGTTAAATGATAGTCCTAAAATTAAGGCCTCCCACCCAACTGCAGTTGATGAATGCTCCGTTCCTTGCTGCTGTTTTCATGACATACGGCAGTGATCCCTTAATTTAAGTAAAATAAATGACAACACTGATCATGTTTGTGTTTTGTTTTTTAACGTTTCAGTGAATGAAATAAAATGATGCAAGTGCCCCGCTCCTAGTTCTCCTTACTTAAAAACTGCTGAGTCATTGTTCGTGACCATCCTCATTCATGATTGTGCACCTGCTTTAATGTCAATAAAGTCACTAAATGAACACCAATAAAAACAATATCACTTGTCCGAATGGTTGACTTCATCCTGGTCTGTGGGGATCCTGAAATATTCCACTTGCTTCCTGGCCTGTTGCCGACTCGGGGTGCGATCCCTCAAAAGCGGACAGCTCGCCAAAGTGGCAGGCCCGGCGTCCCTTGGGGATTGCGGTGCGCTCACCCGGAACATGGTTCAGAGAAACAGGACAAATGTGAGGGTTGAGGAAACGGCAGGAAGGTGAATTGTTTAATTGGTTGGACACGAGAGGCAAATAGGCGGTAGATCCACTCGGAAGTTAATTTGCGTAATAATACGGTCACACATAGGCTCTGACACGATCAAGTTTGAAATTTGCGGGGATTGATTTGTCGGTGCACAAATTATGGACACTGGAGAAAGGCCAGCTTTCATGCCGGACGCTGCTAAATTGAAATTTCAGGGTTGATTTGACACAGGAAATTGTATGTGTTTGGCGTATGGTGTGACGTAGAAAATCACTGTCAGACTGACCATTACTTTCAACACAACTATAGGAATAACCTACTGTATTGCGACATCGCTCTAAAATAAACATGTCACCAAGGTGTTCTCAACTAGTCACTATTCTCGAACACCTCACCAGGGAGACGTCCTAATCAGATGCCTGAGCCACTTCATCTGGCTCCTCTCAACATGGAGGAGAAGCGGCTCGACTGTGAGCCCCTCCCACAGTTGACCGAGCTTCTCACCTTTCACTCCAAACTGCCACCTTCAGAAGTTCTCCGATGACTCTGCGATTGTTGGCCTCATTACAGAAGGGGACGATCGGGAGTACAGGGGACTGACAAAGGACTTTGTGGACTGGTGCCAGCAGAATCTCCTCCAGATCAACCCTAGGAAAACTAAGGAGTTGGTTGTGGATTTCTGCAGGAAAAAGTCCTCACCAGCACCGATGAACATCCAGGGTATGGACATAGAGAGGGTGACCTCCTACAAGTACCATGGTGTTCTTCTCAACGACAAACTGGACTGGTCTACAAACACGGACACCCTGATTAGGAAAGGACAGAGCCGACTCTTCCTACTCAGGAAACTGAGGTCTTTTGGGGTTCAGGGGTCACTCCTTAAGACGTTCTATAACTCGGTGGTGGCCTCGGCCATCCATTATGGCATTGTCTGCTGGTCAGGCAGCATCTCAGCCCGGGACAGAAAGAGACTGGAGCGACTGGTCAGGAAGGCCAGTTCTGTCCTGGGTTGCTCCCTTGACACTCTGGAGGAGGTGGGCAACAGAAGGATGCTAACTAAGCTAAAAGCTATAATGGCCAGTGCCTCCCACCCCCTCCAGCCCGCCCTGACAGCACTTGGTAGCTCCTTCAGCCAGAGACTGTTACACCCGCGCTGCAAGAAGGAGAGATACCGACGCTCGTTCCTACCGACTGCTGTCAGGCTGATGAATAAAAAATAACAATCATAATAATAATAATAATCAAATGATGTGAAGTAAAATTGTAAATAGTACTGCGATTTATCCATTTTGTGTTCATATTGCATTTAATTGAAAGATGTTTGTTGTTGTTTTTTTCTCTTTCTTCTTTCTTCTTTCTACATGCATTCTTGCTGCTGGAGGCTGTAAATTTCCCCAGTGTGGGACGAATAAAGGATATCTTATCTTATTATCTCTAAGAGAGAGCCCTGCGGAGAAAGCTCATTTTGTCCGCTTGTGTCCGGGATCTTGTTCTTTCGGTCACGACCCGTAGCTCGTGACGTTTCGCTAGTCCTCCAAATGAACTTTGCAGTTAAGGTGAGAAGAACAACGGAAACACTATGGCGGAAATTCCAGTTTTCCCAACGGGCATTAAGAGCTGACCAAGCACAAAAAAAAGGTGAGGTGGGATGAGGACAAATCCATGATTTTCAAACAGAGACTTAACTAAATCATATTGTGATGATGTCCCATAACAGGAAACGACTTTAAAGAGAGTTTTATTTGACAACACAACAGCAACAAGATAGATAGCACTGCAGGTCTTGGTCGTTATCTGGTCAGTGGGCCACGCTGCAGATTTGACCTCCACTTCCTGTTTCCTCCCATCAACCGTCACGTTCGCTCTGCTTTTTTGTTTGTCTGCCTCATATGGCAAGCCATTTGAGCATTCTGGCTTTGTCTCCTGGCTTGGTAGAACATCGCGGTGGCAGTGGACTTGACCGCTTCCAACATGTTGACCTGCTTGTTGACGCTGACGCTCACCTCCACGCTCCTCACAGGTACCCGAATAAATGGAGGCTACGCTTTGAGCCCGTTGATGATTCTGTCATGGGCGCATGAATATGAATGAAGAGACCCTTTAAATGCGAATGCTTTTGGACAATTCATTAGGAACAGACAAATTATGTTATGATCCTGTATATCAAACCTTTTCAAATGAGAAAAATAAGACTGAATGGGGGTCCATGTCAGCACTTTGTATACAGCGGTGTGTGTGTGTGTTTTTTAAGTGCTCTATAAATAATACAGTTGAGTCATGTTGAGTAGTCAAATGTAAAGACGATATTTATTGGATATCTGAAAATACCCAAAAGAAGCGGCCAATCGGAACTGGCGTCCACACACAATTTTGTGATGTGTCAAATATGAATCCAATTCTGGAAATAACATTTATGCGTTCTGTCCGTAGCCTCCCATGGTCAGAGCGCCGCCGGGGTCTTCCTGTTTATCGAAGGCGGAGCTTACACCTTCAACTTTACCGCCGCGTCTGCCGCCTGCCACTCGCGTCATGCCACCGTGGCCACCATCGCCAAAGTGGAGGAGGCGCTGCGCCACGGGCTGGAGACCTGCAAGTGTGTGTCTGGTTTTAGAGCAGTTCGGTTTTGTTTGTTTTTAGAATTGCATGAGGTAAAGAATACTTATGGATACAACACGTTGACTCACGCGGCATATTAATGGCTTTAATGTTCACTTTAGAAGTATGACCTTATGAGATGAATAAAATAACCAACAACATGATTTTCTTCTGCATAAAATTGCCCAGGTGGCATGGTAGTCGACTGATTAGCGCGTCGGCCTCACATTGCAGAGGTACAGGGTTCGATTCTGGCTATGGCCTTCCTGTGTGGAGTTTGCACGTTCTCTCCGTGCCTGTGTGGATTTTCTTCGGGTACTCTAGTTTCCTCCCACATGGCAGGTGAATGGAACACTCTAAATTGTCCCTCTGTGGAATTGTTCGTCCATGTGTTGCCCTGCGATTGGCTGGCAACCGGTTCAGGGTGTGCCCCGCCTACTGCCCGAAGATAGAATCCAGCACATTTGAAAATGGATGGATGGATAAAATTGCCCACCTATGTTTAAGGTGATCACACCAAATTGGGATATTAATATGGTTTTAACCCTTTCAACCATTCCTCCTGGTTTACATTAATTTATTTCCAGTTCTGGTGCAGTTTAGCGTGTATGATTTTCTCTCTAGAATTCAGACACTTATTCATTTGCGCTGCTATTTTGCTGTTCAACGTCAGATGTTCTCCACTATAACGCGGTGCCAGTGAAATCCATCACCCAAGCACTTAATTGCGGTGTTAAACGCGCTAGGGGTGCCAGTCTTAAATTAGCTTAGTATTTAGCATGGCTTCTCCATCTTTTCTCGTCATCAACTTCAATTTGTGACAAACCACAACAACTAATATCATATTAGAGGGCTTATTGACCGCAACCCTGAGCTTTTATTATTTAGTTGATGTAGTAACATCATATGGTGAGGAAATGACAAACTCTGAAGTGCTCTTTTGAAACTCGCAAAACAGCACAAAAACACATACTGTAACTTAATGTTGAAAATGTAAGTCAGGGAGTAGTTTTGAGATATGCTTGGTGGCCCGCTGTCCACAGGTTGCCCACCCCTGATTTAGATTAAAGTGAACTAGTCACAAGTTCAAAAATCAGTATGCGGCTAACGACATCTTTTGAAATGTGACATGAAAGATCTGTCATTATTTTTGCTCCCTCAAATGTTACTTGTGGTGTAGTTACCGGTACGTGCCGCCTCAATCAGGAGGTACGGTGGCTTTTAAGCATCTAAACTTAAGCTGTGAGGTGTTGTATAGTGACGTCTTCGACACCTTCCCAGGTTCGGCTGGGTAGCGGAACAGGTGGCCGTCGTCCCGCGACTGACAGCGAGCAGCAAGTGCGGGAATGGCAAAACGGGATTGGTCAAGTGGAACGCCAGGGCGGAGCAGGCCTTTGGGGTCTTCTGCTTCACTGCGACAGGTATTAAGTGTACAAATGGGAGAAAATCAAGTCACGCTATCAACTAGCTAAGCTAGCTCTTTGGGACATATATGATTTATTTCAAGAAGTTGTGCACGTTTTGCATTTTTATCATATTTGAGTTTGTTTTGGGCAATCGTGTCTAATGCCTATTATTATTTTTGTTTAATTATTTTCCTCTTTCTGTGTAATGTGTATTTATGTGACCCCAAATACGTTCCTTTTTAAATTATTATTTTGATTGCATTTTTTTTGTATTGATAACTACTGGGAAAACTGGTTGTCTACTACCAAACATTTGCAATTAATGCACAGTGTGGTTTTTTTCTGCTCAACAGCCACCCCGCCAACATTGACCTCGTCCACGACAACTCCCATTGCACCTTCAATCCCCTCCTCAACATCGCTGCCTTCCTATTCACAGACGACAACCATAACAACGCCACCTGACTGGACGTCCCATCAAGTCCCTATCTCAACTTCCTCTGCAGCTCTTCCTCACCATGCCTCTTCCTCCTTCTCGTCCGGGGATTCTCTTCCTTCTCATGTCATCACTTCATCACCCACTTCCTCTTTCTCCTCCTCCTCGTCCTTCACCTCAGCTCCGACTCATGCATCTAATCAGCAAACCCAGAAGCCCGCCGAGGCACCCTTGAAAGGTATGTCTGAAGTGAATTTATTTGTCCATGGCCGTCATTTATTGATCAGTGCATGTCATGCTTCAAGTTGCATTTTTTAACATTCCTACACTAAATGTCTCATTTAAAAAAATATTTTTGTACTTTGCACTTCCATCTACTTTATTTTCTATCAGTTGATAGTTTGTTTTACATATTATAATATTTTCTTTTTTTTTGTCAGATATGTTTTGGCAATTTCCCCAAATAGTTTTCATTTAATATTTTCTTTTTATCAAGTATTTTTATTATAACACAAGGCATTATTTTGAAATATTTGTAATCATTTTCTAAAAATTTTGAAACCCTCTCATCCCCCGCAATATTTTGTCTTCCTTTTCTAATAATTTGTGTTGTATTATTTCTATGAATTTTGTATTTTATTTTGTATCTGTTTGTTTTTTTCAATCTAATATTTGTAGTTTGAACATTTGATCTAAATGGAATTTGATGGACTGTCCAGCCTCTGTTTACAATAAAAACAAAAAAGTTATTTCTGTTGTGGTTAAGACTAGACTTGCAATGAAAAGTCAAAACACACCATCTGATGCTTATGATGCTCGCTGAGGTAGTCTGTTTCTCTTTTATTCATTTATTTTTAGCAGTTTGGATGGCGCTCATTGTCCTCGGCATCATTTTCATAATGGCGTCAGTGGCTGGAGCGTTGTGTTACTACTACAAATTGTAAGTTTAATTCATTATTACAGTATTAGTATGAACACAAAAGTCAGTTTTTGTTGTCTAGTTGACATTCTGTTGTTGGGAGGGAAAGAAAGTGTTGGCAAAGCATACACTGCTCTCATGGTTTTGGATCAAAATCATTAGTTACCAATTTTGATGGGTTGTTTCATTTTATATATAAATCCAAAGAGTTTGGTGAGGGAATTAAAAAAATAACATTATTTTTGAGATGCCTATATATTTATTATTCTCTTCTTCTGAGAAAGGAATAGTGGGCCCTGTAGGTCGCAAGCCCTGCAGGGGGATGATGTGGAAGCCGAAATATGGAAGCCAACCAACAGTCGGACGGCTCTTCATCGACAACACGACTACCATGACGACGAGCAAGAGGAAAAAGATGAGGAGGAGGAAGGAGACGCAAAGTATTCCAGTGACATCATGCTTTGTGTGAACCCATCAATGAGCGGAGTTTCATGAAAATCTTATTTCATCATACCTTTTCTGACAGTCATTGTCAATCAAAAATATTTTTATTGTATGTTCTAATACGTTTTTCAAATAAAGATTTTTTTAAGTGCAAAATGACTGCCACATGATGACGGCCATCTGTCGTGCATTCCGTGTCCGAAAATACGTCAGATGTCACGATTGTCAAGAACAAAGAAAAAAAACACAACCGGTGCTCTCCCCCTTGTCACCACGCTGGAGGCCATTGAAAGGTGCTTATAAACAAAATGATCTTTTATTATTAGTGTTATTTCAGATATTGTGAAGCTCGCCTGTCATGCGCGAACAGCAAAAAGTGACGTGACATGACACTACGAATCATAGAAGAAGGCGCACGTCACGTGTCCGGAAATACTCACGGTGGCTTTCAATCAAAATACGGATCTCCTCTCCTACTCGGAATACTAATCGGTTAAAGTATATTTTAATCGTTTTATTTATTTTGGCAGGGCTGGCAACATGCGACGTCTTGGCTCGGTTCAGCAGAAGGTATCATGTGTTTTTATGACGGAAGTCAAAGAAGAACCGTCCAAGAAACGTGACTGCCAAGTGAGTGTGTGCATGACGAGAAAAAGCGACGATGAAGCTAATGTGTTCAACGACCTTAACGTGGGATTGATTGCCTGTCGTTGTGAATGGTTTGAGCCAGAAACGGTCCTACAATCTTAAATTTGCCTGACGTCCGAGCAAGTGTCACGATTTTGACCCTCATTCATTACCAGATTGTTGCATGTTAAACCTCATTGCCCTTTATTAGGCAGTGGCAGAGTCATGAGCCTTTTTCAAAGGTGTTTAATAATAATTTAAAAAAATATTAAAAGAAAAGGACCTGCTTTTATTGGTGCTTTTCACACAAAATTCTGCAAAATGGTATATTGTAGTTTGTTTCTCACGCAGCAACACGGCTTCATACAATTAGAATGAGGGGTGTTAAATACCCGCCCTGGTCCTTACAAATAAACAGTACCTCAAAAGTGGAATAGATTGAGTATATACCTTAATACTTTGTCAGAGCCATTTGAACATTGTTGCTTTCTGGGGAAAAAAGGCAAAAAATGTAAGGTTCAGTCAAAGATTCTCCTTGTGCTTATGTTTTATTTTTTTAAGCCATTTCACATGGTCGCCACCTCCATTTTGAACCCTGCCGTGCTGGAAGCTGACATCAACAGCGCACTGGCCACAGAGAAACTGGACGGCACCTGCTGCTACGTTACGCACTACAAAGGTGACAATTCCTGACAAAAACCCTCGTCACATTTTGGACAATTGTGGTAAAAGATCTGTTCCCCCCGTCCTTTCAGGGAAACTGCACCTCTGGGCTCGACTGGACAGGAAAGCCAATAAACAAGCAGAGAAGAGATTCAAGAAATATCAGTATGCTCACAGGAGCTCCAAAGGTAACTTAGTGAGCGTCACAAGCCAGTCTTTTAGAAACAATGAATTGTGAATATGTCTCTGAGGTTGTAGTCAGGTTCTTGTTGACTTGTTCTTCTCAATTCAATCCATCATAATCCGATTTGGACAGACGTTCTCGTGCACAGCGGGCAAACTCCAGTCCTCGAGGGCTGGGTTTTTTTTCCATCTCTCCCCACTCCAACACACCTGATTTGGTGATAGCTCGTAGGTCGTGTCTCTTAGTGTCTTACATAGGTTTTTGTGGACTGTGTTCCAGGCTTTACGTGGAATGTGGAAGAAGACTTTAAGACGGTGCCAGACACGTGGATCCCGACTCACCGAGTCAAACATCAGAACGGTCATCCCGTCCCCGATGAACATGGACACATTCCAGGTCTGCTGACTTTACAGACATTATGAAAGGGGCTTCATTTCATGTCAATGCCGTTTATTCAGAACAGCACAGCGACATGGAACAGGCGCTTCATACAAAAGTCTTTTAGACTGAAATTATGCCCAAAACAACCGCACAATGTTTTCCTGTAAATGTCAGGTTGGGTTCCGGTGGAAGATGGCAATAAGCAGTACTGTTGGCACTCATCCGCGGTGGATTATGGTGCTGGGACTGTGCTGCTTCTTCGTCCCGCCGCCAACAACGATTACAACACGTTGGAAATCGCCGCTGTGCCGTTAACGGACCTCCAGGAACAAACTCTGGAGCTGATCGGCACCAACATCAATGGAAACCCTTATGGTAGTCATTGTTTTATAATTTCGTTCGTGTTATTGGCTCGGAAATATCCAAATTGTGGTACTCAGCCGCCATAAATTTGTCAATATAATTGAGTAGTCATTTGATTCATGACCATACCTTTTTCTGACCCATCAATCATAGTCAAGTTTCCACGTTGTGGCGAAATTTAAGGTGATCTTGTTGCAAGTGTCTCTTAGTGCCGTAGACTCATCACATTATGTCAATCTGTGGCAGTTATGATATCATCTTAGTCAGGTAGTCATTGATTTATGACCCTCTTTCTTGAAACCCCTCACTCATAAACCAATTGAATCTGATGAATTGTGGCTATATTTAGCAGTATCTTGTAGCTAGCATCGCTCACTGGAGTCGAAACAAATTGTAGTGCACTCGGGTTTTAATTTGGTTCAGTAGTTATGAATTTATGACCACGTTTTGACAGCCTTGGGATGCAAGAAGCAACCCATCCACTTGCTGGTGTCCCACGGGAGTGTCCGCATCCAAAACCCTCCACCGGTAAACTTCGAGCAGCTCTACTCGTGGTTCTGCAGCAGCCCCGAGGGTCTTGTGGAGGGTATTGTGTGGCACTGTGGCGACGGCTCGCTTTTTAAGGTGAGGTGGCGGCACTTGCAGATAAGCGGCAGAAGCTATTGTAGACTACGAATACATTGTCACTTTGTGCTCCTTGTTATACAGTATTTTGAGGATATTCTTTCTCTCGGCAGGTTCACCGCCACCATCTGGGCCTGGAGTGGCCAGCAGGGAACACTCACCTGGGCAGCAAGCCAGTGGTGGTCCATGTGGGTGGGACAGCGGTTGCAGCGGGCGACAACAGCAAGAGGCTGTTTGCGTCATTATCCCACCTCAATGGACACCGTTTCAGCGGCCTGCACGACATCCACTTTGACTTGTGAAAACAATCTACAACACATCTAAAGGCAGAGAAGCATTCACACTTTTTTTAACAAAAAATCATGGCTGCCAAATGGAACTTAATATTTCATTTTATTGTATTTCTGCAATTCGTGCCAGGAATATCACACATGGCATTGTGGCATGGCCACATAGAGACTCGAGTGGAAGGCTTATTGTCATTAAAGACGTAATATTCGATCATTGCAAATACTTCAGATTGGACATAAAATTGTGTAACTACCATATGTCAGAGTCTTGGAGAACACACATCATTCTTAAAGGCAGCTTCTCTGCAAATTCCGGGAGAAGAAAATGTCGTGAAGCTCCTTGGAAGATAAAAATGGGACGCACGCAACATTGTGGAGCAACCGTAGGTTGAAGTCCATGGCAGTATTAATCGTCAATAAAGACACTGTCTCAACGATACACGAGATCATTTTTAATAGTGCTAGTTATCACCAAAGACGTTGTCTTTTAATACTGTAGATTGATTGGACCCAACAAATAATTGCCAGCTGGATTGTAAACATGACCACGCACACAACATTGTGAAATGATTGCATGTCAGCCTATTGGAACATGAACACATGAAAGATGCCATAAACGTAGGATCCGAGTAAAATGGACTGAAGTTGCTGGAACATAACGGTGAATGCACGCAAAATTGTGGAGCGACACTATAAGTTTGCTGCAGACACTTTTTGAGAAAAATGCCCTGTTTACTATTGCAATTATTCTCAGTTTTGTGCATGAACACAACGTTTCAACTGTTTAAAAAAAGTAATAATAATAATACAAGACATTCCGTCATGGCTCAACCTGACTGAAAACATTACCTCCTTGATGGAAGTAATATTGAGGCTGAATATTTAGCTCCTAAATGACGCAGTTTTTGTTGTTTTTTTTTTAAACACAGAAAGTTGTTCCAATTCATTGTTGATATCTACCCTGTTTAAATGTGTAACCGCATTGCCCTCAGAGTAAACAAGAGCTTCTCATTGGGATTCTTTGGTTGTTACACACCCAAAACTAGACAATATGTACTCCCTGTTCGCCATACTTCACTCTGGATATCATCTCAACTCTGGATATCATCTCAACACAACCAGACAAGAGGGAACAGATTTTTATTTGACCTTATCAAATGAAGACAAATTCTATCAATCTGCAGATAAATTAGAACTGTATTTGGCAGAATTGGTACGTTGTAAAACACTGTTAATCTCTTGTCGAAGGTCAGTTTGGAGCGACTCCCTTGAGCCTGGTGAGGAAAAGATGTTTTATGGTTATGTAAGCATGGCTTGCTATTTTGACACAGATGAGGTTAACGTGTATCGCATTGGTTTGATAAGTTCACAAATTGTTGTAACTTTATGCAATACAGAAAAGAATAAATAACAGTTTTCAAAAGCATTTAATGAGAATGCCTGTTTGAGTAATATCTAAAATTTATGTGAATTGAAATTTGTAGTTTTGTCAATTTCTGGGCCAGGTTAAGCGGCTAAGCTAAATAAAGAGTAAACGTGACGTTTTAGTATGACCACCTGTGATTGGCTCTATAAATGGAAATGACCAATCAGCCCTTAGATTCTTAGAGACTGAACATCGATTCAGATCAGGTTCAAGAACTCTACAATATGAAAATATATATTCATTTTCCCCCCGTCTTTGGATATTATTAGACCTTCATTACAAGTCAGCTATTGTTTTAATCTATAATACTAATTACAATACACCTACAATTGACACATGAATGATTTAAAAAGTAATGGCTGCTGTAAAAGTACCTAGTGTGAGTTCCTGTTGCTCATTTAAGAATAATGCTGCAATGCGAACAGTATTAGCTTGGAAATAGGGATGATAAAAACGTTTTTTTCTGTATTTGTGATAATTTATTGAGTTTAAAAAAAACATCTATCTGTATATACATTTAATATGCCTTTCATGAAGACAAGCTTGGAACACTTAAAAGTCAAGGTACCACTACACCATTAATGTTGAGACATTTTTATATTTCATAGGAAGGACATCCATATTACTAACCTGGTCTACATGATGTCATAAAGGCAAAGCCACAAGAACATAGGGAGTGGAATGTATTGTTAATGTATATCGTGTGAGTTCAAAGTTATGAGCAGAACTAGATGGAACAGAATAATAATAGAATAGAAAAGTAAGAAACTCAAAACAGTTTATTTTCATTTATTCCTTTTTATTGGTGGTTTTGGACATTTCAGAGCTCAAAATGCCTGCTGCTGTGGAGTGGGATGATGTGAAGAAGCTGGACCCGGCGACCCTCCATGAGCGTTACAAGGATGAACTGGACAGCTTCATCGACCTTCTCACCTCGGTAACCATATGGAGACTCGCTTCGGTGTCACGTGAATTTGCGATTCTGCACGTGTTTGCGATTATTTCAAGGTGGATGCTGCTGTGAGCTGATGTTACGGGACAACATAGGTACTACTTGCTTGCTGATTATTGGCAGCGCAACTTGCTTAATGGTCAACATTACCTGCACATCATCTATATTCTCAACTGATATTTTTTGGACATGGCATGACATTAAAAAACATTCCAAAGTTTAAATGAATCATTTGAACGGTTACGTGTTGCTTATTTTGGCCTCTGTGATGTGTTTGTGTTGGAGGCAGAAGAGTGGGAGATGGAGCGGCGAGCTCAGGAGGACGTCGTCCACATACTGCGAGTGTTTCAGGCCTTGCTCAAGGTGCTCCACCTCTTGTGTTCTCATCTGTTGCATCTGCACCTCATTCACACTTCATTAAAATACTTGGAGTTACTCTGCTCCGATATTCGCCAGGCCTTGTTGTCTCACCTTAAATAGCTGGGAAAAGGATGCGTTTAAAAGGTGTGTGTGTGTGTCCTTTAAGAGGCGGGGCCTGGGGCTGTGGCATGTAACGCTGTCAAGTTTACATGTAAATCTGTGAGTGTGAGTTGTGGCCAACAGCAGGTACTGCACGTGTACTTATTGTGTTATGTTTGGCTGCATGTGAAGTAACACCCTTTGACTTTCGCCGTCGACTCGGACGGACTGGGCCGGCCCGAAACGCTGACGGCGGCTCACTGACGGATTGAAAATACCCACCTGTGGTAATTGCGACCTTGTCTCCTCAGATGAAACATCAGGAAGCGACTTTGGCCGAACGGTTAGTTGAAGAACAAGAGAAAAATGGTTTGTACGCATGCTCAACGGTTTTCGAAATAACGTGCCATGTTGACATGGGTTCCAATGATTCTCTGTGCTGTGCAGAGAACACGCTTCTCATCAAGGTGTCCAGACTGGAGGAAGAACTAACGGTGAGTCCCGTAAGGACGCTCATATCTCGTTGGTGGAATATCAATTCATATGTTGGCACTCTTAACTACTCCTCAGTATGCAGGCACTGGTCCAGAAAACCGCTTTCTGAGGAATGAAATCCAGCAGCTGAAGGGTCAGCTGAGGCACAAGGAGGAGATGGTCAACCAGCTGAAGAAAGAAATAAAAAGAGAGAAGAAGACCTCGGAGAAGGTATGAACATCTTGTTAGAAACATTCGATCGTTTACAGCTCTGGACAAAATGAAGGGATCACTGCACAATCATCATTGTCCCTGATCTTGCTATTTATACGTCGGTTATAAAAGGGGAGCTTTCTGTTTTATTCTATTAACTGATGACATGAATTACATGTTGCTCATATGTGATTTCTCAAATTGTGATTTCGAGCATTTATTTGTAGAAAATGAAAAATGGTCCAAATAACAAAGACACGTTCCAGTGTCTTACTCAATCTTTCAAGGGTTCAATGGTCCAGATTTGTTTTACTCTGCTGTCTGTTGCCAGATTTGCATTGCAAATGAGAATCTGTAATCAATTGCCTTAGCTGAATAATTAAAAGGTTTAAATACTGTTTTAATGTTTCATTAATTTACAGAACAGTAACTATGGGCTGCCTGTTATTTCCCCCACAATAGGAAACAATATAAAGCGAAATAATTATTCCAACTTCATCATAAAGTATAAAAAAAATAAATAAATGCCATTTTCCCTTCATATCTTTCATAGCTATTTTTGCAAGCGGAGTCTGCAGAGGAAGACCTGAAGATGTTGAAAAGAGAGGTACAGCATATGGCATTTGGCTGACCAATCACACTGCTCGTTTGGTGCTGAAAAGGAAACACAAGCATGAAATGGAATTGAGTTGGCGGATTGATCAAAGAATACATCTAGAAAAAAAACATCCTGTTGGAGTTTGAATCCAAAGTCTTGTTAGCCACATGGTCATCTAAAAGTAAACGCGTCTTGGGTCAGAACACGCAGCTCCAGCAGGACGTCGACTTTTATCATGGCGAGTTGGCGCTTAAGGAGTCGGATGTGTCCAAAGAGGAGACCGCAGAGACTCAGCAGAAGCTCATCTTGGCCAACCGACAGCTCTCCCAATGCATGGACGAACTTCAGGTACCCGACTCACCACCTATGTCTTTACATCGGTGTTTTGGTGTTCATTTTATTTATCTTATTTTATTTTATTTTTTTTAGCAAGCGGAGGAAGAAATCTTGCGACTGAAAGCGGACAACCTACGCATGCATTCTCTTCCTTCTCATGTCATCACTTCATCACCCACTTCCTCTTTCTCCTCCTCCTCGTCCTTCACCTCAGCTCCGACTCATGCATCTAATCAGCAAACCCAGAAGCCCGCCGAGGCACCCTTGAAAGGTATGTCTGAAGTGAATTTATTTGTCCATGGCCGTCATTTATTGATCAGTGCATGTCATGCTTCAAGTTGCATTTTTTAACATTCCTACACTAAATGTCTCATTTAAAAAAATATTTTTGTACTTTGCACTTCCATCTACTTTATTTTCTATCAGTTGATAGTTTGTTTTACATATTATAATATTTTCTTTTTTTTTGTCAGATATGTTTTGGCAATTTCCCCAAATAGTTTTCATTTAATATTTTCTTTTTATCAAGTATTTTTATTATAACACAAGGCATTATTTTGAAATATTTGTAATCATTTTCTAAAAATTTTGAAACCCTCTCATCCCCCGCAATATTTTGTCTTCCTTTTCTAATAATTTGTGTTGTATTATTTCTATGAATTTTGTATTTTATTTTGTATCTGTTTGTTTTTTTCAATCTAATATTTGTAGTTTGAACATTTGATCTAAATGGAATTTGATGGACTGTCCAGCCTCTGTTTACAATAAAAACAAAAAAGTTATTTCTGTTGTGGTTAAGACTAGACTTGCAATGAAAAGTCAAAACACACCATCTGATGCTTATGATGCTCGCTGAGGTAGTCTGTTTCTCTTTTATTCATTTATTTTTAGCAGTTTGGATGGCGCTCATTGTCCTCGGCATCATTTTCATAATGGCGTCAGTGGCTGGAGCGTTGTGTTACTACTACAAATTGTAAGTTTAATTCATTATTACAGTATTAGTATGAACACAAAAGTCAGTTTTTGTTGTCTAGTTGACATTCTGTTGTTGGGAGGGAAAGAAAGTGTTGGCAAAGCATACACTGCTCTCATGGTTTTGGATCAAAATCATTAGTTACCAATTTTGATGGGTTGTTTCATTTTATATATAAATCCAAAGAGTTTGGTGAGGGAATTAAAAAAATAACATTATTTTTGAGATGCCTATATATTTATTATTCTCTTCTTCTGAGAAAGGAATAGTGGGCCCTGTAGGTCGCAAGCCCTGCAGGGGGATGATGTGGAAGCCGAAATATGGAAGCCAACCAACAGTCGGACGGCTCTTCATCGACAACACGACTACCATGACGACGAGCAAGAGGAAAAAGATGAGGAGGAGGAAGGAGACGCAAAGTATTCCAGTGACATCATGCTTTGTGTGAACCCATCAATGAGCGGAGTTTCATGAAAATCTTATTTCATCATACCTTTTCTGACAGTCATTGTCAATCAAAAATATTTTTATTGTATGTTCTAATACGTTTTTCAAATAAAGATTTTTTTAAGTGCAAAATGACTGCCACATGATGACGGCCATCTGTCGTGCATTCCGTGTCCGAAAATACGTCAGATGTCACGATTGTCAAGAACAAAGAAAAAAAACACAACCGGTGCTCTCCCCCTTGTCACCACGCTGGAGGCCATTGAAAGGTGCTTATAAACAAAATGATCTTTTATTATTAGTGTTATTTCAGATATTGTGAAGCTCGCCTGTCATGCGCGAACAGCAAAAAGTGACGTGACATGACACTACGAATCATAGAAGAAGGCGCACGTCACGTGTCCGGAAATACTCACGGTGGCTTTCAATCAAAATACGGATCTCCTCTCCTACTCGGAATACTAATCGGTTAAAGTATATTTTAATCGTTTTATTTATTTTGGCAGGGCTGGCAACATGCGACGTCTTGGCTCGGTTCAGCAGAAGGTATCATGTGTTTTTATGACGGAAGTCAAAGAAGAACCGTCCAAGAAACGTGACTGCCAAGTGAGTGTGTGCATGACGAGAAAAAGCGACGATGAAGCTAATGTGTTCAACGACCTTAACGTGGGATTGATTGCCTGTCGTTGTGAATGGTTTGAGCCAGAAACGGTCCTACAATCTTAAATTTGCCTGACGTCCGAGCAAGTGTCACGATTTTGACCCTCATTCATTACCAGATTGTTGCATGTTAAACCTCATTGCCCTTTATTAGGCAGTGGCAGAGTCATGAGCCTTTTTCAAAGGTGTTTAATAATAATTTAAAAAAATATTAAAAGAAAAGGACCTGCTTTTATTGGTGCTTTTCACACAAAATTCTGCAAAATGGTATATTGTAGTTTGTTTCTCACGCAGCAACACGGCTTCATACAATTAGAATGAGGGGTGTTAAATACCCGCCCTGGTCCTTACAAATAAACAGTACCTCAAAAGTGGAATAGATTGAGTATATACCTTAATACTTTGTCAGAGCCATTTGAACATTGTTGCTTTCTGGGGAAAAAAGGCAAAAAATGTAAGGTTCAGTCAAAGATTCTCCTTGTGCTTATGTTTTATTTTTTTAAGCCATTTCACATGGTCGCCACCTCCATTTTGAACCCTGCCGTGCTGGAAGCTGACATCAACAGCGCACTGGCCACAGAGAAACTGGACGGCACCTGCTGCTACGTTACGCACTACAAAGGTGACAATTCCTGACAAAAACCCTCGTCACATTTTGGACAATTGTGGTAAAAGATCTGTTCCCCCCGTCCTTTCAGGGAAACTGCACCTCTGGGCTCGACTGGACAGGAAAGCCAATAAACAAGCAGAGAAGAGATTCAAGAAATATCAGTATGCTCACAGGAGCTCCAAAGGTAACTTAGTGAGCGTCACAAGCCAGTCTTTTAGAAACAATGAATTGTGAATATGTCTCTGAGGTTGTAGTCAGGTTCTTGTTGACTTGTTCTTCTCAATTCAATCCATCATAATCCGATTTGGACAGACGTTCTCGTGCACAGCGGGCAAACTCCAGTCCTCGAGGGCTGGGTTTTTTTTCCATCTCTCCCCACTCCAACACACCTGATTTGGTGATAGCTCGTAGGTCGTGTCTCTTAGTGTCTTACATAGGTTTTTGTGGACTGTGTTCCAGGCTTTACGTGGAATGTGGAAGAAGACTTTAAGACGGTGCCAGACACGTGGATCCCGACTCACCGAGTCAAACATCAGAACGGTCATCCCGTCCCCGATGAACATGGACACATTCCAGGTCTGCTGACTTTACAGACATTATGAAAGGGGCTTCATTTCATGTCAATGCCGTTTATTCAGAACAGCACAGCGACATGGAACAGGCGCTTCATACAAAAGTCTTTTAGACTGAAATTATGCCCAAAACAACCGCACAATGTTTTCCTGTAAATGTCAGGTTGGGTTCCGGTGGAAGATGGCAATAAGCAGTACTGTTGGCACTCATCCGCGGTGGATTATGGTGCTGGGACTGTGCTGCTTCTTCGTCCCGCCGCCAACAACGATTACAACACGTTGGAAATCGCCGCTGTGCCGTTAACGGACCTCCAGGAACAAACTCTGGAGCTGATCGGCACCAACATCAATGGAAACCCTTATGGTAGTCATTGTTTTATAATTTCGTTCGTGTTATTGGCTCGGAAATATCCAAATTGTGGTACTCAGCCGCCATAAATTTGTCAATATAATTGAGTAGTCATTTGATTCATGACCATACCTTTTTCTGACCCATCAATCATAGTCAAGTTTCCACGTTGTGGCGAAATTTAAGGTGATCTTGTTGCAAGTGTCTCTTAGTGCCGTAGACTCATCACATTATGTCAATCTGTGGCAGTTATGATATCATCTTAGTCAGGTAGTCATTGATTTATGACCCTCTTTCTTGAAACCCCTCACTCATAAACCAATTGAATCTGATGAATTGTGGCTATATTTAGCAGTATCTTGTAGCTAGCATCGCTCACTGGAGTCGAAACAAATTGTAGTGCACTCGGGTTTTAATTTGGTTCAGTAGTTATGAATTTATGACCACGTTTTGACAGCCTTGGGATGCAAGAAGCAACCCATCCACTTGCTGGTGTCCCACGGGAGTGTCCGCATCCAAAACCCTCCACCGGTAAACTTCGAGCAGCTCTACTCGTGGTTCTGCAGCAGCCCCGAGGGTCTTGTGGAGGGTATTGTGTGGCACTGTGGCGACGGCTCGCTTTTTAAGGTGAGGTGGCGGCACTTGCAGATAAGCGGCAGAAGCTATTGTAGACTACGAATACATTGTCACTTTGTGCTCCTTGTTATACAGTATTTTGAGGATATTCTTTCTCTCGGCAGGTTCACCGCCACCATCTGGGCCTGGAGTGGCCAGCAGGGAACACTCACCTGGGCAGCAAGCCAGTGGTGGTCCATGTGGGTGGGACAGCGGTTGCAGCGGGCGACAACAGCAAGAGGCTGTTTGCGTCATTATCCCACCTCAATGGACACCGTTTCAGCGGCCTGCACGACATCCACTTTGACTTGTGAAAACAATCTACAACACATCTAAAGGCAGAGAAGCATTCACACTTTTTTTAACAAAAAATCATGGCTGCCAAATGGAACTTAATATTTCATTTTATTGTATTTCTGCAATTCGTGCCAGGAATATCACACATGGCATTGTGGCATGGCCACATAGAGACTCGAGTGGAAGGCTTATTGTCATTAAAGACGTAATATTCGATCATTGCAAATACTTCAGATTGGACATAAAATTGTGTAACTACCATATGTCAGAGTCTTGGAGAACACACATCATTCTTAAAGGCAGCTTCTCTGCAAATTCCGGGAGAAGAAAATGTCGTGAAGCTCCTTGGAAGATAAAAATGGGACGCACGCAACATTGTGGAGCAACCGTAGGTTGAAGTCCATGGCAGTATTAATCGTCAATAAAGACACTGTCTCAACGATACACGAGATCATTTTTAATAGTGCTAGTTATCACCAAAGACGTTGTCTTTTAATACTGTAGATTGATTGGACCCAACAAATAATTGCCAGCTGGATTGTAAACATGACCACGCACACAACATTGTGAAATGATTGCATGTCAGCCTATTGGAACATGAACACATGAAAGATGCCATAAACGTAGGATCCGAGTAAAATGGACTGAAGTTGCTGGAACATAACGGTGAATGCACGCAAAATTGTGGAGCGACACTATAAGTTTGCTGCAGACACTTTTTGAGAAAAATGCCCTGTTTACTATTGCAATTATTCTCAGTTTTGTGCATGAACACAACGTTTCAACTGTTTAAAAAAAGTAATAATAATAATACAAGACATTCCGTCATGGCTCAACCTGACTGAAAACATTACCTCCTTGATGGAAGTAATATTGAGGCTGAATATTTAGCTCCTAAATGACGCAGTTTTTGTTGTTTTTTTTTTAAACACAGAAAGTTGTTCCAATTCATTGTTGATATCTACCCTGTTTAAATGTGTAACCGCATTGCCCTCAGAGTAAACAAGAGCTTCTCATTGGGATTCTTTGGTTGTTACACACCCAAAACTAGACAATATGTACTCCCTGTTCGCCATACTTCACTCTGGATATCATCTCAACTCTGGATATCATCTCAACACAACCAGACAAGAGGGAACAGATTTTTATTTGACCTTATCAAATGAAGACAAATTCTATCAATCTGCAGATAAATTAGAACTGTATTTGGCAGAATTGGTACGTTGTAAAACACTGTTAATCTCTTGTCGAAGGTCAGTTTGGAGCGACTCCCTTGAGCCTGGTGAGGAAAAGATGTTTTATGGTTATGTAAGCATGGCTTGCTATTTTGACACAGATGAGGTTAACGTGTATCGCATTGGTTTGATAAGTTCACAAATTGTTGTAACTTTATGCAATACAGAAAAGAATAAATAACAGTTTTCAAAAGCATTTAATGAGAATGCCTGTTTGAGTAATATCTAAAATTTATGTGAATTGAAATTTGTAGTTTTGTCAATTTCTGGGCCAGGTTAAGCGGCTAAGCTAAATAAAGAGTAAACGTGACGTTTTAGTATGACCACCTGTGATTGGCTCTATAAATGGAAATGACCAATCAGCCCTTAGATTCTTAGAGACTGAACATCGATTCAGATCAGGTTCAAGAACTCTACAATATGAAAATATATATTCATTTTCCCCCCGTCTTTGGATATTATTAGACCTTCATTACAAGTCAGCTATTGTTTTAATCTATAATACTAATTACAATACACCTACAATTGACACATGAATGATTTAAAAAGTAATGGCTGCTGTAAAAGTACCTAGTGTGAGTTCCTGTTGCTCATTTAAGAATAATGCTGCAATGCGAACAGTATTAGCTTGGAAATAGGGATGATAAAAACGTTTTTTTCTGTATTTGTGATAATTTATTGAGTTTAAAAAAAACATCTATCTGTATATACATTTAATATGCCTTTCATGAAGACAAGCTTGGAACACTTAAAAGTCAAGGTACCACTACACCATTAATGTTGAGACATTTTTATATTTCATAGGAAGGACATCCATATTACTAACCTGGTCTACATGATGTCATAAAGGCAAAGCCACAAGAACATAGGGAGTGGAATGTATTGTTAATGTATATCGTGTGAGTTCAAAGTTATGAGCAGAACTAGATGGAACAGAATAATAATAGAATAGAAAAGTAAGAAACTCAAAACAGTTTATTTTCATTTATTCCTTTTTATTGGTGGTTTTGGACATTTCAGAGCTCAAAATGCCTGCTGCTGTGGAGTGGGATGATGTGAAGAAGCTGGACCCGGCGACCCTCCATGAGCGTTACAAGGATGAACTGGACAGCTTCATCGACCTTCTCACCTCGGTAACCATATGGAGACTCGCTTCGGTGTCACGTGAATTTGCGATTCTGCACGTGTTTGCGATTATTTCAAGGTGGATGCTGCTGTGAGCTGATGTTACGGGACAACATAGGTACTACTTGCTTGCTGATTATTGGCAGCGCAACTTGCTTAATGGTCAACATTACCTGCACATCATCTATATTCTCAACTGATATTTTTTGGACATGGCATGACATTAAAAAACATTCCAAAGTTTAAATGAATCATTTGAACGGTTACGTGTTGCTTATTTTGGCCTCTGTGATGTGTTTGTGTTGGAGGCAGAAGAGTGGGAGATGGAGCGGCGAGCTCAGGAGGACGTCGTCCACATACTGCGAGTGTTTCAGGCCTTGCTCAAGGTGCTCCACCTCTTGTGTTCTCATCTGTTGCATCTGCACCTCATTCACACTTCATTAAAATACTTGGAGTTACTCTGCTCCGATATTCGCCAGGCCTTGTTGTCTCACCTTAAATAGCTGGGAAAAGGATGCGTTTAAAAGGTGTGTGTGTGTGTCCTTTAAGAGGCGGGGCCTGGGGCTGTGGCATGTAACGCTGTCAAGTTTACATGTAAATCTGTGAGTGTGAGTTGTGGCCAACAGCAGGTACTGCACGTGTACTTATTGTGTTATGTTTGGCTGCATGTGAAGTAACACCCTTTGACTTTCGCCGTCGACTCGGACGGACTGGGCCGGCCCGAAACGCTGACGGCGGCTCACTGACGGATTGAAAATACCCACCTGTGGTAATTGCGACCTTGTCTCCTCAGATGAAACATCAGGAAGCGACTTTGGCCGAACGGTTAGTTGAAGAACAAGAGAAAAATGGTTTGTACGCATGCTCAACGGTTTTCGAAATAACGTGCCATGTTGACATGGGTTCCAATGATTCTCTGTGCTGTGCAGAGAACACGCTTCTCATCAAGGTGTCCAGACTGGAGGAAGAACTAACGGTGAGTCCCGTAAGGACGCTCATATCTCGTTGGTGGAATATCAATTCATATGTTGGCACTCTTAACTACTCCTCAGTATGCAGGCACTGGTCCAGAAAACCGCTTTCTGAGGAATGAAATCCAGCAGCTGAAGGGTCAGCTGAGGCACAAGGAGGAGATGGTCAACCAGCTGAAGAAAGAAATAAAAAGAGAGAAGAAGACCTCGGAGAAGGTATGAACATCTTGTTAGAAACATTCGATCGTTTACAGCTCTGGACAAAATGAAGGGATCACTGCACAATCATCATTGTCCCTGATCTTGCTATTTATACGTCGGTTATAAAAGGGGAGCTTTCTGTTTTATTCTATTAACTGATGACATGAATTACATGTTGCTCATATGTGATTTCTCAAATTGTGATTTCGAGCATTTATTTGTAGAAAATGAAAAATGGTCCAAATAACAAAGACACGTTCCAGTGTCTTACTCAATCTTTCAAGGGTTCAATGGTCCAGATTTGTTTTACTCTGCTGTCTGTTGCCAGATTTGCATTGCAAATGAGAATCTGTAATCAATTGCCTTAGCTGAATAATTAAAAGGTTTAAATACTGTTTTAATGTTTCATTAATTTACAGAACAGTAACTATGGGCTGCCTGTTATTTCCCCCACAATAGGAAACAATATAAAGCGAAATAATTATTCCAACTTCATCATAAAGTATAAAAAAAATAAATAAATGCCATTTTCCCTTCATATCTTTCATAGCTATTTTTGCAAGCGGAGTCTGCAGAGGAAGACCTGAAGATGTTGAAAAGAGAGGTACAGCATATGGCATTTGGCTGACCAATCACACTGCTCGTTTGGTGCTGAAAAGGAAACACAAGCATGAAATGGAATTGAGTTGGCGGATTGATCAAAGAATACATCTAGAAAAAAAACATCCTGTTGGAGTTTGAATCCAAAGTCTTGTTAGCCACATGGTCATCTAAAAGTAAACGCGTCTTGGGTCAGAACACGCAGCTCCAGCAGGACGTCGACTTTTATCATGGCGAGTTGGCGCTTAAGGAGTCGGATGTGTCCAAAGAGGAGACCGCAGAGACTCAGCAGAAGCTCATCTTGGCCAACCGACAGCTCTCCCAATGCATGGACGAACTTCAGGTACCCGACTCACCACCTATGTCTTTACATCGGTGTTTTGGTGTTCATTTTATTTATCTTATTTTATTTTATTTTTTTTAGCAAGCGGAGGAAGAAATCTTGCGACTGAAAGCGGACAACCTACGCATGCAGAAATGTGTGATGGAATCCACCAAGGAGATGGAGAAGATGAGTGATGAGTACAACCAGATCAAGATGGCCGTCCACCAGTGCGACTCTGAGACCGACCAGCTGCGGAAAGAGAGGGATCGCGCCGAGCTGCAGGTCAAAGGCGTCCTCAAAAGACACACTTTTTCATCCACGTTTTCAATGTTGCTGACATGTGCTTCCTGTGTAGGTCAGGGAGCTGACGCAGAAGATTACTGACATGGCGGAAGAGGACGACCCCATTTTGGTAGAAGTGGATGCTAAAGTTGAGGAATGGAAGGTTGGTGGTTCACTTCTTTGTGTCCCTGAAGCTTGTTTCAGTTCGTAACATGAACGCTGGCAGGCCCACATAAAAGTGTCAAGAAGTCATGTAACAGAAACAGATATTTACCATTTTAGTGTGAAGTGAGTTTTTTGAGTTAGTTTTTTGATCATTTCGTTTGTTTTCGGTGGCCCTTAAAAAATAAGCTACCGTACTTGCAATTGGTTCGGTTGTGCCCCCGAAGATTTATTTCAAATTCAACCCTTAACTCCAATTTAATTTGACAACATGAAATTTGGTCGTCAGGTCTGTCATGCGTCGACCGACAAAAAGTTTAAAGAAGCCAAGCCTACAGAGACACGATGAGTCAGCCATTTCGGTTTGAAGCCGCCATTTTATCAAGCAATCCGAAACGGGTGGATTCATCTTCTTAGTTCTTATTCCATGAACACAAATAATCAATCAGAATACAACATTTACATTCATGAGGCCACATATCATTGCAAAGAACCTTTTTGACTTGACTGCCAGTTAAAAAAAAAAAAGAACAACAAGTAAACTCCACGAGGGCAGAAGAAATCCATTCGGTTGCTGAACGAGTTGCAAATGTCTTTGTCTTCACGGGTAATCAGATGTGTGAACCCGCATTGCTGCTGCGGAACCTCGATGATTTCATATTTATTCACAGAAAGTGCTGTCGGAAAAGGATGAGGACATTATGTTGCACCAGCAGATGATCCGTGACCTTCAACAGAAGTTGCGCCTAGCCCAGCTGGACGTGGACAGAAACAACAGTCTTGCCTTGGAGCAGGTATGGTAGCCACTGTTTTACTCTGGCGTCCTCTCCTGAACATGCCCCTGATGAAGAAAAATATCGACGAACAAATGCTCGGCAGGCTTTAGAGGAGCGAGATAATCAGATTAAGACGCTGAGGGAGCAAGTGGAGCAGTACACAGACGAAATGAAGATACAGACACTCTTCATGGAAAGTCTGAAGTTGCCCAAAAAGGGAGGCGGAAGTGAGTGATTCGAGTTTCTGAACACGACAAAGCCAGCCGTGATAAAAATTGGTTCTAAAATGGATTTGGTGCTGTATGAAAAGTCTGCTCAATGAACACGTGATGAGCACATACCACAGTTTGTCCGTTTTATCCTGAACTGCTTATTGGACTAAAAAACCAGGGCTTGACGGATTTTTTTGCGTCTGTTGCTGACTTTTGGAAAACAAAAATACAGATTACCGATTCACTGGAAAATATACAATGCAATACAATTTATAGGTGCATTTATGGACACTCAAGCACTGGTCCAGGAGAGAAAGACGGAGGAGCTTTTGTCCAAGTGGGACGCTGCCGAGATGAGAGCAACAGAAGCGGAGGAGGCTTTGAAACAAGCGGAAGATCACGCAGAGGAAAAAGATCGGGAGCTCATCGAGGTCTCCAAGCGCCTGAAAGCGTATGAGCGTGTAAGTGGACGACGGCACACCAAAGACACGCATGCGATGCCATCGGTGTCGCTGCGTGTCCAATCCTTTCAGAGTTTCATGATGGAGGGCACTTTCTTTGTATTCCAGGGCATTTACGGCCTGGAAGAAGCCATCAACGAGATTAATGAGTGTAAAATTCAAATCCGAAGGGGAGAGTTGGAGTTAGAGGCCGTGACCAAAGAGAACAACCAAGTGTACATAACAATCAACCAGCTCATAGAGGAAAATGAGGACTTCCGGGAAAGACTCGGTGATGTTTAAAAAAATAAATTAAATCACATTACGACAACAATTCCGCAACTCTCTTGTCTCTCTTTGGTTTCTTTTCAAAGGCTATGAACCCAGCCAGCAGATCGACCTTAGCGAGTTCAGGCGAGCCAGAGGTCTTAAACAACGGCAGTACAAAGCCGAAAATGAAGTCCTGACGAAAGAGGTCAGTACAAGCCAAAGTTCGTAACAGCTATTTTCTTTCCGTTTACGCTCACTTCCTGTTCAGATTGAACGTCTTGAAGAGGAACGACTAGTGATGAAGAAACAAGTTCGACACCTCGCCAAACAAAAAGGTTGAACTATCCACTTGTTCCTCAGGTGCTTGGTTTGTCCTCCACTTAAACCAAATAAGCGCCTCCCTCAAAATGTCCTATTCAAAAGTGCTAATCGGTCATGATCTCATTTCATAGATGTTCTTGTTCACACACGTACATGAAAGCCTTCAACTGAGCCCCTTTGAATTCTGTTGCTAACAAAAACATCAGCACCCCTACTCAGCATAAACCTTTTAAGTTACGGGTTCACCCAATCACAAATACGGCAGTGCTCTTGAGTGGTTTAGGTCCTATCTAGCTGACAGGACCTTTTGTGTCAGCCTTGGCTGCTCTGAGTCACGCACTGCTCCCCTGTCATGTGGTGTTCCACAGGGCTCAATTCTGGGGCCTCTGCTGTTCTCGCTGTATCTGCTCCCATTGGGTTCCATCTTAAGGAAACATGGTATTCCCTTCGACTGCTATGCAGATGACTGCCAGATCTATGTCCCACTGAGCAAGAAAGACGCCTTCTCATTAAGGCCACTCCTATCCTGTGTGGAAGAAATCAAAACCTGGATGGCACAAAATGTCTTGAAATTCAACGAAAAGAAGTCAGACGTGATATTGTTTGGTCCCAGTGGCCCTTGTACATTCCATCCTGTAGACTTGGGCCCCCTGTCTCCTTATCTGAAATCAACGGTCTCAAACTTGGGCCTTAAACTGGACAGTGATTTCAAACGCGATCGGCAAATTGGTGCCGTTGTTAAATCAAGTTTCTTTTACCTTAGACAGATGGCCAAAATAAAACCTCTCCTCTCACATGAACACTTTGAGACAGTAATTCATGGCTTTGTCACATCCCGGCTGGATTACTGCAATGCCCTGTACTTTGGAGTCAGCCAGTCCTCCATTAAGCGCCTTCAGCTGGTCCAGAATGCCACTGCTCGCCTCTTGACTGGTACTCGTAAGAGGGAGCATATAACTCCTACTCTGGCATCCCTTCACTGGCTCCCCATTCATTTTAGAGTTATTTTCAAGATCCTCCTCTTTGTTTTCAAATCTCTGAATAATCTCGCGCCACCTTACCTCTCTGAGCTCATCCGCCCCTACAGACCTGCCCGGCGCCTCAGGTCTGTAGACCGGACTTTTTAGAAGTACCAAGAACTAAACTGAGGCTCAGAAGGGGATCGAGCCTTTTCTGTTGCTGGTCCCTCTCTCTGGAATGACCTCCCACTGAACATTCGGCAAGCCTCCTCGCTGCCCATCTTCAAAGCCCTCCTCAAAACTCACTTGTATTCTTTGGCGTTCGACTCAGCATGACTTAGATTTGTTCTTGATTTTACTGCTTGGTGCTTTCTACTGCCTTTATTACCGATTCGTCTTACTGTTCATTGTGTATGTTAAATCGCTCCATGTACAGCACTTTGTATGCAGCGATGGCTGTTTGAAAGTGCTCTGTAAATACTGTTGACTTGACAAATAACTTTTTTAAGGCAAATTCATTCCCCTAAAAAATGGTAATAAATGATCTTTAACTCCAATAAAGCTAGTGAAAATGCACAAGAGGCTCACCAGGCAGATATTGCATAGAAAACCACCACATGGTCACATACTTTGACAACTTGGGGCTCATCTCATTTCGATACTTGCAACTTTCAAAGTCATTGCTCCATGGAGAAGGGATGAGTCTTCAAACAAAAAAAAAAGTGCACAGTAAATGCGCTGGGGTAGCTATTTTGGTTCAAGGTGGACATTTTAAGGCCATTAGGGAGTGGTGTTTCAGAAAAGAACAATTTGTAGGGATTTTGATCCAATTTTTAAAACGTTTTAGCGCTTTGTTTAGTTTTTGTCTTCAGTCTTGACCTGTATTTGTCTCTTCTCAGGGCTGCCACCATCCAAGTGGGGGGAGGACGATGACGAATTCATCCACACTGTAAAATGGCTCCCAACTCCGACGCAAAACATCACCACACCCATGATTGAAGAGCCCCAACCTATGTTTGACATTTTGAAAGACAAATTGTGTCAGAAGGTTGGCACTTGGAAAGAAAAATTGTGTTCCATTAAAAAAACAAACAAACAACAACAACAACAAAAAACAAGGCATGACGTTCTGTTTTCAGGTTGAAGTTCGGGAAGAAGCGGTGACCATGTCAAAGAGGGAGGGAGAACTCAACAGATCTCAAGTTAGGGAAGAAGCGACAACCCTGTCAAAGAGGGAGGCAGAACGCAACAAATCTCAAGTTAGGGAAGAAGCAGTGGCCATGTCAAAGAGGGAGGCAGAACGCAACAAATCTCAAGTTTGGGAAGAAGCAGTGGCCATGTCAAAGAGGGAGGCAGAACGCAACAAATCTCAAGTTTGGGAAGAAGCAGTGGCCATGTCAAAGAGGGAGGCAGAACGCAACAAATCTCAAGTTTGGGAAGAAGCAGTGGCCATGTCAAAGAGGGAGGCAGAACGCAACAAATCTCAAGTTAGGGAAGAAGCAGTGACCACGTCAAAGAGGGAGGCAGAACGCAACAAATCTCAAGTTTGGGAAGAAGCAGTGGCCACGTCAAAGAGGGAGGCAGAACGCAACAAATCTCAAGTTAGGGAAGAAGCAGTGACCACGTCAAAGAGGGAGGCAGAACGCAACAAATCTCAAGTTTGGGAAGAAGCAGTGGCCACGTCAAAGAGGGAGGCAGAACTCAACAAATCTCAAGTTAGGGAAGAAGCAGTGGCCATGTCAAAGAGGGAGGCAGAACGCAACAAATCTCAAGTTTGGGAAGAAGCAGTGGCCATGTCAAAGAGGGAGGCAGAACGCAACAAATCTCAAGTTAGGGAAGAAGCAGTGGCCATGTCAAAGAGGGAGGCAGAACTCAACAAATCTCAAGTTTGGGAAGAAGCAGTGGCCATGTCAAAGAGGGAGGCAGAACGCAACAAATCTCAAGTTAGGGAAGAAGCAGTGGCCATGTCAAAGAGGGAGGCAGAACGCAACAAATCTCAAGTTTGGGAAGAAGCAGTGGCCATGTCAAAGAGGGAGGCAGAAATCAACAAATCTCATGTTAGGGAAGAAGCGACGACCCTGTCAAAGAGGGAGGCAGAACGCAACCAATCTCAAGTTTGGGAAGAAGCAGCGACCACGTCAAAGAGGGAGGCAGAACTCAACAAATCTCAAGTTAGGGAAGAAGCGGCGACCCTGTCAAAGAGGGAGGCAGAACGCAACAAATCTCAAGTTTGGGAAGAAGCAGCGACCACGTCAAAGAGGGAGGCAGAACTCAACAAATCTCAAGTTAGGGAAGAAGCGGCGACCATGTCAAAGAGGGAGGCAGAACGCAACAAATCTCAAGTTTGGGAAGAAGCAGTGGCCATGTCAAAGAGGGAGGCAGAACGCAACAAATCTCAAGTTAGGGAAGAAGCGGCGACCACGTCAAAGAGGGAGGCAGAACGCAACAAATCTCAAGTTTGGGAAGAAGCAGTGACCATGTCAAAGAGGGAGGCAGAACTCAACAAATCTCAAGTTAGGGAAGAAGCGGCGACCATGTCAAAGAGGGAGGCAGAACGCAACAAATCTCAAGTTTGGGAAGAAGCAGTGGCCATGTCAAAGAGGGAGGCAGAACGCAACAAATCTCAAGTTAGGGAAGAAGCAGTGGCCATGTCAAAGAGGGAGGCAGAACTCAACAAATCTCAAGTTAGGGAAGAAGCGGCGACCATGTCAAAGAGGGAGGCAGAACGCAACAAATCTCAAGTTTGGGAAGAAGCAGTGGCCATGTCAAAGAGGGAGGCAGAACGCAACAAATCTCAAGTTAGGGAAGAAGCAGTGGCCATGTCAAAGAGGGAGGCAGAACTCAACAAATCTCAAGTTAGGGAAGAAGCGGCGACCATGTCAAAGAGGGAGGCAGAACGCAACAAATCTCAAGTTTGGGAAGAAGCAGTGACCATGTCAAAGAGGGAGGCAGAACTCAACAAATCTCAAGTTAGGGAAGAAGCGGCGACCCTGTCAAAGAGGGAGGCAGAACTCAACAAATCTCAAGTTTGGGAAGAAGCAGTGGCCATGTCAAAGAGGGAGGCAGAACTCAACAAATCTCAAGTTAGGGAAGAAGCGGCGACCATGTCAAAGAGGGAGGCAGAACGCAACAAATCTCAAGTTTGGGAAGAAGCAGTGACCATGTCAAAGAGGGAGGCAGAACTCAACAAATCTCAAGTTAGGGAAGAAGCGGCGACCCTGTCAAAGAGGGAGGCAGAACGCAACAAATCTCAAGTTTGGGAAGAAGCAGTGGCCATGTCAAAGAGGGAGGCAGAACGCAACAAATCTCAAGTTAGGGAAGAAGCAGTGGCCATGTCAAAGAGGGAGGCAGAACTCAACAAATCTCAAGTTTGGGAAGAAGCGGCGACCCTGTCAAAGAGGGAGGCAGAACTCAACAAATCTCAAGTTTGGGAAGAAGCGGCGACCCTGTCAAAGAGGGAGGCAGAACTCAACAAATCTCAAGTTTGGGAAGAAGCAGTGGCCATGTCAAAGAGGGAGGCAGAACTCAACAAATCTCAAGTTTGGGAAGAAGCGGCGACCCTGTCAAAGAGGGAGGCAGAACTCAACAAATCTCAAGTTTGGGAAGAAGCGGCGACCCTGTCAAAGAGGGAGGCAGAACTCAACAAATCTCAAGTTTGGGAAGAAGCAGTGGCCCTGTCAAAGAGGGAGGCAGAACTCAACAAATCTCAAGTTTGGGAAGAAGCAGTGGCCATGTCAAAGAGGGAGGCAGAACTCAACAAATCTCAAGTTTGGGAAGAAGCGGTGACCATGTCAAAGAGGGAGGCAGAACTCTACAAGCGTCAGTTCCAGTTTAAACGTAATTACAGTTGTTATACTCCATTTTGGTTCCTTTTGCCAAACCTTTATTAATATTGCCTTTTTATATCCACCCATTCATTACCTGAACCGCTTTTATCCTCGCGAGGGTCGCGGGCATGCTCAAGCCTATCGCAGCTGTCTTTGTGCAGTCTGCAGGGGACACACTGAACCAGTTGCCAGCCAATTGCAGGGCACATATAGACAAACACCTAGAAACAATTTACAACGTACCATGTATGTTTTTGGAATGCGGGAGGAAACCAGAGGACCCAGACAAAACCCCCGGAGGCACGGGCAGAACATGGAAACTCCACACAGGAAAGGCAGAGCCTGGAATCAAACCCTGCACCTCTGTACTGTGAGACGGTCATGCTAACCAGTCAATCACTGTGCCGTCTTATTACCTTTTTGACAATTTTATTATCAGTGGACCGTTTGTTTGTTCATAATTGCATGTATACGAGGGTTCGCAAAATGTGGTCCATGGGCCACATATGGCCTGTTTTGTTAGTTACTCCGGCCCACAGAGAATTTACATCAGCAACAGCTTTATGATATCTGCCCAGACGCTTTCTTACAATATATACTATACTATACATGAAAGTCTTTGTGGGTGTCTATGCGCTCTTTTTTTTCCACTCATGTGGTCTTCTCCTGTGTGTGTTGCCTAAAAGTGGAGCAGCTCTCCAAAGAGAAAGGTGACCTGGAGGCCGCACTTAAAGACGTCCTCCAGGCCTTGAAGACTAAAGACACCACGAGCATCCCCAGTCTGACAAGGCTGACCAATGTAAGCACCAACATGGCATGGAGCTGGCAATATGGTGTAAATCTCCCCCTCCATCTAAAAAAAAACTTAATTTGGGAGGAATTTGCTTAGTCTCTCATGATACCATACAAGCTTTGATAAATGATTTCCCCCTACCAGTTGCTAACTTGGCAACATGCGCTGCTTTTGTAAACTAGCCATGTTGTTAGTGAAAGCCGCTAGCTAAACATGAAATGACCCATAATCGTTTGAGTTATTATAACCCATGATTTTGACCACCTCCTATTCCTTATTAGCATAACCTGAAGGTCTTTGCCAGCGACATGGTGGCGAGCCTCCAAGAGGAGCATTTGAAGGCTATTCAGGAGAGGACGAAGGCCGAACAGGAGAGCAGGAGGACCAGGAGGAAGTTTGACAATCAGGAGCAGAGGCTTCAAGAGATGAAGGAAACCTGCAGATGTTTGGAAGAGGTACAACTTTCCCACCCAGCTCCCATTTGTATCTGCCAGGAATCAACTTTTTAAAATGGTTCCCAGGTGTCTTAACGTGTCTGTGAAATGTTTTTCTCCAAGATCCAGCTTTCCAAAGATCAGGATTTGGCGCACACACGCAATTACTTGTTGAAATTCGACTGTTAGGAGGGACAGCCTTGTTTCATGACCGTTAAATTAAGAATGCCCCATAAAATGATCTGCCAAATAGCAAGAAAGTCTTCCATTCGTATGACGCTCACAAGTGTAGCTCGCGAGTTGCGACCAGGCAAGTGGCTTCTGGACATATAGCCTCGAGGGTGGAGTCTTAGGAGTGACGACCTTAAAAAAACAATCGACATTTCCACTATTAAAGGCAGAACTTCGTGCACATGTCAATTAGTGTGCAGATTTGTGCATGTGATGCATGCAGCGGACACATGGCAAAACACAATTCCCAGAATTAGAACATCATGACGATGCATTTTCAGAAATGGGTAAATGAGAAAGTATTTTCCTGTTCATTTCACAAAAGGGAATATCCAGAGACCCGCCTATTTGTGAATACACCATTAAAAAGTGTCTAGTTTTCACTAGAAAACTAGATCTAGATCACAGTATTCTGCTGACTCGTTTGCAGAACTTGGTGGGCATTGGCGACAGTGCTCTTGAGTGGTTTAGGTCCTAGCTAGCTGACAGAACCTTTTGTGTCAGCTTTGGCTGCTCTGAGTCACGCACTGCTCCCCTGTCATGTGGTGTTCCACAGGGCTCAATTCTGGGGCCTCTGCTGTTCTCGCTGTATCTGCTCCCATTGGGTTCCATCTTAAGGAAACATGGTATTCCCTTCCACTACTATGCAGATGACTGCCAGATCTATGTCCCACTGAGCAAGAAAGACGCCTTCTCATTAAGGCCACTCCTATCCTGTGTGGAAGAAATCAAAACCTGGATGGCACAAAATGTCTTGAAATTCAACGAAAAGAAGACAGAGGTGATATTGTTTGGTCCCAGTGGCCCTTGTACATTCCATCCTGTAGACTTGGGCCCCCTGTCTCCTTATCTTAAATCAACAGTCTCAAACTAGGGCCTTAAACTGGACAGTGATTTCAAACTCGATTGGCAAATTGGTGCCGTTGTTAAATCCAAGTTCTTTCACCTTAGACAGCTGGCCAAAATAAAACCTCTCCTCTCATATGAACACTTTGAGACAGTAATTCTTGCCTTTGTCACATCCCGGCTTGATTACTGCAATGCCCTTTACTTTGGAGTCAGACAGTCCTCCGTTAAGCGCCTTCAGCTGGTCCAGAATGCCACTGCTCGCCTCTTGACTGGTACTCGTAAGAGGGAGCACATAACTCCTACTCTGGCATCCCTTCACTGGCTCCCCATTCATTTTAGAGTTATTTTCAAGATCCTCCTCTTTGTTTTCAAATCTCTGAATAATCTCGCGCCACCTTACCTCTCTGAGCTCATCCGCCCATACACACCTGTCCGGCGCCTCAGGTCTGTGGACCAGACATTATTAGAAGTACCAAGAACTAAACTGAGGCTCAGAGGGGATCGAGCCTTTTCTGTTGCTGGTCCCTCTCTCTGGAATGACCTCCCACTGAACATTCGGCAAGCCTCCTCGCTGCCCATCTTCAAAGCCCTCCTCAAAACTCACTTGTATTCTTTGGCATTCGACTCAGCATGACTTAGATTTGTTCTTGGTTTTACTGTTTGGTGCTTCCTAGCGCCTTTATTACCGATTTGTCTTACTGTTTATTGTGCATGTTAAATCGCTCCATGTATAGCACTTTGTATGCAGCGATGGCTGTTTGAAAGTGCTCTATAAATACTGTTGACTTGACTTGACTTAAAAATGACATTTTCCATCCAGAAACTACAAGACAAGTCCAGCGAAGAGGCAAACAGCCATGCTACCCTGAAGCTGGCACACAAGTCCGTCAAAGATCTCCAACGTCGACTCAACAATAAAGAAGACGTGATTAAAAAGTACCAGAACCAACTGACGCAAGTGGGAAAGGTACATTTGACACAAAAGGGATCGGTCCGACTTAATTGATGCTTTTTCCTTGCTTAGCCTTTGCTATGCTCCACAATCTCCACTGTTTTCCACAACCTTGACTCAACAAATTATGTGTCAGATCTTCACTGGATGAATTTCAACTGAGATTAAACGCTCTTTCTAACTCCGCCTCGGGCTAGCGGACCTCATAGCTAACAATACACTTTTTATCAAATGGTGTTCTATCATTGTTGATGTCATCAGGATCAAGAAGAGATGATAAAAACACACGCTGAGGAGATGAAGATGCTGTATCAGAAGTTGGACTCCAACAACAACATGGCTCTGGATCGTCTCAAACGGCAAGCAGCGGTACTGTACTGATTCTTACTTTTTGAACATCATCATAACTGACTATCCCAAAAATAACTATAGTAGACCTTTGCTATTCGTGGGGATTCGACATCAACACCTGAGGCAAACAGGAAAAATCCTCGACTCTATGGCACTCCTTTTTAGGGAACTCTGAATAAACAAAGGCCATAAATACATGATGATAATTGTTGCTACTCATATCGTGGAGGTGTGTTTGAGGGAGCCCAGTCATGGCGGTGGTGGTGAATATCCAAATGAACCCTTCAGTGTTCCTTGTTTGCTTCCCTCTCGCAGGAAGCAATGAAGAATCCCAGCATCGGCGCCTCCACGACCAAACATCTGGACCGCGTGAGTGAGTTGGAGCAGATGGTGGCCGAACAGGACATGTTGCTCGCATCCGTTAACAGGAAGCTGAAGATGGCCACCGCTGAGTCGGAACGACACAAAGCAACCGTGGAAATACAAGCCAAAAAGCACGCCGATGAGATCTCCAGGTGATTGTTGTTGTTTTTCCTCTCTTCTCGCAAATAGCCCGCATGTGCTAACTTGTTTGATTTGACGAAGGCTGAAGAGGTCTCACGCGGCGGAGTTGGAAGATGTGAGTTTTGAGACCAAAGACCAAAGGAGCCAAATTGCAGATCTGAAGAAGGAGGTGGACTCCCTCCAGAACGAGCTGGAGAGCCAGAAGGAGGCCTGCGTTATGTCCGCGAGCAACACCTTGAAGAACATGGTGGAAAGCCTCAAGCTGCAACTGGTCCAAAAAGAGAAACAGATCAAGGTTCTCATTCTCATTTTCAACATGTTGATTACAAAAGCCGTGTCAAATGCATTTTCATTAAGGCCTCATCGTAATTATGGTTTCGCTCAGTGGGCCGATTGGGAAATAATAAGATGATTGAGGCCACTGCTGCTTGGATTGCTTTTGTCAAAATCACATATCACAGAAAATGACATGCACAGTTCAGTTCCTTTTACATTTCAGTCAAGATTTTGGGGGGAAATGGCATTTGTTGGCATTAAACCGATAATTTGGCACGCTTCATTTTTTTTCAGTTACAACTACAGTACATTTGCGCAAGTGACCCTGAACTTTATTGTCATAAATATTGGATGTTGAATTTGAAACTCGCTTTCATCATGCTTGTTTCCTCAGGCTCTCAGCAAAGTTCTAATCGGAATGCGGTCCCAAGTGGCGTCTGCCTCAGAACAACGAGTCTTGGTGAACACCGCGCAGACCGATGAGAAACTCAACATTCAGAAGTTGGTTGACAAGCACACCAAAGACTTGAAAGTGAGCTTCAAATGTCACCAACTTGCCATTGCGGACATTTTCAATGTGCCTGTGACTATTCTCATCATCAAGCTCGACCTCGTTTGTAATCCGTAATGTTCATCGACTGAAATAATGTTTCCCAATGAAATGAATGGAAATCAAATTAATCCGTCTCAGCGCCCCCCCCCCCCAAAATGTTATACATCAACAATACAATTTATCAGCGTGTGTTTAAAAATACATGCAGTGCAATCGAGAAATAAGTGAAAACACACTATTATGAAGAAATAACTGCTCATTAACTTTTAATTTAGGAGTTCAGATGAGGAAGGGTCTTCTACTACATACGGGATAATTCAGATTCAGGTATTTTTTTCTTTTGTCTGTTTTCCAATTCATGGGTTGATTTTAGCGCAACAAAAATCAACCAGGCAAACTTTTCTTTTCAGATTTAATGTTTTACCTTGTTACATAACATAAAAAAACTAATTAACCCATGCTGGAGATATGCATCTCGCAAATCCTACAACTGGACGAGCGGTATTATTACCGTGACCATGAGCTACCCTTGAAATCTGGAGACAGTTACATCTGTGAGTGGGTGAAAAGTGCAGTCGGCATGCACACGCAGCGTCAATGCAAAACCGAAAAAAAACCCCACATTGCATAAGAACATAACGGCCCATATCGAGTAAGCGTCGGATGTGAGCCTTCATCTCCTACGCAGGCTCAAGTGCAGGAGCTGAGCAGTCAACTGGAAGCGGCAAACGATTCATCCAGAAAGAATGACAGCAAGTTGAAGGTTCAGGTGGACAACCTCAGCAAGAGGCTGCTGAAGAGCCTCAGCGTTCAGAAGGCGCTGCGCACTCAGTTGGAGGAGAAAGAACAAGAGTTCCTTGTGGTGGAGAAGCAACTCAAGAACCGCGTTGACCCCGTTCAGGTTGTTTAAGGAGTGTGCAGTAACGTCGCGGGATATTCGGGTGGTGCCTCACACATCACTAAGGCCGACGTGACACATTGTGTATCTTTATTCACTGATGCCGTACGTTCACCATACGTATAAAGCTGCTGTGATTTCATTCGCTCCAATAATGAGGTGATACGATTCCCTCCATTAGGAATGCGATTCATATTGAAATTATTCCGAAACCAAAGATTATTGTAATTGATGAAAACTAAAATTGAAAAAAAATGTTTACAAAATACAAACGAAAATGCTTGTTAAAAAAATGAAAACTACCTGATGTACATCTTGCGTTTGTAAAACTAATGATAATTATAGCAAAGGGGTCCCTCATTTGCATCTTGTTATATGAGCTTTTGGGGTTCATTTTAAATGAATTAATTTTGGTATTATACATCTGTAGTTAGAAAAGAACCAAGTTCAGTTGTTTGTAAATTGTAGTTGACTAGCTTACACAATACCTAGTAATGTCTTTTTCCGCCGGCATTCAACATTTACTCGATATATATGAACGATTAAAGCGAAGACTAAAACGAATAAAAAACTAAAAGCATTTGCAAAAAAAATAAAAACAAACTCAATGAAATTTTCACTGAATTTCAAAAACAAAAGTCATAACTACAGTGAAAAATCCCAAACTATTAGAACCCTTGTTCCCAATACTGATCGTCAACCTACCCTTATAATTTGCACCATTCTTCACTTCCAACTTTATGGTGCTCATTCAGAAAACTTTTTCCAGAGCAAAGAAAAAGTAATGCAGTGGGAAGAGGCTAAGAAATGGCGGTCCAGATTGGATAAGGTCAAGCGCCTTCTGAAGGACAAGGAACAACAAAACTACTTCCTGACCAGGCAGCTCATTTCTATAAAGGACCTCTATGCCAAGTCAGTGTGGCCACTGGTTTACCAGCCGGACGACAAAAGCTTTGTATTCAAACAATCAATAGCGATTTGATTGACAATGTCGACTGTGTTTATGCAGGCTGGAGCAAGAAAAGAACGCAACACCGAAGAAGACCAAGGCAAGGCCAGTGACGGCTGATCGGGTAGCAGAGAAGGAGACTCAGCAGATCCCGGCCAAGTATGCATCCGTCTGTCCGTTGTAGCAACAAAACGTATATATGTTGATATTATCAATTCATATTAATGCTCATAATATATGCCCTCATAGTCGGTGTTACTCTACCCAATGCAAAGCATTTCGCAAATTTCACACATTTTACTGTTTTCCACCAGTGTGCATCGCGACTGTTTTGCAAACTAATAAAATGGTGAATATTAATAATCTTGCAGGCCACAACAGCCATTGAATGCCGAGGAAAAGAACCAGTCCCTGGAGGAGAGACTGCGATCCTTAGAAGAGCACATTTCGAACAAGTCTTCGGCATCACCGCTTGTGAGTTGGTTTGTTTAGTTTTGAGTTTGTTCCCGATTCTTGGCCCATTTGGATGTTGCGTCCGCTTCAGGCGCCAAAGAAAGATTCTGAAGCTCCCTCGCCAAGTGACGGATACCTCAAGAAAGAGAACCTCAAGCTAGCCTCTGAGAATCTGGAGCTGCGCCTCCAGCTCGCGCAAGCCAACATAGACGTGCCGAGATTCAAGGTACAATACAATACAATACAATACATCCTGATTTGTATAGCGCTTTCACAACAGCTGCAACTGTGCTTAACAAACAGTTAACATAAAGCAAAATAATAAACACAACACATAACATAAAACACAGCCACTCGTGCAATCCTAACCACTTTTCCCTCATACGCTTTGTTGTTTAAAGCAGTTTGAGATGAAACAGGAGAGAATCAAAGTGTCCTTTCACTAGTGGATCAGAGATGTCATGCTCAAAATGTGCACACGTCAGCTACAAGCTAAGTTTCAAAGTCAACAAGAAGCTGTAGCATCCATTGATGAAAAAAAGAGATTGATTCACTTCTCCTGTGCCATGTAAATTCATTTCAATTCCAAGCGCTGACTCGGTTCCAAATACACATCGGCGCTCCGCACCGACGCTCCTCACTCCACATCCTCAACTTCAGCAGCCGTCCATCCAGCCACACCAACGCAGATTGTCCAACAGCACCGACATCTCCACTGAACAAAACGGGGCTGTGAAAAATGCTGCCCATTACAGGCACAATAAGCACGAGCACCCCCGGAGCTGTCCAGCACCGACAGTCAAATGGCGCCGACATTCGTCCCAATCAAAATCTGTGCTGGTACTGGCGTGCTGCCGAGATTCACAGAAGCACAGATTCTTCTCCTTTGACGAATGTCGTGGCCAAAAAACGCTGAAAGCAGTCCACATCAGGTCCACACGACGAAAAAACATACACCATGTGACGAAACAAAAGACAAAAACAACAAAAAAGCAAGGCTCTTGAAGATGAAAACAGATGAAAGAAACAATGGAACAATTATTTCAAAAGAAGGCTTCAACACGAACATAAAATCAATAATTCTACAAAAACAAGTCATTCCAATTAGAATGCTCTTAATTCTAATGCGATTGGAATCACATCGATTAGCCTCCAATTTGTTTCACCCCACTTACAGGTTGGTACGATTCATTACCGTTACAATATTGCAGTCTTTGATTCAGTAGTTACGATGCGTTGCGATTTTTCTCTCTAAATACGAGATACGAGTCACTCCCTTGTCAATGGGATTCAGTTCACAATTAGCATGCAGTGCAGTTCAATATGATTCACTTGAATGAAAATTTGAAATGTGTCACTCTAGTTAAGATGTACTTTGATTCAGTGATTGAGTCGAGTCACTGCAATTGCGATATGATTTACGTTGATGTAATTCATACTAGTTTCTATTTATTTCCGCAGCGTACAGTTGCAAGTCTGGAGCAGATGTGCAGTGCACTGAAGAATGACAATGCTGAAAGTCTTTCTCAAACATGTAAAGTACGTGGAAATGATATTGTGTACTGGTGAAGTATTTGGACGGTGAGGAAGTTGCTTGTGGTCTTGCCTCTCTTCACATCTCCAAAAGAAAGTTGTAAAGAAAAAATCACGAACAATATATGTACACACACACACACAACTGCATTTAACAGGGTACAAGTGAAATACTTGTAAGATCTTGAAAATTGAAGTAAAGTGGCTGTCATTCATAAATGATAAATGGCATATTTTGTGAAAGCTCTCAGACGAAAGGCTACACTTGCCAAAATCCACTGTAAGGGTGAATAGCGAGTCAGTAAGAATAATAATAATAAGAAGAAAACCTTTATTTGTCTCACAATGGAGAAATTCACAATCTACAGCAGCAAAATTGGAGGGGTGAAAGTATAAAAAGAAAACAAAGTATTTGCATGCACAAAATAAATGTTTTAAAAAATGAACTGTACACAGTACAGATTGCAATATAAAATATAAGATATAAGCATATATGTAACTGCAACGTTTGGAATATTTCATTTTCAGGCAGATACGTTTAACATTGCTGACAACGTGGGGGCGGACACAGACGCCACAGAGGAAGTCAAGTATGCATTTTTTATTTATTTATTTTGAGGAATGTCATTACACTCCCATATAAAGTTCACTGTTCAAAATGTTCACGCACACCTTGTCATTTTCCATCCATTTTGGTGAATTGATATTCATGATGTACAGTAAAAGGCGAAATGGTATGGAAGTAAGTGTAGGTGGGACGGTATTCACACATTTATTTTACATTTGTTATTTATTACTTATATTTTTACAAATGACTGAAAAGTGTTGAAAATTGCTCTCTTTGATGATGCGATGATAATGGATGTGCAAATATGCTGTTTTGGGGTCTCCTGAAAAATGATGATTTTCCAGTACAGTTACGTTATCTTTTTTATTTTTGTTGTTGTTGTTGCTTATAAGTTATCATTGGCGATTTTTTTCATAATACAAAAATGGCATTCGAACAGTGGTGTGTAGACTCTAAATTCAGACTTGGCTTAGAAACTTTAAAAACACATAAATAATCGCTGAAAAAACATCTTCCATTTGTGTCAATAGCAAGCCGAATAAAGACAACGCAGCACGAGAACAAAAGCCAGGCAAGACCAGCGATCCAAATGGAGAGATCCCTCCAAGCAACATAGGTGACACTCCCGCACGCGGTAAACTCTAGTCAAAATTTTTTTAAGCATTTACTTTTTTTTCACTTAGATACCAAGGAGCCAAGAAGTCCCGAGCAGGCGGCTCGCAAGCAACTTTGAAAGTTACAGGAAGGATTTCATTGATTCATAATTTCTCGCCATTCAAAGTATTTTTTAAGATGGTAACACAGGGAATTCTCTGTAGTTTTCTTGTAACGATGGTAAACATGCTTCATTTGTGACGTTGGACGGTTTGTGCAATAAAAAATGTTTTAGGTCATTGTAGATTTGAAATTGGTTGATGATAAATTTGATATTTTATCGTATAACAGGCACATTGCAACATTCATTATCTGATCACCCAGAGCATACCTGACCTAACTACCAGAGTGGAATGTGTAGTAAGTGACTTGAGTCGCCAACCCACCACCCCCAATTATACATTTTGGTGTATTTCATGACAAAAAAGGACCAAATGCTCCACTCGCTCACTTTCAATCTAAAGGCTGCTCTAAACTAACTACTAGGTGTCTGCAAGCTTTGTTGCACTTCGGACGGACCTTTTCCTCTCCTCCGTCGTGTGTGAACGTTCTTACTCGCCTTTTCAACGAAAAGAGAAGAATTATGCCAGGTAAGCGTCTTATTTATTTTATTTTTTGTACAATTTTAAATTATTTACAATTTAGTAACTTAGTACATCAATTGTGAAACCCGCTAACGATGAGCATAGCAGCTAACACGTCATGCTAACAAAGTAAACTAATTTTAAACGTATGTATGTCAATTGATTTCGCGAATTTGAACCGAAATTAGGATTATGTGTAACTCAACGGGTTAAATGAGGCAATTTGTATGAATTATTTTAAGGTCTTAAATTGTGACAGCACAGGTAATGAGAGGGGTATTGTCCTTGCTAAAAATAGTAACATCCCATGCGGTCGACCATTGTGGTAGGCTGCTTCGCCTTTTCATTGCAAACACCAGCATATCAAGATTCGTTCATGCGACTAGAATATATTTTTGTGTTATATCTGTAGGGTTCGAGAACCAGGCGAGTGACCGCCTTATTACATTTGATTGGAGATTTGGATCCATATAAACTATCACGAGCAAGACTGGACTGATGAATCGAAAGTAAGTACTGCTCAACGTCACTTCTATCAATCTGCATTTGTCAGGAGACAATCATTCCAAGTGTATTTATTTTAATGTTACAAACACTTATGTCAATTAAAATCTGCATTTGTCAGGAGACAATCATTCCAACTATATTTATTTTAATGTTACAAACACTTATGTCAATTAAAATCTAATCAGGTTTTAATGTAGGAAGTACAGCCTGATAATCTTTGGAAAGCGGTTTGAGCATTCATTTGATATACAGAACAGTACTTGCATACTTAAGGTCCATGTGCTAGTACGCACTTTGTCCTCACTTAGACATTTCAGTGGACTAGTAGGGTATCGAAAAACTATAGAACAGATTTATGGCGGGCTATTGTAAAAGTGGGCTGAATTATAAACATATAAGCCAAAGAAATGGGTGAACTTAAAAGTACCCTGTTGTCAGGTAACACACAGTTTTGCCTTACGAGTAACACGTAGTTGTCCCACTCCCACATTGAAGTGGCTTCATGAAGACAGCCTATTGGGACACAGATGTCAAGATGGATATCAAGGATGTCAACTAAATGCTCCAATGGCTTCCCCAAGTAACCCGTGTAATGTTTTATTGTAGTTATCACAAACACTACGATTGTACATGACAATAAGATAATAAGATAAGATAAGATATCCTTTATTCGTCCCACACTGTATTGTAACAATTGTACCGTTATAAAGCAGAAAAAAATACAGGATAATGTACGACATTTGAAGCTGCACTTATGAAAGTAACATTTTAAGACGTAAAAGTTCCTGCAATTTTAAAAATAACATTGTCCAATGGACAAATTGTTCAAATCACACTGATGCTTATTGCTACCAAGGCACTGAAAGGTTTATCAGTGTAAGCCATGAAGTTGTCTACTAAACGCTGCACCCGATTTGACCTCAACTGAGGGTGTCTCTTGAGGTGCGATCACACATTTCCCTCAGCTGCGCCTCGAGCACGACGTTCTTCTTCACCTCCGCATTGTAGTTGTACTTCAAGTCTTCAATCTCATCAAAGAATGTGGCATCCAACTTGCCCAATTCGTCCTTCAGCTGTTGGACTTGGGCTTCCAGTTTGCTTTTCTCCGCCTCTACTGATTTAAGGAGACTTTTCAGCTTCCTGCTTTCTTATGAAGTACAAGAAGGGAGAATTTAGTTTGTCGTGACAAGAGTGTGGAATAAAGCGTGTGTGGCAGCGTCACCTGTGTCGTGTTTGGATGTCCCACTGTCTTGCTCGCTGGACTCATCCAGTCTTTTTTTT